>NC_064633.1:420944169-421574396 GCF_023864275.1 Schistocerca cancellata
TCCGGTTATACGAGGTGCGACAATAACGTAATCAGACTAGTTAGAAAAAAAAACTTTTACTTATTTTTTTAACCAGCTACACTGGTAGCACATTCTAAGTAATTTCTTTGTGCCTACACACACTTACGATGTCTTTTTTTTTCGCTGTTGGTAGCTTATCTGGAACTCATATTCTACTACACAAGTAAAACCTCTTTTTACAGCTGTTTGCATGTCCCGTACTCTTGCAAAACGACGAACTTCACCTTTACGAATAAGAAAATCTCACTGGGCCAAGTCGGTTGAATAAGGTTGTGGTAGCACTGCAGTGAACTTTGACACGAAAACTGTCCAACAGATAAGGCAGTATGGGACGGCTGTTATGAGAAGGAGCTAACAGAGGAGTTCACTCCTGATTTGAACATCGTAGGTATACACCACTTGGTAATGTGATGGGGAAAGACTAAGTCACAAACCGCCTGTCGTAGCAAGCTGCAGGGTAGCCACCATAAGGCGGAAACAAATGAATCTCATTACTTTATCATTGCACCTCGTACACTTTCCATGCCGCGTCACATTCCCACTGCGGCGGCGGCAGGTTCGAATCCTGCCTCGGGAATGGATGTGTGTGATGTCCTTAGGTTAGTTAGGTTTAAGTAGCCATTTTGAGTCCACTGCGGCATCAGGCTTCAATCAATCTCGCAGTGGGTAATGACCACAATGTTTGTTACAGGAAACTGTTGCAGATCAGATGGACTAAACGAGTAAGAATGGACACGTTCTGCAATGAGTCAGTGAGAAAAATTATCTAATGAAGAACACAATGAAACGAGGAGACAAAGTGGTTGGGCACATATTGTGACACGAAACGTTGTTGAAAATAGGTTGAAGGGGTGATAGAAGGAAAGAATGTAGGGGCAGACTTAATATGAGCACCTAAGGCAAATCGTGGATATTGTGATTAACGAGTGTTATGCTGAACCAAAGAGGCAACGATAGGGACGTAGAGGGTGTATCATAACAACCTTTGGGTTGATAACGAAAACAACAAAAATAATTTATGCTTGCCATTTTCTAATTAAGAAAGCTTAAAGTATGGTGTTCCCTCCGGAATACTTATCTTCATGGATGAGAACCTAAGTGTGGAGAGCAAGTATGGGCTGTCGACGAAAGAGAGTACAACAGGTGACGTTATCTACACTCATGCCCATAAATTAAGGATAATTGCAGAATGTGGTGCCACACAACGTGGCACTACAGAAAACTGGCGCTAATACCATAGGCACATAGGAAACACACACGACACAGATTTGTAAATCCACGGTATTGGGGATAAGTTGATAAAACCCTCCCGAAACACGTGTTACAGAACGCCACTGTTTCCTGCTCATGTACCCCGACATCAGTATGGGATATGATCACCATGCACACGTACACAGGCTGCACAACGGGTTGGCATACTCTGGATCAGGTAGTCGAGCAGCTGTTGGAGTATAGCCTCCCATTCTTGCACCAGTGCCTGTCGGAGATCCTGAAGTGTCGTAGGGGTTTGAAGACGTGCAGCGATACCTCGACCGAGAGCATACCAGACGTGCTCGATGGGGTTTAGGTCTGGAGAACAGGCAGGCCACTCCATTCGCCTGATGTCTTCTGTTTCAAGGTACTCCTCCACGATGTCAGCTCGGTGGGGCCATGCGTTATCATCCATCAGGAGAAAGGTGGGACCCACTGCACCCCAGGAAAGGCGGACATTCTGGTGCAAAATGACGTCCCGATACACCTGACCTGTTACAGTTCCTCTGTCAAAGACATGCGGGGGTGTACGTGCACCAATCATAATCTCACCTCACACAACCAAACCAAAACCTCCATACAGGTCCCTTTCAAGGAAATTGAGGGGTTGCAATCTGGTTCCTGGTTCACGCCATGTGAAAACTGGGCTCGTCCATGAACATAACCTGGGACCGGTGTTCCAATGACCATGTACTGTGTTCTTGAAACTAGGCTTTACGGGCTCTCCTGTGACTAGGAGTTAGTAGAATGCACCTTGCAGGTCTCCAGGCGAACAAACCGTGTCTGTTCAGTTATCTGTAGACTGTGTGTCTGGAGACAACTGTTCCAGTGGCTGCTGCAAGGTGCCGAGCAAGGCTACCTGCAGTACTCCGTGGCCGTCTGCGGGCACTGATGGTGAGATATCGGTCTTCTTGTGGTTTTTTACATTGTGCATGTCCCGTACTGCCGGCCGCGGTGGCCGTGCGGTTCTAGGCGCTGCAGTCCGGAACCGCGGGACTGCTACGGTCGCAGGTTCGAATCCTGCCTCGGGCATGGATGTGTGTGATGTCCTTAGGTTAGTTAGGTTTAATTAGTTCTAAGTTATAGGGGACTGATTACCTAAGATGTTAAGTCCCATAGTGCTCAGAGCCATTTGAACCATTTTTTTTATGTCCCGTAATGTAGCACCTGGATACGTTTCCTGTCGACTGGAATCGTTGCCATAATCTTGAGATCACACTTTGTGGCACACGGAGGGCCCGTGCTACGTTCTGCTGTGTTTGACAGGCCTCCAGTCGCCCTAGTATTCTACCCCTCATAACGTCATCAATATGTGTTCTATGAGCCATTTTCAACACACAGTCACCATTAGCAAGTCTGAAAACGTCTGCACACTTACTCGCTGCACCGTACTCTGACATTCACCAACACACTTCTGCGTCTATGGACTGCTGCCAGCGCCACCGTGCGACGACCGCAGGTCAAATGCACCTCGTGGTCATACCCCGAGGTGATTTAAACTCGCAAACCGCCCACCAGAGCGTTGTTTTGCCATGTATCAGAATTATCCTTAATTTATGAGCATGAGTGTATTTTGCGCGCTGCTGAATGACGAAATGTAATACGTCAGTGTAAACGCGACGCAGTTTATGAAAGTAAAGTTTATAGAAGGGAAAAAAGTTGCTCAGGCTAAAGGATGTGTATTTTGTTTGTGTAGCAGAACGGAACAGCTTTCATAACATTCAAGTTTACATATGTAACTTCGTCGCGTGTTGCTGCTGCACCCTCGTGCATGCTGCAAACCGCGGCGCAACATTCCAGCGCCGACGACCGAAGGAGCTAAGCTGGGGATCTGCCTGCTGGGTAAGTGCCAATAGATAGAATTGATTAATTACCGGCGCGGCCCCACTGCACCGAAGAGTACGTAGTGGTAATCGAACAGTGAACTCCAACCTAAAGGTCACCCACAGCGTGATGATGAACAGTGTGTGGAACACTTGGAACAATTTCCGGCTGTCATACATCCATATAACGTCAAAAATTCTCTGATTTATAACAAATATGTATAAGGGTATCAAGAGACAGTGTGCAGATATAGCGAACTCATTGTTGCCACATGTGGATTCTTTTAGTCTCCCGTTTTTGCGCTAAACAGTAGAGGCACTATTTAAATTTGTTATTGAATTAAATTACTTCCCGCTAAACTTGAGAGGGCTACGAAAATGAGCTGGTGCGCTGCAGCCGCCAGTTTCCATCTATTGTCATCCCGATCGTTATGAGTCGATTTTCGATGCCTGCTTGTCTTCTTCGCATCTTTGGCGGTTGGCTATTTAACTGCGGCGCGCGCGCTCTGCAGGAGCTTGCGTTACGGTGACGTGTGGCGCTAGCGAGTGACCGAGTCGGTACGACGAAGGAGCGTGGGCAGCTGCTGCAGTGTGTTTCACCGTTTGAATGCAGATCCGCTGCCGACGGTGCCTGGGATTTCCTGGAGATTTGAAGAACAGATTTCCTTCGCGTCTGTTGCATGTTATTCAAAATGAACGAACTGGAGTCGTCGAATTGTTTCTTTGTGGGTTCTGTTCACGTTAATTGAATACCCGAGTCCACTGAAAACTATCTTGGTTGTTCCAGTTATTTGTCACTGTACTTGGTCGGGGCATCTGATATGTTGATGGTATATAAGGGAGTGCTTGCTATGCACAACCAGTAGACATGGCTCTGAGCACTATGGGACTTAACATCTATGGCCATCAGTCCCCTAGAACTTAGAACTACTTAAACCTAACTAACCTAAGGACATCACACAACACCCAGTCATCACGAGGCAGAGAAAATCACTGACCCCGCCGGGAATCGAACCCGGGAACCCGGGCGCGGGAAGCGAGGACGCTACCTCACGACCACGAGCCAATAGACATAGAGCCGTGCTTAACGCGTAGCTAGAGGTCAAAACAAATAGTACGTAAGTCGGTGCCTGACGTTCAAGAGCGGGCCGAAATAAATTTCCTATTTCCTGTTCCTATGTTACTATTTTATTTCTTTGTTCTAGAGAATTGTCTAATCAAATTTCAAGAGCCGTTCTCACCTAGGTTAGTCAGACTTGGGTTCATTGGTGCCGTGTATAATTTAAAGTTTATTTATGACCAGTTGGGCAGATATGTTTGTCTATCTGATGCGCCAGAATGTTGTCTGCTGCTAATGTGTTTATGTTCCAGATAATTGGCAGTGGCCGGCCGGAGTGGCCGAGCGGTTCTAGGCACTACAGTTTGGAACCGCGAGACCGCTGCGGTCGCAGGTTCGAATCCTGCCTCGGGCATGGATATGTGTGATGTCCCTAGGTTAGTTAGGTTTAAGTAGTTCTAAGTTCTAGGGGACTGATGACCTCAGAAGTTGAGTCGCACAGTGCTCAGTCATTTGAACCATTTGAACCATAATTGGCAGTGGTCGACGCGAGAAAACTCCAGTCGGGATATTACGGTGGAAGAGGGAAATTTGAGGATCTGGATCGGTGTCTGTGGTTACGTTGTTAGTGTCCTGCAATTCCATCTTTCCGGTGGGGCGTTGTGGTTTTCTGGAAGCTTAATTGTAGCCCAAAGTTGAGTATAGTTCCATTTTACCTTCTCGTCCGTGAATCTCTATCTGGTAGCAACTTTCGGTCTGCTCGCGTCCATAACTAATTTTCGACATAAAAAAAATTGTAGTGGCTTCATGTTAAGAATATTTAATATGCTATTATTACGTATGTGAACCTCATACCTGTGAGTAATACTAAAGAGAAGGTTAGTCGAGTGCATTAATCTGATAAGACTTTAATTTGTTACAATTGATTAAAATCAGTCCATGGAAGCAGTTTTAGAATTTAATATGGAAGCCAGTTTTTATGTAAGTCATGAAGCATTCAGTTATGTCAGTTAAATTTTATTAATGGGGTTTTATGAACATTATTTTGATTAGTGAAAACTGCTTGAGTAAATTTTGAAAGATCTGTGTCTGTGTTAGTATTAAAGAAGTGTATGGCAACTACAGGCTGGTTATGTGTTTAACTTCGATATGTCGAAAGCAACGATGCATCAGAAAGATATAAGTGATTATTTTCTGTTTTTTTAATCTGACGCCATAGGCGCTAAATTTACGTAATGAATGACGATACTTTTTTCTACTTTTCACGTACCTTATTGTTTACGGATAAAACCAAGTCTGGCTGTTTGCTATTATTCTAAACTCCAATTTTTACAGCTTGCTATTATTCTAAACTCCAGTTTTGACAGTTTGCTATTATTCTCAGCATTGTTCAGTGATTTTAAGCCGAAAGTGACCAGTATCACAAATGTATTTAAAAAAGCAGAGTGTATTATTAGTACCGCTACAGCAGATGATTTATGTACCTTCCAATGTTTCCAGGCTGGCCGCTGTGGCCGAGCGGTTCTAGGCGCTTCAGCCTGGACCACGCGACCGCTACGGTCGCAGGTTCGAATCCTGCCTCGGGCATGGATGTGTGTGATGTCCTTAGGTTAGTTAGGTTTAAGTAGTTCTAAGTTCTAGGGGACTGATGACCTCAGATGTTAAGTCCCATAGTGCTCAGAGCCATTTGAACCATGTTTCCCGTGCGTTCAAACTCTGTTCTTTTGCTTACATTTTTTGCCAGTGCTCAACTGCAGAAAATACCTTTCTATGATACGAGGAGCGTTCAGAAACTAATGCAATATACTTTTTCTGAAATCAGACTGGTTTTCTTCAGAAGTCCACTCTTTTGGCTACAAAATCCTACTTCCGTGCAATGTGACGGCCTTGAGGCACCTTACTGGGAGGACTTGTATGCCCGCATGGTACCACTCTGCTGGTCGACATCGGAGCCAAAGTCTTCCTGTATCAGTAACCTACCCATCACCCATGAACTGCTTCGTGCGGATTGCATCCTTTATTGGGCCAACAAGACGGAAGTCGGAAGGTGCGAGATCCAAGGTGTAGGGTAAACGGGGAAGAACAGCTCAATAAATTTTTGTAAGCTACAATCGCGTGAGTAAACTTGGTGTGAGGGTTTGTGTCATTGTGAAGAAGGAAAAGTTCATTTTCATTTTTGTGGCGACGAACAGAACGAAGTTGTTTCTTCATTGTGCTGATGGTATCACGTTACATTTCAGAGCTGATCATTGCACCTCGAGGAAGGACATCGAACGCAATAACCACTTCAGGAGTCCCTGAAGCCGTCGCCATGACTTTACCGGCTGAGTTGAGGCTTTGAACTTTTTCTGTGGAGGACAGGTAATGTGGCGCCACTCCATGGAATATCGTATTCTTTCAGGTTCGAAGTTGATGGACCCATGTTTCATCGCCTGTGACGATGTTCGACAAAAGCTTGTACGATCATCCTCGTAGCGTGCAAGGAATCCCGCACAGATGGTTCTGTTAGGCGGCAAGGAACTCAAGGGGCACACGCGTTTGAGTACTCAAACACACCCATCCAGGGTGTGTCCGCATTACCAACAGAGACGTGCAGTCGAGTAGCGAGATGTTTGATTGTGATACGTCGATCGCCCTGAATGAGAGTGTCCGTGTGCTCCAACGTTGAAGGAGTCACAGCTGTGTGCAGCTGGCCGACATGCCGGAGATAGGACAGGTTTGTGCGTCCTTGTTGCGATGATGGAGCACGCCTGCCTCGCCCAACAACTCACCGTGCTTGCAACGTACCTCTGTTACATTTTGGAGGCTACGTGTAGCGACGCCACCAAACCAAATTTTATGAAAGCATAGAGGCTGAAGCGGGAATATTCTACAACGCACAAACAAATTCCGCATTTTTTTTTTCAACCGAAGCTGGCCGAGAAAAGAAATGAATGCAACACTATTGAACGCCTCTCCTATTTCTGACAGTGTTTAGTGTCACAGAAACGAATAATTATTACGTCTAAACCGAATATACCGCCGGTCAGGGTAGCCGAGCGGTTTTAGGCGCTACAGTCTGGAACCGCGCGACCTCTACGGTCGCAGGTTCGAATCCTGCCTCGGGCATGGATGTGTTTGCTGTCCTGTGTTAGCCTGTTAGTTAGCTTTAAGTAGTTCTAAGTTCTAGGGGACTGATGACCTCAGAAGTTAAGTCCCATAGTGCTCAGAGCCATTTGATTTGAACCGAACATACCAGAGCTCCTCCATTGAAAACATTGTCGATAATGATGGCACTGATAACGTCGGCGTTAGCGGTCATAAGCTGTAAACACACACACACACACACACACACACACACACACACGCCAATGATGTGGATTATTTTGTAGTGTTTGGCTCTTAGTAGTAGCTAGATACCACTATATATAGGGTGTATGTTTTAACTTGAAGCAGTTAAATATCTCGAAAACGAAGCAGTGTACGAAAAAAAAAATGTCTCAAAGTGAAAGATTAAGATTAGCAAAGGGGATGTCTGTCTGTGCTACAACTTGCCACATTCTAGTTATCCTCCTGCTTGGTCAGCGTCAGCTTTCTATTTTCAAACGGGAACCCCTATTATTATTACATATTCGAAATCTACTCCAAAAAATACATGCTGTTTGCTTAAATCATTGTTTCCCATTCGTAGTAGATAGCACTATAATCGACAAATACCAAGCATGACTGATTTTGCGATTGAGAACTGTAACGTTCCCTAGCAACACTCACACTATTAATAAACTAAAATTTAATTGTACTATATACGCCGCTCTGAAGCAATTTGTATATACTGTAATTATTTAACAAAAAATATTATTTAATTTTGTGTAAAGGACATTCGTTATTATTGTAATATTTTCTGTAGTAATATTCTCGATGTATTTATGATTGTAATATTTCTATACTCATACTGTAATTGCTAAATGTGTCAATATCTGCGATAACAAAAATGTAAAATTCAGCCACAGAGGAAAATAATGTTGTAAGATTACAAAGAGATGTTAATGTCAGCAATAATATAAATAACACTGCATGGTGTGCGTTCGTTGTCATCTCCCTGTAGAGCTGAAAGTGAGAGGAACCTGTGACGTAGCATTTTATGAATGGGTAGACTTCTTTTTTCTGTATCTAGATTTAGCCGCCATTAGAGGAGAAATTACAAACTAATGTAAGTTGGATTATTGTTGTGGTCTAAATACATTATAATTTATCAAAAGTGTGTATTATTAATGTAAATTAGCTTGCCCATGTCATCTATAATATTTCTTTAAATAATTTTCAGCATTTTAGCGGTGTTGCTGGGCTGTGCCGCGACCGAACGATTTGCAGCGGCGGCACATTTAAAATATTGTGCCGCTAGAAAAAATTAACCAAACCCGTAAATCGGGAGCAGATAAAAATTAGCAGTGAATTAAGAAAATGTTTTTCTTTTACAGCGATCCTGAGACTGACGGAATTTATTACTAGTTTCACATTTGTGCATTCATAGGCGGATAGTTAACGTTGAAATTTAACAATTTTGGTTCTTTCAAATAACTTAAATGTATAGTGAAGTGTGTTTTATCAGTGATAATTAAACGTCGGCTTGGCAATATTTAACCATTTTCTGCTAATAGAGACAGTCTTGTGTTCCATAGCTAACGCCGGGAAAGAATTCAGTAAATATTTTTAAAAAACCACTGCATTTAGAAAATGTGTGCCAAAGCCGAATTATATAAAGGATTTAATTCTCAACAAAATATTCTTAATCAGTTAATATGAATTCACGTAATTTTAAATGTACTTAATTCTGTTTAAATGAATTTTTATTACCACACGTAAATAAGAGGTTCTACAGCAAAGTTCGTTCGTACAGAAGGAAAGAAAGGCAAATTAACTAAAAACAAATTTAAAAAAGAAAAGGTAACTGTTGTAACTGATTATGATTTTTTATTTTTTTAATTAGTAATTTCATTAAAGAACCTACGAATTTGTCCTACATTTCATTTACTGTGTATATGTAAGCTTTTGTGTTCTAACGGTTGATATTTATGTTGGTTATTTACTTTAGTGTTGCAAATTTGATTTACAGGACAATATGGTTAGCTGTTTCAAAGTCTGGTTAGAAACAACGCTGAGCGAGATCCAGGAACAACGACGTACTTGTAATAGTTTTATGTTTCCTTCGAGATTCTTGATATCGACCCCTCCTGTTGCCTCTCAAAACTGGGGTGCTTGGCTTTGGTGAGTCCCCTTGCCTCTCACCATTTGGGTGATTGATTTTGGTGCGACCCCTTTCACCGTTGGGGTGCTTGATTTTCGTGAGTCCCCTTGCTTCTCACCATTTGGGTGATTGACTTTGGTGAGACCCCGTGCCTCTCACCACTGGGATGCTTGGGTTCAGCCAGTCCCCTTGCCTCTCACCATTGGGGTGCTTGGTTTTGGTGAGTCACCTTGCCTCTCACCACTGGGTGCTTCATTCTGGTGACTCCCTTGCCTCTCACCATTGGGGTGATTCATTCTGGTGAGTCCCTTGCCTCTCACCATTGGGGTGCTTCATTCTGGTTAGTCCCTTACCTCTCACCATAGGGGTGCTTGCTTCTGGTGAGTCCTCTAGTCCCCTAACCTCTCATCATTGAGGAGCTTGGTTTCAGTGAGACCCTTTGCCTCTCACTATTGGGGCGATTGATTTTGGTGAGTCCCCTTCGTTCTCACCATTTGGGTGATTGATTTTGGTGAGACCCCTTGCCTCTCACCATTGGGGTGCTTGGTTTTGGTGAGTCACCTAGTCCCCTAGCCTCTCATCATTGAGGAGCTTGGTTTCAGTAAGTCCCCTTGCCTCTCACCATTGGGGCGATTGATTCTGATGAGTCCTCTTCCTTCTCACCATTTGGGTGCTTTATTTTGGTACGACACCTTGAATCTCACCTTTGGGGTGCTTCAGTCTGGTGAGACCCCTTGCCTCTCACCATTGGGATGCTTGGTCTCAAGAGGGTCCCCTTGCCTCTCACCATTTGTTAGATTGATTTTGGTGAGACTCCTTTCACGATTAGGGTGCTTGACTCTGGTCCACTTGCCTCTCGCTATTGGGGTGCTTGGTTTCAGTGAGTCCCCTTTCCTCTCACCACTGGGGTGCTTGACTATGGTGAGACCTCTTGGCTCTTACCATTGGGGTGCTTGGTTTCAGTGAGTCCCCTTGCCTCTCACCATTGTGTTGCTTGATTTTGGTGAGCCCCTTGCTTCTCACCATTCGGGTGCTTAGTTCTGGTGATTTCCCTTGCCTCTCTCCATTGGGGTGTTTGATTCTGGTGAGTCCTCTTGCATCTAACCATTGCGGTACTTCATTTCGGTGAGTCTTCTCAACATAATTGTAATTCGTAGTAATTGCTCAAACTGACGACAGCCCATTTCGCTACATTTATTAATTTATGCATGGAATTCATGCATACATTTTAAAAGTATGTGTCTTGGAACGTCTGTGCAAGCATTTATGATGCGTTCTTTCATACTCTGTCTAGTAATTGCTACATCTTCATACACTTTGTCCTTCAAAGGAACACGTAAGGAATAATCCTGTGACATAAGATTGGGTGATGTGGCAGCCGACGTTACTGGACCACCTCTACCAATGCAGCCACCACTGAAGCCACAATTCAGTGCTTGTTTTGTCTTGAGGAGTAATATAACGACAACCACCATCTTGCATTGTTCCAACCACATGCTCTGTCGCAGTGTGAGGGGTTCATCTTCCAATACAATGGGTAACTCATCTTGCAATAACTTGACACACCTTTCCCCCGTTCAGTGTTCCTACTACAACAAGGGGAACGATTAATTTGCCGTCTGTAATACCCCATCAAACGTTAACAGACCCAGAACGCTGACGAGCAGCCTCATGTATCCAGTCTGCATCTCACACTACAATAGTGCATACTATGCTGATCAACTTCACTATGGTTCGTAAATATTGACTTGACAGGGAACATTACCTCGCAAAAGAATTGTGGATCTCTATGCATTCGAATGAGTGCCCAGTCTCAAAGCCGCATCTCATTCTGTAAACCACGTGTTGATGCGGTAGAGGTGGTATTTGTGACGTGTACCATCATCCAGACTCTTATGTGACCGATTCCAGACTGTCGTGGATATTTGAAATGTCCTGGATTTGAAACAGTTCCGGAAGAAACACACGAGCGTTAAGTTCATCCTCTATGTTTAAGAACACAATGAGTTCGACACAAATGGCCTTGACCGTCATAAACAATTAACAAACCTTGTAACTGGTTCCTAACAGGAAAATTAGTTTACAACTGAACGCAAGTAGTTCGAATACCAGCCTTGGTTGAGGAAACAACATAATGAAAGCCTCTACAGTTCGTTCTCCACTAGTTGGACTATGAAATCTCTCTAATGTCTACAGTCTAGCCAAATGAGTCTGACAGGATACCAACGGACCCGCGAGCACATTACCGAGTTCCTTTGGCGGAGAATGCAGCGTGCGGCGGAGGCGGCGCTAGATCCGGAGCAGACTTCCTCTCTTGGCTAGCTGCGTCGTAACTACTGTGATCGGCGTGGATGCGGTCACAAATATCCTCATAGCGGAGGTACACTTCCTCTTGATTTGCTACACGTGCCGCTAGCGGATAAAGCAAATGGCTCTTGGTAGGAGCAGCCTCTGTTGCTAATTTACACGCCCTCTGTGTTATGGGCTGGTGTACGTGAAGGCCCTCTGCAGGCCGCGCTGCAGATGGCGGTGCCGGAACGTGACGAAGTCCCAGGGACTGAGCTGGCAACCAACCTGCCGGCAGTTTGTTCTCGTGTGGCATAAGTGCCTGAAGGCTTTGGCGACACCCCATTCCTGTTCCCCTCCCAAAGTGACAGAGGCGAGGCGAGTCCTCAACGAGGTCACTGGTCTCCTGTCTGAGTCAGGGAGATGAAGGCGCAGTAGGATCGACTTCCACTGGGGTGTCCCATTGGGGAGAAGCGTCAAGGCTGACATTCCAGGAAATTGAGATAAATTGTCTGTCGGTGGAACAGAGTTACGCCTCTGACGGACCTGATTGATGTGTTTGTAACTGCGATAGCCGTCTTGTAGAGTAACTTCCAACACTGCACGACCAAGGATACATGGCACTGAGGCAGGGAGCCAGCAGGGAGTGAGCCAGCAACCAACCCGCCAGAAGTGTATTGTTGTGCGGTGTAGGCCCCTGATGGCTTTTGCGACACACCAGTATTTGCACGTGGACCATCGCAGCTGCTATTGCAATTTCATTATTGATGTTACTCGTTACAGTTGCTTCATGAGTTCATTTTTCAGGCGTCACACTTCTTTTAGTAGTAAACTGTTGTACAACACGATGAACATTTGCGTGGGATCGTGGCCTATCGGCAAAACGTTCGGCATTAAGAGCAAAAGCGGTGCCCAACTTCCTTCAATCCTCGCAATAAATTAAAATTAATTTCGGTCTCCTCTGCAACAGACGTAAAACAGATGTAACCTCTGTTGTGCCATCTGTACCAGAACGGCTCCAGAGAGGATTTGTGCCGGGACATTCGCTGTTTGTGCTTATAAACGTCCCACACTGCAATTGGGCGTGCCACGTGGTGGGGAATTGATCGATGGGGCGAGAGTGCGAGTGTTTACACAGTATGTGTGTGTTCATGGCAGCTGCGCCTGTCACTATCACTTCATGGACATTTTACCTGATTACAACGGTTGTGGTTTTTATTCGGCAGGCAACCAAGTAGCGGCCAGAACGAGAGTTTCGGCCGTTGGATGGGAGGGTACAAAGAAATCAGTCATCCTCATGGCAAGGTTCGAGGGCGGTCACCGAACTCAAGCATTTCCATTGTTTGGGGCTCACCACAATCAACCCCGTAGGATAGAAAAAGCTACGTTACCATACAAGTAGTGTATTTGCCAGAATGCCAATGTCTAGCCATGTTATTTGTACTATACAATCACATTTGCAACCCTTAAATCAGGTTCGAACATAAATATCAACCATTAGATCAAAAAGGTTTACAGCTACACCGTAAATGGAATGAAGACTCAAATGCGTCGGTTCTTAATTGCAAAAACAAATACACTTGATATTAGTCGATTACAGTACCATCAATCAAGAACTGGATACAACTTTTTCAGTAAACTGAACGTATTTTTTGCCGTAGAATCCGAATATGCGTTGTGAATAAGAGTACCCATTTCAAAAGACAAAGTTGACCCCGTCCAGGCAGGGGATAGGTAGGGGCGTTGTTATGAGGTGCCCAGTTGTAGCACAGACAGTTGTCCCTTTACTGAATTTTCACCTAGAACATTTTTTTCGTCCTTTGCACCGTTTTCGAGACATTTAGTTGTCTCAAGTTAAAACAAATATCCTGTATTTACACAAGGTGATCCTGCTAATAGTCGTCAACCACATTTCCTCTGGTGTTTCAGCAGATATTTGCCACTTCGTTTTTGCAATGTGTAGCTGGACGCAACCCAAACAAATACTGCCCATCACGTCTTTTCTGCAATACCCAGTGTCAACAGAAAGTATCGATTTGTTTCCCGTTACAAGCAAACTGATTTTTAAAGGCGGAATCCTATGTTCCCATTCTACAGAGCTGTCCCAAATTAGTCTAACGCGACATTTGTTTGATCGACATGTATGGACAGGGACAGTAACATACGAAGAATAACCAGTACTGCAGCAGCGACTTAGCAGCGCTGCCGCATGGCGGCAGCAGTCATTGCCAGTCGGGACGGGGCTGCCGCTGATGGGAGTTTTACTGTCCCAATTAATACATATCGATGAAATGATCATAACGCTAGATAATTTGGGACCGCTCCACCGAACGGTGACGTCAAACTGTGAACAATGAAGATGCTTTTCATCTACACTGCGCATAGGATGGGAGACGTGATTAGGAGTATTTGTTTGGTATGACACCAGCTACACATTGCAAAAATGACATTCCAATTACCTGACGGAGCACCAGAGAAAACAAGCCTGATTACTTTTTGGAGGGACACCGTGTTAGCCGGCCCCTGTGGCTGAGTGGTTCTAGGCGCTACAGTCTGGAACCGCGCGACTGCTACGGTCGCAGGTTCGAATCCTGCCTGGAACATGGATGTGTGTGATGTCCTTAGGTTAGTTAGGTTTACGTAGTTCTAAGCTCTAGGGGACTGATGACCTAAGATGTTAAGTCCCATTGTTCTCAGAGCCATTTGAACCATTTTTTAACACAGTGTTGTATATAGGGTGTTCATTTTAACTGAAGACATGAAGTATCTCGAAAACTACACAGCGTATCAAAAGAAGTTATAATTAAACTCTGTCTCGGAGTGAGAAATCCAATGATATATCACTCGTTGGTGGCGGGGAGCAGCTTTGAAATCTTCAATGGGAACCCCCTTTTTTATTACAGATTACAATTCTACCCAAAATCTACATCCGCTTTGACTTAAGCATTTTCTTCATTTCGGCAGACATCGGAGGAATATAATGGGTACACAATCGTAATTTGTGACATGCTACTCAATGACCCCTGAATATCCAAAGGCACTTGGGGTTCCACCTACATGTTGCGAGGGTAACAGGCCAGTATTTCATAACTTTTATTTGGAAACCACGTTCGCAACGTTGTATTTCTTCGACATGTAGAACAGGGGACTACTCAAAGCGCCACTTTGTCCAATTGGAGTAAGTGTTCAAACGTATACCACCAACTTCAATACAATTAGTGATGACTGTACATAGGACAGAAGCATATCAGTGGGAATGTCACCGCAGGCGTTTCAGTTGCGGTCAACTTTGTCTTCACGGCCTGTTAGCACTTGCTGGTACACCTTATCTTGCAGATATCCCCACAGAAAGGAATCCGGCAACCCAGCGGTCCAATTAATAGGGCCACCTCTGGTGATCCACCGACCAGTGTAAACTCCGTCTAATACCTCCCATGCTACAACAGAATAATGCGCTGGGCAACCGCATGCTGAAACCACATATGTTGTCGAACGTCCAGGGCAACATCCTGCCTTGTTCCAAAAAAGTTTAATATTAGCGTCCATTAAACGTGCCGTCGATAAAATACGGACCACAGAGTTTGTTTACCATGATGCCATACCATACGTTAACCGACCAGGCACGTTGATGGTCAACTTGCGGTAACCAGTGCGGGTTGTCTGCACTCCAGTAATGGATATGCTTGCTGATTAACGCCGCCACGGTTTGTAAACGTAGACTCGTCAGGAAAAAGTACCTCAGCAAAGAACGTGAGGGAACGTGTCACAAAACACTACCTTACGAAAATCGGCACCATGAAGTTCTTGGTGCAGTGACACGTGGTATGGGCGATACTTATGACGATGCAGCACTGTGAAGATGCTACCTACGGATAAACAGGAATCGCTGTGTAATTGCCGGGCGCTTATCCGTGGTTGTGATGCACAGCCGCTAGCACAGCTGTTTCATTAGCTTCTCCTGTAACACGTTTCCTTCGTTTCCTTTTGCCGGTCTGTATGCTGCCATCAGATATAAAGGCATTCACAACGTTGTAAAAGATTGAACGAGAGCGAGCTTTCTCTGGAGAACGCTCGGCATGCAAGGCAACAGCAGCCTCAACATTTCTTCGACATTCTCCGTCAGTCAGGATCATTTCAGTTTCTTTTTGTGTTTATAACATTCATCATCCACTTGCACGTTTGTTTTCCAAATGATATGTAGGTATGCGGGTAATAAACACTGCACAAGTATTGTAATGTTTAGAGCCGCTTTCCGCTCTTCGTGAGCTCCGATCGCAATGCACTGCCTATTATGATACGTCGTAGTTCGCTACACTGCCACGGTGGCGCGTCGAGTTGTTCCCCTGAGAAATAAAACGTTGCGAATGGGATTTCCAATTAGAAGCTATGAAATACTGGCCTGTCACTTACCCTCGCAGGATGCAGGTGGGGCCCCACGTGCCATTGGAAATTCATGGGCCATTGAGTAAAAGGTCGTAAATTACGATTGTGTGAGAATTTCCAGACCTCCGATTACAGCGCCACACGTGGCGAAATGAAGAAAACGCTTCAAAATCGTAATCTGCAATAAAAAGATGTGGTTCTCACTAAAGATTTAAAAGTTGCCTCCCACCACCTACGCACGGGGTTGGGTGGGGGTCGAGTGTGGTATCATTGGATGTCCTCCTCCGAGACAAACAAAATTATAACTTTGTTTGGTCTGTTTTGTAGTTTTCGAGATATTTCATTGTCTTCAGTTAAAATGAACATCGATCAGCCAGAACATTGTAACCACCTACCCAATAGCTGGCATGTCCATCTTTGGCATGGGTAACAGCGGCGATGCGTTGTGGCATAGAGGCAGTGAGTAGGTCGCTGGAGGGAGCTGGCACCACATCTGCAGACACAAGACACCTGATTGACGTAAATTCCTGGGAGGGGAGCGATGAGCTCTGTTCACGTTCAGTCACATCCCACATGTGACTGATCGGGTTCAAATATGGTGAAATCCATCACACTCCCGTCATTGTGACATGGTGCATTACCTCGTTGAGAAAAGCCACTGCTTCCGGGAAACATGATCGTCACGAAGGGGTGTACGTGGTCTGCAACCAGCGTACGATACTCCTTCGCCGTCATGGTGCCATGGTGAACCAATGGATGCCCACGTGAATGTTCCCCAGAGCCTAATGGGGTCGCCGTCCCACAGCGCAGGTGTCAAGCAGCTGTTCCACTGGAAGACGACGGAATCGTGTCCTCCCACCGGTACGATGAAGAGGGTATCGAGATTCATCAGCCCATACAACGCTCTACCATTTCGTCAACGTCCAATGCCGATAGTCAGATGCTCATTTCAGTCTTAGTTGCCCATGTCTTGGTCTTAACATTGGCACATTCACGGGTCGTTAGCTACGCAGGCCCACGGTTAGGAGTGTTCTGCACTTATGACGTCCAGCATCTGAATGAGTAGTGGCCGCCCAACCCCACGACGTGATTTCACGTTGTTTTCGCCATGTGTTGAACACACTCACCACAGCATTCCCGGAACATCCGACATGTCCTTCAGTTTCCGAAATGCTCGTGCCGAGCCTACGGGCCATCACAATCTGCCATAGTTCAATCTCAGGTAGATTGGGCGCCTTCACCGTTCTACACACGAACAACACGCAGCACACTCACTGACACTACATGTATCGTGTGTGTGTTTGGACAGCAGTCAAACGTCGGGGGAGATCAGGTTATATGTTGGTGTAGACTGGAATGACAGAAGGCAGAGAAAGGAACTGCACATAACTCAAAAGAGAGAGATGTTGAGCAGTTAGGAAGTCAATACATTATTTATTCTCATAAACTCAGTGATAAAAGGTCAAAAATCAAATGTCAAACCAATGGATGGAGAAAGGATAATGATAATTATGTCAGTATAGTATCAAGTACGGTTGACTGAATCACACAAAACACTACCGAAAAATGGGGTGCATAGAAAGAAAGCGGTGGACGAAAGGGAACTTCCAAAACAGTTCTATACTTTCGTGTCCGAACACATATGGGAATATCACTAAAGTATTTGTTTGTCTAGGTCGGTAGTGAACCAATCTAGCACGGAATTTAAACTTAGCGACATTATCAGTTGAGTTTTGTTCACTCCATGACAGTCATCGGATGTGGTCTTCAATTTACTTACATCGAACTTATTTATAAGTACCAATCTAAACTGAGTTGTTTTAATTTAAGTACGTGGGTAAACAAATTTGTAGCCTCGTTTCATTAACAGAAAGTTCAGTTTTCAAGTATACTTTGATCTGACTTGCGTATAGGCTAATTGAAAACGTAAGGTTGTGTTTTCGGAATTCGTGGGGTGAATAGAATTAGTAATGGTCAGTGTTTGTTCAGAAGAAGACCAAGAATTTGACGAAATGGAGAACCATGTGGCGCCATCCTCAAGGTAAGAGATTATTCTGTGATTAAAGAACACACATCAAAAAAAGTTTTGAATCACCTCGGTTCCGAGTGTTCCGGAACCTTTACAGAAAATTGGAATAGAGATCAACATAAACATCATTTTCCCCTTTTCACTGCTCATAAAAAATACAACTTGCAATTTTGTACCATCATACAGCGAGACCTTCCGAGGTGGTGGTCCAGAGTGCTGTACCCACCGGTACATCTAATACCCAGTAGCACGTCCTCTTGTATTGATGCATGCCTGTATTCGTCGTGGCACACAGTCCACAAGTTCATCAAAGCGCTGTTGGTCCAGATTCTCCAATTCCTGAAAGGCGATTAGGCGTAGATCCCTCAGAATGGATCGTAGGTCACGTCGTTTATAAACAGCCCTTTTCAATCTATCCCTGGCATGTTCGATAGGATTCATGTCGTTGTCCTGAATGAAATCATTCACAAGATGTGCACGATAAGGGGCGCAGATTGTCGTCCATGAAGACGAATGCCATGCTAATATGCTGTCGATAAGGTTGCACTATTGGTCGGAGGATGGAATTCACCTATCGTACAGCAGTTACGGCGCCTTCTATGATCACCAGCGGCGTACGTTGGCCCCACACGATGCCACCCAAAACAGCAGGGAACCTCTACCTTGCTGCACTCGCTGGACAGTGTGTCTAAGACGTTCAGCCTGACTGGGTTGCCTCCAAACACGTCTCCGACGATTCTCTGGTTGAAGGCATATGCGACACTCATCGGTGAAGAGAACGTGATGCCAATCCTGAGCCATCCATCCGGCTTGTTGTTGGGCCCACCTGTACCGCGCTGCATGGTGTCGTGGTTGCAAAGATGGACTTCGCCGTGGACGTCGGGAGTGAAGGTGCGCATCATGCAGCGTATTTCGCACAGTTTGAGTCGTAACACGATGTCCTGTGGCTGCACGAAAAGCATTATTCAGCATGGTGGCTTTGCTATCAGTTTTCTCCGAGCCATAATCCGTAGGTAGCGGTCATCCACTGTAGTAGTAGCCCTTTGGCGGCCTGAGCGAGGCATGTCATCGAAAGTCCCTGTCTTTCTGTATCTCCTCCATGTCCGAACAACATCGCTTTGGTTCACTCCGAGACGCCTGGACACTTCCCTTGTTGAGAGCCCTTTCTGGCACGAAGTAATAATGCGGACGCGATCGAACCGTGGTATTCACCGTCTAGGCGTGGCTGAACTACAGACAACACGAGCCGTGTTCTTCCTTCCTGGTGGAATGACTGGAACTGATCGGCTGTCGGATCCCCTCCGTCTAATAGGCGCTACCCATGCATGGTTGTTCGCATCTTTTGGTGGGTTTAGTGACATCTTTGAACAGTCAAATGGAATGTGTCTGTGATACAAAATCCACAGTCAACGTCTATCTTCAGGAATTCTGGGAACCAGGGTGATGCAAAACTTTTTATGTGTGCATATGAAAAAGATAAGTCTTTTAGATTGCATGCATGTAAGATTTGTTATTTAGATAGCAAATTTTTTTCAAGGCCTATTAAACACATTTATTTTAACAGATGATAAGTAGTAAAGAAAATGTCCCTCGAAAGCTCTTCGTCGCTCCTGGAGATACAAGCCAAGCCAAGTTCATCAAATTAATCTTAAAATAAAGTAATTAAAATGTAACAATTTTTATTTGGATAACCGATTAAAAAACCACAATTTGTTCACTATTTTTAGTTTTTATTTTCCTAGATCTAAAACAGGTTTCCACATGTTCCTATTCACTGCAAAGACTAATAAATAGAAGAAATAAGATTAACACAGTTGTTTCTGTTAACCATTGTCCGTGGGTGAATAGAAACATCATGTTTTTTTTATGTTATAAAAGCGTGAGTCATATCCCAAATCTAATTATTAGTTTAAAGTTAGGAACAAAAACTATAATTCCATATAACTGACAGTATCCTATTTGTTTTTAAAATTATCAACTTTTTCTTCTACATTTGAAAACTGTTTCATCCATTTTACGGTCCAACTAAGTCTACACCTACATCCGTATTCTGAAAACCACTGTCAAGTGCATGGCTGAGGGTTCTTCCCAAGGTATCACGTATTAGGGTTTGATGACGTTACAGTCGCGTGTGGAACGCGAGAAAAAATATTTCTTAGATAGCTCCGGATGCGCTGTAATTAGTCTACTCTTGTCTTCACTGTTTCTACGTGAGCGATACGTAGGGAGTTGTATATTCCTAAATTCCTCACTTGTTTTTGAAACTCTGCGCAGGATAGTTGGCGGCTATCTTCAGGTTTGTAACAGTCAGGGTTTTGAGTAAAACTGTAACGCTTTCCCATAGGTCAGACAAATCTGTGGCCATTCGCTTTGCCCTTCTTTGTATGCGTTTAATATCCCCAGTTCTCACGAGTGTTTTGTAAGCTTTATAAGACGGGACGCTACCAGCCACAAGTATAGGTTTAAAAAATAGTTTATCTAAATCAAACAATTGTCGGGTTAGGATTTTTTAAAAGTCGGTTTTCAGATGATTCTTACTGTCTTTCTTGTTTCCCTGTTAGGGTCGCGTCTCGAAGTAGTTGATTCTGTGAACTATAAGCTAAAGGTTGAGAATTCGGTAACTTAAGCGAGAAACATTTTTTTATTACTTGACAGAAATAGACAGCTAATGTCCATTAGGTTAATAACACGTGGAAAGAGGCGATAATTTACGTGCTCTGTATTTCTGTTGCTACGAATTCGTCGTGTATTTCTGTTATTTGTTTTAAAATCACCATAATTTGGCACGACCACTGTATCAGAGCTCTCAAATTCTCGTAGAACTTTTTGAATACATACCATCGTAGTTTCACTGCTGCATACACTCTTGACATTTACAAAACGTTGCCCAGCTTCATACAAGCAACAAAAACTTTAGTAAGAAAGATGCTAAAGCAGTAAAGATGTTAAGTTAAACGACACTGTGTTTATGAACACAGCGAAATATGTATTTTAAAAGGAGGGAATTGAAGGACAAAAGAAAAAAGTTATATCTGGAAGGTCTATTATATGAGTCATTTTATAATGTATCGCTAAAATTTAACAGCTTTCTACATGTCTTTAACACCTCATACGTTCGGTGCACTTAACAAATGTTGCCGGGAGAAATAGTCAGCAGCTGAGTATGTCCTAATTAGCCACAACTTCATACTTTCTCTCAATACACATTTCTTCTCTATCCGTCTTACATACATATACGTCGATTTATTAAGTATCTGTGTTTTCTCCACATTCCCCGCATTTGGTTCAGACGTTGTAATGTTGTACTTCTATCCTTCTTGTGCATTCCTACCCTCTTTGAATGATAGTGAGTGAAAGCGTCTGTATATTGGGTTTTCATAGTGTTTGGCATGGGGTAAACATGTCTGCTACTGTGGCAGTTTAGCCAACTCTTGTGTAGGCTTAGCGTGAGGCAAAGAGGTTTCGTTCCTCCTGGTCGAAGCGCTATTGTGCTTAAGTTGGCAGGGCGCAGAAAGAGTTTTATCTGACGACCTTCGCTACTTGTGTGGACCGCAAATCGTCTGGCGTGTTCTTCACTCATTCCTGGAATTTTTAAGAGAGAAAGTTACTGTAAGTTTCAGACTGGCTGAAGTCTTGAGCCGTTTGTTTTTGCAGCTTCAAGCCTTTATAGTCAAGTAGAATATTTTATTCAGAATAGTAAATGGGAGAGTTTTTGTAATTCTTCAGTTTTACTTACAGATAATTACCTTGGCCAGCCAGAAGTTAGGAATGTGGGAGCGTGATGTGGGAGCTATACTCAGTTAGAATTCGTGTTTCCCAGTGTGAATGTGCGTCTGCTTGCGTTTCTTATATTATAATTTCTTTTGTTTCGTAAGTTTCAATTCTATTCCGTAACTTCTATCCGTTAGCACATGTGCCTTTGTTTGTCCGATTCCACGTGTTCGTTGATGGTTTGGAGAGCTCTCAGTTCGCGGAATCTGTTTCACCTTGCAATTATTTCACGATAATTTACTTTTGTGAGTATTTCCTTGCGCGGATTAACCCGTTTTTCGGAATTTTAATATTTCTTTCTTGGCCTGGCTTTTTATGGCTTGGACCATGCATTAAAAAAACAAACGAGCCTCCATCCCGTCGGTTTTCTGTTCTTGCTCTATACTGGTAGGGCTTAAATTACATTGTCTTCACGTGTATGATGTGTCTTACATACATTCCGGATCTGATTTGCATTTCGATTCGTAGTTCTTGAGTTTTCCGTGATATGAGTTATGCCGGTGGAGTAAACCCTTCGCCGACTATGTGTATCTGTGGTGCTCGTCGTATTTCTTCCAGTTTCTTTTCTTTATCTTCTGTGTGGTGTTAGTGTGAATGCGAAGTGTGTGTGTCATTTCTTACCATATAGATATTCCTATTTTATGAGAACCCAATCATTTACAAGCCCATCGGGCAAGGTATCCGATTATTTGTTGCACCCGAATGATTGTTTAAGGCAGGCACCAACAACCATTACGTTTTTTTACGAGAGTGTACTGCATTTCTAATTGTCTATAGTAGAGTAAATGTTCAGTCCAAGTTGAACTGAATTTCACTATTGCTGATGGCAGTAACATCCCACACATTCCAATCTTTGTTCCATAGGATACATCCTAGAGCGTTTTCTGTTGTGCAAGTGTATACAGGTCCATTCATTTATTTTCTTATTAAGTAAAGATTTATTTTATAAAGTAATGAACGTAGAAACAGGTTGCCTGTTTGATTAATGATAGGTTTAAGCTGTGAGTCATCTACTTTCAGGCTACCCGTATACAAATAATTGGTATTTTGAATATGCTCTGTTTATTGATAAGAGGCACATCTTCTGTTTATTGAGTTGCAAATTATTTACTGTTGAGTAAGAAAATTACGTGCTGCTGGAGATACTTTCAGCTGATCCTTAGACTTAACCAGCAATCATACTACTGGCTCATTTAATCTGTTAATTTAAAAAATATTTGATATAATCGATTACTTTATTTAATGGCGACCTTAAACTAAATTTCCATTCGATTAAATCTAAATATATAGCTTATTGAATATGTCTTTCATATACCATTAACTATACTGTATATAATGATCATTCCTAATTATGCTAATATACCGTTCAAGTTGTATAGGATAAATACCAGTTTGAGATTTTATTGACTGTTCAAACATTTCGTGATAGTTAAACTAGTTGTTTACGTGTGTGAGCTACACTTACGGCATTTCTCCATTACCTCGCTAATGAACCGAAATGTGTGACCTGCTGTATCTATCACTGTGGTATTTGTGATGGAAAAGATCGCGAAAGGTTTGTTGACTGCGAATAGAATTCATACAGAACTAAACAAGGTCGGGCAACTGTTTTGTCTGGCGTCTATTTGTGAATAATGGACGGTCAAAATGAGAGAGTAAATATGGTAAAGTAGATTTTGAATGCGGTTGTAGAGAATAATGTTACAGTGAAATGGATTGAGGAACAGGGGATGAAATAATCGTGGCTGGGGCGTTTTTTACGTAGAGATTGCCTGAGTCATTGAAGGGAAGAGAGAGATAGGAAGAAAACGCTTGGGATGCTGGATGACTGGAAATATGTACGAAGTTACCATCAGGTTAGGGGAGAGATAGTGAACAATGGAAAGTGGAAAATGTCCAGTCAGTACCTGTCAGGAAAATGATATACCAAATAAGAAGACACTGCCACGCATTTCCTCTCCATACTGTCAGGACATTAACGTTGGTTGGTAGTATTTTATTTAGTAAGATGGCGTCTGAATACAGATCGGTACGTACAACACCGATGATGTTGAACTTGTTACGCTTCGCTTGTAGGAGGCTAGTAGGGCAATTTCTTGAAACCGTGTCTTCCTAACTAGTTATTATCTGGGCAGCACGCATGCGAGCCTGGCAAGCTAAGTGTTGCGAACGTAGTTGGTGGAAGTTTGGCGGCAAGGAGCTTCCTAATGCTGTGGTATTAAGATAGATAGTTGTAATCTTCAGTGAAAACCACAACGAAGACGCAAGTTGGGCGTGCGCTGTAGTTTGTCGCAGTAAGAGGCGTAGAGCTGAGGGATTGGGGGGGGGGGGGGGGGGTTGGGGCGGCACGCTGGGCTACAAGCTGCGGGTGGCGGCAGGAGGAGGTGTCATGGTACTATAAGCTTTTCCTTCATAAGCTTCAGTTAGAAGGCGCTGACGTCTACGTTCCTTACAGTGTCTAATGCGAGTGACAATCAGAGTAAGTCTGCCGACGTAGTACGAAATTATCTCCATCGGCTGCACTAACTCAATAAACTACTGGAGACCATACTACAGTATCACTGTTTGAGAGTCACTGTACGAATATGTTC
This sequence comes from Schistocerca cancellata, assembly GCF_023864275.1. Classification (NCBI taxonomy): domain Eukaryota; kingdom Metazoa; phylum Arthropoda; class Insecta; order Orthoptera; family Acrididae; genus Schistocerca; species Schistocerca cancellata. The sequence goes on from NC_064633.1 coordinate 420,968,606, forward strand.
GAGTAAATCATACTGTATAAAGCAAAAAGTGAGCTGCCTCAAGGGTCATTGTTGGCTCCTTATTTTATGTAACTTCTACATAAGCAACATTCGGGCAACAACATCTCGAAAGCTATTCCACTAAGGTGACAAAAGTCATGGGAAACCTCTTAATATGGTGTCGTACATCCTTTTTCCTGGCGTAGTAGAGAAACGCGTAGTGGCATGGGCTCAAAAAGTCGTTGGAAGTCCCCTGCAGAAATAGTGAGCCATACTATCTCTATAGCCGGCCATAATTGCGAAAGTGTTGCCGGTGCAGGATTTTGTGCGCAACAGACCTCTCGATTAAGTCCCAGAAAATTTCTATAGGATTCGTGTCAGGCGATCTGAGTCAAAAAATATAACCTCGAATTTTCTAAAATGTTCTTCAAACCAATCGCGAACAATTGTGGCCCAATGACATGGCCCATTGTCATAAAAAAAAATCACCGGATGTATCTACAATATTTTTCTAAAATATTAAGCCACACAGCACAAAATCAATGTGAAATCGATATTCACGTGAAATGTAACGGGGATAGTTATCAGATACAGTCACACCAGATGTTATATATATATATATATATATATATATATATATATATATATATATATATATATATACACTCCTGGAAATTGAAATAAGAACACCGTGAATTCATTGTCCCAGGAAGGGGAAACTTTATTGACATATTCCTGGGGTCAGATACATCACATGATCACACTGACAGAACCACAGGCACATAGACACAGACAACAGAGTATGCACAATGTCGGCACTAGTACAGTGTATATCCACCTTTCGCAGCAATGCAGGCTGCTATTCTCCCATGGAGACGATCGTAGAGATGCTGGATGTAGTCCTGTGGAACGGCTTGCCATGCCATTTCCACCTGGCGCCTCAGTTGGACCAGCGTTCGTGCTGGACGTGCAGACCGCGTGAGACGACGCTTCATCCAGTCGCAAACATGCTCAATGGGGGACAGATCCGGAGATCTTGCTGGCCAGGGTAGTTGACTTACACCTTCTAGAGCACGTTGGGTGGCACAGGATACATGCGGACGTGCATTGTCCTGTTGGAACAGCAAGTTCCCTTGCCGGTCTAGGAATGGTAGAACGATGGGTTCGATGACGGTTTGGATGTACCGTGCACTATTCAGTGTCCCCTCGACGATCACCAGTGGTGTACGGCCAGTGTAGGAGATCGCTCCCCACACCATCATGCCGAGTGTTGGCCCTGTGTGCCTCGGTCGTATGCAGTCCTGAATGTGGCGCTCACCTGCACGGCGCCAAATACGCATACGACCATCATTGGCACCAACGCAGAAGCGACTCTCATCGTTGAAGACGACACGTCTCCATTCGTCCCTCCATTCACGCCTGTCGCGACACCACTGGAGGCGGGCTGCACGATGTTGGGGCGTGAGCGGAAGACGGCCTAACGGTGTGCGGGACCGTAGCCCAGCTTCATGCAGACGGTTGCGAATGGTCCTCGCCGATACCCCAGGAGCAACAGTGTCCCTAATTTGCTGGGAAGTGCCGGTGCGGTCCCCTACGGCACTACGTAGGATCCTACGGTCTTGGCGTGCATCCGTGCGTCGCTGCGGTCCGGTCCCAGGTCGACGGGCACGTGCACCTTCCGCCGACCACTGGCGACAACATCGATGTACTGTGGAGACCTCACGCCCCACGTGTTGAGCAATTCGGCGGTACGTCCACCCGGCCTCCCGCATGCCCACTATACGCCCTCGCTCAAAGTCCGTCAACTGCACATACGGTTCACGTCCACGCTGTCGCGGCATGCTACCAGTGTTAAAGACTGCGATGGAGCTCCGTATACCACGGCAAACTGGCTGACACTGACGGCGGCGGTGCACAAATGCTGCGCAGCTAGCGCCATTCGACGGCCAACACCGCGGTTCCTGGTGTGTCCGCTATGCCGTGCGTGTGATCATTGCTTGTACAGCCCTCTCGCAGTGTCCGGAGCAAGTATGGTGGGTCTGACACACCGGTGTCAATGTGTTCTTTTTTCCATTTCCAGGAGTATATATATATATATATATATATATATATATATATATATATATATATATATATATATATATTTGTGTGTGTGTGTGTGTTTGGACAATGTAGACATATTTGAAAGTGGAAACCTTCGAAACAGCTATCTAATAATCAATAATTTTTTTAATCAGTGGTACTGTAACCTTACTTACAATGTCCTTTCAAGACATATATTTCGCGGCAGGCCCAATCATCAAGAAAGAATGCTTTTTATTGACTTCAGAGATGCACAGTTAAGCCACAACTACCGTTCTGATCGACAGTGTCTAAAATTTAGGAAACACCATAAATAACCGGACAAAAAATTTGAATAGGAAAAAACATGCTGGGCAGCACAAGACACCTATGTATGGCAGAACAAATTATTGTGTATTCTGTTACCGAGCACTGTGCTTTGACGTGAGCAAGAGGTAGTTAAGTCAACTCGACTGATGGGCAGGTAAACGACGCAATGATAATTGGCACTGGCACGCTAAAATCGACGTTAATTAACTGTCCTCATGTTCCGTGTTATAGCATCATCCGATTTCAGACAATAGGCGGTGACGAAATGCATCAAAACAATTTCTAGAAATTCTCCACTCATCAAAAGTCTGTTTCACCTTCCACATATAAAGCATAAATCTAAAACATCCTGGAGCTACCTCCAACAGATCAAACACACGCATGCAAAATGCTAGGCAGCCCTATAATCCTTAGCCGAGAATACGATTGTGACGCAGTGATGCAAACACCAGGAAAAGTGGAATACCTCGTAAAGGCTTTTCAAAGGCAACTGTATGATTAATTTCGGTGAAATTACAGCTCTGATGGAGCTGTGATATTGATAATGTTTCTCTGAAGGTTCACTTCGTATATTATTATACTTGTTCGTTAATGTTTCCGTGTGTTCGTTTTAGGACCTAAATTTCTGCGTTATATGCTTCACTGTTTACTGTAAATAACGACTCATCTTCACATCAAGTCCTATAGTTAGATAGATAGTCTTCCTGTACATTAAGGCCACATATTGATAGGCAAAACAGCTAACATGCACAATATTGGGCGTCACACTCAATACCAGCTTACTGCAAATACACTCCTGGAAATGGAAAAAAGAACACATTGACACCGGTGAGTCAGACCCACCATACTTGCTCCGGACACTGCGAGAGGGCTGTACAAGCAATGATCACACGCACGGCACAGCGGACACACCAGGAACCGCGGTGTTGGCCGTCGAATGGCGCTAGCTGCGCAGCATTTGTGCACCGCCGCCGTCAGTGTCAGCCAGTTTGCCGTGGCATACGGAGCTCCATCGCAGTCTTTAACACTGGTAGCATGCCGCGACAGCGTGGACGTGAACCGTATGTGCAGTTGACGGACTTTGAGTGAGGGCGTATAGTGGGCATGCGGGAGGCCAGGTGGACGTACCGCCGAATTGCTCAACACGTGGGGCGTGAGGTCTCCACAGTACATCAATGTTGTCGCCAGTGGTCGGCGGAAGGTGCACGTGCCCGTCGACCTGGCACCGGATCGCAGCGACGCACGGATGCACGCCAAGACCGTAGGATCCTACGCAGTGCCGTAGGGGACCGCACCGCCACTTCCCAGCAAATTAGGGACACTGTTGCTCCTGGGGTATCGGCGAGGACCATTCGCAACCGTCTCCATGAAGCTGGGCTACGGTCCCGCACACCGTTAGGCCGTCTTCCGCTCACGCCCCAACATCGTGCAGCCCGCCTCCAGTGGTGTCGCGACAGGCGTGAATGGAGGGACGAATGGAGACGTGTCGTCTTCAGCGATGAGAGTCGCTTCTGCCTTGGTGCCAATGATGGTCGTATGCGTGTTTGGCGCCGTGCAGGTGAGCGCCAAAATCAGGACTGCATACGACCGAGGCACACAGGGCCAACACCCGGCATCATGGTGTGGGGAGCGATCTCCTACACTGGCCGTACACCACTGGTGATCGTCGAGGGGACACTGAATAGTGCACGGTACATCCAAACCGTCATCGAACCCATCGTTCTACCATTCCTAGACCGGCAAGGGAACTTGCTGTTCCAACAGGACAATGCACGTCCGCATGTATCCCGTGCCACCCAACGTGCTCTAGAAGGTGTAAGTCAACTACCCTGGCCAGCAAGATCTCCGGATCTGTCCCCCGTTGAGCATGTTTGGGACTGGATGAAGCGTCGTCTCACGCGGTCTGCACGTCCAGCACGAACGCTGGTCCAACTGAGGCGCCAGGTGGAAATGGCATGGCAAGCCGTTCCACAGGACTACATCCAGCATCTCTACGATCGTCTCCATGGGAGAATAGCAGCCTGCATTGCTGCGAAAGGTGGATATACACTGTACTAGTGCCGACATTGTGCATGCTCTGTTGCCTGTGTCTATGTGCCTGTGGTTCTGTCAGTGTGATCATGTGATGTATCTGACCCCAGGAATGTGTCAATAAAGTTTCCCCTTCCTGGGACAATGAATTCACGGTGTTCTTATTTCAATTTCCAGGAGTGTAGATCATTAAGCTTCGCTGGGATTGATGTTCTGCTCTGATAGCTGATTTTCATCTTTTAGCAGCAGTCGCATATTCTTATCCTGTTATGTACCCCCTTCACTGTAATACCAAAATAAAATCTCTCTCTCGCTCCACAAACTTTCTTGAACCTTCATACCCTTATCTTGAATTTATGTCATTTACATCTAGCAAAAAATTCTCTGGCTGACATTTTTTTCAGTACTCAGTACGTTCATTGGTTCATCTACACAAGACCCCCCTAATAAATTTTGCAGGACTTACAAAAATTATTTGTTTGTCTTTCTCCCGAAATTATCCTTTACTGATTTCCACACATTATCCATATTTTGATATCTCCTGCTATTCTTGCATAGTTTTTCAATTTTTGTTTCTTCAGATACCCCCTTTTAGAAAGTATACTCATGATTATTCATCTATACAATATATGGTACACTTTCTCTCCCATTTTCACACGTTTATAATTTAGGATGTTAAGGGTTTTGTCCGATCTCGTAATTTATACAGACGAATCGTTACTTCTGGTTCATCACATACTGAATATTCTTTCTACCTATTTAATCATAGAGATATACCTCTAAACTTTTTTTTTTTTTCAAATGAGGATATACAGGGTGGGTGAGTAGTCGCTCCCTAGTTTCAAATGTCCATAATTTTTCTGATTGTTGATATTTAGTAATTAACGTTGTTATTTTTTGTTATAGGGTCCTCGAGAATACCTTGACCATCCGTATCATTTCTGTACGGTGGACGATGAGAAGGCAGGAAAGTAGACTTTATGCAAAAGGCCGCACAGATGGCTTCGTGGTTTGAAGTGTGCCGATCTGTAGGCGCTGTTCAGTCATGGTGACAGGGTTTTCATGGACCTCATGCCACACTTGATGTCAAAAACACTAGAAAAGTCACACCAAGCTAATGACAAGTGGGTCGGTTGTCGATAAACCACGAAGAGGGCGACCTTCGGCTGCGCGGTATACAGAAAACGTAGCGTCAGTGAGGGACGTCTTGACGCGCAGTCCTCGTGAATCAGCACGACAGGCATCTCATGAGAGTAGAGTCAGCATGTTGTATTAAAGAAGGATATGACCTGAAAATAATGGAAACACCATTATATTCAGGATTTATCGTTGCAGGATTGTGAAAGGTGGATGGAATATGCTGTCATGGCATAACGATTGGCCGGATTTTTGAAGAACATTGTTTAGAATGATGAGGTGGTGTTCCACGTAGGGGGATTCGTCAGTTGACTCAATGGCCATTGCTGGGCAGAAAAAAAATCCAGGAATGACAATTTAAAAATCGGAGAGTCGACCAAAAATGAGAGTCTGGTGCGGTATGACTGCGGATCGTCTGATTGTTTCCTTCAATTGCGAAACACCATGAAAAACAACCGGTATCACCAGGTGCTGAGTGCATACATGTGGCTACTGATATCACAATGGGACTATGTTGCGGTTATCATTTTTCAGCAAGACGGAGGACGACCTCATTTTCTCTGTATCGTTCGTGCCTCGGTGGACGAACACTTCCCAGCACATTGGCTGGGACGGCTGGGAACCCGCGAATGACCTCCGAGAAGTCCCGACATCATCCCTTGTGACTTCTTCTTCTGGGCTTGGGCCAAAGAAGACAAACCCACGCACTGTGGACCAATTAGATGAGAGGATCTCATTTGCCCTCGGAAATGTGCTTGTGACTTTTCTGCGGAAATCAATTGATGACACTCCTATACGTTTACGTCGTTTGATCGACAACGCAGAGAATATATTGGGTTGTAGTGTAGTACACATATTCTCATGATTCTGAGAACCGACAACAAATTGTTCCGTGAGCAAATATTCATTAATATAAAAATTACGGATATTTGAAACTAGTGACTTTGAAAGTGTTGTTAATAAAAATTCTCTATTTAAACTAGACTGAACTGCATGTGACTGCTTTAGTCTTTAATAAAACTTGCATCTGACTGCGTATTTAACTGAACTGAACTTTATCTGACTGCATGAAAATATTGTTGGAAAATTAATACTCAAAATACACATCTGACTGCATGAAAGTTTAGTGGTAAAATAAATGAAAGTCACCAACCTGCATCTGACTGTGTCTGTGGACTTAGCTCGTGCACTCCTTCCCGTTTAGCCGATAATAAAACATATATTCAACTCAGCCGTAGTGCAATGGCATAAAATTGTCATTCTAGACAACTTTACTCATTTTGGCCCTGTTTGTTACTTAATAAAAATTCTGTCCTGATCTGAATAATTTGCCAACTGTGCCATGGCATATAGATTATTTTACTCTGATAAATGAAATTATTAGCTTTACTCATGGGAACTTTACTTTAATGTACATTTTGGTTCAATGCAAGCACAGGATGCGGAGAACGATATAAGGTGTGAGATGAAACTCTAATTTTATCTAAAAAATATTTATTGTTCAAACTTTTAAGGCACATGTGAAAAACTAAAAAAAACTTCTACAGCATGGATTTACGAGAAAGTTTCACAAAACGCTTATTGCATCAACAATGGGATTTCTATCTAGCTTTTAGACATTATTTAACCAAAGAAAACCTATTTTATTAATTATTCTTTCTAGTTTCCCCAGGTATGTGCCGAGTTTCGCTCAATATATAGCTTATTATGTGCGTAGCGCCAATTCTTACTTTGATGCTGTCACGACCCGGCAGCCTCCTGCAGGCATCTAGCTCCGACTCGAAACGCGTCTGCTGTCTCTGCGCATCTCCTCACCACTACTCAAACTTTTACCGCGTGCACCTAGCTCTGTTAGCTGTCAAAGATCTTACTACTCGAAGATGTACTACTCGTCCAACCTTGCGGTTGGGAACTATCGACATTTTTCACTGGATCTATCCTGATAGAATCTCAGCACATATCTTTCAACTTCTCACCAATCCTGAATTTATTTCAATTATTTGACTTGACCAGATTAATGCCTTGTTACATTACGTGTAACGGTGGTAAGATCGGAGAGACCGGGCGCAGTTCTGCGTCACCCCGTCAAAGGAAAGACTGAGAGTCTGTGGAGAGAGCCTGGCAGGCCCATATGGAGAGCGAGCCGACAACAACGCACCAGGGCTCAAACGAGAGCCACTAAGGAGAGCATCATTTGAGAATCCTAACACGCTAAACAGAGAGAGAGAGAGAGAGAGAGAAAGAGAGAGAGAGAGAGAGAGAGAGAGAGAGGGAGCAATCGAGGTAATAAAGGATGATAGTTGCGATGACTGCTTAATATATGGTGGCATGTGTCGTATCACGGCAACAGCACAGTGCTGTCGTGCACACCATTTGAAACCGGAAGGAAGTTACTGTCTTCTGCTCAAAGTAATGCACAGGCAAACCGCAATCTCAGTCAAGGAGGCAAGTGTCGAGGGCAGATCGCATTCGTACCAGAGTCGTCTTGCTGCTTTTGTTGGTCCGAAGAGAAGCTGGCAACCTGGATTGAGCCGACCGCGCTCTGAGGTTTTTGAATTCATATGGCCGCACTCCAGCGAGCTTCCAACTTCAAAAAGTAGGGGCTGGCCCCTGTGGCCGGGCGGTTCTAGGCGCTTCAGTCTGGAACCGCGCGAACGCTACGGTCGCAGGTTCGAATCCTGCCTCAGGCATGAATGTGTAAGATGTCCTTAGGTTAGTTAGGTTTAAGTAGTTCTACGTTCTAGGGGACTGATGACCTCAGATGTTAAGTCCCATAGTGCTCAAAGCCATTTGAACCATTTGAAAAAATAGGGCTACTACCAACTGCTAGGAAGACAGTTGGCAAGGGGACTTAGAAATCGACATCGTCTTCGGTGCACTAAGGTTTCACATCCTGCCGTAACTGCAACCGACGACACGTGGTCGTCTTTACACCACTGCACTCCTCGAGGAACGAAAAGAGCTGTTTGAATTTTTATCTGAATTCAATGTTTGTCGCCATCTAGATAAATTAATTAAATCCTATCATATTCATAAATACTGGTTTCAACATGTCAGGGATCTGTCTATTGCGCGCTATTTTCTCAGATTTTTTTTAAATTTTGGGTAATTTCTAATGAATGTTTGGGAAACCACGATATAAAATTAATAACCCGATAACAAGTTCGCGAGTGAGTCACTTATTAACAATGGTTCCGAAACCTGCAATGATACGTACTGATTATCCATTATTCGGGGTTATTTTTTTGTTAGTGCCCTCTCGCGAACGCACATGTAAGTAACCCGATGCGTCTTGGGTCGGTTAGAGTTGTTTTGCTACGACCGCAGTATGGCCTCACCTACATGCCCTGCTGAATCTTGATCCATCACTGTACCAGTTTGCTGGTTCACTGTCGCCTGCATATAGTCTCCAGTAGCATTTTTCCGAGGCTTTACGCTCTTTCCGTGTTCGAAGAGTTGCTGGACACAGTAGCTGTAATGTCACGTGTTGTGGGTTGGCAGGAGAGCCAACACCGTGATACTAGAGGCAACCGAAAGGCATGCGTTTTAGCTCACGCAGGCTGGTGTGAGGTCTGGAGCAGGTCAAGGAAATTAGACTTTAGAAAAAAAGGACGTAGCTGTTGGAATACTTAACTTTAATCCGTAAATGGTGAACATCGCTCTTGACGGTACATTATTCATAATCTCAATAGTAACTGGTAATGTCGCCTTGCTAGGTCGTAGCAAATGACGTAGCTGAAGGCTATGCTAACTATCGTCTCGGCAAATGAGAGCGTATTTTGTCAGTGAACCATCGCTAGCAAAGTCGGTTGTACAACTGGGGCGAGTGCTAGGAAGTGTCTCTAGACCTGCCGTGTGGCGGCGCTCGGTCTGCAATCACTGATAGTGGCGACACGCGGGTCCGACGTATACTAACGGAAAGCGGCCGATTTAAAGGCTACCACCTAGCAAGTGTGGTGTCTGGCGGTGACACAACATCACGAATGGAAACGAACTCTAGGCCCTCTGAAAAGTGCACGCGGTGAGTGCAGTCGGCTGTTGATAGCGAGGTAACATGGATCACTCGACGAGTCGCGTGCCCAGTGTTTATTTCCAGCGCTGAGTGTATTTGCTAATAGAATTATTTCATTTGGCGGACCCTCAGCAGTGGCTGTTGACTGTGCGCTCCGAAATGCAAATAGCGCCACCCGGACAGCCGTGTTTGTTTGCTGTTGCGAGCGAAGGGAAAGTTGCATATGCTGTGAGCGAGCTTCCCGGGCTCTGCAGCACCTCTGCACGTGGTGAGGCGGTGTTCCAGCAGGGGAATCGTGGCGTCATATCGGTCAGGCTGTGTCTCCGAGAAGGTCGCGAAGGGAGCGAGATTATCGTTTGACGCCCTGGCGATGATGCCGTCATTAAAGACGAAGGACAGACTCGGAATCGGGAAAGATGTGAACGGAAATTGGCTGTGTGCTTTCTAAGGAATCTTGCCGTCAATCGCTTTACGCGACTTTGAGAACCTGAATAGCGATGTTAAAGCGGGGGTTTGAACGGCAGTCAAAATACTAATCATTCTAAACTTTCATAACACCGATAAATCCTGAAATTTGGAAAACGCTGATGGTCAGTGGTAGAGTCCTGTTTGCGACTATCTTTTTACCCTGCCAACTTTCTCGTGGGAACTTGGCCGAGGTTTGCAAAAAAAGACTGTCTCAGTTACGTCAAGGACCGAGCATTACTCTAGTCAATTGCCGGACGGGGTGGCCGAGCGGTTCTAGGCGCTACAGTCTGTAACCGCACGACCGCTACGGTCGCAGGTTCGAATCCTGCCTCGGGCCTGGATGTGTGTGATGTCCTTAGGTTAGTTAGGTTTAAGTAGTTCTAAGTTCTAGGGGACTGATGACCTTAGAAGTTAAGTCCCATAGAGCTCAGAGCCATTTGAACCATCTGAACTCTAGTCAAGTGCACAATGACGACATCACTAGCACTTTCTGGCACGCCTTCCTGTATGAAATTTCGGGGCAAACGTCTCGATCGTCATGTGTTGCACATTTCACGCAGATTATGTCGTGGTCGTGCAGGAATTGAGAATGGAGAATAAAATCTCAGTTCTTAGCTGCGAAATTCTTTGCTGGAGAAGAAAACGCACAAAATATGAATACAGTTCTCAAACTTCACAAAAGGCCCATAACAATAATAACGAAAAATAGTAATCGTGATCATTATCAAGATCTGTCTGAAACATTGAAGATTTTAAATATACCACCTGTGTACATTCACCTATCACTTGTGTTCGTCACAAATAATCTTGATACTTACTGCACAAACATTCTGTACTTGACTATGGACAACGTCAGGCCCGCCCGGTTGGCCGTGCGGTCTAACGCACGACTTCCCGGGCGGAAGGAGCGCCTGGTCCCCGGTATGAATCCGCCAGGCGAATTTGTGTCGAGGTCCGGTGAACCGGCCAGTCAGTGGATGGTTTTTAGGCGGTTTTCCATCTGCCTCGGCGAATGCGGGCTGGTTCCCCTTATTCCGCCTCAGTTACACAATGCCGGCGATTGCTTCGCAAACAATTTCTCCACGTACCCGTACACCACCATTACTCTACCACGCAAACGTAGGGGTTACACTCGTCTGGTGTGAGACGTTCCCTGCGGGATCCACCGGGGGCCGAACCGTACAATAACCCTGCGTTAGGTGTGGGGCGGCGGAGGGGTGAAGTGGACTGTGGTAGTCGTCGTGGGGTTGTGGACCACTGCGGCTGCGGCGGGGACGGAGCCTCTCCGTCGTTTCTAGGTTCCAGGTTAACATACAATAAAATACAATGCAATACAATGGACAACGTCACGGAGAACTTACACTTATGAAGAAAGAATAAAAGAACAAAAACCTCAAATTAGCATTTCCTACCAATGATGAAAGTTGTGAAACACATTTCCCTACGAGGTTAAAGATACAATTAAAGCTTGATTCAAAAGGCATTTAAACAGTATCTAGTAAGCAGTATATCCTATTAATAGAAGATTTACTTGAATAACACAGAGTAGGGGTTCCATAAAAAAATGTAGCTTGAGTACACAACAACAAAGCACCTCTGTCACTTCACAACAAATTTTCGCACTAAACTGACCGAGCGGGTTAGCGCAGTGGTTAGCACACTGGAGGATGACGGTTCAAATCCCCGTCCTGCCATCCAGATTTAGGATTTCCGTAATTTCCCTAACTCGCTTATGGTAAAATGCAGGATGGTCGTTCGAAAGGGCATGGCCGCTTACCTTCTCCATCCTTCCTCAAGCCGAGCTTTTGCTCCCTCTCTAATGACTTGGGTGTCGACGGGACGAGACATACGAACACTTATGTCCTCCTCCTCCCGCAATAAAACGATTTTTTTAAAATCTTGAAGGCCTTACACCAAAGATGTATAATGGATAACACTGACATGTTATCCTTTTTCTGAGCTCAATATCTCATTGTGTATGGAGGGATGCCAACTATGATTTTTGAAGCAACCAAATGGGAATTCAGAAATCAAACATCATCGTCATGGTCCTCACGTCAGTTGATATGTTTAGTGCGTATAGTGACTGGCGTTGAGCAGAGCATTGCACATTATGGACTTGTTTAGAAAAAATTTGTTAACAATAGGTAACCTAAGTCGGGGATGAACCGAATGTGGTTGCACTGTTTTCAACAGTCTGCCCTTGTGTTCTGGAGGACGATGACTCTAACCCAAAATCATCTAGCCGTTCAATCTCTGAATTACTTAACCCAAACAGCGGGATGACACCACTCCAAGCCCATGGCCGTCTACTGTCCCACTGTTGTCAAACTAGAGACAAAACTGTGGAATTGTCACTATATGGGCTGATTCAGTTGCCCCTACCGATATCGATTTATGCAATTCTGAATATTTGGCCTTTAAAAACCCCTTGGGAGACTCACATTCCCTTGCTCAACACACGGGAACTACTACTCTTATAGAAACAATGAACAGGGACTTTTTGTAGGAAATTTACTGTAGTTAAATCTTGTATCGGGATATATTATCACTGGAGGCCACGATTTTCGAGTTATTGAAGAAAAATGTATACAAAAGTGACCTTGAAACGCATCTCCATCCGTCACCGCAGTATGTTGTTCGTGGCACTCCCACCAGTGTACAAAAATTTCCGACTACACAAACTATTCCCGATATTTGACTGTATTGGTCTCTGTTGATTGGGCTATTACGCCACTAGCATGGTGCTACTTCGTCAACACTATTAATTTAACCGTGCCCGTGAGGGTAATGAAAGAAAAACGACGTTTGTAAACGTTACGCTAAAACTAATAATGTTGAAAATTCGATTGAAACTTCATTCTTACAAGCACAGTAGGTTCGTAGTCGAAGGCCTGACGAATACAATGATGAAATCATTTATTTTATGCTCCAAAAATTCACAAAAGTTTGGTAAAATTTACGCGAACGTCAATTTTAGAATTTTTAATTGCTCGACTAAGTCGGTTGCGTAATAAGGCCAGCCGATGAATACCAAAAAAGGGCAAATGCAGGAAACAATTCGTGCAGTCGCAAATTTTTGCTCAGTGGTAGGAGGCCGTGTCATGAACAACGTACTAGAAACCCTCACTGATGCTGAGTGTGCTAAGGGGGGAGGGGGTGCGCTTGAAGGTCAGTTTTGTAGGGTTTTCTTGAATAACTCTAATACTACGTTCTGTAAAACGGCCCTCTTCACTTTTTTCTGTAGGACTAATACTTTGCACATAGCGGGCGAGGGAATAAGAAAATCTCGCGCGTGGTTTTTAAGACCAGATATAGCATTGCCGGTTGCATAGAACGACATCGGTAGGGGCAGCTGGACCAACCTGTATATGACTTAAGAAGATCAGTCTTATTCTAAAAGTGATCCACGGAAAAATATAAACTATTACAAGCTACAAAAACAAGTGATACTACTACTACACTGCTGGGCATTAAAATTTCAACATGAAGGCGGCATGAAATAAACGTCAAATTGGCATTAAGCGTAGTGCACACTTTGAAATGTAGATAATTAACATTTCAGCAGAATTGCACTAAACAGCTTCGAGTAAGGCGATCTACGTTCTATATAGAAGGAAAGTGACTTCTCTGCCAGAAATCGTATTTGAATGTTAATTGGTTCAAAAATGGTTCTGAGCACTATGGGACTTAACTTCTAAGGTCATCAGTCCCCTAGAATTTAGAACTACTTAAATCTAACTAACCTATGGACATCACACACTCCCTGCCCGAGGCAGGATTCGAACCTGCGAGCGTAGCGGTCGCGCGGTCTAGACTGTAGCGCCTAGAACCGCTCGGCCAAACCTGCCGGCGTTAATTATTTGTGATAAGATCGTGTTAAGGCTCGTCTATCAGTGTGTGTTGGAATTCGGCAGCAGCATTGTCGGGGCCTATCCAGACGTCAAACAACACTTCTCCACCTCTATAGCAATGTTCTGAAATCGTAGAAAGTGGCAAGTAATGTTGTGCCAATCTCTCGGCACGAAATGTTTTCATTGGCGTAGAGTTTGGGGAACCCGTAGGCCGCGACAGTAGTCCAACACCCTCTGTATCGAGGTGAGTCAGTACATCACGGCCAATAGGTGGTCTTGCGATATCCTGTTGAAAGATGTCTCGGAAACCTCAAAGATGTTGCACAGCGACTCGCCTTAACACGTCAGAACTGCAACGGCTGCTGCCAAAATTATTGGCTATGTGAGCCAGAAGTTATCGTGTTGTGTACACAATGATATCAGTCGTAGGGTATGGTGCGGATGTTTGGGCTGATAGACTGCAGCTAGTGAAGCCAGTATCGCTAGTCAGAATTCAACAATGAGTGCTACTGCACTACCCCGGATAGTGCTTTGTTAGTAATTCTAGGAATATGTTGAGTGGACTTGAAAATTAGGGATAGAGGGTGGACTTTTACTGCTTAAAGGAAGGAGACCAATACGAAAAAGTTAATAAAAGATGTCATATTACAACATTCCATTAGAGCTACTGCCAGCCTTGGGAGACCCAGGCCTAACAAAACTCTACCATCTAGTGAGCGAGATGTATGAGAGAGGCGAAATACTATCAAACTTCAAGAAGAATATAATGATTCCAGTCCAAAAGAAAGCAGGTGTTGACAGATGTGAAAATTACCGAACTATCAGTTTAATACGCCACGGCTGTAAAATACTAACACGAATTCTTTACAGACGAACGGAAAAACTGGTAGAAGCCGACCTCGGGGAAGATCAGTTTTTATTCCGTAGAAATGTTGGAACACGTGAGGCAATACTGACCCTACGACTTATCTTAGAAAATAGATTAAGGAAAGGCAAACTACGTTTCTAGCATTTGTAGACTTAGAGAAAGCTTTTGACAATGTTGACTGGAATACTCTCTTTCAAATTCTGAAGGTGGCAGGGGTAAAATACAGGGAGCGAAAGGCTATTTACAATCTGTACAGAAACCAGATGGCAGTTATAAGAGTCGAGGGGCGTGAAAGGGAAGCAGTGGTTGGGAAGGGAGTGAGACAGGGTTGTACCCTATCCCCGATGTTACTCAAACTGTATAGTGAGCAAGCAGTAAAGGAAACAAAAGAAAAATTTGGAGTAGGTATTAAAATCCATGGAGAAGAAATAAAAACTTTTAGGTTCGCCGATGACATTGTAATTCTGTCAGAGACAGCAAAGGACTTGGAAGAGCAGTTGAACGGAATGGACAGTGTCTTGAAAGGATGATATAAGATGAACATCAACAAAAGCAAAACGAGGATAATGGAATGTAGTCGAATTAAAGCGGGTGATGCTGCGGTAATTAGTTTAGGAAATGAGACGCTTAAAGTAGTAAACGAGTTTTGCTATTTGGGGGGCAAAATAGCTGCTGATGGTTGAAGTAGAGAGGATATAAAATGTAGCCTGACAATGGCAAGGAAAGCGTTTCTGAAGAAGAGAAATTTGTTAACATCGAATATAGATTTAAGTGTCAGGAAGTCGTTTCTGAAAGTATTTGTATGGAGAATAGCCATGTATGGAAGTGAAACGTGGACGATAAATAGTGTAGACAAGAAGAGAATAGAAGCTTTCGATATGTGGTGCTACAGAAGAATGCTTAAGATTAGATGGGTAAATCACATAACTAATGAGGAGGTATTAAATAGAATTGGGGAGAAGAGAAATTTGTGGCACAAAATGACTAGAAGAAGGTATCGGTTGGTAGGGCATATTCTGAGGCATCAAGGGATCACAAATTTAGTATTAGAGGGCAGCGTGGAGGGTAAAAATCGTAGAGAGAGACCAAGAGATGAATACACTAAACAGATTCAGAAGGATGTAGGTTGCAGTAGGTACTGGGAGAGGAAGAAGCTTGCACAGGATAGAGTAGTATGGAGAGCTACATCAAACCAGTCTCTGGACTGAAGACCACAACAACAACAACAACAACAACAACATTACAAATGTGGCAAAATGAATGAGGCACTTCATGCACAGGCAGGAGTACCAATTTATAACATCAGGGAGAGATTAAAAATGAGATTTCTTAATCTGTCGAATGAGTTGTTACATTACCTGACCGGTCGTGCCCCAAATGTTACGTATCTATACAAAAACAAGGGTAGATGAGTGATAGCTGGGTGTGCAGCAGTGTGAGGACACCAGAACACACATTGTGGGACTGCGCGCTCTACTAAAGATGTTGGGTCCCAAATCAACACTAAGGAGCTAGTCGACCTGACGCATCTTGGACGATACTGAAGCTGTAGTATCCTGGAAGGCCAAGGAACAGTTCACGAAGCATTCAACCACACGTTGGCATGCTGCCATCTCCGCTGGACAACATTTTCTACTGATGGAGAGAAGACAGAATGAAATGGTTTCCCAGGAATCTAAACTGCGTTGGTGCAAGTGATTATGGAAGTGTGGACTTTAAGACGTAACATTGATTAGAGGAATTGTTTGTTGTAGAAGAAACGCTAATGGCGTACTGCCGACGCCCAATGAATCCAGCAGACAATGGCTGTTGACAGGGATTGTATGAGAGCCGATCCAGTAGCGAAAATTACCATCGACAGGTTAATCAGCAAAATAAATGAACAAACACGGAACACATTCCGTATTACTTGAATTAGTAGTTGGGTAACTGGTTAAGGGTTTTATAGTAGTTTTGTAGTAGTAGAAGCAGAAAAAGTAAGTTTCAGAAATAGTTTATATATGAATTTATTACTATCCAAGAAAATGAGATTTGTACAGCCTATCTTAACTTTCCAGGTAGTAGGCTATAATTGTGAAGAATGAATAAATAAAAAAGGGCGACAATAACACCCCATACCATCACGATAGGTGCTGGGCCCATACGAAGATGAATAGTGCAATCTAGCAATGTCCATTCTCTTCAGAACCACGTCGTACGGAAATGTCCGTCAGGATGTTGTGCACACGGTACTCATTTATAATGACGGCTTGGTACCACCTGTGCCTTAGAAGGGAAACTCCCCATCCCACCCCCTCAGATTCAGTGGTAAGAGGGCCCAGTTAACAGCCCATCAAAAACTGATCATAGATCAAGCGTGAAAATAGGAAGAATGTGCAATGAACTACTAAAAAAGGCAAAATAGAAACAGTGAAAGGTCCAAGCAAAGAAGTGCAGTATAGGGCAGACTGAAGAACCGACGGCGTCGTGGTTATGTGATTACGGATGCATGACTGCCTAGCGGGTGAGCCCTGTTCAGACCACCCTAGTGCATTTTTTTTTTTTTTTTCGCTGTTTGATACCTTCAAATTTGTGTCTGTGTCGTGGTGTAACGTCCGTTTGCAAGAGCGAGGTGCAATGAAGAGACCTATAATGATAGCTGATTCTGCACAACTACTCTATTAGCAGCCGAAAGGAAGTGACTTTCTAATGGTAACCGCAAACGTTTAATGAGAAGGCGACAAGTCAACCGAATCCGCCACCGAAAAACATGTCTGGTGTGTCACACACGGCATTAGTGACAGTACGTGTGTCATATGGTAGGAATCTCTTATCGGCGCACGTAATTTGTACGCCTGGTAAATGAGTGAGATATGCCTCCTTGCCCGATTTAGCTTTTCGTATGAACGTGAACATGATTACTCCCAATGAAATGAGGAAAACAGAATAGTTTGTCACATAAGCTGCAACAAATGAACGCAACACATTTAAAATCACAAAGTTTCTCTGTGCTTTGTCAAAACGTATGTTTTTGAGGATTTTGAAGTTGCGTTCCGTTTTGGAAATTTTGATTCTTGAATTCCTTTATTGTAACATAGTTCGGACCCGTTTATTTGGTGTTTTCATTTCTGTGAGATGTCTGTGTGGTATCTTACCTGCTCTCACTATTCATCACGTTTACTTGCGATGGTAACGTATTCTTACCACCTGACTCATATTCTATAACCAATGTCTAGTATGACACCTGGCAAGACTACAGAAAGAGAACAAACATTTCAGTGTTGTGAGAAAAAAAATTAAAATATGTATCTGGCGGGTGTTTTGAACTCGGCTCGTCTGCATTACAGTCCAACACCCTGACCACTTTTTTTGTGTGCGCGATTGTTCTACCACTTTTTTTCGCTTAACCACAACACGATAGCTCTTGCAGCTGTTCTACGTTGCACTCCTGGTCCTTGGACCGTTCACTCCCCAAGCGAGTAACGCGGCTATGGTCAACGTATGGATCTTCTCTTGGGAGTCACGTATCTTTTTTCCGATGCACCACTGCCAGTTTACTGTATTCCTCGCACCCTCACATTGACGAATTAACACAAAAATGGCGACACTGTTAAATACTAAAGGATCCTTGTCGACTTCTCCCCAAGCGAGTAACGCGGCTACGGTCAATGTATGGATCTTCTCCTGGGAGTCAAGTTTCTTTTTCCGATGCACCACTGCTAGTTCACTGTATCCCTCGCACTCTCCCATTGACGAATTAACGCAGATATTGCGTCGCTATTAAATACTGAAGGATCCATGCCGACTTCTCCCCTTCTTCCTGTTTTCATGCTCGAATAGTGTTCAGGTTTTGTCGGGCTATCCACTGGCCCCTCTTACCACTAAATCTGAGGGGGCTGCGATGGGTAGTTTCCCTTGTTAGTGCTGTCCCTTGTGAGTGCTGTCCCTTGTTAGTGCTGTCCCTTGTTAGTGCTGAGCTCAACACGTCGGTGCAACTCTCACCGCTGACGCGTCGCGGGAAGCCGCAACGGTGTCGCCGTGCTTACAAACCGTGGAGCTGCAGGCGCTGTCCCACTGGTCGTGTGGATACTCGTCTTACTGGAAACGAGCTCATCGCTGACTGAATGAATGTGGCGTGGCTTCACGGTCCTGCGCTGCTGAGCGAACGATATGCTACGTAGCAGTGGGTGTGGTCTTTCTGGAATCATCGATTCCGTATTCGCCTGACACTCGTAGAACGTCGAGCAAACGTGCGCAGAACATCGCAGAACGGTATACGAGGTGCATTCAAGTTCTAAGGCCTCCCATTTTTTTTTCTCCGGACTGGAAAGAGATAGAAACATGCGCATTGTTTTAAAATGAGGCCGCGTTCATTGTCAATACGTCCCAGAGATGGCAGCACCGTACGGCAGATGGAATTTTACCGCCAGCGGCGAGAATGAGAACTGTTTTAAATACTTAAAATGGCGACGTTTTCCTTACTTGAACAGCGTGCAATCATTCGTTTTCTGAATTTGCGTGGTGTGAAACCAATTGAAATTCATCGGCAGTTGAAGGAGACATGTTGTGATGGAGTTATGGATGTGTCGAAAGTGCATTCGTGGGTGCGACAGTTTAATGAAGGCAGACCATCGTGTGACAACAAACCGAAACAACTTCGGGCTCGCACAAGCTGGTCTGACGACATGATGGAGAAAGTGGAGAGAATTCTTTTGGGGGATCGCCGAATGACTGTTGAACAGATCGCCTCCAGAGTTGGCATTTCTGTGGGTTCTGTGCACACAATCCTGCATGACGACCTGAAAATGCGAAAAGTGTCATCCAAGTGGGTGCCACGAATGCTGACGAACGACCACATGGCTGCCAATGTGGCATGTTGTCAAGCAATGTTGACGCACAACGACAGCATGAATGGGACTTTCTTTTCGTCGGTTGTGACAATGGATGAGACGTGGATGCCATTTTTCAATCCAGAAACAAAACGCCAGTCAGCTCAATGGAAGCACAAAGATTCACCGCCACCAAAAAAATTTCGGGCAACCGCCAGTGCTGAAAAAATGATGGTGTCCATGTTTTGGGACAGCGAGGGCGTAATCCTTACCCATTGCGTTCCAAAGGGCACTACGGTAACAGGTGCATCCTACGAAAATGTTTTGAAGAACAGATTCCTTCCTGCACTGCAACAAAAACGTCTGGGAAGGGCTGCGCGTGTGCTGTTTCACCAAGACAACGCACCCGCACATCGAGCTAACGTTACGCAACAGTTTCTTCGTGATAACAACTTTGAAGTGATTCCTCATGCTCCCTACTCACCTGACCTGGCTCCTAGTGACTTTTGGCTTTTTCCAACAATGAAAGACACTCTCCGTGGCCGCACATTCACCAGCCGTGCTGCTATTGCCTCAGCGATTTTCCAGTGGTCAAAACAGACTCCTAAAGAAGCCTTCGCCGCTGCCATGGAATCATGGCGTCAGCGTTGTGAAAAATGTGTACGTCTGCAGGGCGATTACGTCGAGACGTAACGCCAGTTTCATCGATTTCGGGTGAGTAGTTAATTAGAAAAAAAAATCAGAGGCCTTAGAACTTGAATGCACATCGTAATTCCGCTCTATAGCCTCAGGAATAAAATGCGAGCATGCAGAATATATCACACCAACTGAAAAGTTTCTAATAAATACAACATAGAACGTCGTTCTGAACGGAAAGAAATCTTCAGAGGTGAAAAGAACTTCGGGCGTACCCCGACGGAGTGCTATTGCACCATTACTTTTCACAATATATATAAATGACCTAGCAGAAAACGTTCGAAATTCCATGAGGCTTTTCGGGGCGAGGAGCGACGCCATAAAATTGTAGTGAAGTGCAGGAAGTCCTTCAGAGGGTCGACGCTTGGTGCAGGGAGTGGAAATTGACCCTCAATATCACAAAGACCCTTTATTTTATGATTACGTAATTGCAGAACAATCACTGGTTGCAGTAACTTCCATAAAATATTTAGAAGTATGCGCACTAAGTGATTTCAAGTGTTTCAAGCACATAAAACTAATCGTGATTGAGGCAGATGACAAACTGAGATTCATTGGAAGAATTTTTGAGAACTGTGGTTCAGCTGTAAAGGAGACCACTTATTTGGCACTGGTGCGACCGTTCTTGAATATGCTCTGGTGTTTGGAATCCCTACCACATCGGAGTAAAGGAAGGCATTGACGCAATTCGGAGGCGGACTTCTAGATTTGTTACCAGTAGATTCGATCAACACGCAAGTATTACGGAGATGCTTCGTGAACTCAGGTGGGAATATCTGCACGGAAGGCGACAATCTTTTCGCGAAATTCAATGAAGAGAATTCAGAGAACCGGCATTTGAAGCTGATTGCAGGACGATTCTACTGCCGCCAACGTATATTTCCCAAAAAGACCACTAAGATAAGAAAAATTAGGACTCTTACGCAGGCATACAAATAGTCGTTTTTCCCTCGCTCGATTTGCGAGTGGAACAGGAAAGGAAATCAGTAATAGTGTTGCAAAGTGCTTTCCGTCACACGCCGTGCGTTGCTTCTGGAGTATGCAAGTAGATGTAGATGTAGAAGTACTTAACTAAGAAACTAATTTTGTTTTCCCAGCACTGTAATTACATAGGATGAAACAAGAATACACAGACAAATTTACCGGCCGGAGTGGCCGAGCGGTTCTAGGGGCTATAGTCTGGAACCGCGCGACCGCCACGGTCGCAGGTTCGAATCCTGCCTCGGGCATGGATGTTTGTGATGTCCTTAGGTTAGTTAGGTTTAAGTAGTTCTAAGTTCTAGGAGACTGATGGCCTCAGAAGTTAAGTCCCATAGTGCTCAGAGCCATTTGAACCAGACAAATTTCAATAGCAGTTTACAGGGAGTTGAGCAGGAGATTCAGGACAGAGACCTGCGTCCTAGTATCTCATTCAAAGTCCCTACGGTGGCTACACTTTTGCTGCATAGTGGCAGGCGATTCTCCCTAAAACTTTACAGTCTGTAGCACGGTGGATAGCATTTCCGGATGTGAATTTTATCGTCAATCTGTTCTTCAGAATCCGCTTAAACCCCCTCGAAGTTTGCTGGTACATTTTTGTTAAATCTTGTAATAGACACAGCTTTCCCAGATTCTATACAACTCATTCTGTATAAATATTTAACAACTCGATTCATTCCAGATAGAAGTGAACAGTCGGCGAATCCCCTGCCTGTCTGCACCCTCTGAATCGCTAACTAGCCTTCTTGTCTGAAAAAAAATATGCGTCTCCATTTCGCGTTATCAGTTAAGACAATGCCGGCAGCTGTGGCCGAGCGGTTCTAGGTGCTTCAGTCCGGAACCGCGCTGCTGCTACGATTGCAGGTTTGAATCCTGCCTCGGTCATGGATGTGTGTGATGTCCTTAGGTTAGTTAGGTTTAAGTAGTTGTAAGCCTAGGGGGCTGATGACCTCAGATGTTAAGTCCCATAGTGATTAGAGCCACTGAACCATTTGAAGTTAAGACAATGCGGATTTTGTGTGTGTGTGTATCGATTGTTAGCTTGCAGTTCGCTGAATGGCACTGCATGTTTCGCACATTTTTGGATCTAAACTAATCCTCAAGAGCTTTTACCTACATTAGCGACCTTAATGCAACGTTTTCAGTGAATGTGTCATCAGCGGAGTCAGACTGAAACTGACGCAATAGTAGACCCTTCAGACGTATGCGATAAAGTCACTAGTCGCTCGCATTGAACACAGTCGAGAAATGTGACCTCGTCCTGTTCTGCAAATCTCCCTCGTATGTGAATGCCACTTTTATTATCAACTCTTTGAGAGGCTAAGACAATGGAAAATATTTTGACAAAACTCGTGTATATATCAGCAACGGTTGACTCTCGTAATACACTGCAGGAATAAGTTTGCTATTCCAAACCTTACACCTTCCTTCAAATAACAACATTCCTTTTATGTATAAAAATTTCGATACATCGAAAATAACGATATTTTACACCCAGTACATCGGCAGCATCAACGTCACAGTATTTTGAAAAATCAGTTTATCGTTAATCTTATGGTTTTCATATTGGACTGTGAGTTGGATATAAATGACGAAGTGAAACAATTATCTGTGTTAGTCACTTTAATCTTCTTGCAACATGTGCTCAAACTATGAGACCACAGCTCAGTTCCAAAACAAGAAAATTGGCTCATTATCCAAGAAATATACTGCAATGGGTGTTTAATAACGCTTTGTTGATATTAGGAAGCTGTAAAAATGTAAACAAATACAGGGTGTCTCCTTAGGAATGGTCAATATTCACGGATATGACAGGAACACCCATTTTAAGCAAAAAGTTCACACGGACATATGCCCTATCCCAAAATGGTTTCCAAGATACAACACGTTTAATGTACGTTTGTTTTTGAGCTAGTTGCACACACGTATGCATCTTACCCAACCAACCTCTTTGACGTGTTATTCTAGCGAAACTTACCTCCGTACTTTCAATATCTTTGCTCGAAATGTTGTTCTGCCATGGGAATAGTAGTGGACCCAAAACTGAACGCTGTGGAACTCCCTTTATTTCTCTCCAGTCATTAAAATGTTCTGTCTTTCCAACACAGTCAGAATTATTCAACCCAACTTTTTATACTCAGTTCGGTAAGTATGATTCAAACCAGTTGTGTGTATATCTATCCGTTCCATAAGTAACAATGTACATTAAATATGTTCTATCCGGAAAACCAATTAAAGTAGAGCGTACGTCCATATGAAGTTTTTTGCTGAAATGGTCGTTCCAGTTGTAACACTTATATCGTTTAGGAGTATGTTTATATTATGTAACTGTGTATCTGCAATTATGGAATGTGTATTTTGTGTTAGCTTAAATCATTGATTTATGACTGGAAATTTAGAGTTTTGTAGTGTATATATGAAAAAAGCAAAATGATTTGTTAAAATAAGTTTTTTATAATATGCGTATGTTTATAAAAAAGGCAATGTTTATTGGAAGTGGTAATATATATAAAAGACGTAGGGAAGTCCCTCCGCAACGGAAGTATCATGGCGCGATGTAAAAGGTGGTTTTGGCGGTCGAACATGGCGGCTCCTCGGTGCGACCAGTGCGCAGTATGTGGCCAGCCGTAGCACGGAACACTTTGAACTTGCCAACAGAGGCCATTGGAAGCTGCTTTAGAAGGTATTTTTGCCTCCGATGTGCATCTGGCTATTGTTTGGTATTGTCAGTAAAAAGGAATGGCTCTAATATGTTGAAAATCCGACACCAAGAAGAAATATTATAGAGCATTTGAACATCAAGAGCCGTGAGTACAGTTAGCCACTATGTCGCTTGCCACCAAAACTTCACCTCTGCTTTACTAACTTCGTACATCCAGCTATGTATATGGGCATGGACCGGTTAATTTGTGTGTTTGGTTTTAATAATAATCCAAATGCTATAAATCCGGAACTATATCTTCTATCTCGATCATGAACCTATGCAGGGTCCTCACCTAAGTGGAACTAAAGCCGCGTCCACAATAGTGAAGTCAGATAGGATTTGGCTAAAGTACTCTCAGTTTATTGCAAAGTATAGTTTTGCAAGAATACAGTGACAGATTGTGTAAATGTTATTGTCTAAAATATCTGCTTCACAGGTGATAAAAAGGGTAAATAAGTTAAGCTCATTTTAAAAATAGTGTGGTCTTAATTTCTATCATGAATAGTTCCTTTTTCGAAGTTAATTAAGCTCAGTGTTGAATTTTTTGCCTTAAAAAGTAAATTATGAACTACTCCAAGGGAAATGAAGGATTAGCTTTGTTTGAATTAGTCTTTTTTACTGAAATAATCATAGAGTTTGGCTAGTGACACTATGCTAGTTTATGGGTCCCCATAATATTCTCCACATATTAGAAAGATAATTGGTCTGTTACTGTTGCTAAAGAAAACTGATATATGTAGAGGAGTATAAACAGTGTATTTGTGATATTGTTTATCTTTATTTGTGTTTTTACATGTCAGTTAAGATAGAAGCCCCTCATGTCCAAATTTAGCTCTGCACTTCATGCAGTAACATAATGACCTTCAGTGCAGCTGTTATTAGTATGAGTTTGGTACAAATTTGCTTTCTATAATTACTGGTGTATGTGTGTGTGTGTGTGTGTGTGTTTTATTGATAACTGCTGCTACACACACCTTAGAGTGCCCTGTGTCAGTTTGTATCCTGTGCAAATATCAACGAAAGTAACTTTAATAACCAATGTTCAATTTTCTTAAATATATATTTCCAAATTAATGCGCCTAATAGGGCTCTCGACCGTTCATTTTTTTCATCCACATACGAATTTTACCACTTTTATTAATTCCCAAGGTTAAAGTCCGTTTAGTTTTTCTGTTAATTTCACCATAATCAAAATTATAGTCCATTGTCCATTAGACACACGCACGGTAAAAATTCGAAATCCTCTCACAGGGTAACGATAGCTAGTTTCACGGTACGCTTGTGCAACATACGCGGCAAGTTAGCATTACACATGGCTTTTCCCGTGACAGGACTAATGATTCGGTTGTTAGGGAAGAGTGACGTCAGCAAGCCAGCCGGTATACAGTCGTATCCTGAATATTAACCGTTCTTCCCAGGACACCCTGAAAATGCATATTTGCTCTTTAATTCGCAATGTAAGCTGGTAATATTCTTTGAATTACAAGCCATGGTATTTCCATACCTGCACGATCTCCGGACTGTATTTGTTTTTGTTTTGTGTTTCAGTGTGATACTGAGTACTAGGAAAAAAAGCTTCCGGGTGCTTTTTACTGCAACATTTTGTAAGCCGCTTTGTTATCGTTTATAATGCTACAATTCATTTCCAAGTTATGGTAAAAAGTGACACATAATAGTTAGTGGCTAAATGAAGCTTAACGCAGACAACTGGCTACATCTAGGGAAATTAGTTCCCAGTACACCTCTCATGAGGGTGTTAGTCCTCGAAATGCATAATGAAGAAAATAAAAGTGACTGACACAGATTTCTGTTCTAATTTGTCTTTTATATTTATACATCGATGCTTCCAAGTTTTTTGCTATCTCTAGTTAGGATCCGTTAATGCCCCGGCTGCACCTTTATCCTTGATGGTGCGAATCCTACAAACCGGCAGGGAGGACAGCAAAGATCTGGCGATGTGAAGTCATGACGGTGCAGCATAAACATATCCTTTTATAATCATATGTGACTATACTACGCAGGTCGTTTCTTCATTCCATGGGAAGGAAAAATCTAATGATGTGTCAAAGCTGATGAATACGCAGTAAAACTCTTCTATCGCTACATTGAATCATGTTTCTCGGAAACCGATAATAGTAATATTACTGGTAAATTGTTGGCGAAGTTTCATTGACATTCAAAATGGAATTGCAATAAAACGGACATTTATTTGTCGTTGCATTCATGCGTTTCCCTGTAAGGCGGCAATATTTTGCCTCCATACATGTAATATTATATCATTTCTCTCGCATATTTTATTCGGTATGAGATCGCAATTTACGATGGGTAATCGGGTCAGAGATCACTTGTTTGGTTGATACTACGTAGTGCACAGTCTAACATAACAATCGCTACACCCCGTCTCATTTTTGTTACCCCCGGCGACAGCAGCTGCCCAAGCGGCCAGCAAGCGACGTTTCTGAATACGATATCGGGTGAGTGCGAATACTAACGTTTACATTGATTTTTTTACACATTTTTTACAATAAGGTATGTATGTAGTCAGATGTGAAAATTACCGAACAATCAGTTTAATAAGCCACAGCTGAAAAATACTAACACGGATTCTTTACAGACGAATAGAAAAACTAGTAGAAGCCGACCTCGGGGAAGATCAGTTTGGATTCCGCAGAAATACTGGAACACGTGAGGCAATACTGATCTTACGACTTATCTTAGAAGAAAGATTAAGGAAAGGCAAACCTACGTTTCTATCATTTGTAGACTTAGAGAAAGCTTTTGACAGTGTTGACTGGAATACTCTCTTTCAAATTCTAAAGGTGGCAGGGATAAAATACAGGGAGCGAAAGGCTATTTACAATTTGTACAGAAACCAGATGGCAGTTATAAGAGTCGAGGGACATGAAAGGGAAGCAGTTGTTGGGAAGGGAGTAAGACAGGGTTGTAGCCTCTCCCCGATATTATTCAATCTGTATATTGAGCAAGCAGTAAAGGAAACAAAAGAAAAATTCGGAGTAGGAATTAAAACCCATGGACAAGAAATAAAAACTTTGAGGTTCGCCGATGACATTGTAATTCTGTCAGAGACAGCAAATGACTTGGAAGAGCAGTTGAATGGAATGTATAGCGTCTTGAAAGGAGGATATAAGATGAACATCAACAAAAGCAAAACGAGGATAATGGAATGTAGTCGAATTAAGTCGGGTGATGCTGAGGGAATTAGATTAGGAAGTTAGACACTTAAAGTACTAAATGAGTTTTGCTATTTGGGGAGCAAAATAACTGATGATGGTCGAAGTAGAGAGGATATAAAATGTAGACTGGCAATGGGAAGGAAAGCGTTTCTGAAGAAGAGAAATTTGTTAACATCGAGTATAGATTTAAGTGTCAGGAAGTCATTTCTGAAAGTATTTGTATGGAGTGTAGCCATGTATGGAAGTGAAACATGGACGATAAATAGTTTGGACAAGAAGAGAATAGAAGCTTTCGAAATGTGGTGCTACAGAAGAATGCTGAAGATTAGATGGGTAGATCACATAACTAATGAGGAGGTACTGAGTAGGATTGGGGAGAAGAGAAGTTTGTGGCACAACTTGACCAGAAGAAGGGATCGGTTGGTAGGACATGTTCAGAGGCATCAAGGGATCACCAATTTAGTATTGGAGGGCAGCGTGGAGGGTAAAAATCGTAGAGGGAGACCAAGAGATGAATACACTAAACAGATTCAGAAGGATGTAGGTTGCAGTAGGTACTGGGAGATGAAGAAGCTTGCACAGGATAGAGTAGCATGGAGAGCTGCATCAAACCAGTCTCAGGACTGAAGACCACAACAACAACATGTATGTAGTGCCATAAAAGTCGACAATAACAATGATGGAGGAGCAGCCATATTTGATGATCTTAAAAGAAATCACCATAAAGCCATTCTAGGCATCAAAAGAATGACACCACATTTGTGATTATTTAGTTTCCTAAGGACCCTGGGAGACACGAAACGGTGCATTACAGGACAGTTTATGTACGATTCTCTTGCAATGTACACACATTTACTGAATAATGCGGTTTTCCTTCAATGACAAAAAAATGTTGGTAAACACCAAAAGACATCATCTTTTGCAGAAAGACACCGTATATCTATGTAACAAAGAAAAGTTCTGCTCGCTATTCGTCCAGCCAAATCAGTGAATGTGGAACGAAGGAAACGTGTGTGGAATGTGATACTTATATTATATAACGCATCAAATAAGCTATCACAACTGTAGCTTAAGGGAAAATCACACAGAATGATAATACATCGCCAAAAGCAATAAAAATGTTTCCCAATACAGGAGAAACCAAGTCCACAATTGTTGCCAAATCTGAGCTACAAATGGCAAGAATATGCAACACATTCGATTTCGAAGCAAAAGCAATTACATTTGCATAATTTTCGTGTAGCCTATTAGAAAGTCAAGTGAAGTGTAAGAAACGGTGAATCATTGTAATCAATTAAAAAATTAATATCAAGGAAGGTGCCTATGATAGTAACAACAGACAACAACAGAAATATATGCTTGTCATGTATGAAATTCGTTTGTATACTCTTGCTTTCAGCGGACTAATCTGCATATGTAGACATATTCGAAAGCTTTTGTTCGTGAATGAGTTGTAGCTTACATCATTGAATCAATGTGATTCGGCTGTTTTTAAATGTATTTAACGATAATTCATGTCTCTTAGTATTTTACTAACACATGGAACGCACTTTTATGACAAAAAAATGGCTCTGAGCACTATGGGACTCAACATCTTAGGTCATAAGTCCCCTAGAACGTAGAACTACTTAAACCTAACTAACCTAAGGACATCACACACCCCCATGCCCGAGACAGGATTCGAACCTGCGACCGTAGCAGTCCCGCGGTTCCGGACTGCAGCGCCAGAACCGCTAGACCACCGCGGCCGGCACTTTTATGACATCTGTTCCGTTAATTAATAGGAAATAATTAAAAACAAACATCATCCTTACGACCCATGCAACTGGGTGCTTTCTCACCGCTTGGAACGCTAGTGTCGCTCCAGCTGTGAAACGGTAAGAAATTTCGCGTCAGAGAGAGTCGTAATTCTATATATTAGACAGTGGTAGCACCAAGTACTAACATATTCTGTAATGTTGCATACTTGGGAATTAATTTGAGCTGGAGGCTGGCAGCAGAAGCGGTGACCATTACGCGTTCCTGTGAAAGTGGCGACCGTCAGAAGAGAGGTTCGAAAAGAAGCCGTGTCGTGTTCGACTGAAAGGGATGTTTTACTGCTCTAAAGGGAACAGAGTGTCGAACGAGAGGGATGTTTTACTGCTCTAAAGGGAACGGAGTGGCGGCAGCGGCTTCACAGCCCTGATGGCGGCCTCCCCTGGCGAGGCGGTGAGCCGATGCGAGACGCACTCCTAGGGCTAGCAAAAAACCGGCGAAAACAGCCAGGTGCTGGGAGCCAGAATGGAGAGTGATAGCATGTTATATGAGAAGGAGCCATCCTTTTAGTCTGAAGAAATGCACCGGGGTCACGAATGGCGGAGGCAAATTGCAATATTTCTGGCTTAGTCAGCCATCATATTGGGCTTCAGAAAGCTGTTCCCAGAGCAGTGGAGATGCAGGAAGTGTATATATGACGAAATGTGGTGTGAGGTACCTGTGACAGATGTTAGATTCAGTACCATTCCCGTGAGAAAGACCACCTGCATAATGCTACTGCTCTGTGATTGGCTGCTGTGTTCGGAGCAAGGGCGCCAAAACGTTAAAGCATAGTTATTATTATTAGTTAAACTACTCATTGGAATCACTTCACTTTTTAATATAAATATCTGTCAACAGCTGACTATCAACCACTCATTTTAGAATTATTAAAAACAATTTAAATTAAAAACAATTTAAATCAAAAACAAAAGCCTGACTAAATTGCAGACGAAGCACTTCGGAAGCGTTCGGGTCACGCCTTTTCTGGTATGGCGCGCGAAATGTTTCGGGCTGTTCGTCACTCTGGATTAGGCAGTCGAGAAGAACAGACACGTTGCCTGTCGTAGGATGTGTTTCCAATTGTTATTTAAGTTCTTGTTCGTCACTCTGGATTAGGCAGTCGAGATGTACACTCATGTTGTCTCTGTCAGGATGTGTCTGCCAGTATTCAGTATTAAAAGATTCACTCCGGTAGTTATGAGGCACAGACACGTGCCACAAATAGTGTAAATGTGGTGTCACCGCCAGACACCACACTTGCTAGGTGGTAGCTTAAATCGGCCGCGGTCCATTAGTACATGTCGGACCCGCGTGTCGCCGCCATCAGTACTTGCAGACCTAGCGCCACCACATGGCAGGTCTAGAAAGACGGACTAGCACTCGCCCCAGATGTACGGACGACATTGCTAGCGACTAGACGTACGAGGCCTTCCTCTCATTTGCCGAGAGACAGTTAGAATAGCCTTCAGCTAAGCACATGACTACGACCTAGCAAGGCGCCATTAGCCTTACCTACTTTGAGAGTTATAGTATAAATGTCTCAAGAAGAACGCTGTATTCATCAGAGAATAAAAGTTAAGTATAAAGCAACTACGTACTTTTCTTGCTACCATTCAATAGTTATCCTGTTTCAGACTTTACGCCCGTCTGCATTAGTTAGCGTGCCTTTCGGCTACCTCCGAGTGGTGTGGCTGTCTTGCTACGCCACAACAGTAAAGATACATTTTCGTAAACATTGTGTTTGATCGTGTATTTTGCTGTCTCAGAAGGTGTTGCATTAAGATCATCTAGCCTTCTCGTGTGGCTATATTAAAATACGCGAGTGGCATCCCAAAGAAGTGATACATTATTTCAGAACAGAACCTCGCTAAAAGTCAGTTTCAGTGTCAAGACACAGAACCTACAACCTGCGTGCTGTTTTCTGAGCTGGGGACATCAACTTGAAGACAGCACTCAATGCAGTGGAAACAACTAGGCGCCTCACGTGTACTGCATGTACAGAACAAATGTGCTCAGTGACACGTCATCTGCAGTAATGCAGAGGAGGTAAAGGAGGATGATCATTATTAACACCAACAATCAATTCATTCTTCCTTTCTTGCCGTAAAATTGAGCCTTCGCAGATCTTCTGATGGGAGACAGTGAGCTACGTTTCCAGCCAAAAAACAGAGGAGTGAATTTCATTGGTCGAGTCCACAATCGCAAAAGGAGTTTTAGAATGTTCTGGAACATCGTTCTACATGGAGTATGAACTCCAGGTGATTGATTGGCAGCTTATTGACCGGTGTAGAGGGAGGAACTGCTTTTGTAACAAGGATTGGGATTTGTTGCAAGGTTGACACACGCAGACCCTTGCTGGAAACCGGTGTACGGGTGTTGAAAGAGGACACTATGCTCAGGGAGCAGCTTATAGACTTCGCTGACAAAAGCGTCAATGAATAATCTCACAGTAAGAATTTGAAAAGTGTCGCTTTCGCTACTAGGAGCAAATTAAGTCGTTTCTCTGTAAGCAGACTGACGATTCTTTGCTTCTCTGTGCGGTCTGAGGCATATTAAAGTGCTTCCTTATAACCAAATACTTGAGTTTCTGATTCTGGCTTATGAGCAATGGAGTGTTTGGGATCCGTACTAGGTCAGATTGAAGGAGGACATCGAAGCAATTCAGAGCTGCTGGATTTGTTATCGGTAAGTTCGAACAAAGCGTTAAGGGGAGATTTGCTATCTTTTGGTTCAAAAATCGATTTTTTTTAATTGCATTTTAGAATCCACCCTTGAAACAGTTTTGCCGAATACGGAACAGAAATGTTTGTTATTCGCGGTTGAACAAAAAAATGCACTTGCCTGAAATCGGCCTTTCTCACGCACCAGTTTTTTTTCGAGAATTTCGACTTTGTAGCCAGGAAAAATTATTCTTTGCGCTTGCCCATGACTAAACTGATAAAGTGATCAAGGAGCTTACGACGTACTACGTCTTGGCAATCCGACGGCATTCCAATTCGGTGGAACAGATGAAGAAGGCAATTTGGACAACGTATTGCCTTAAGTGTTCGACGGATGACCACCCACAACACCAAAATTGTCCGGCTAGTTGGTGCAAGCGGCGCATTGCAGAGGCTATCGGACACCTGGAAGAATATCAACACGTCCAGCCGCTCTCCAAAGAAGTTCAAAAAGTGATTCATCTGAACTACAAGGCCCTTTCGGAGGACGAGTTATTGTTCCGGTGCTTGGGAGGAAACACACAAAATTCAAATCAAAGTTTGAACGCGTGTGTTTGGAAGTTAGCCCCCAAGCATTTGCATTCTGGTGCGAAGACTGTGGAGATTGCGACTTTCCTGGCAGTGAGCAGCTTCAACGACGGGTATTCAACAATTCTGAAGATCATGACAACGATGGACGTCACCCTGGAACTCTATTCGACGCAGTTCGTCAAGCATTCGGACGACCACCGGATTCAAGCGGCCGAAAACCGCTTGTCACCGGCCGTACGAGCGGCTCTGGAGCAGCGCAGGATGGCCCAAATCAAGCAGAACGTCCTCTGTGAGGAAACGGAAGGACTAGTTTGTGGACCCGGAATAGGAGATTATGCGTAAGTTGCATAATATTGATTTTATATGTAGTCAAAACTTCAAACGCGTTTTTCTCGAAATGACTTTTTTTATCGCGCGGTATGGTAACTTCAAATCTACTGAACCGATTGGCACGATTCTTTGTTTCCGACAAAGCTAACTAAATTTTCTACTAGTTTTACCACTTTTATTCCGACCCATCAACTATAAATATTTTTACTCGGCCGACGAAGTCGAAAAATCGATGAAGAAAACCCCATTTTCTTCAGATGGCTGCCATTTTGTTTACTATGGTCCAAATAACTTAAGCAAGGTACAATTCCTAAGGAATTTTATATACGTCTCTAACGTCAACTCAGTTTTGATTTCAGACGAGCCTGCTGACTTGTGACATACCGCGCGTGGAAGTCTACATCGAAATTTGTTTCGTTCCGACGACACTTCCGCCTTTGCTCTCCGATATTTCCGGTCGAAAAAATTCCACTTTGTAGAGGAAATATCAATAAACATTTTGACCAAATTTGACATTGATATCTATGACACATCCCGAGAAAAAAATTCTCAAAGAAGATGCTTTTTTCGGGCTAAAAATAGTAAACCTCCCTTTAAGTGTTACGGAGACGCTTCGGAAACTGAAATGGAAATCCCTGGAGGGAAGCCGGCGTTATTTTCCGGAAACACAAATAAGAAAATTTAGAGAACCGGCATTTGAAGCTGACTGCCGAATGATTCTGCTGCCTCCAGCATATGACATATCGCGCGTAAGGACCACGAAGATAAGATACGAGAAATCAGGGCTAATTCAGAGGCGTACAGACAGTCGTCTTTCCCTCGCTCTATTTGCAAGAAATTAAGTAGTGGTTCAGAGTACCCTCCGCCACACACCTGTGTTACACTGGAGTGGTTTCAGCACAAGGAGTTTTGTGGATGGTATATTACGTCCACTGTGTAGACAGAATTTATAGGTGAAATGGGTAACTGGAAACGAGTGATTTGGAGAGATGCGTCACACTATACGATGTGTCAGCCCGACGGAAGGGCATGAGTTTGGTGAATTCCTGGGCGATGTTACCTGCCATCATATGTCGTACCGGTATTGACGTGCAGAGAAGTTAGAATTAGGGTGGGGGAGGGGTGTTTTTCGCCGTTAGGGTGTGATCCCTAGTTGCGCTTAATAAAACGTAAATGCGGACCCTGTCATAAAGCACAATCTCTGAAGCGATGGTTTGTGGAAAAACAACATTCTTGAAATCAAAATATCCACGGGTATGCTGCCGGTCTATAGTGTCCAACGGGCACAATATTTCGGCGATCAAACATGTCGCCATCATCAGGTGAACTGACGGACTGAGCTCCTGTGAACGTACCGGCACGGAGATCCGTACGCTATGGCTGCTCAGAGGGAACTGGGTTCCGCCGCGGCGGCGGCCGATTTAAATACCCTCCGCCCGCGGCGCGCTCCCTCCGCCGTCCGCGCCCAGCGCCACGGTCGCGCGGTGGAACAGATTGCGACGGCGTCTGAGATGATGTCGGTGTGATGGCTCTGTCCGCCGTGGTCGTCACAACTATACGTCTGCTCGATTTACTCTTGATTAACCCGATCGCTGGTTCCCAAGCCTTGCTAAGATTATAGCCACAGTCCCGGTTTATGAGGTCGTCATTGGTGCGAATTTCGATGGCCTCTCTAACAACGCTGTCCCAGTATCTCGACGTCTGTACCAGAATCCTCGTGCGGTCATACTCCATGGCGTGATTTTCCGACAAACAATGTTCAGCGACCGCCGACTTGCTCGGATACATCAGTCGAGTGTGCCTCTGGTGTTCACGGCATCGATCCTCGACGGTACGCATCGTCTGACCAATATACGACTTGCCACATTGACACGGAATCTGGTACACGCCGGCTTTCCTCAAACCGAGGTCATCTTTGGCGCTCCCCACCAGTGCACGAGTTTTATTTGGAGGACAAAACACAGTTCCGACCCGGTGTTTCTTCAGAATGCGGGCGATTTTCCCCGAGAGTGCGCCTGTGTATGGAATAAATGCAGTGCCTACCTCCTCCCTCGTGACTTCATCCATCTCAACAGGTTGTGCTGCAGTGGTTGGGCGGAGAGCACGTTGAATCTGCCACTCTGAGTACCCATTTTTTCGAAATACAGTTCTCAGATGTTCCAATTCCTGGGGTAGACTCTCTGCGTCAGAGATAGTGCGCGCCCTATGTACTAGAGTTTTAAGTACCCCATTCCTCTGTGAAGGGTGGTGGCAGCTGTCTGCATGCAAATACAGATCAGTGTGCGTAGCCTTCCGATACACCCCATGACCTAGGGTGCCGTCAGCCCTTCTCTTGACCAAGACGTCAAGGAAAGGTAATTTACCCTCCGTTTCAGTCTCCATAGTGAATTTGATGTTGGGGTGTATGGAGTTTAGATGTGTAAGGAAGTCAAGGAGTTTATCCATACCATGTGGCCAGACACGTTCGTCATCTGGCCACATGGTATGGATAAACTCCTTGACTTCCTTACACATCTAAACTCCATACACCCCAACATCAAATTCACTATGGAGACTGAAACGGAGGGTAAATTACCTTTCCTTGACGTCTTGGTCAAGAGAAGGGCTGACGGCACCCTAGGTCATGGGGTGTATCGGAAGGCTACGCACACTGATCTGTATTTGCATGCAGACAGCTGCCACCACCCTTCACAGAGGAATGGGGTACTTAAAACTCTAGTACATAGGGCGCGCACTATCTCTGACGCAGAGAGTCTACCCCAGGAATTGGAACATCTGAGAACTGTATTTCGAAAAAATGGGTACTCAGAGTGGCAGATTCAACGTGCTCTCCGCCCAACCACTGCAGCACAACCTGTTGAGATGGATGAAGTCACGAGGGAGGAGGTAGGCACTGCATTTATTCCATACACAGGCGCACTCTCGGGGAAAATCGCCCGCATTCTGAAGAAACACCGGGTCGGAACTGTGTTTTGTCCTCCAAATAAAACTCGTGCACTGGTGGGGAGCGCCAAAGATGACCTCGGTTTGAGGAAAGCCGGCGTGTACCAGATTCCGTGTCAATGTGGCAAGTCGTATATTGGTCAGACGATGCGTACCGTCGAGGATCGATGCCGTGAACACCAGAGGCACACTCGACTGATGTATCCGAGCAAGTCGGCGGTCGCTGAACATTGTTTGTCGGAAAATCACGCCATGGAGTATGACCGCACGAGGATTCTGGTACAGACGTCGAGATACTGGGACAGCGTTGTTAGAGAGGCCATCGAAATTCGCACCAATGACGACCTCATAAACCGGGACTGTGGCTATAATCTTAGCAAGGCTTGGGAACCAGCGATCGGGTTAATCAAGAGTAAATCGAGCAGACGTATAGTTGTGACGACCACGGCGGACAGAGCCATCACACCGACGTCATCTCAGACGCCGTCGCAATCTGTTCCACCGCGCGACCGTGGCGCTGGGCGCGGACGGCGGAGGGAGCGCGCCGCGGGCGGAGGGTATTTAAATCGGCCGCCGCCGCGGCGGAACCCAGTTCCCTCTGAGCAGCCATAGCGTACGGATCTCCGTGCCGGTACGTTCACAGGAGCTCAGTCCGTCAGTTCACCTGATGATGGCGACATGTTTGATCGCCGAAATATTGTGCCCGTTGGACACTATAGACCGGCAGCATACCCGTGGATATTTTGATTATCAAATACGCCGGGAGAAACTCAAGAATCACAACATTCTTGAAATGTCCTGGTCTGTCCAAAGTCTTGATATGAACCCAAAACCTTTGGGAGGAGCTAGAACGTCGACATCAGTCCGAACCCCAGCGTCCAACATCACCACTTTCTCTGATTTCGGCTCTTGACGAGGAATGGGCTGTTATTGCTCCACCTACTTATTGAAAATGTCCCCAATTCTGTAAAAGCTATCAGAAAGGCGAAGTGTGGGCACACGCCACATTATGTGGTGTATCTCACCACTAACATACGTACCACAGTAAGTACCATGATTATTATTGTTCCTCTCTGAAGAACGTTGATTCGTTGTACCGATAGAAGAGTTTGGTGCAGGATTTAAATTAAAAAAAAGAAACAAAATTCCGTGACTCGAATTCACTACGGAAAGACTTCTAGTGCTTCCCTTCGCCTGCAGCTCAGCGGTCCGCGCTCTCGTGCGATGTTCAACAGGATCGTAAAACTTTGAACTTCGGTTTCTAGAAAACGTTTGAGAAGAGCTTTGTATTATCATGGCATTTGCTACATCTAAATGCGTGCCACAATCGAGTGAGAGATGAGCAGCATCTGTGATCCTTTCGGTTAATGCATCGCCTTGCGAGTGCGTTGTGCGAGCACTTGTACCGGCGTGCCCATTAGTGGTGAAGACTAATGGAGCGGCGGCCCCAAGTTGGTCTGCGCAGTGTCACGCTTTAGCTGGACTCGCCCGCGGCGTCTAGGAATAGCTCTCGGCAAACGGCTGCCACAACACCTCCTGTCGTCCTAAATATTTACCGATGCACCCCCAGTCGTGTTGCCGCGTCCAATCGATTGTCCTTCGCTGCGAGCAGTTAAACAACAGGGACTGCGGCTGTCTCGTTGCGGCCAGACCGTTAAATGGCAGTGAGTCCGCGAATGCGGTTGCTGGTCTCTCTCCGATAATGCTGGAACATTTGTTTGACTGAACTGGTCTGTATATTCTACAGAATATTTGATTAAGCTAAGATACTTAAATTTTCTGATAGTTCCATTATTTTTGTTACAATTTACTTTGCATGTTTTTTATACTTTTAATTAGCTTTTCGCCAGAATGCTTAAACAAGCATTTTCGCTGTTTTCTTTAACAAATTTATTTGACTAGCCACCATTACACTTTCTGAAAATATCGTTAGTTCTACATCTACATCTACATACATACTCCGCAATCCACCATACGGTGCGTGGCGGAGGGTTCCTCGTACCACAACTAGCAACTTCTCTCCCTGTGCCACTCCCAAACACAACGAGGGAAAAATGACTGCCTATATGCCTCTATAGGAGCCCTAATCTCTCTCATCTTATCTTTGTGGTCTTTCTGCGAAATGTAAGTTGGCGGCAGTAAAATTGTACTGCAGTCAGCCTCAAATGCTGGTTCTCTAAATTTCCTCAGTAGCGATTCACGAAAAGAACGCCTCCTTTCCGCTAGAGACTCCCACCCGAGTTCCTGAAGCATTTCCGTAACACTCGAGTGATGATCAAACCTACCAGTATCAAATCTAGCAGCCCGCCTCTGAATTGCTTCTATGTCCCGCCTCAATCCGACCTGATAGGGATCCCAAGCGCTCGAGCAGTACTCAAGAATAGGTCGTATTAGTGTTTTATAAGCTGTCTCCTTTACAGATGAACTACATCTTCCCAAAATTCTACCAATGAACCGAAGACGACTATCCGTCTTCCCCACAACTGCCATTACATGCTTGTCCCACTTCATATCGCTCTGCAATGTTACGGCCAAATATTTAATCGACGTGACTGTGTCAAGCGCTACACTACTAATGGAGTATTCAAACATTACGGGATTCTTTTTCCTATTCATCTGCATTAATTTACATTTATCTATATTTAGAGTTAGCTACCATTCTTTACACCAATCACAAATCCTGTCCAAGTCATCTTGTATCCTCCTACAGTCACTCAAGGACGACACCTTCCCGTACACCACAGCATCATCAACAAACAGCCGCACATTGCTATCCACCCTATCCAAAAAATCATTTATGTAGATAGAAAACAACAGCGGAGCTACCACACTTCCCTGGGGCACTCCAGATGATACCCTCACCTCCGATGAACACTCACCATCGAGGACAACGTACTAGGTTCTATCACTTAAGAAGTCTTCGAGTCACTCACATACTTGGGAACCAATCCCATATGCTCGTACCTTAGTTAGGAGTCTGCAGTGGGGCACCGAGTCAAACGATTTCCGGAAGTCAAGGAATATGGCATCTATCTGATACCCTTCATCCATGGTTCGCAAGATATCATGTGAAAAAAGAGCGAGTTGCCTTTCGCAGGAGCGATGCTTTCTAAAGCCGTGCTGATGCATGGACAGCAGCTTCTTTGTCTCAAGGAAATTCATTATATTCGAAATGAGAATATGTTCGAGCATCCTGCAACAAACCGATGTTTATTTTAATAAATCTGCTGTTGCTATTGTAGTAGTAATAGTAACCATCCCGGAATATGGTTTGATTCAGCTATCCAGGCTAGTCTATCGAGTGCAAGTCTTCTCCTATCATGTAGATGAAATTTGGGTGTCGGATCGGGACTCGAATCCACAACATTTGCCTTTTGCGGGCAATTGCCCTACCGTTTGAACTAAGACTAAACTGTTTATCCACACTACCTTTTCTTCAAGGAGTACTAGTCTCGCAACATATGCAGGATGGACGATTGGTTGCACGCAAACGGCCGTGAAATCTGTTCCGAGTCTTGCGTTACTATTTTTTCAAGACGAAGTGTCTCCCATTATGAAGTTCATACAAGAAATTACTCATTCCACGTTAAACTATCAATGAAGTTCTTGGAATGTGGTTCAGCCCGAATCCTCATATCCACTAATAAACGTTTGTATTTTATGAACATCGTCAGATCTTTGACCACAGTCTGGTGCGGTGCCAACTCCAGTGTTTTATTGGCCAGATATCGTGCGTTCATTAGGAACAGGATCGAATATGGTGTAAAGTATATCCGTAAATCAAGTACTTTACAATATAGCTGCACTAGACTCCTCTTGGGGCGATGGGGTGGTGGAGGTTAGTTCCTATGGGATCAAACTGTTGAGGTCATCGGTCCCTAGGCTTACACACTAATTAAAATAACTTAAACTAGTTTACGCTAAGGATAACACACACACCCATGCCCGAGGGAGGACTCAACCTCCGATGGGGGGAGCCGTAAGAGGTTCGAGTCCTCCCTCGGGCATGGGTGTGTGTGTTGTCCTTACCGTAAACTAGTTTAAGTTATTTTAATTAGTGTGTAAGCCTAGGGACCGATGACCTCAGCAGTTTGGTCCCATAGTCCTTACCACAAATTTCCACTTTCCAACTCGAACATCCGACGGAGGGAGGGAGCGGAGGGGGACAGGGGGGCAGGGAGGGGGGGTGCGGGCGTTGACGTCAATTCCTAAAAACGCACTATTAGTAGAGGCATTGGAAATGTCTCTTTATTTTAGGCACCAAGAATTGTCCAGCAGGTATATACTACATAGGATAGCAGTTAATGAATCATCCATCCATTAAGAAATGTGAAAAGTTACACACTGTTCTGAATAACAAAAAGTTTCATCGCTCAGCAATTTTCGGCTCAAGTGCACTTACGATGCCGCCGATTTTCCTTTGATGTGCTGCTGTTGGTAACGGCTTGCACAATGAAACATGAGAAGTCATCACGTTAGCCAATGATATTATCCTTTCCGAAGTGAAGAGCAGATTCAGATGTAGGTAGGCAATGAGATTCTGCTTCGTAATTTCTTTCTTGGAAATTACGAAAATACGAAAAAAGAGCGAAGCGCCTATGACAATACTTTGTAAGTCTTCACGAATTCAGGAGAAAGTGGAGTATTTCTGACGAAGAACGGTATAAATGTCACTAGTACTCGTTAGGTTGGTAGCTGATGGTACAGCTGAAATTGCTGCAAGTGAAACGAGCAGCAGTCATATTTATGATCTTGGTTATCACAAATATTTGGCTGTTTTCTCTGAATATGCAACGATTTCCGACGGTGTGGTTAGCCAGGAACCTAAGAGCGCAACTGCGACAGAAGCGAACAGCAATGACATTTATAATCTTGGTTGTCATGATTATTTGGCCCTTTTTTCCCGTTATATGGAACTACGACGTAAAATTAATCGTAGTATTTTAAAGGAGTTAACTATCTAAAAGCTCGTTCGATGGACACTTAAGTATTGCTCCTCAGTGTGGCATCCATACCAGATATGATTGTTAGTTCAAATAGAAAAGATCCAAAGAAAAGCAGCACTTTTCACCACATGTTCGTGTGGTAACCGTAAAAGCGTGATGGAGGTTCTCATTTACCTTCAGTGCTAGACGCTACAAGAGACGCTTTGCACGTTACGGAGTGGTATACCGTTAAAATTCCCAGACAGTACGTAGCTAGAAAAGCCTCCCACGTATATCCCGCGGAAAGGCCAAAAGGTAAAATTGGGAAGTTTAGAATCCAAAACAATCGTTTATTCTACGCACCAAACGCCACTGGAACAGGGAGTTAGTGACAGTGCTACGGAAAGTACCCTTTGCCACCCACCAGATGTGGCTTGCGGAGTATACAGGGTGTCCCAGGAGGAATGGTCAGTATTCAGGGATATGACGGAAACGATTATTTGGTGCAAAAAAGTCTAGTAAACATACCTTAGTAGGGAAGAGCACTTCTTCGATGCCGTGGAACAGGTTTCTTCTACTGCAGCTCTTTCCTTTCCATATTTTGAGAGGTAGTAGTATGCACCAAAACAAGCAAAAGAGCCCAGTAAACATGAACTCTAAAATACATACCTTAACAGCTAAGAGCTTTTGCTCATCTTCGCTACTGTGAAACATGTATTCTGCTGAACAAGTGCTTATAGCTAGATACTTTTTTTGGCGTTTTAATCCGTACTATCTCATTCCAAAAGATGGAAAACAAAGAGCTTGCATTAAGAGATATTTGTTTCACAGTATCGAATATGAATAAGTATTCATAGCTGTTAAGGTCTACATTTTAGAGCCCATGTTTGCTATACTTTTTTTACACCGAATGAACGTTCTCGTCATATACCTGACAACTGATCTTTTCTCCTGAGACAGCCTACATACACTTTAAAACAATAACAAAAAAAGTCGCACCACGAAGGAATTATCTAAATGGGATGTACACACAAACAACCACAATTTCAGAAAAATTGAATGATTTGTAAAGAGAAAGGGCTTAACAAATCGAGCAAGACAATAAATCGTTGGTTCACCTCTGGCCCTTATGCAAGCAGTTATTCGGCTTGACGCTGATTGACAGAGTTGATGAATGTCCGCCTGAGGTATATCATACCAAATTCTGTCCAACTGGCGCGGTACATCGTCAAAATCTCGAGCTGATTGGAGGCACCTGCCCATAATAAAACTAAAACTCCTCCCAAACAGACCATGACGGCCTAACTGTACCGACCGGCCGCCATGTCATCCTCAGACCATAGGCATTACTGGATGCGGATATGGAGGGTCATGTGGTCAGCACACCGCTCTCCCACCTGCCCATAATGCTCCCAACATTCCTAGTTTGGGAGAGATCTGGCACTGCACTGGCCAAGGTAGGGTTTGGCAAGCACCAGGACAAGCACTGGAAACTCTCGACGTGTGGGCAACCATTGTTTCCCTGAGAGATAAGCTCAGGATGGCTTGCCATGAAGGGCAAGAAAAGGGGGCGTAGAATATCGTCGACGTGCCACAGTGCCGTAAGGGAGCCGCGGGTGACAACCAAAGTAGTCCTGCTATGAAACGAAATGGCACCCCAGCCCATCGCTCCTGGTTGTCGGGCGTTTGGCGGGTGTGAGTCAGATTGGCATCCCATTGCGGTGTATGGCGTCTCCAGACACGTCTTCGCTGATCATAGCGACTCTGTTCGAAGCAGGAATCATCACTGAAGACAGTTCTACTTCAGTCAATGAGATTCCAGACCGGATGTGGCCGACACCATTATAAACGGGGATATCTGAGTACAGCGGTCAATGGTAGTCGGCGCAACGGGCGCCATGAGCTCGAACTTCTTTCTGTGAGCCCCATATGAATGGTCCCTGTGGTCCCTGACGCATCGGTTGCACCTCGGATAGGTGATAATGATGAATCTGTTTCTCTGCGCTTTGAATGCTAGGTCCTCACGTTCTGTCGCCTCTCTAGGCCGCACCTCCTTCTCGACGCAGTGTTAGGCCATGGTTCACACATTCCTGCCAACATCTTCGCATAGTGATATCACTCCTATTCAAATGTGGAGTGATTCACCTATTACTCCAGTCTGGTTGTTTGACCCTAACTATACGTCCTCTCTCAGATGCTGACGTCTGCATATACCGAGTGAGATGGCGCAGTGCTTAGCCCACTGGACTCGCATTCGGGACAATGGTTCAAACACGAGTCCGGCCAGCCTGATTTAGGTTTTCTGTAATTTTCTTAAATCGCTTCAGGCCAATGCTGGGATGGTTCCTTTGAGAGGGCATGGCGGATTTCTTCGGCTTCCCCCTTATCCGATGGTACCGATGACCTCGCTGTGTGGTCCCCTTCAC
This sequence comes from Schistocerca cancellata, assembly GCF_023864275.1. Lineage (NCBI taxonomy): Eukaryota > Metazoa > Arthropoda > Insecta > Orthoptera > Acrididae > Schistocerca > Schistocerca cancellata. The sequence goes on from NC_064633.1 coordinate 421,011,398, forward strand.
GAGATCAGCCAACCAATCAATCAACATCTGCGTGTATTGTTCAAAAAATGGTTCAAATGGCTCTGAGCACTATGGGACTTAATTTCTAAGGTCATCAGTCCCCTAGAACTTAGAACTACTTAAACCTAACTAACCTAAGGACATCACACACATCCAAGCCCGAAGCAGGATTCGAACCTGCGACCGTAGCGGTCTCGCGGTTCCAGACTGTAGCGCCTAGAACTGCTCGGCCACCCTGCCCGGCGTGTATTGTTCATCATGAGCCTTTCTGCAAGGCAGAGCTACTGTTCATCTGAGTACACAGAACGAAAAACCGTTATGCTCTGATATCTGTATCGTTTGGTTTAGCGACGGAGCCCACTTTCATTTGGATAGGTTCGTCAACAACCGAAATTTGCGCAATTGGGGGACTGAGAATCCGCATTTCGTGATCGAGAAGTTGAGAGAGGACAAGCTACTATCTCACCTATTATTCGCATACGGAAAATTATTAGAGGTGTTATTACAACCTGACGCACCTTGAGCGAGACGCTAGAAAGTTAACGGCCTTTGCAGACGTTGATGGAGCCTGGTAGGGGGCTGAAAGCATGAGGTAGAGAATAAATTGCGATCCGTGTGCCTCATCGCTAGACCGTGAGATTTTTGCATTTCTTTCGCGGCCGCGATCGATTCACAGGTGCCGCCTCTACGTCTCATCTCGCAGGCTGCAAGTCACGTCGGCGCACGAAGCAAACAGGGTGACGTCCTGCCACTCCGGCATTGTCAGGGCGTACAGATCCCAATCGTCACTTCCTGTCAGCTGCACCTATATAGAGAAACTGCAGTAGATTTGATCAATCAAAGTCTGCCCAGCGTCAGATCGATTCAGCCTACGTTATCCACATTTTTAGAGCCAGAGTACTTGACTTACTGATCACCTAGTTAAACTGTATTTGCCAACCAGGATCCACCCAGTGGAGTATTAAATAACCTGTTACTTGTTTAGGGTATTCAGATAAAAAAATGGCTCTAAGCACCATGGAACTTAACATCTGAGGTCATCAGTCCCCTCAGTCCCCTATACTTAGAACTACTTAAACCTAACTAACCTAAGGACATCACACACAGCCGGCCGCGGTGGTCGAGCGGTTCTAGGCGCTTCAGTCCGGAACCACGCGACTGCTGCGGTCGCAGGTTCGAATCTTGCCTCGGGCACGGATGTGTGTGATGTCCTTAGGTTAGTTAGGTTTAAGTAGTTCTAAGTCTAGGGGACTCATGACCTCAGATGTTAAGTCCCATAGTGCTTAGAGCCATTTTTGATCACACACATCCATGCCCGAGGCAGGATTCCAACCTGCGACCGTAGCAGCAGCGCGGTTCCGGACTGAAGGACCTAGAATCGCTCGGCCACAGCGGATGGCTTTAGGGTATTCAATCTATAACTTGTTTAGTATAATTTATCTCTTGTATGGAAAAATAAATGTTGTTAGTACACTAAATTTTTGCCAACATTCTCAATCAATGAAATAGAACCACCAGAGTTACCTTTCAAAGTCTCTCCACCCTCAATGGGAGACTGTGTGGTGTGCAATGTCCAGTCACGGAACAATCAGTGCGATGTTCCCTGATGGCACGGTGACCATCGAATGGCACGTGAATGTTTTGGAAGATGATTTTATCCCCATTATCCAAAGTAACCCTCATTTCGACACGACGCGGTTCGTACAAGACGGAGCTGGACCCCATCGAAACAGGGGAGTCTTTGATGTCCTGGAGGAGCACTTTGGGGACCACATACTGGCTCTGACGTTGCCAGAAGCCAATGATGGCAGGCATATGGAACATGTCATAACCTAGATCCGAATATGGTAGTAGTGACGTTTACGTGTTGAATAAAGTGTGTGCACACTGTAGTTTGCAGTTAATTTACTTTTTTTTCATTTAGTTCAATAATTGTCATGCTGTAGACGTGGATATATCAATGGGTTGCTAATAACTTTTAATCTGACTCACACACACTTAAGTCGCATCGGATTTCGACCTCCGGACTCCCGTGTCGCGATCAGTAACGTTATTGACAAGTGAGGCGGCAGTGCAGGTAGGCCAGCGCTGCGAGGTGTGCTCGAGCCTCGAGAGCGCCGCGTGCTAATGAGAGGACAGACATCTGGCTGGCCACACGGAGGGGGCGAGGCGGCACGCCCGGAATTAATAGCGCGGACCGACTTGACTTCCTGCGGTCGATAGCCGGCCGGCGGCGACCTGTGGGTGTAGGCGTGGCCCTCTCTCCCCTCTCCCTCCCCCTCCCCCCTTCCCGAGACCATTCCAGCTATTCCCGGCGGCTGCTGCGCGATAAGGGAACGCCGCTATGACGTCACGCCGGGCGGTCCGACAACAGCTGCCACCGACGGCGACCGCACTCGCTCCGTTTACATGCGGCACAGCTTGCGGAAGACGAAAGTCAAATTTCGGAAAACGATTTTCGTTATCGTGTGTAGACATGTGTAATAGTGATCGTGACGATGGTAGCATTATATAGTAGTAATAGTTGCTATTACTGTGCTTTTAACCATGGGGTAGTTATTATTTTACTTAAACTGCTTGCAAAAAGAAGCACACAAAAAATACAGGGTGTCCGGGTTAAACATACAATAATATGAAATGTAATCAAAACTAGCAAACATAATTCGTGAAACACTAACAGGTACAGTATCTAAAGTCAAATTTATGGGAGAAGTATCTCAGCCTTTTGAAATAAAAACTGGTGTTTGACAAGGTGATGGTTTATCACCTTTACTGTTTAGAAAAAATTGTAAGAATCTGGAATTCGGAGCTAAAAAATCACAAAATTGAACCAATAACTCTGGGATGGAAAACAAATGGAATTAAGGTAAACTGCTTGGCTTTTGCGGATGATTTCGCAATACTTTCAGAAAACCTGACAGAAGCAGTTACTCAAATAAACATTCTGGAAAAATTAGCAAACAGAACTGGTCTCAAAATTTCAGCTGAAAAAACAAAATTCATGACAAATATAATAAATGCACCAAAATACATAGAAACACAAATAGGTAAAATTGAGCGAGTAAATAAATTTAAATATCTTGAAGAAATTATACAGCAGAATGGACTAGAAAAATCTGCAATAGATGTAAGAATTAACAAAATGGAAAGAGCATATGGTTTGACCAAAAATATTTACAACAGGAAATGTATATCTAGAAAAACAAAACTAAAACACTACACCACAGTGGTACGACCAGAATGTTTATATGGATCTGAATGCCTAACGATGAACTATAAGATGGAAAAACTAGAGGTACTGGAAAGAAGGATTATTAAAAAAGTAATGGGTGCAATGAAAACTGCAGATGGTTGGAAAATAATAAGTAATGAGGAGATCTACAAAAATATAGAAAAAATATCTGAAGTAATGGCCAAACGAAGATTAACCTTTTTTTGGACATCTCTACCGAATGGATGGAAATAGACCAACAAAACAAATACTCCTATATTTCTGGAAGAAGAAATGGACAATAGCATGGCTTACAGAAGTAAGAAAAGATTTTGAAAGAAACAACACCAAAGAAAAAGAAATAGCAGAAAGAAACCGTTTTAAAAACAAAATACTAAATTTGGAAGGCTTTCAAAGCAGAAGAAACGAAAAATCGGGAACGACATGGACAGAAGAAAGGAAGAGACTTCATGGGGAGAAAATGAGGGAATACTGGAAAAATAGGAAAAAAAACAAAGGAAGAAGAGGAAGTGAAGTTGTTAACGTGATCCTATTTGGTCAATATGATTGTAAAAAAAAAAGTAATGATTCAAGACTTTATTGAAAGATGTATTAGCGATTTGCTTCTACAAGTAAGGAACTCAAAATGTGTTTGCGGCACTTGGAACCGCGTGCGCATGCGCGCAACTTCTTTATCCATGCACACGTGCGTCAGTACTAGTGATCGACTGTTTTTAAAAATCGGTTGGTCACTTGATTGTTTCTTCGTTCAGTTGGTTTTTTTTTTTCAGTCGAAGGAAACAACCGAATGAAAGTAGTGTCAGAGACCATGCCACCTAAATGAATGTTTTCGCTCACTCACCTTGTTTGAATGGTTTCATTCAGTGTGAGACAACCGACTGAAACATATCTCCGTCGGTTGCGGCCGTTATACACTGAAGAGCCAAAAAAATTGGTAAGCCCACCTGATATCGTGTAGGGCCCTCGCGAGCACACACAAGTGCCTCAACACGACATGGCATATACTCGACTAATGTCTGAAGTAGTGCTAGAGGGAACTGACACCACGAATCCTGCAGGGTTCTCCATAAATCCGTAAGAGTACGAGAGGGTGGAGATCTCTTCTGAACAGCACGTTGCAAAGCAGCCCACACATATCCTCAATAATGTTCATATCAGGGGAGTTTGGTGGCCAGCGTGAGTGAGTGTTCCTGGAGCCACTCTGTAGCAATTCTGGACGTATGGGGTGCCGCATTGTCCTGATAGAATTGCTCAAGTCCGTCTGAATGCACAATGGACATGAATGGATGCAGGTGATCAGACAGGATGCTTACGTACGTGTCACCTATCAAAGTCGTATCTAGACGTATCAGGGGTCCCACATCACTCCAGCTGCAGACAACCCACACCAATACAGAGCCTCCACTAGCTTGAACACTCTCCTGATGACATGCACGATCAGTGGATTCATGACGTTGTCTCCATACCCCTACACATCCATCCGTTTGATACAATTGGAGACAAGACATGTTCGACCAGGTAACATGTTTCCAGTCATCAGCTGTCCAATGCTGGTGTTGATTGGCCCATGTGAGGCTTAAAGCTTTGTGTCGTGCGGTCATCAAGGGTACAAGAATGGGGCCTTTGGCTCCGAAAGCCCATATTGATGATGTTTCGTTGAACGGTTCGCATGCTGACACTTATTGATGGCCCGGCACTGAAATCTGCAGCAATTTGCGGAAGGGTTGCGGAAGGGTTGTCCTTTCTTACAGGATCTTTTTCCGGCCGCAGCAGTGTCAGAGATTTGATGTTTTACCAGATTCCTGATATTCATGACACACTCGTGAAATATTCGTACAGGAAAATTCCCACTTCGTCGCTACCTCGGAGATGCTCCGTTCCACCGCTTGTGCGCCGACTATAACACCACATTCAAGTCTTAAATCTTGATAACCTGCCATTGTAGCAGCAGCATAACCGAACTAACAACTGCACCAGTTGCTTCTACAAGTATGATTACTGAAAATGTGCAGGTCTTGCTCAGGTCTCGGCAATGTTGCCCTGTGCTGGCGCCGGCCAGCGCGCCACCTCCTCGCGCTGGCTGCGCCCCGGGCTTATGTAGGCGTCGCCGACCGCAGGGCCATATTTTGCCTGTTTACATATGTCTCAGTATATGAATGTTTTCACTCTCTCATCAGGTTTGAGTGGTTTCACTCTATGCGAGTCATCCCGGCTGATACGTCGGTTTCGGCCGTTATATGATGTTTTCACTCACTCGCCTGCTATGCGTGGTTTCATTCAATGTGAGACAACCAACGGAGACAAGTATCTTCGGCTACGCCAGTTACATGAATATTTTCACTCGGTGTCTAGGTCTGAGTGATTTCACTCCCACACGTTTTCACCCTTATCCGTGAGGACGACGTTCGTTGGGGCGGACGCGTGGCGACGTCGTAGCCGCCTCCTGCTGTTGCCAGGGCGAGGGGCGCAGCCGGCGCCAGCACAGGGCAACATTGCTGAGACCTGAGCAAGACCTGCACATTTTCACTTTTCATACTTGTAGAAGCAAACCGCCAATAAATATTTAAATTAAGTCTCGAGTTATTATATTTTATATTATTGTATGTTTAACTCAAACAGCCGGCCGAAGTGGCCGAGCAGTTAAAGGCGCTACAGTCCGGAACCGCACGACCGCTACGGTCGCAGGTTCGAATCCTGCCTCGGGCATGGCTGTGTGTGATGTCCTTAGGTTGGTTAGGTTTAAGTAGTTCTATGTTCTAGGGGACTTATGGCCACAGCAGTTGAGTCCCATAGTGCTCAGAGCCTGAACTCAGACACCCTGTATTTTTTGTTTGGCGTGTATCTTCTTGCAACCAGCTGAACCCTTAACTACTATGGATGTTGACAGGAACACAATTATTATGGAGGGATCCCTCACACCATCTTTTTATTTTTTATATATAAAACCACTATTCCGGTGAATTTATATGTTCATATCTTCCTGTTGATTATTACACTTATTGAAAACAGACTTAATAGAAATTTGCGTTTTCTAAACAATGCAAAATTTAAAACACTTTGAAAATTAAAACACAGCAAAACTTGCAGTGTATTTTTATTTAATGTTCAAAATGGTTCAAATCGCTCTGAGTACTATGGGACTTAACATCTGGGGTCATCAGTCCCCTATAACATAGAACTACTCAAACCTAACAAACCTAAGGACATCACACACATCCATGCCCGAGGCAGGATTCGAATCTGCAACCATAGCGGTCGCGCGTTTCCAGACTAAAGCGCCTAGAACCGCTCGGCCACTCAGCCGGCTTATTTAATGAGTTACTAAAATAACAGCACATTGTTATCTCTCTACTCACTCACAGATTATCATCGGGGGTATAGTATTACAGATTCGCAACATAACTGTATGGAAAAAATACATTGCAGTGACGGCAAATTGTATTTGGAATCAGCTTTGAGTTTACTCCTCATCGTTTTAGCCTTAGAGCGATTATTCCACCACATAATTCTATGAAGGGAGAAATTTCACCAAATATTTATTTTAAAAACCAAGAAGACAGTAATTACTTTATGCATTCTTCTCAGGCCATGAATAAAATTTTAATTGCTTTCAGCCTGAATGCATTTCACGCAGACCATCCTACAGTTCTCAAACCAAATCGGACCACCACACTGTTGATACGGATGTCTTGTTTTCCACTTCAAACAAGGACAACAAAAGGCTAATGTTTGTCGTTTTTCAAAAAGCTATTTCTGTATTTGAGGCTCATATGTCAAAAGCAGCAAGTTTCCTCTGAGGCTTTACGCAATCTGTTGCGGTCTAGACGGTTGCAAGAAAGGCTGAGATGTCTTGTTCTTATGTTAGGTAGGGGCTTCTGTTTTCTCCATCGAAATCATCTTTCTGTTCTTAACGAAGAAGTACGCTTCTCCATCGTCATCACCTGCCGCATCTTCCTCACTTCTCTCTGTGTCTGAATTAGTACAGCGATCACTGAATAGTCGAAATCAGGGTCATTATCACTGTCAAAGTCTTCGTCTGAGAATTCACTGAGGCGTTCTTGAACACCCACATCAGACTCGCGTAGAAAACGTTGCATGGAGGTGTAGCTTTCCTCACCAAGCAGAAACGGTAACGTTCAACAAAAACGTGACACGTAAGCACTATGGTACATCCGTCAGACCTCTCAAGGCCCAGAAATAAGAAACAAACTGCAACAACGATGCAAGATTTCAGGCTCGTGTAGCTTGCCATCCAATAGGAAGGTACACAGGGATGTGTTAAATATCACAAGACAAAAGCTGTAGAGGTCTGAGAGACCACACATCGTAATTAAGGGTTAGTAAAATAACCTGCGCCTGAGGATTGGCCGCGACTAAGCCCATTCGTGGAGACAATTCTGGCAAAAATCGAAGAAGACGAGGTATTCCTGTTTCTCGGACGAGGCAACATTTCACACTACTGGCACGGTAAACACGCACAGGTGCCATTGCGCCACCTCCTGGCGCCGGCTGCTTCCCTGGTCCCGGCAGTAGCAGGAAACTGACGTGGGACGTGCAGGTCGGTCAGACAGGCTAAGTAGATTTTTTCATTTGAAAATAAAAATAAATAACTTCGTCAGTAGGCAAAATAGCAACGAACTTTGTCGACTGTTTTCATTCGTTTGTTCCCGTGGACTGATTTCACTCAAACGAAATGAATGTATAACTGATTCGCTTGGTTTGCATTAGGTTGTTCCCAGACTTTTTGACTCTAAAGAACGAATGAATATTTCAATCGATACGTAGTGCTACAACCGAATGAGTCGATTGTTTTCATTCGATTGTTCCCAACACACAGCAGCCACCTGGGCTCCACAGTAGAAGGTGTTCTGTGAGCTTCTTGCAGAGCTGCAGTCTGTCACATTGATACAGCGTTGTTTTCGGCGAGAGTGGGAATTTAAGGAGATGGGACCTGGATAAACTGAAAGAACCAGAGGTTGTACAGAGTTTCAGGGAGAGCATAAGGGAACAATTGACAGGAATGGGGGAAAGAAGTACAGTAGAAGAAGAATGGGTAGCTTTGAGGGATGAAGTAGTGAAGGCAGCAGAGGATCAAGTAGGTAAAAAGAGGAGGGATAGTAGAAATCCTTGGGTAACAGAAGAAATATTGAATTTAATTGATGAAAGGAGAAAATATAAAAATGCAGTAAATGAAGCAGGCAAAAAAGAATACAAACGTCTCAAAAATGAGATCGACAGGAAGTGCAAAATGGTTAAGCAGGGATGGCTAGAGGACAAATGTAAGGATGTAGAGGCTTATCTCACTAGGGGTAAGATAGATACTGCCTACAGGAAAATTAAAGAGACCTTTGGAGATAAGAGAACCACTTTTATGAACATCAAGAGCTCAGATGGAAACCCATTTCTAAGCAAAGAAGGGAAAGCAGAAAGGTGGAAGGAGTATATAGAGGGTCTATACAAGGGCGATGCACTTGAGGACAATATTATGGAAATGGAAGAGGATGTAGATGAAGATGAAATGGGAGATACGATACTGCGTGAAGAGTTTGACAGAGCACTGAAAGACCTGAGTCGAAACAAGGCCCCCGGAGTAGACAACATTCCATTGGAACTACTGACGGCCTTGGGAGAGCCAGTCCTGATAAAACTCTACCATCTGGTGATCAAGATGTATGAAACAGGCGAAATACCCTCAGACTTCAAGAAGAATATAATAATTCCAATCCCAAAGAAAGCAGGTGTTGACAGATGTGAAATTAACCGAACAATCAGCTTAATAAGCCACAGCTGCACAGTACCAACACGAATTCTTTACAGACGAATGGAAAAACTAGTAGAAGCCGACCTCGGGGAAGATCAGTTTGGATTCCGTAGAAATACTGGAACACGTGAGGCAATACTGACCTTACGACTAATCTTAGAAGAAAGATTAAGGAAAGGCAAACTTACGTTTCTAGCATTTGTAGACTTAGAGAAAGCTTTTGACAATGTTGACTGGAATACTCTATTTCAAATTCTAAAGGTGGCAGGGGTAAAATACAGGGAGCGAAAGGCTATATACAATTTGTACAGAAACCAGATGGCAGTTATAAGAGTCGAGGGACATGAAAGGGAAGCAGTGGTTGGGAAGGGAGTAAGACAGGGTTGTAGCCTCTCCCCGATGTTATTCAATCTGTATATTGAGCAAGCAGTAAGGGAAACAAAAGAAAAATTTGGAGTAGGTATTAAAATCCATGGAGAAGAAATAAAAACTTTTAGGTTCGCCGATGACATTGTAATTCTGTCAGAGACAGTAAAGGACTTGGAAGAGCAATTGAACCGAATGGATGGTGTTTTGAAGGGAGGATATAAGATGAACATCAACAAAAGCAAAACGAGGATAATGGAATGTAGTCGAATTAAGTCGGGTGATGCTGAGGGAATTAGATTAGAAAATGAGACACTTAAAGTAGTAAAGGAGTTTTGCTATTTGGGAAGCAAAATAACTGATGATGGTCGAAGTAGAGAGGATATTAAATGTAGACTGTCAATGGCAAGGAAAGCGTTTCTGAAGAAGACAAATTTGTTAACATCGAGTATAGATTTAAGTGTCAGGAAGTCATTTCTGAAAGTATTTGTATGGAGTGTAGCCATGTATGGAAGTGAAACATGGACGGTAAATAGTTTGGACAAGAAGAGAATAGAAGCTTTTGAAATGTGGTGCTACAGAAGAATGCTGAAGATTAGATGGGTAGATCACGTAACTAATGAGGAAGTATTGAATAGGATTGGGGAGAAGAGAAGTTTGTGGCACAACTTGACCAGAAGGAGGGATCGGTTGGTAGGACATGTTCTGAGGCATCAAGGGATCACCAATTTAGTATTGGAGGGCAGCGTGGAGGGTAAAAATCGTAGGGGAAGACCAAGAGATGAATACACTAAGCAGATTCAGAAGGATGTAGGTTGCAGTAGGTACTGGGAGATGAAGAAGCTTGCACAGGATAGAGTAGCATGGAGAGCTGCATCAAACCAGTCTCAGGACTGAAGACCACAACAACAACAATAGACTGCTACCAACTGACGATGTTATCACTTACGTAACAATCAAGAAATGGGACTAGCGGCATCGCGAAACTGAATAAGGAAAAGTGTGGAGTTATTCACATGAGTACTAAAAGAAATCCGCTAAATTTCGATTACGCGGAAAGTCACACAAAACTGAGGGCTGTAAATTCAAGTAAATACTTAGGGATTACAATTACATATAACCTAAATTGGAACGATCACATAGGTAATATTGTGGGTAGAGCAAACCAAAGACTGCGATTCATTGGCAGAACTCTTAGAAGGTGCAACAGGTCTACCAAAGAGACTGCTTACACTACGCTTGTCCGCCCTATTCTGGAGTACTGCTGTGCGGTGTGGGGTCCGCATCAGGTGGGACTGACGGATGACATCGAAAAAGTACATTGAAGGGCAGCTCGTTTTGTATTATCGGGAAATAGGGGAGAAAGTGTCACAGACATGATACGTGAATTGGAGTGGCAATCATTAAGACAAAGGCGTTTTTCGTTGCGACGGGTTCTTCTAATGAAATTTCATTCACCAGTTTTCTCCTCCGATTGCGAAAACATTCTGTTGGCACCCACCTACATAGGGAGAAATGATCATCACGATAAAATAAGAGAAATCAGGGCTCGCACGGAAAAAATTAAGTGTTCGTTTTTCTCGCGTGCCGTTCGAGGGTGGAACGGTAGAGAGACAGCATGAAGGTGGTTCATTGAACCCTCTGCCAGGCACTTTATTGTGAATAGCAGAGAAATCACGTAGATGTAGATGTCGAAGATAGCTGCGAAGTTTAATGATGCAAAGTGAAGGAGTCTTCCTGTTCCAAACTATTTACATTGTAGATTTTTTCTCAGCTATTCAAGTCAATGTTCATTGACAAATTATTGGTGATTAATGTAGCAACATTTCTTCATCTGCCGAAGTTCCGACTTTAATTTTCCAGCGGCAGTCAGTTGTGGCGACTGTTTCATTTTATTGTCTAACTCTAATAGTTTCATTTCAGTTTCGACGTATTATTTTTAATTATTAAATTGTGAATTTAACTGGATCCACGAATTTCAGTTGATATTTAGAAAGGAAATCTTTGATACTGATTCTAACAGACCATTCCACCATAATCCAGTGATTACGGCGAAGCATGCATCTAGTAGGGCAACGGGCGTTCCTTTATTTGTAACATTTTGATTTTCAAATCAGTTGCTAGTTTTATGGGGGCGCTCTATAGCACTTTATCCGGTGCGCCATGGATAAGCAAAAGTTTCAACTGTCAGCCCAGGAAGCACAAATAGAGGTGCATAACTGATCTGACTCATGACGCCTGGCAACTTTTAAAACAATTTTATCATCCCTACTGGCAACTTCGTAAGATTACAAAGAAAGAAGTTCTCAAGCTTTTATACCGCAAGACTAGCTGAGCACGTGATGTTGCCCGGGTATGTATTTCTTCCAGTCTTCTGTGGGTCCATCTCTTCCTTCCCCCACTGTCCATCGCCTCCTCCACCTTTCTGCCCGCTGCTCCACCCCCTGTCTGTGTCTATCTGTTCCTCCCCCTCTCTGTCAATCACCTCCTTCCCCCCTCTGAGTACTTCTCCTGTTCCCACCTCTATTTCCTCACCCCCTCTAAGTCAACCTCTTCCTCCCTCCTCTCTCTTTCCATTTCTTCCTCCCAACTATCTGCGTGCGTCTCCTCCTTCCCTTTCCTTACCCAACTCCTCCTCCCCCCCCCCCCCCTGCCTCCTTCGCCAAGTTACGACGCCTACCCCAATAGCAGGCTGGTCGTTCATACCCCCAAAGCTTCTTTCACCACGAAATAGTTATGTGTATCAGGTTTGGTTGAAATCGACACAGGAGAATAAGAGGACTCTTTTACCTGCTTCTTTACAAGACTACGCATATATCACACACATGTGTTAAACACATTTTACAAATACACTACTGGCCATTACAAGTCCTACTCCAAGAACAAATGCAGATGAAAAACAGGTATTCATTGGACAAATATATTATACTAGAATTGACATGTGATTACATTTTCAAGCAATTTGGGTGCATAGATCCTGAGAAATCAGTACCCAGAACAACCATATCTGGCCATAATAACGGCCTTGATACGCCTGGGCATTGAGTCAAACAGAGCTTGGATGGCGTGTACAGGTACAGCTGCCCATGCAGCTTCAACACGATGCCACAGTTCATCAAGAGTAGTGACTGGCGTATTGTGACGAGCCAGTTGGTCGGCCACCATTGACCAGACGTATTCAATTGGTGAGAGATCTGGAGAATGTGCTGGCCAGGGCAGCAGTCGACATTTTCTATATCCAGAAAGGCCAGTACGGGACCTCCAACATGCGGTCGTGCATTATCCTGCTGAAATTTAGGGTTTCGCAGGGATCAAATGAAGGGTAGAGCCACGGGTCGTAACACATCTGAAATGTAACGTCCACTGTTCAAAGTGCCGTCAATGCAAACAAGAGGTGATCGAGACATGTAACCAATGGCACCCTATACCATCACGCCGGGTGATACGCCAGTATGGCGATGACGAATACACGCTTCCAATGTGCGTTCATCGCGATGTCGCCAAACAAGGATGCGACCATCATGAGGCTGTAAACAGAATATGGATTCATCCGAAAAAAATGACGTTTCGCCATTCGTGCACCCAGGTTCGTCGTTGAGTACACCATCGCTGGCGCTCCTATCTGTGATGCAACGTCAAGGGTAACCGCACCCGTGGTCTCCGAGCTGATAGCCCATGTTGCTTCAAACGTCATCGAACTGTTCGTGCAGATGGTTGTTGTCTTGCAAACGTCCCCGTATGTTGACTCAGGGATCGAGACGTGGCTGCACGATCCGTTAACAGCCATGCGGATAAGATGACAGTCATCTCGACTGCTAGTGATACGAGGCCGTTGGGATCCAGCACGGTGTTCCGTATTACCCTCCTGAACCCACCGATTCCATATTCTGCTAACAGTCACTGACCAACGCGAGCAGCAATGTCGCGATACGATAAACCGCAATCGCGATAGGCTACAATCCGACCTTTATCAAAGTCGGAAACGTGATGGTACGAATTTCTCCTCCTTACACGAGGCATCACAACAACGATTCACCAGGCAACGCCGGTCAACTGCTGTTTGTGTATGAGAAATCGGTTGAAAACTTTCCTCACGTTAGCACGTTGTAGGTGTCGCCACCGGCACCAACCTTGTGTGAATGCTCTGAAAAGCTAATCATTTGCATATCACAGCATCTTCTTCCTGTCGGTTAAATTTCGTGTGTGTAGCACGTCATCTTCGTGTTGTAGCAATTTTAATGGACAGTAGTGTATGTTACCTGTATAAGTAGCAGTTTTCACCTTACAGTTTCGTTTTCACGGAGTTCATTGTTCATGATGTCATATCTCCTGAAAATTGCATCGTAAAATGAAGTGATTTTGCGGGTACATTCAGTCGTATATTTGGAAACTATCTGCGAAATATCTTGCGAATAGAGGTAGTAGTAAAGAGATAATAAATTTAAAGGTCATGCATGATGTGGCAAATTTTCATGTATCTGAGTGTTTGACACATGTCTTCTCAACTACGTGTCGTGCAACGATATTATTTTGTAGGTACGTTCAGCAGCATATGTGGATACTGACTGGGAAATTTTTAGCGAATAGAGTCAGTAGCAAAGAAGTAATAAATTTAAACGTGGCAATTTTCACCCATCTCAATGTTTGTGACGTCATATCTCATAGGCCAGGTATAGTAAATTGATATAATTTTGCAGATATATTCAGTGGTATATATGCGTACTGTTTGCATAATCTGTCACGAACATAGTTAGTAGTATAGAAGTAATAAATGAAAATGTGCTGATGCGGCAGTTTTACTATACGAGCAGCGAAAATGTACTAAGTGATAAGCTTTTTCCCTTTCATCATTTTAGGTGAACTGTAAGCGGAAGCGAGAAAAAATTTCTTCAGCGTTTCAAATTATGTTTGACGCTCGTTGCAAGTCACTAAGTGCTCTCATTCTCACATACTGAATGACTTTAAGTATGGGTGTTCGCGCCTTGTAGCCACACTGCTTTTTAACCCCCTCGCCCCTTTTGATAGGTACCAGGTTCTTACTTCCAACCGATTCTTTCCATACAACAGGTGATACGTGTACCAAATCTAGTTGAAATCGATCCAGTAGTGCAAAATGAGATGTGGAACACACATATATACATACATGCATATTTATAACCCGTATGGGTTGAATTAAGGGCAGTTATTAGGATACGTTCGAACATTGGACTGGGTATACGATACTCACGTTCGAACAACCTCGAGATTTCACAGTATGCACAGACCTCGAAACAGTATCGAATGCTGTTGGAACAATCAGGTGACATTTGGCTCTACTAAAAACTAAAAAATTGCCACAAGCACAAGGTACACCTCTGCTTGAAGTCTGAAGATTCGTGATAAACAGGTGGAAATGGTAACAAATCCTATCACCGTACAAATTCCTGTTGTACTTAAACTAATTTACAGTAAATCATAATTGTAATATTTACGAAAACCATATTTAAATGCCGGCCGCGGTGGTCTAGCGGTTCAGGCGCTCAGTCCGGAACTGCGCGACTGCTACGGTCGCGGGTTCGAATCCTGCCTCGGGCATGGATGTGTGTGATGTCCTTAGGTTAGTTAGGTTTAAGTAATTCTAAGTTCTAGGGGACTGATGACCACAGAAGTTAAGTCCCATAGTGCTCAGAGCCATTTGAACCATTTTGAACCATATTTAAATAGTTACAGTGATTTTTTCCTGTAAATATAACAATCAAAGGCTGAAATATTGTCCCAATACAGTGCTGTATTGGCTTATTAAAGGTTATAATAATTAACCAAGTGAGTTGCAAATAAGTAATTCGTTCCCTGTCCTCATATTAGAACAACGCGTAAAACAGGTAAGCGGCTTTAAAACTAAGATAGTAACATTGAGATGAAACAAGAAAGAAAATTTAATAGGGAATTGAATTCTTAATAAACGAAATAAATCGTATTAATCTGGCTGTAATTGCGATTGCAAGAATATATAACAGTGGCAAGACCCGTTGTGAACACAATACCAACACACGTCACAAAGTCGCAGTATGAGCTAAAGCTCGAGGCTGAGATTAAATCGTGATTGAAATCACGTACTTATTTATTAGTGACTATGTTTGCATATGCTTCACCTCTGTAGGAGACTGCAGCAAAGGTTTCACACTTATTTTTGTGATTAAAATCCTTAACACATTACTAAAGCTATGACACGTCATGGAGATAATACCAACAGAAGTCTTTAGGTAATGCAGCGATCAATTTGTCGAGCAACGCCCGAAATTCTTCGAGCTGTAACGACAACTGCTCGAACTGTTCGAGTCGTATTCAAGTACAGCACTATTCAAACGCACCCTTTGATATGAAGAAATAACTGAACCAAATACAAATGAACCAGAAGGGAACTTGGTAGGAATGACTAGATCCAGTAACCATGAACTGGAGCAAGAATGTTTCAGTAGATATCTACAGACTAGTCCGGAATCAAAGCTCGAAATCGATGCTATAACTTACGAAAAAGTAAATAGTAAATACACTCGCACTGTTATCGGTTCTGGAGTTTGAAGTGTCCATATCACCCTTTGCGCTGCAGCCTTTGGAGTACCCACATAAGCTTTATCGCTACAACTACAGGGCGTTCACAGCAATGCAGCAACAAGTTGCTTATGGATACCCAAACAACTCACCTTCTCTTGATCTTAAGCTTTAGGTTCATCTGAGTACGCACAAAATCCTTTGTACTACAGTCGCAAGTTGTTCGGAGTATCCACATCATCCATAGTACTGCAGATGCAAGTTGTACCTGGTACCCACACCATCCTTAGCATTCAGCCACAAAGTTGCTTAGGGTACTCACATAATCCTCAGCAGTCCAGTGATGCCCACTCACAGCGTGACTGGCGAACTGTCATGGCAGCCTCCTGTGCCCTGGAATAGGAATATCACCGTCAGTACAAGAGATGATGAGCTGTAAGTTACTTTACAGACACAATGACGGAAAAAAATCGCAATACTAAAAAATAATTCATATAGAGTAATGAACTTTCAGGACTACGTATGTCCTGAAACATATTTAAATGATTAACATTGCAAGATCACAGGCTAATGTGTGACATAAGCAATTACAATTGTGGTATATTAATAATTGGTGTAACCGCCAGCATGTTGAATGCAAGCATACAGATATGCATGCATTGTGTTGTATAGGTGTCAGCTGTCAGTTTGTGGGCTGGAAGTCCACGCCTTTTGCACTTCGCCTGTCAGTACAGGGACGGTTAATGCTGATTGTGAATGATGCTGTAGTTCTTGTCCGATGACGTCCCATTGTGTTCGATTGGAGGCAGATCTGGTGTTCGAGCACACCAAGGCAACATGTCGACACTCTATAGAGCATGCTGGGCTACAACAGCAGTACGTGGGCAAACGTTACCTTCTTGGAAACAAGCATTGGAATGCTGTACATGAATGGAAGCACAACAGGTCGAATCAGCAGCCTACATACAAATTTGCAGTCAGGGTGCGTGGAATAACCAAGAGAGTGCTCCTGCTGCCACATGTAATCACACCCCAGACCATGACTCTAGATGTAGGTCCAGTATGTCTAGTACGCAGACACGTTGCTTGCAGGCCCTCAACTGGCCTCCTTCTGTCCAACGCACGGACATCACTGGTAACGAGGGAAAACCAGCTTTCATCAGTAAACACAACACACTTTCACCCTGCCCTCTAACGAGCTCTCGCTTGACGTCACTGAACTCGCAAGTGGAGGTGGTTTCGGGTCAATGGAATGCCTCGGAGCTGTCCTTCACGTACCCGGTTTGTAACAGTTCGTTGTGTCACTGTTTTACTAACCGATGCTCAAATTGCTGTTGCAGATGCAGTACGATACGCCTAGGCCACACGCCATGTGGCCGTCCAGAACCCAGTCTTCTTGCGACCGTACATTGACGTGACCACAGCTGCCAGCAGTCATTTATAGTGACTGGTGACTACATTCTTGACAAGTCTTTGTGCAGTATCGCGGAAGGAAAGTCCAGCTTCCCGTACACCGATTACACGACCCCATTTAAACTCAGGGAGGTGTTGATAACAGCGTCTTTGTCGCCTTAAAGGCAATCTTGACTAACATCAGCTCACCATGTTCAATCTCAAAGACAGCTAACGCTCACGACCGTAACAGCGTTTATTTAAAGCAAAATTGATTCGCAACACTTAGAAGTTGTTGTTGTTGTGGTCTTCAGTACTGTGACTGGTTTGATGCAGCTCTCCATGCTACCCTACCCTGTGCAAGCTTCTTCATCTCCCAGTACTTACTGCAACCTACATCCTTCTGAATCTGCTTAGTGTATTCATCTCTAGGTCTACCTCTACGAGTTTTACCCTCCACGCTGCCCTCCAATGCTAAATTTGTAATCCCTTGATGCCTCAGAACATGTCCTACTAACCGGTCCCTTCTTGTTGTCAAGTTGTGCCACAAACTCCTCTTCTCCCCAATTCTATTCATAATTTCATCATTAGTTATGTGATCTACCCATCTAATCTTCAGCATTCTTCTGTAGCACCACATTTCGAAAGCTTCTATTCTCTTCTTGTCCAAACTATTTATCGTCCATGTTTCACTCCATACAAATACTTTCAGATATGACTTCCTTACACTTAAATCTATACTCGATGTTGCACTCCATACAAATACTTTCAGAAATGACTTCCTGACACTTAAATCTATACTCGATGTTAACAAATTTCTCTTCTTCAGAAACGCTTTCCTTGCCATTGCCAGTCTACATTTTATATCTTCTCTACTTCTACCATCATCAGTTATTTTGCTCCCCAAATAGCAAAACTCCTTTCCTACTTTAAGTGTCTCATTTCCTAATCTAATTCCCTCAGCATCACCCGACTTAATTCGACTACATTCCATTATCCTCGTTTTGCTTTTCTTGATGTTCATCTTATACCCTCCTTTCAAGACACTGTCCACTCCGTTCAACTGTTCTTCCAAGTCCTTTGCTGTCTCTGATAGAATTACAATGTCACCGGCGAACCTCAAAGTTTTTATTTCTTCTCCATGGATTTTAATACCTACTCCAAATTTTTCTTTTGTTTCCTTTACTGTTTGCTCAATATACAGATTGAATAATATCGGGGAGAGGCTACAACTCTGTCTCACTCCCTTCCCAACCACTGCTTCCCTTTCGTGTCCCTCGATTCTTATAACTGCCATCTGGTTTCTGTACAAATTGTAAATAGCCTTTCGCTCCCTGTATTTTACCCCTACCACCTTTAGAATTTGAAAGATAGTATTCCAGTCAACATTGTCAAAAGCTTTCTCCAAGTCTACAAATGCTAGAAACGTAGGTTTGCCTTTCCTTAATCTTTCTTCTAAGATAAGTCGTAAGGTCAGTATTGCCTCACGTGTTCCAATATTTCTACGGAATCCAAACTGATCTTCCCCGAGGTCGGCTTCTACCAGTTTTTCTATTCGTCTGTAAAGAATTCGTGTTAGTATTTTGCAGCTGTGACTTATTAAACTGATAGTTCGGTAATTTTCACATCTGTCAACACCTGCTTTCTTTGGGATTGGAATTATTATATTCTTCTTGAAGTCTGAAGGTATTTCGCCTGTCTCATACATCTTGCTCACCAGTTGGTAGAGTTTTGTCACGACTGGCTCTCCCAAGGCCGTCAGTAGTTCTAATGGAATGTTGTCTACTCCGGGGGCCTTGTTTCGACTCTGGTCTTTCAGTGCTCTGTCAAACTCTTCACGCAGTATCATATCTCCCATTTCATCTTCATCTACATCCTCTTCCATTTCCATAATATTGTCCTCAAGTACATCGCCCTTGTATAGACCCTCTATATACTCCTTCCACCTTTCTGCTTTCCCTTCTTTGCTTAGAACTGGATTTCCATCAAAGCTCTTGATATTCATGCAAGTGGTTCTCTTTTCTCCAAAGGTCTCTTTAATTTTCCTGTAGGCAGTATCTATCTTACCCCTAGTGAGATAAGCCTCTAAAGACTTTTATTTGTCCCCTAGCCATGCCTGCTTAGCCATTTTGCACTTCCTGTCAATCTCATTTTTGAGACGTTTGTATTCCTTTTTACCTGCTTCATTTACTGCATTTTTATATTTTCTCCTTTCATCAATTAAATTCAATATTTCTTCCCCAAGGATTTCTACTATCCCTCGCATTTTTACCCACTTGATCCTCTGCTGTCTTCACTACTTCATCCCTCAGAGCTACCCATTCTTCTTCTACTGTACTTCTTTCCCCATTCCTGTCATTTGTCCTTTAAGCTCTCCCTGAAACTCCGTACAACCTCTGATTTAGTCAGTTTATCCAGGTTCCATCTCCTTAAATTCCCACCTTTTTGCAGTTTCTTCATTTTTAATCTACAATTCATAACCAATAGATTGTGGTCAGAGTCCACATCTGCCCCTGGAAATGTCTTACAATTTAAAACACTTATGAGACTGGCTCTAAATTTGAATAGACATCATTTTTCAGATGTAGACCCGGCCGTTGTGGCCGAGTGTTCTAGGCACTTCAGTCTGGAACCGCGCGACTGCTACGGTCGCAGATTCGAATCCTGCCTCGGGCATGGATGTGTGTGATGTCCTTAGTTTAGTTAGGTTTAAGTAGTTCTAAGACCTAGGGAACTGATGACCTCAGATGTTAAGTCCCATAGTGCTCAGAGCCATTTGAAACCAAGGAGGTATCCACTCCAAACCGCAATGGCAATCACGTTTACCAGGTCTGCAAGGCACACAGTCTCACACTCCACAGTGGCACGGAAACTGTTGGGGGTGGTCTCAGCCCGACGACTATTGGGCCGAGTTCTGTTGACACCCGTACATTGGGGCAGGGCATCTTGGCGATGGTGCCAAGAACGTAGGGACTGACCAATGAGGACTGTGGCAGGGTGCTCTTCCCGGATGAGAGTAGGTTCAGTCTGAATTGTAACTCTAGATATACACTCATACGGAGAGAGATGGGAAAATTTAATGTATTTGGGACATTGTTGAATATGATCGTTTTAGTAGTCCAGGTGTTATGGTGTGGGCAGACATAATGTTATATCTGTGTTCTGACATCCAGTTCTTTGAACACGAGTGCAATCTTGGTCAACACTACTGTGACATTGCAATTCTTCTCCATGTGCGTAAGGGGTGTATTCCGCCCTGACTTCATCTTTGTGGATCACAATGAGCGACATCATCTAACAGCTCAGGCGGAGGAGCTCATGGAACGTGAGGACATTCAGCGAATGGACTGGCCTGTCCATTCCCTCCATCGAACACGTGTGGGATACGTTGGAGAGACGTACTGCAGCACGTCCAGATGCGCCAACAACTATCAAACGGTCGCCAACAGCGCTGTTGGAGGAATGGAACGTCCTACCACAAGAACTCCTTACCAACCTTGAGGCCAGCATGGGAGCACTCTACAGAGCATCAGTTGCCGTAAGTGGTGATCACACTCCCTGTTGAGAACCATCACTCGCTTTTTTTGTGTCCAGGGGAACATCATAAATTGCGGTAACTTTAGTGTAATTATTGTCTTTGATTGAAAGTATGATCTCTGTTCGTTTCATTGTGTATTTCTTTCAGTTACCTTCTTTACTGTAGTGTAACAGTTCTTTCTGTTTACAGTCCAAGTTTCATCGAGCTATGCTACTTGGCAGTGACACATCATGTGTTCTCTTTTTTTTTTTTTTTTCGTCCTTAAGATTTGCACTTCAAATTCTCGTAAGTACGGACCTGCGCCTCGTTCAGTACAATTCCTTGGTAGTTTGGAGCTGTGGACTATACAATCTCCACCTTTCCTCTGCAAGATTTTGATTACATTGACCGCCCTTTCATTTTTATGAGTTACAGTATTTGCATTTTCTTGCTTTGCACCCCTTGTGATTCTTTGCCTCATAAATCACTGGTTTAGAATGGGCGCCACGTGTTACGCACGTAAAAACAACCATTTTTAATGTGCAACTTGCTACATGAATACGATATTTGATCTCACACCAAATAATTAACAAATGCACTTACACATCACTATGCGAGCACAATTAGACTATGCTGAGAATTTTAAACTTTATGAGACACAAGATAAAAAATGAAATGTTCTTCTGAGTCGAGTAGCAGGATGTCATTTAACATGGCTGTGCTTGTATTGAAATCATTTGATCTGGTTATGACGACTCGCTCGCTCCTTACAGCATTGTTCGTGCAATGAGTCGGCTGGAGAAATGTCAACCGCAGCGACAAAAGACTGCGAAAGCGCAGAGTATGGATTGAATGACAGTGCATGGAAGGTAAACTGAAAGCACCTTATGCTGCAATAAGGCATTAATCTCACTGTGGTGACCTCAGTATAAACCGACCGATTACCGTGGATCATCTACAAATGATGACTACTAGTTACAGGGGTTGGACTAAACGGTTGGAACACTGCGAGAAATGCATGCTAGAAAATAAATTCGGATGCTAGCCAAGCCTGTAGGTTGCACTGTTGTATTTCACTACGAATGGCACCTGTGTAATATCCTCAATACTTTACAATTACCAGTTGTGGTCAGAAACGCGTTCTGTGCAGTTTCGAGTGTGTAATGTCACAGCTAAGTGAATTCGAGAATGGCAAAAGTGTAGATGTCTGTTGAGTCGGTGCTTCCATAAACAAGGTGTCTGAAGTGTTTGGTGTTTCAAGAGGCACCGCTTCGAAGATTTATACAGGACGCTGTAAAAGCGGAAAACCTGTAGCAACTATGTCACGGCGCGGAAAGAAGTTAGTGTTGGGCGATTGTGACAGACAGTCACTGACTAGGATTGTGACGAATAGTAAGAGGACGAAAAAATGTGTGGGTGTGAATTCCTAAGGGACCAAACTGCTGAGGTCATCGGTCCCTAGACTTACACACTACTTAAACTAAGTTAAACTAACTTACGCTAAGGACAACACACACCCATGCCACAGGGAGGACTCGAACCTCCGGTGAGAGGGGCCGCGCAATCCGTGACATGACGTCTTAAACCACGCGGCCACTCCGCGCGGCTCAGAGGACGACCTGCAAAAGTCACTGCAGAACGAATTGAACATCGCACTCACGAACCCTGTCAGCAGCAGAACAACAGGAAGAGCGCCCCAGGAGCAGGGTCCGCAGGGCAAGTTGGACGCCCAAGGCCACTCATGGGTGATGCAAATGCTCGTAACAGGAAAACGTGGAGCTGAATCCAAAATGGAAGAAAGTAATTTGGTCGGATGAGTCTTGTTCTGCCCTGTTTCTAAATTCAGGCTGAGTTTACGACCGAAGAGTGAAACATGACGGGGTTTTGGGCGATGTATTGGCCGGCCACATCATGGGATCCCATGGGGCCATGGTTACTCTGCAAGGTCGCTCTACTGTCAAGGATCATGTGACCATTTTGGCTCATCAGGTCCACCCCATGGTACAGTATGTGTTCCCCAGTGGTAAGACTGTGTTCCATGATGGCAGGGTCCTTGTCCACAAGGCCTGCATCGCCCAGCACTGGTTTTGTGAGAATGAAGATAAATTGTCGCGTCCCCCTGGCCACCCAGTCACGTCGGTTTTGTTGAATAATTTGTTAATTTTGTCCGAGATGTTTCCTAGATAGGTCGTGCTTACGTATTTTGTTTTCTTCTTTTTCGTTATGTCTATGCTTAGTGTTATTTCTTTATGTATATTGTGCCTTTCAGGTTGTGTTTTATTGCGGTATAATTGTGTTAAAATTTTGGGATCATAATAGTTTTTCTGGGATATGTATTCTAAGATTTTTATTTCCCTCTGGATTGCTTCGTCTTCGAGTGGTAACTTTATTAATCTGTTCAGCATTGTGTGGAACAACGCGAGTTTGTGGGCTTATGGATGTCATGAGTGTGCCTGGTAATACAGTCTGTTGTGGCAGGCTTTCTGTAAATTTGGAAGCAATATTTGGTGTTAGTGTTCTTAATAGTTGGCTACTCTTAGTATGAGCTTGGTGCATATTTGCTTTCTATGATTACTGGTGTGTACATTATTGGTAACTGCTGCTACATACAGCTCAGAGTGCCCTGCATCAGTTTGTATCCTCTGTGCTATTCAAAGGGAAATGTTAATGAAAGTAACTTTAATAACCATTATCCAATTTTCTTAAACATATATTTCCAAATTAATGTGATCAGTTGGGCTGGCGACAGTTCATTTTTTTCCCTTCACATATGAATTTTATCACTTTCATTAATTCTCAAGGTTAAAGCCTGTTTAGTTTTTCTGTTAAGTTCACCATATTCAAAATTCTAGTCCAATACCTTTACCCATCAAACACAAATTAAAAAATCGTCTCATAGGGTAACCTTAGCTTGTTTCACGGTACGCTTGTGCATCATATGTGGCAAGTTAACGTTAAACGTGGCTTTTCCCGTGACAGGTCTAAAGGTTAGGTTGTTAGGGAAGAGTGACGTATGAACGACTGCCAGTTTTATGTGATGTGCTAGAGCGTCCAGGGAGCTTGTCGTCTTCAACGTCCTCTCGATTCTCCTTGGAACATTTAGACCACTCATAAACTCTTGTCTTATTCATAGCAGACTCGCCAAAAACCACAGTCAACATTTCGAATGATATGCTGCACTTTCTTTGATTTCTCTCGAAAAATTTAATAGATTCTTTGATCCATCTTTTTGGAAAGTAAAAAAATCTCCGAGCACTCATAATCACGTATACACTTTTCGACTGTCAGTAGTTAACTAAATGTTCAAAACAGCTGAAAATGTAACCATACATCAGGAAAATGTGTGCCAACAAGATAAAAAAATGAAAATCGGATGTATAAAGCACGCGCAATTACAAAATTTCCGTTTCTTTTTTATCACACCTCTTATATGCGACATGATATCGGGATTTTTTCTTTCGTGCGTCAGGAAAGACGCAGGTCTCGCTTCTCGAGCTATTCAACACTTTCTCCAGATGAGTCACCTCCCTGGACCTGTACTATCACAAGATCGGTTTCACAACCAGAAGTTCTCAAAATTATGTGATAGCTTCCAGGCTTCCCTGTATTACTCGTAACATACATTGTAGTGATGGATTTTTCGATGGTTCGGTATCGTCATGCTGTGAAGCGTTTGAACTAATAAATTTTGTTTACAGTTATTAATAAGTAAGAACATTGCACTTGAGTGTGGCATTTGTAAATTAAGAAATTGATTAAATAAAGAGATTATATGCGCCATTTTCAGCATCGTAAATAAATTGTATCACAAAGATTTGAGGCACCTAGTAGCCAATGAAAGTAAATGCAGTTTTCAGGTGTATGGAGCTGAGTGCAGCAGTGAATGTCTATGAATATCCCTGTTCAGAACTCAAGGAAGGCAAACTGAAAGTGCGACAGAAATGATAAAAATGGTAGAAATATGTTCTAAATCTCGTTTAAGAAGTTGTTACTCTCAGTCATTGCAGTGCGACTCAGAAGGAATAAATATGGATGTTGCTACTGAATATGAACTTAGGTTTTAGGAAGTAACATTCTTCAAGCATAAATCTGAGGAAAATCTAAAAAAAAAAAAAAACGGTATCAGGAAATGGGGATTAAGAGCATAAATGAGTTTTGTTGCTTGCATATTTCAAGCCACCCTGGTTCCCACCTTCAGTATTTGGACAACATACTACAAACACAATTAAATACACCAACCATAGCATAAGAGATAAAACAAATACTTCACAGAAAGGAAGCACATCCCCCGAAACCCTTTCCACCACTATCCTCTCCGCAGGCTACTATCCTGAGCTGTGGAAAACATCCAAAATCCTACTTTTCCTCAATCTACACGAACCACCTACTGATACCTCCTCCTTCTGCCCCATCGGCCTCACCTCATTATTCAGTAAGGTCTTCGAATCGGTCCTCTCCTGACTCATCCATCAACACCTGAACCAACACCACCTCCTTTCTGTTAACTCGTGTGGCTTCTGTCCCATCTGCTCCTCTGATGACCAGCACCAGCACCTGCACCTCACTCATCTCCTATTCCACCAACTTAACTCCCGTAAACCCGCATTTTTGCATCCCTCGACCCTGAAAAAGCCTAAGATCGTGTATGGCTTTCCGGTCTCCTTTTAAAACTCCTGATTTACGCACTTCCAATTAACAACTTCCGCCTTATTGCGTCCTTTCCATCTAATCCATTACCCTCTTCAACTGTTAACAATACCAATTCCCGTAACTTCCATTCTACTGGAGGAGTGTCCCAAGCCTCGATTCTTTCTCCTCTCCCTTTTTTTTTTTTTTTTTCGTCAGTCTTGTGACTGGTTTTATGCGGTCTGCCGCGAATTCCTCTCCTGCGCCGACCTCATCATCTCAGAGTAGGACTTGCAACGTACGTTCTCCATTATTTGCTGGATGTATTCCAATCTCTGTCTTCCTTTACAGGTTTTGCCCTCCACAGCTCTCCTCTAGTACCATGGTAGTCATTCCCTCATGTCTTAACAGATGTCCTATCATCCTGTCCCTTCTCCTTGTCAGTGTTTTCCACAGATTCCTTCCCTCGACGATTCTGCGCAGAACCTCGTCATTATTTACTTATCAGTCCACCTAATTTTCAACATTCGTCTGTTGCATCACATCTCGATTCTCTTCTGTTCCAGTTTTCCCACAATTCATGTTTCACTACCATACAATGTTGTGTTCCAGGCGTACGTTCTCAGAAAGTTCTTCCTCAAATTAAGACCTATGTTTGATACTCTTGGCCAGGAATGCCATTGCTAGTCTGCTTTTGACGTCCTCCTTGCTTCGCTTGGTTATTTTGCTGCCTATTAGCAGAATTCCTTATCTTCATCTGCTTCGTGACCATCAACCCTGATGTTAAGTTTCTCGGTGTGCTCATTTCTGATACTTCTCATTACTTTCCTCTTTCTTCGGTTTTCTCTCAATTCATATTTTGTACTCATTAGATTTTTCATTCCATTCAGCAGATTCTGTAATTCTTTTTCACTTTCACTCAGAATAGCAATTTCATCAGCGAATCGTATCATTGATACCATTTCACCTTGAATTTTAATTCCACTCCTGAACCTTTCTTTTATTTCCATCATTGCTTCTTCATTGTACAGATTGAACAGTAGGGGAGAAAGACTACATCCTTGTTTTACACGCTTTTTAATCCAAGCGCTTCGCTCTTATTCCCTTTTGGCTTTTTTACACATTCTATATTACCCGTCTCACCCTATAGCTTGCCCCTATTTTTCTCAGAACTACGAACATCTTGTACCATTTTAAATTATCGAACGCTTTTTCTAGGTCGACAAATCCTATTAACGTGTCTTCATTTTTCTTTAGTCTTGCTTATCAATCGCAACGTCAGAATTGCCTCTCTCATGCCTTTACCTTTTCTAAAGCCAAACTGATCGTCATCTAGCACATCCTCAATTTTCTTTTCCATTAGATGCATGAGCTGTTAAGCTGATTGTGCGATAATTCTCACATTTGTCTGCTCTCGCAGTCTTCGGAGTTTTCTGCTTCCTGATTTTTTTCCGAAAGTCAGATGGTACGTCGCCGGGCTCATTCATTCTACCACTAACGTGAACAGTCGTTTTGTTGCCACTTCTCCCAATTATTTTAGAAATTCTGATGGAATTTTACTAATCGCTTCTGCCTCATCTGATCTTAAGACGACCGAAGCCATTTTACATTCTAATTCTAAGCATCCCCTATCTCTTCTAAATCGACTCCTGTTTCTTCTTCTACCACATTACATAAATCTTCCTCCTCATAGAGGCTTTCAATGTAATCTTTTCACCTATCCTATCTCTCCTCTGCATTTAACAGTGGAATTCCCTTTGCTCTTTCCTGTATGTTGAGTCTGTCCTTCCGACAATCATTTCATTTCAATTTTTTTGCATTTTTCATGGAGCCATTTCGTCTTAGCTTCCCTGCACCTCCCATTCATTTCATTCCCCAGCGACTTGTATTTCTGTATTCCTGAGTATCCCGGAACATTTTTGTACTTTCTCCTTTAAGCGATCAACTGAAGTATTTTTTCTGTTGCCCATAGTTTCTTTGCAGTTACCTTCTTTATACCTATGTTTTTCTTTCCAAATTCAGCCTACTCTTCATCACTACTATATTGTGATCTGAGTGTATATCTGCTCCTAGTTCCGCCTTACAACCCAGTATCTGATTTCGGATTCTCTGTCTGACAATGATGTGTTTGTTGTTGTTGTGGTCTTCAGTCCTGAGACTGGTTTGATGCAGCTTGTAATGGTACTTGAATTACGTAACCATTACGGCAGCTCACCTGAACCTCTCGATACCAGTAATATTCCACTGTGTTTCTGTAAAGTAGTTGACATATTTCTGAGACAACATTCAGATTTGATTTAATTTGTGATACATCGATATGTTTATATTGCAATGATATTATTCTTATGTGTATTCTTTCTTTTGTCACTATGATCTTTGACGTACTTGTAACTCTGATTTTTGGGCGCGTAAGCGATAATTAGTTGTTAACTTGTTAGAGAGTCGGACCTTGAGAAAGCCAAACCTTGGACGTCATGTTGGAAAGACGCTTAACGTAGTCAGCTTTCAAAATGTGAACTTTAACAGTGACTGTGAGGAAGATGTTTTCAAGTATGTTTTGTATTGTGAAGTGATGTTAGTGTGTCACGTGATATTGCAAACAAATGCAATTAAAAGGAAGTGTAACTTAATTTCGGACTGCTGATTATTTTTTTACATCACCATTGCCCAGCAAAAGTGTAATCTCCAAGAATGGTTTGTGAAGCGCATCTACAAAACTTTTGAATACAGCAGAATAAAACCTAGGCCTCTTTGCATCCGAGCTTGGAATCATAACCACCTAGATTTTCAACGATTGAGCCATGATTTTACGACGAGACCAGCGTGGGAAACACAAAAAGATGAGTGCCTAGTTTTTTCATTATTACATGAAATGACTATTAACTGTGCTCTAATGACACCTGCCACATAATATGACTGTTGCTGCCCGAAAATGCAGTATTTAGCAGCGTGAGCAACACCACAATCGTTATTAAATGCTGACCTTTGTTGTGGTAGGGTTGTTAGAACGTGGGTGCTCTATCCGGGATAGGCAACACCAAATATTCAAAAATTAACTGTAGATGTTTTTCGGGAAAAGTACACAGTGAATCTGTTATGAAAAATATCGACAAAAACCTGACAATAAAAGGAGACAACCACAGGACGAAAAATGGACGCAAAGAACAATGGGACGACAAAGGATTTAAAATAAACACTACGACTGGATTCCGACGGAGAAGACTTCAGCTATAAGTTAAGTAAAAATTCTAACGAATTTGGTAATTTGGTATTGTCATTTCTAGTGGTTCATTTTCTGTTAACGGTTAATAATGGATAAAATTAATGCAGGGGAAGAAATAGTGGGGGAGGATCAGAAACTCGATGGGATTGAAATAATTCTGCAGCTTCTGAGTAAGCAGAATGAAAACATAAATAATTTAAAATCTGAAATGAGGACTGAAATTGACGAAAGGTTAGGGGAGAATTTGAATAAGCAATTAAATGCAATAAAAACTGAGTTAACTGAGGTCAAAATTACACTGGAAGGTAACTTAAAGGTGACAGAATCGAGGGTAGACAATGTGGAGGAAAAAGTAATTGTTTTCGAAAATGAATTCATTGCTGAAAATAATAACAGAGCCAGGGAAATTCAGGAACTTCAAACTGAAAATGAATCACTAGATGAAAAATTGAATGACTTGAAAGTAATCAGTGTTAATGTAGTCAGTGGTGTTGAGAAAAAGGTTGACAGTTTAGAATCAAATCTGAATGTTGTCTCAGAAATATGTCAACTACTTTGCAGAAACACAGTAGAATATTACTGGTATCGAGAGGTTCAGGTGAGCTGCCGTAATGATTACGTAATTCAAGTACCATTACAGGCTCTCCATGTTACTCTATCCTGTGCAAGATTCTTCATCTCCCAGTACTTAGTGCAGCCTACATCCTTCTGGATCTGCTTAGTGTATTCATCTCTTGGTCTCCCTCTACGATTTTTACCCTCCATGCTGCCCTCCAATAAAAAAATTGGTGACCCCTTGATGCCTCAATGATGTAATCTAAGTGAAATATCCCCGTATTACCCTGCCTTTAACAAGTATACCCCCTCCTCTTGCGATCCTTGAACGGAGTATTCTCTATTACTAGCTGAAATTTATTACAGAACTCAGTTAGTCTTTTTCCTCTCTCATTCCTTGTCCCAAGCCCATAGTCTCCTGTTACCTTTACCTCTACTCCTTCCCCTACAACTGCATTTCAGTCCCCAATGATTATTAGATTTTCATGTCCCTTCACATACTGTCTTACCCTTTCAGTATTCTCATATACTTTCTCTATCTCTTCATATTCAGTCTGCGACGTCGGCATGTATACCTGAACAGTAACACACTCTCTGCCCTACATTCGTGTTCATAACTAGTTCTACTCCCGTTACACCATTTTCTTTTGCTGTTGATATTACACTATACTCATCTAACCAGAAATCATTGTCTTCTTTCCATTTCACTTCACTGATCCCTACTATATCTAGATTGAGCCTTTGAATTTCCCTTTTAAGATTTTCTAGTTTCCCTACCACGTTCAAGCTTCTGACATTGTCTGTAGATAGAACGAAAGTGAGGGCATTTCAAGGTAGTCGACCAGTAAGATCTAAAGTAATCTTGAATAATAAAATCTACGACCAAGTTATTTTAAATATCTAAGATGAGACATCACTTACGAATATTACCATGGCGTCGACCAAAAATTAAATAAATTTACTTACACATGTGGAACCATGGTTAAATGTTTGCAGAATTAACTCAAAAAAGAAAAACAGCTGACGTTTTATGAAACAATAGCAGTATCAACCCTCACTTACGGAAGTGAAGCATTGAGGACAACAATACGCCAAGGATGTAGAATAGAAGCTCAAGAATGAAATATCTTTCAAGAGTGGAAGGATTTACCAGGAATGATCGCAAAGAAATGAGGATGTAACGAAAAATTTAGGAATATTTAACCTAAACGGAAAAATAAAGGGAAACAGGAGAAAATCGAAGGAATATGTAACAAGCAGTTTGCCTGACGCATGCAGTGAAGAAAAGCGGTACGTTTCGTAACAGGATAGTTTAGTAGGATCGAAAGCGTTACGGAGAAGCTCAACAATCCAGTGACAGTCACTGCAATAGATGCGTTGTTACGTGTCAGGCAAAGGGTTACTGTCGAAATTTCGATAGCGTGGGTTCGAAGAAGAATTGATTAACATATTACTTCGGCCTGCATTTGTCTTATGAAATGACCATGACGAAAGATTACCGACTGTAGTACGCTTCCCACGTGCCATTCGCGAGTGGATCAAGGAGGGGGGTGGGGGGGAATGGTACTGGCACTAGACGTACCCTCCGACATACACTGTACGGTGCATGCAGAATATACAGGGTGTCACAAAAAGGTACGGCCAAACTTTCAGGAAACATTCCTCACATACAAATAAAGAAAATATGTTATGTGGACATGTGTCCGGAAACGCTTAATTTCCATGTTAGAGCTCATTTTAGTTTCGTCAGTATGTACTGTACTTCCTCGATTCACCGCCAGTTGGCCCAATTGAAGGAAGGTAATGTTGACTTCGGTGCTTGTGTTGACATGCGTCTCATTCCTCTACAAGCACATCAGTACGTAGCATCAACAGGTTAGTGTTCATCACGAACGTGCAATGTTTACAAATGCGGAGTTGGAAGATGTCCATTTGATGTATGGATTAGCACGGGGCAATAGCCGTGGCGCGGTGCGTTTGTATCGAGACAGATTTCCAGAACGAAGGTGTTCCGACAGGAAGACGTTCGAAGCAATTGATCGGCGTCTTAAGGAGCACGGAACATTCCAGCCTATGACCCGCGACTGGGGAAGACCTAGAACGACGAGGACACTTGCAATGGACGAGGCAATTCTTCGTGCAGTTGGCGATAACCCTAATGTCAGCGTCAGAGAAGTTGCTGCTGTACAGGGTAAGGTTGACCACGTCACTGTATGGAGAGTGGTACGGGAGAACCAGTTGTTTCCGTACCATGTACAGCGTGTGCAGGCACTTCAGCAGCTGATTGGCCTCCACGGGTACACTTCTGCGAATAGTTCATCCAACAATGTGTCAATCCTCATTTCAGTGCAAATGTTCTCTTTACGGATGAGGCTTCATTCCAACGTGATCAAATCGTAAATTTTCACAATCAACATGTGTGGGCTGACGAGAATCCGCACGCAATTGTGCAATCACGTCATCAACACAGATTTTATGTGAACGTTTGGGCAGGAATTGTTGGTGATGCCTCAATTGGGCCCCATGTTCTTCCACCTACGCTCAATGGAGCACGTTATCATCATTCCATACAGGATACTCTACCTGTACTGCTAGAACATGTGCCTTTACAAGTACGACACAACATGTGGTTCATGCACGATGGAGCTCCTGCACAATTCAGTCAAAGTGATCGTACGTTTCTCAACAAGAGATTCGTTGACCGATGGATTGGTAGAGGCGGACCAATTCCATGGCCTCCACGCTCTCCTGACCTCAACCTTCTTGACTTTCATTTATAAGGGTATTTGAAAGCTCTTGTCTACGCAACCCCGGTACCAAATGTAGAGACTCTTCGTGCTCGTATTGTGGACGGCTGTGATACAATACGCCATTCTCCAAGGCTGCATCAGCGCATCAGGGATTCCATGCGACGGAGGGTGGATGCAAGGATCCTCGCTAACGGAGGACATTTTGAACATTTCCTGTAGCAAAGTGTTTGAAGTCACGCTGGTACGTTCTGTTGCTATATGTTTCCATTCCGTGATTAATGTGATTTGAAGAGAAGTAATAAAATGAGCTCTAACATGGAAAGTAAGCGTTTCCGGACACATGTCCACATAACATATTTTCTTTCTTTGTGTGTGAGGAATGTTTCTGAAAGTTTGGCCGTACCTTTTTGTAACACCCTGTATATGTAGATGTATATTTATACTCCAACTAATGATATCAAAGCTACACAAACGAAAAATATGACCAGTTTTGTGAAAGATGCGTTTATGATGAGAAAGGGCTGTAGTTTCATAATCTTTGTGCTGGCGAACACCGTTCGGCAAAGAGGTTGAGAGAAGATCGATAATAGGCGCTGGAGCAAGGGCACCCATAAGGAGAGGGGCCAAAGACAGACTCGCAACATCTTCTAGACCGCAAGTACCCCATGTCATTCCAAGCATGTGTGTCAATTTGTACCTCTCTATCTACATTATTCCGTGATTTATTCAGTTTTCAAATTTATACTGACTTTTTGATCACCCGCTATTTAGATCGCCGCCGCGGGCCGGAGGGCCCATTCAGTCATCAGTCGAATCTTCAGTCGCAGCCAGTCACTTGCAGTCACAGACAACTAATCAGTCACAGTCAGCCCAGTCGCAGTCAGTCAGTCGGTACCTAGCGACAAGAGTAGTTTACGTAGCGGGACTTGTACTTCACCAGCAGTGAGGCTAACGTACACTATTGCAGAAGAGCTTCTACCATAATCACTTGTTTTAAGATAAGTCGCTCTCTGTTTATGTTAATAAAAAAACCTGTTAATACATGCGATCAGTTGTGTTATAGAAGGAGGATACTGGCCACCAAACAACATCCTCTCATTGCTTCCCATAGTACAATTCTACAGTGACAACGAGACGACACAGATATCTTTGTGGGTCTATACCTAAACACATGGATTATACATATATTTTATTGAGGTAATATGTATCCGAATCTGTGTATTTGCTGCTAACACTGATCTTAATACTCCCTCAAGTAGCTTTGGCATCATTATCCATTACGCGAATTATTGTTACGTGAAAGATGAAATTTCAATCGACAGTCTCTATCTTGGTGTACATTTCTCGATTATCATTCATGTGTTCAGAGAATCGGCAAATGTTTCTTTACCTCTTTGGAAATGTATTTTTAAAAAAGAGTAACGAGTAAATCTTATGAAAATTGTGTACCGACTTCTTTTTGGTTCATTGTTTGCCACAGTGCCCAAAGTAGGCCAGAATTACTCACGATAATGTAATTTTCATGTCTGTGTTTCAATATAACTTCTGTTTAAAACGATCTTCTAAATTATTTAATCGCTGACATTTTCTCTTTATGTTTGAAATTAAAGCTAACAGGAGTTTGCTGACACGCACTACTCTGTCGTGTGGTCAGCTAGGTGCAGTCCTTACAAACGGTTTGAGTTTTGCCGAGTAGCTACACTGATTTCAGCACAGTGATTTCTTTCAGATATATGCAGCTCAAAGATTTATTTTAGATATTTTGTCAGAGCAGAAAAGAGAATCATTTCCGTGGCTCACGCAAGGATTTAATTTAGGGCCAAGACGAAGTACTGCGTGTTATGATGAGGAAACAGTGACCATTTGTATTTTTTCTACATAACCCAATTTTACGTTAATAACCATATGCAGATTTAACACACACGACAGTTAAGCGTTTCGAATTTTGATTGTTGATGAGGAAGTCATCGAGTAATACTAATTTCCTTTTCACTGTTCATAGATTAAATGTTTGAGCATCACGTTTGGGAGTAGTAGAACCATTTCATGTTTAGCAATTTCCACAGCTAATTTTCGCTTTTTAAAATAGCCCATCTGTATTATGTGTAGGTTATGCTAAACTGGCTACTCAGGAATCAGAATTAGACTATTTCTTTCTGCGTTCTAAAAATTACACTGAGGCATTGTATTCTCTCAGAGCGAGACAGTATTAAATATTTTGTTGAGGCACAGTCCAGAGGTGACGCAACTACTACCATAATTGTTTCCTTAGACAAGGCACACCTAATAAAAGAAAAATTAATGCATTCAGCCACTTAAAAAAAATGGTTCAAATGGCTCTGAGCACTATGGGACTCAACATCTTAGGTCATAAGTCCCCGAGAACTTAGAACTACTTAAACCTAACTAACCTAAGGACATCACACACACCCATGCCCGAGGCAGGATTCGAACCTGCGACCGTAGCAGTCCCGCGGTTCCGGACTGCAGCGCCAGAACCGCTAGACCACCGCGGCCGGCTCAGCCACTTCACAAGAGTTATTAGTTTTATTTAGACTGATGTGGAATGGAGTAAGAATTTCTCGTGTTCTGCAATTCCTCTACGTGCCAGGCACACTTGATCAAATTTATAAAATGTGGTAATGCAAACCGACGATGTAGAAATGATTGAAGTTTAACAGTTCTGTATTGCTGGTAAACCTGAAATGACAAAGAGCTATCGGATATTGTCCGACGGTTATTTGAAAAATGCTTTACGCTGTTGACATTTTCTTAACGAGGGGCTGAATCACACAATTAATTCCTCGTGGAAACCGAGTTGCATTAACAGCCGTTTGGTCATCCTCCTAAAGATAGAAGTGTCATTATGTCCAGGCCAGGAACTCAACAAAAGCAATGAATTTGTGGTATCGAGAGCCACGATGCCACGGCTTAGGTGCAAGTACTTAAGTTGACATTACGACCGACACCTACGATAGTGCCCTCTAGCAGGCGCTGTGCACATCTACGAACTCCGCTGCAGATTCTGCCCATTTCATCAAGAGCAGACGGCCTGGAAACATCGCTTCAACCTCCGCTTGCTATTGAGACTATGTACTACTTACGACGGGTCTAAGGCTTCGCACCTCAGTGCAAAGTTACGTATTCAGTGATATTGTGATATAGTAAAGCCATTTCTAAGCGCAGTACCGAGAAATTTTCACCTTTTCCTGCTCCTACTCACTTCCTGCATTCGGCCTACCTTTCAGTTTACAGGAGCAGACCCACGCGCCGCCCTCCAAGCGGGATACGAAAGAATTATTTTGTATAGATGGTAAGAAGATGTTTAGGACGAAACATTGAAAATTATTCTGTCCCATTATTCCGGATTTTGATAGGTCGATTCCAAGATTTTTGCAAGTAAACAATCCTGTTTTTAAATTTTTGGTTATAATTTGCCTTGATATTCCAGGAGACAGATACAAAGCCGTGGAAACAGTAATGTGCTGATACTTATCATTGATATTGTTGTATACGAATATCTCATGGCATTCATCGACTGCACAAGCGATTCTGTCTTTTGCTTTTCACTCGAAATGATAAAGAGTGGTTTGCATGCACTTCTTGCACTAAACCTGACTGATTGGCTTTATACACAGCATTTTAGGGGATATCAAGAAGCTTCGTCTTCACCTCGACTGTAACAGCGGTTTGTTCTCTTTTTACTCTCTATAGTATTACCTATTATTCACATTTTGTCTATACGACCAACTGAGGTAAACTTCGTAATTTTGTGACTTCCTTTCCTGTATACTTTCCTGAATCTGTTTAACGAGGTCGGAGAAGAATGGAAATCAGTAATATTCGTCTCACTTGCAATTCAGAGCACCCATTCGCACAGGTCTCTCTCGATAATGGCACATTGACCCTGTAATGGTCGCCTAGTCGTAGATATTGCTAATTGCTATAATCGCACTATTTCACTCCCATTTACGGAGCTTGTTAGCACTTGATGTTAGGTTGGCACCATTAAAATGCATTGTGTTGTGGTAATCGCTGCTACTTGCTGGATCGCTGCTGTTTCTCGATGCTGGTGCTGGCTCTAAATCTGGTTGTCTAGGGTTAAAAACATGAGGTCCCGTGTTTTTTATGTGCTTTTGATGATAAAGAACGAGCGAAACCAACAAATATGTAAACTTCAAATATTTATTACTCTGGTGGCCATCTTAATTCCACTGTCCACCAATGCTCATGACACAACACAAAGTAGTACTTCCTTTACATGTTCTTTGCATTGTTTATCCACCTCAAACAATAACACACAAACACACTTTACCAAAGTGTCATTTCGACTGCCTCCCGACCCTTCTTGCTGCTTGTATTTATAACATTGTCAAAGAACTACTAAAAAGAGATATAGTTTATAAGTCACATCTACATCTGTTATCATAATTTGTGCAGAGTGACATAATTTAACATCTTATTAAAATGACAGACAGATTTGTTGACTTGACAGAATAATTCTTTGTTACAAAAAGGCCGTTTTTCAGAAGTTTGTCAATTGACTTCTCTAATTTGCATAAATAAGTAAATAACATGAATTATTAAGAATTACATTGGTTTTCGTCTAAAATAGGATTGATTACGTGAATACTGTGTGAAAACGCTCCTGGTGAACAAATAGGTTTCACTGGGTGATTTTTATTTAAGGAGATCCAAAATACCTAAGTTGGCCACTATTTTTCGTACTTCATATTAATTATTTAAGATGAACTTAGTGTTTTTACATGATGACATTTGCTGTATCAGTGATCAAGTGATATTAACTTTTGTGTGGGTCAGTTATTCAGTATAATTTAATGGGTTGACTGTTTATGGAGACATGTTATGCAATCATTGGTAACATACACAATAACTTTTCTATAATCATAAATACTCATTAAACTGGTTGAATTTGGAGGGTATCGCATACTTTGGTAAAGGAAAGCCTTTAATATGTTCCTTTACAATAACCCCCTCGGGTAATATCATTTACAGAACGTGAATGATATTAGCCGACTAGGACAAATGTGTCAAATGGTTAAAATTTGGGAAAGTACTACTTTAATAATTTTTTTTTTTACTATGCATAATGTGTATGTATACAATGACTGTTACACCATTTCAAAATGACCTTTTCCTTCAAATATTTTAGTTGTGTTGTTTCAAATGCACTTTGTGTTATGGCTCTCAGTATGACAGCATAATAAAAATATTTAGTTATATATGAAAGTAAGAAAAAAAAATGTTAATCTTTGCTCCCAGTGAGCCACATGGAAAATGATCAAAAACAGACACAAATATATCACATGTGATTTTAAGATATATAAAAAAATATATGTAAATTATTTCAAAGTCAGCTCTCATTGAGTCACAGAATAATCAAGATAATAGAAGGAACATAAATATATTACATAGATGGACAGGTCATATGTCCATAGGAAAATATTGCAACTGTCTGCTCTTTTTGAGCCACATAAAGGAAATGAAAACAAAGAACATAATTATAAGTATGGACATGATATATAAACACAAACACTAGAGAAGTCACATGTATGAATATAGTATGCATTTGAAAAAAAAGAAAATATTTAAAAAACTTGTCTCCCATTGAGACACATAGTCAAGACAGTACAAGAACATATTAATACTAAAATTGGACACTTAAATTGGTCACAACATAACACAAACATCAAACTTGGTGAACATCTGATTAGCTGTAGAAAATTGCACACAAATCTTATGCCTAAGAAAAGAATAGTAACAAAATGATGGGTCTTGCACAACAATTTTTACATTGTCTTTTATATTTGGTGCAAGTATGTCCCATATTCAACAATACAAAAAGAAAGTAATAAATGTTTGTCACCTTCTTGCCTGTTGCAAGTAAAGAAGATGTCTCAAAATTTAATATTCAATAGTGACAATAAAAATATAAAAACATTTTCTCAGAGATCTGGAACTTTTCCAGGGTCTGTAGGATGAGTGGTAGTTGCTATTTGACACACCCAGTAAAAATCTTTGCTGATAACATGCTTTACAGAAAATGGGTAACTAACTGTATTCAAACAAGGAAATTTGCTTAATCATGTTTATATGGTTTCAATTCAGTGATGTTTCTTAATCCAAATAACCTTCTTGATCTGGGAAAGATAAGTCTATATGCATTAGGATGGGGGCTTTCTTTTATTTCAAATGGACCAATGTAAATATCAAAAAACTTTGTAAGTTTGGTTGACAATAATTTTGATTTCTCTTGTGCCTTGATGAGTACAAGGTCCCTTGGTTTGAACTTTTAATCCAACAACTGGCATTTCAGGAAAATGTTGACAATTTCTGAGCTTATCTCTAAGTCTAGAAGTGATGGCAGAAACAGGACTTCCTGTGTCTACTAACACTCTACCTTCCCACTTTGTAAGATTGTAACTTTAATTTGGTATGCTGTAATGTGTAATGTTGTAACTTTAATTTGCTATGCTGAAATCGGTGCTAATTGACAATGAAAGTGGGTTAAAAGCCGTGATCTGTCTGGGGACGTTAACCGTGGATTACTGGGCAACTGTTTCATCAGATATTTAGCAGACTAACATTAATGATAATCTTTTAATAGTCATACAAAACCGGTAAAATATATACTTAAAAAGGAGAATTTAAATAAAAAGAAAGAAATCAGTTTATACTTGGAAATTTATTTTAAGATTGTTCATTGAAATTTCAGCATATTATACGTGAGTTATAACTGAGCTGGTGCCTTATTTACGATTGAAAAGAATGTGAGATTGTAATCTTACGGAACACATAAAATATGGAGCCAAGATTTGGGAAACTGCATACAACACTCCATTCATAAAATAACACACGAAGAACATTGAAACATAAGCAAGAAGAAATTAACCACAACCAACAGATTCAGTTTTTACCCAAAGAAATTACGTTCATACCACAATCCTGTCCGTCATGTAATTACCACACACTCGTATACTAAATTCATATTAACTCTTTGTGAAGTCTTCGCAAAAAGAATAGCTGAGGGCTACTTTGATGATTACACCACATGCTTCACGTGGTCAACTTGGTTTACACAAAGCGTACAACTCCACAATAATTTTGATAATTAAAATAAATTAGATCGAAAAGCAATTGACCAAAGAAAAACCTTGAACTGGCTACTAACGTCTTACTATTAATCTGGTGGGTCAAACAGTTATGTAAGCACGTGGTACTGGTCTCGCAAAGTACACTCCACGTGGGTTGAACATAAAGAAAAGTTGCTATATTGCAAAATATTGTCAAGACGACACGTTATAATCACACAAACATTCGCATTTAAGATTGATGAACTTAGTTACAGTTACTGATCAACACGTGGTTCCACTTTACTCACAAAGTAGTAACAAAGCAACTACCGCAAAATAATCTGAATTTAACACGAGAATTACACTCCGCTGCACTTTAAGATAGCATTAGATATTTTAGAGCTAAACCTGAAATCAAGGTGATTAAATTTTCAGTTAGGCTGAACTTAAGAAATCCATTGTCCTACGGACTTAACAGACACGCGCTTAGCCGGAGATCTTACCACTTCAGACGCTCGCCACGGCCACACTGCAACTACAACTTCCGAGCGTGCTTCCTGAGGGGTGGCTCACAAAGACCAACGGAAGTGGCCAGAGGGGCAGCTTCCTATACCAACATGACAACGGACGGACAGGACCATACTAAGGATAGAAACCTCTTTGCTTTTAGGAAGCGTAGCTACCTGTTCCGACGTTGGTCCTACTGTTCTCCAGCAGACAGCCTTGTCTGCTACCCTCAAGCATGCAACTAGAAATACATATGCTCATTCATCCTCTCACACAAAAGGGAAGGGGGATGACAGTATCTTATCATATACACTACATAAAAGAAAGCGGATGTAGGTTCTGTATGAGACTGCGTGACATGAATTACATATAAGAATTACATATAAACTGTGCTTTAAAGTGTAGTAGTGTGACAGATCGTTCTTGTTTATGTATAAAAGTAACACGTTCCACTGCTCAGTCTCCTCCCAGATAGTCAGAAACGCCACAGTACATTTAGAAGAGGAATTTATTCCATAAATGGCAACAGATTTAAGAAATTAAACATGAAAGGAATCCAACAGAGACCCCAACGCTCCGGGAAAAGACTGTGCAGGGAATTTTCTGGCCATGCTAGGACATTCCCAAGCAGGCTTCTCACACCCTACTTAAACCAAAAGTGTAAAAGAAAAGGCAAAAGGACACCAGCTACTTGCTAAAACACAATAATTTCAACACATCTTTAGAATCTACCAATTTCAAACAGAAAAAAAAACACAATCTGTGACACCTATTTAAAAGGTAGTGTAGACCTAATTCGGTCAGCAAGTAGAAACAATGGTTCCTGTGTCATTAATATGAAAACAATTTCTGGTTGTTACCCTTATGGAGTTCACCAGTATTTGCTCATTGCAAGAGCCAACTGATCACAGGAAAGTTTATGACTGTTTATTAACAAGCAAAATTTATGAAAATAGCAAAGGCGCCACAGCAATTAAAAAAAAAGAACATCAAATAACATCGGTATTAAAAACAGAACATAACAATGCACAATTTGCAAAAGCAACAAAATGATAAGAGAAAAAACATGTTTTACAAAGTGGTTATCGCAAAAAAATTCTATATCGTATAAAACTAATAATTTGTAGAATTAAAATAACTATGTGGCACTCATTTAATCACTCTACTATATTTCAATTAGCTAGCAAACAATGAGCACTGTGTCATTATACTGAAACTACAATAATTATGTGATTGTTACCCTTAAGGGGTTCCTCACAGTAAATATGCCCCAAGCAAAGGCTAATCGATCACAGTTCAATGAGAATAAAAAGCTATCTGACTGATAAACGAAGCAATGCCACAGCAATGAATTTACGAAACAAAATATCACAAATCTAATACATCACACAAAAACAAACATTGATAAATAAAACAGTACAATAGTCAACATCTAAAACAAAAAAAAAACACCTATAAATAAAACACCTGCAAAATACAAGAGTCAATGTCTAAAAAAAGATAAATAGAACACCTGCAAAATACAAGAGTCAGTCTAATAAACACCAATAAATCGAACTCCTGCAAAACACACGAGTCAGAGTTTCTCTGACAGAAACACACGTATATGCACTGAACTAAGAACCGTATAATCACTGTTCACTGACACACTCAGTACTTCCACTGTTCCGAGGCACAATATAGGGGAAAGAGGGGGGGGGGGTTCGTCGCCGCAGCTGTCAGTAGGAATTTTTCTGTCCATCTGTTGCGTGCGATCCCGCCGTCTCTGCCCTCTCGTGAAGTTTCTCCCGTGTCACGTCATCTCGATTTGGTTCCATGTTTGTGTTGTCAAATTCGTGCGGTATCCTCGTTTGATACGCCAGGTTGATATTCTCGGGCAAGGATGACACTTAATGGCTCTTCTTTTGTGCCACCCTTAGCGACCAGAGAACATCGAACCAAGATTTACTGTCGCTTGACAGTAGGCATCCATCAGGAAATGTCGATAGGCGTCGTTGACGTCTGCAAGTTTCTCTGGGCAGTACCTGTCAAAAGGCTCCACGCCCCTTGTGTTGTTTCACCGCGGCCGTCTCGTCACGGTCGCGTGCGTGTGGTGCGTTGCCAGCAGTTGGATTTCCGCGCGGTGGACCGCTCGCCCATCTCAGGTCATCGCCTCGAGGAAGGGTCGCCCGGGGCGGCCGCCCATTAGCTCCAGGTACAAGGGAAAGTGTTTGCCGCTTACTCTCCTTTTGTTGTCGGCCGCGCTCCCAAAATGGCCCGGATGACAGCGTGTCCCGCTGGGAAACCCCCCAGTTTACAACTAGTCCGGCTGCTCCCGCTGTCTCTTAAGAGTTTTGCCGGTTCGCTTTCAGGTTCTCA
Source organism: Schistocerca cancellata (assembly GCF_023864275.1). Taxonomy (NCBI): domain Eukaryota; kingdom Metazoa; phylum Arthropoda; class Insecta; order Orthoptera; family Acrididae; genus Schistocerca; species Schistocerca cancellata. The sequence goes on from NC_064633.1 coordinate 421,053,310, forward strand.
ACTGCATTCACAGAAATTTTTCATCATCCTTATGTGATTACACAATGTCATACATAATACCACTTAGTATTGTCTTTCACAATTTTTAAGAACAAAGTGAGACTTAATATTTTTTTTAAATAAAAAAAATTAGATGAATCGACAATATAAAATAAGATTTAAATGACTTGACAATGTAAAAAAAATAAAAGTGAAATGACTTGACAGTATAGAAATAAAAATTTAAATGAACTGACAATATAATATTTAAATCCACATCACTAATGTGGTTCACTTACGTTTTAATAAATCAAATGCTATTTATTAATTCACTATAATGAATAGGATTATGCCTTGTGCAAGTATAGGTCAGGACAGCATAGGGTTCACATGTTATTTACACACACATACATGCACACCTGTTGTCTATTCTACAAACTAACTACCCATAAACATGCATTACTCAATATTCTACTTCTATCCACTACTAGTTAAGCCAATAAGCTACTTCAATGCTATTTCAACACCGTGTATATACCACTACAACATTGTTCTATTTCGTCCTCTTCTTGACGCTCGCGCCATACGTCTTGTCACATGATAAATATGGAGAACTTTCCTTAAACATACACATTAAAAAGAACAATGGTTATTTACACGCCAAAACATTTATACCAGTTCGCACACCTGAAAAGAGACTCGCAATTATATATTTATCATACTCATATATTCACACATAAAACAGTAAGAAAATTTCACCTAAAATTACGTTATCACAACAATTAATCACGCAGATGACTCTGAGAAGGTTAAAAATATTTGCATTATACAGGTTATATTACATTTTCTTACCCATTTTGCTGCGATTTCGTTCCTTCTTTACGTTACCTTTCGCTTCCTAATCAGTTATTTCGCCTGTGGTGGTTATTCTGGATTCATTTCTCATGAATGGCAAAATTGTGGTCACCTCTATTCTGTAAAACAGTATCATCTTAACATATTGAACTTACAACAGACACAAAAGATCCGAATCCTCCTGTAGTTTAAATGACAAATGTTTTGCTTTATCCTTATTACCTTAAACCAAACTTTCCTTCGTTCCCATAATCAAAATTATTTAATCATCCTCTACCTTCAAGAGGGAAATTTCCTCAGTACCAATCATATAGGCTGCAGTGCATCCCACACCAGCGAAAACAGTAAGCTGTAATGCTCACAGCATCAGCAAAATACATAAACGTCGCTTTTCTAGGACAAGTATTAACGCAGAATAATTTTTTTAGGCTTTGGCTCAACATCAATCAAGACTACAAAAAGGATCCATATTTCCGTTCCATTCTCCATTTGCTGAAAAGCTGCTCGTATTTGACTACCACAATAATATTTTAAAGCCACGTAAATTACACAAACCACAATTCTTCTTTCACCTTGAAGGGAATCAATATACTTACGAAATCCACAGACAGCACTTTACGTACTCAGCTATAAAGAACAAAAAAGACATATATCATCAATATTAACATATCATCGCATATTGGAAGCCAATGGTTCAACAATCGTATTATCGCATCCTGTTTTCAAGATTCCAAACTTACTCATTCCTTTCTCAGAGTTCTCCTATCTTAAAATATTCATACAGCACGCATACTATAGTAAGAGATCCTCATTTATACTGACAGATATAGAATAGTAATAGATAGATAGTAGCACTGAAAGCAGAAAATCGGAAACAAGGCTACTAACAGCTGGGGACCTGGGTTTGCCAGACCCATAATACCCACAGATCGGATATTCCCCTGAGTTTATGCACTAATTCAGCAACGATCTTGCTTTCTTCAGGAGCGACTCTTTTCAATTTACACACAAAAAAAACATAAACACCATTTTACTCGTTCACAAAGAAACCTTTTATCTTCACGTTTGAATCAAACTAAATCCTAATTGCACAAGGAGAGAAAAATAACTAAAAACGTCACTTCAATCAATCACGTAGAAACAGCTTTATCATTATTTTTACTAACATATTATTCAAAATGCATACGTCACAAATTTAAACTAATCAATTCTTTCTCCTCACCGTCCTCTCTACTTCTCACTGTCCTTTCTACTCATTTGCCATGTCGCTCATTTGTTCCGATTGGGCGCCTTCTGCGCTGATCGTTTGTCGTTGCCGGTTTCGTTCATTTCCATTTGCTGGATTATGTCTAGGGTTAGCCGGCCGAATTTCCACATCATGAGGTGCTCCGCCTACAGTCCTATTCCCACCGTATTCATCATAGTAACGATTCTGGTTGCCGTACCTGTAGCGTTCACGATCCTGTCTACGTCCTCGATCATTTCTGTTGTTCCACCTGTGTTCGCGACTGTCACCCCAGTTTCTATACGGCCGGTCCCGATTATTGTTCCGTTCGCGTCGCGACGACCAGTCACGCCGTTGATTAGTACTACGGCCACGACTGCGATCGCGCTGCTGTGCCCCGTAATAACTTTGTGCCTGATTAGGCGGGCATTCTCCTGTATTGTATTCCAACTCTTGGAGAAGCGTCTTGAACGTTTCCACGTCCTCTTTGCATCGTCCCGCAAGAATGACGAGCCGCAAGTGCATCGGCAATTTGGTGATGCATATCCTAATTAGTTCCGCAGGCCCGTATGGGTCGTATAGGAATTGATTTGCCTGCAGCATGTGGTCGAATAGGCGTGCAGGGCTGCCGAAACCAGACTGGTTCAAATTTGGCAGCATAATTATGCCATGTTTGACCCTATCTTGTGCCGCTTCCGACCAATAGGCGGACAGAAAGGCTTGTCGAAACTCCCGAGTGGAGTTGCAGTGACGCGCTGCCGACCTCATGCGAATCGCCGGTTCGCCTTCCAAATAGCCACACATATATTCTATCTTATGTGAACTTGCCCAGTCGGGGGGGAGACAAAACTCAAATTGCTCGAGCCATGCACGTGGATGTATTCCTTTTTTCGAATTTCGGAATATCTCAAACTTTCTTACCGTAAGGAAATGTTTGAAATCAAATCCCCGCATTTCCTCCTGGCGAGGCCCTTGAATGTTTCTGTTTCTCTCATGTCTGCCCCTTAAATTACATTCTTCCCTGTCGTCAAAATCTCCCTCGTGGCCGGAGTCCCTCTCTACACTGTTCGTACGGCTATTTTTAATGCTATTGACGAGTTCGGAATCACACGCCATGCGGTTTTCCAGATGCGCCACGCGTTCTTGTAATTCGCCTGTTACAGCTCTGTTTTGCCTGTTCACTTCGAACTGTCCCTTCTGAAATCTCAGAAGAGAACGCACTTCTTCGGTCTCTGCGGCCGCTACCGGTGTAGTATTGTTCTCGCTTTCCGTCAGCTTCATCTTGCCTACAGTGTCCGCTAATGCCGCAATCTTATTATCAATTTGTCTCTTGTCCTCCGCCCCAGTCTGCTTCAATTGTTCTATTTGCTGTTCCAACGCGTGGATCGCTAAACTGTTGTCCGCTATTGTGTTGCTAACCGACGTGGGACAATGCGTTTCCGCCTGCTGGACCCTCGAGATTACCTGCTGGTGTTCCCTTTGGCATTCTTCCCTCAGCTCTTGGAAATTCCTAAGTAGCCGTTCTTCGCTTTCTTTAGATTCGGTATCGCCCCTTCGCTTGCTCTGTTCTAAGGCTTGCAGACGATCATCGATTTGTTCAAATGTACGGCCTAATTCTTTCATAATATCACTTTTTATCTCACTTGCCAGATTGTTTATTCTTTGTGAGATATCATCGGACACTCTCTGCATCGACTTGTCGACTTTATTTGTCTGCTGGATTAGTTTTTCGTCTATTTGTTCCCCTAGCTCCCGGATCGATTTTTCAGATTTCTGCGTCATTTGTTCGCCTAGCTCGCGGATCGATTTTTCGGATGATTCTTTTTGTTCTCGGAACGATTTTTCTGATTTCTCTGCGTTTTCTTTATTTTGTTGCAATAAGGCTTTCATAAGTTCTGCTACATCAATTTGATTAGTTAGAGGCAAATTAATTTCTGGCTCTGATGTGAGCCCGTTCGTGCTGTTTTGCATTTCGTCTGAAGTATTCCCCATTGCATTTTCGGAACCGCCCGACGCGTTAACATTCGAAATTAAATTATCCCCTTGGTCCATGTTGCTTAGGTTGTCGGACCGCTTACTTTTAGTTTGGTTACGTGTCTGCATTAGTGCAATTTATAACCGGTATGCGACACACTAATCAAAATAAATGTGTCCCACAAGAATTACGACAGTCACATGAAAGATACCCAACCTAGTACACACTTTTTCACACGCAAAACAAATTTTAATCTTAGATCGAAACAGTGGAATTTACAAGCGAGAATAGAAAAAACACACAGACATATAAAACACACAAATATAAAAAAAACACAACAAGACAAACAACGCAACGCCGATCAACAACGCCGTGAATCTTTTGAAAGTCTGCTCGGAAACAACGCAGAAGTTGTTTGAGCGCTGTAGGGAAAAAAAATTAAGATTATAACACGCTCGCAATCTAACATTTCAGAGATTCCAGAGTCTAGCGGAATCACAGAACAGGGTCGCCATGTGTAAGATTGTAACTTTAATTTGGTATGCTGTAATGTGTAATGTTGTAACTTTAATTTGCTATGCTGAAATCGGTGCTAATTGACAATGAAAGTGGGTTAAAAGCCGTGATCTGTCTGGGGACGTTAACCGTGGATTACTGGGCAACTGTTTCATCAGATATTTAGCAGACTAACATTAATGATAATCTTTTAATAGTCATACAAAACCGGTAAAATATATACATAAAAAGGAGAATTTAAATAAAAAGAAAGAAATCAGTTTATACTTGGAAATTTATTTTAAGATTGTTCATTGAAATTTCAGCATATTATACGTGAGTTATAACTGAGCTGGTGCCTTATTTACGATTGAAAAGAATGTGAGATTGTAATCTTACGGAACACATAAAATATGGAGCCAAGATTTGGGAAACTGCATACAACACTCCATTCATAAAATAACACACGAAGAACATTGAAACATAAGCAAGAAGAAATTAACCACAACCAACAGATTCAGTTTTTACCCAAAGAAATTACGTTCATACCACAATCCTGTCCGTCATGTAATTACCACACACTCGTATACTAAATTCATATTAACTCTTTGTGAAGTCTTCGCAAAAAGAATAGCTGAGGGCTACTTTGATGATTACACCACATGCTTCACGTGGTCAACTTGGTTTACACAAAGCGTACAACTCCACAATAATTTTGATAATTAAAATAAATTAGATCGAAAAGCAATTGACCAAAGAAAAACCTTGAACTGGCTACTAACGTCTTACTATTAATCTGGTGGGTCAAACAGTTATGTAAGCACGTGGTACTGGTCTCGCAAAGTACACTCCACGTGGGTTGAACATAAAGAAAAGTTGCTATATTGCAAAATATTGTCAAGACGACACGTTATAATCACACAAACATTCGCATTTAAGATTGATGAACTTAGTTACAGTTACTGATCAACACGTGGTTCCACTTTACTCACAAAGTAGTAACAAAGCAACTACCGCAAAATAATCTGAATTTAACACGAGAATTACACTCCGCTGCACTTTAAGATAGCATTAGATATTTTAGAGCTAAACCTGAAATCAAGGTGATTAAATTTTCAGTTAGGCTGAACTTAAGAAATCCATTGTCCTACGGACTTAACAGACACGCGCTTAGCCGGAGATCTTACCACTTCAGACGCTCGCCACGGCCACACTGCAACTACAACTTCCGAGCGTGCTTCCTGAGGGGTGGCTCACAAAGACCAACGGAAGTGGCCAGAGGGGCAGCTTCCTATACCAACATGACAACGGACGGACAGAAACCTCTTTGCTTTTAGGAAGCGTAGCTACCTGTTCCGACGTTGGTCCTACTGTTCTCCAGCAGACAGCCTTGTCTGCTACCCTCAAGCATGCAACTAGAAATACATATGCTCATTCATCCTCTCACACAAAAGGGAAGGGGGATGACAGTATCTTATCATATACACTACATAAAAGAAAGCGGATGTAGGTTCTGTATGAGACTGCGTGACATGAATTACATATAAGAATTACATATAAACTGTGCTTTAAAGTGTAGTAGTGTGACAGATCGTTCTTGTTTATGTATAAAAGTAACACGTTCCACTGCTCAGTCTCCTCCCAGATAGTCAGAAACGCCACAGTACATTTAGAAGAGGAATTTATTCCATAAATGGCAACAGATTTAAGAAATTAAACATGAAAGGAATCCAACAGAGACCTTTCAACTTGTCAATGATTAATTTAACATATGGACAACCTAGCTCAACATCTTTGTCTATTTCAGTATTTTCAAACAATATATCATTTTCAATTTCTTTAGTTCCTAAGTCTAATGTCTCTTTCCTACACTTAGACACATCCCTCTCTGTTTGCAAAGCATTGACATTTAAACATAATCCTTTGTTTTCATCTGTTCCTTTTAACACTGTGTTGTAACTTAACAAACTACTGTTTCCACCCCCTTTTTTTTTATAAAGTCCACTACGGATTCTTGTCCACCATGTAGGATACAAGGTTGCACTTACCTTTGCTAATTCTTTCCCAAAGGCATCTTTGTTTATACAGTTTCCATACTTGTTCCACAAAACTTCTAAAAACTTTTCCCCTTTTTCTTGAAAACACACATTTACATTCCATCCCTTTATATTTTCTTTAATATTATTATTATTACCATTCTTATAGATCAGTGTTTCATAGTTCCCAACAGACAATAGCTTGTCCTCAGATACACATTCCCTAGTCTGCATTTCACTTAAATTAACCTCATTATTACCCATGTTTGTCACATCACTTACCCTTACCACATAATCACTTTTCAATTCTACAGATACTTTTATTTCTTCCTCCACACTCTCATCGATAACATCACTTGATTTAGGATCATTATTTAAATGTGCCTCTATTACTTCTTCCTCCTCCTCCACAACAACCCCATCTTCAGTTTCCCCCCTATGTATCTGAATCTCAGCAATTGAGTCTTTGGCTCCATTAAACACTTCGTCATCCCCCTTCTTACCAAATAAACCCCCCAAAATAGATTCTATTTGTGGTGTGTCTGACTTGTTATTAACACCAGTATCTTTTTCAGCCCAACTATGGAACTCTGCAATACCTTCAACTTCTGCATTTTCACTAACTACCTGTGATTGAACACTGTTTTTATTAACTGTTTCACTTTTACTCATAGTATCCCAAAACCTTTTATTAAATTCTAATTTATTCATTCTAACAACATCAGTATTTTCATGGTACTTACTCTTTACATTGCATCCTCTCTTTTTCCAGTTTCGGTTATGTGTTGTCCTGTCATAATATTGTCTAGCCCCAAAACTACGGACATCTAGTGGGACTGTCCACCGTTTCCCATCTGGTTCCCTTGGTCTGTCTGTTTGTAGTTGTCATTTTGTTCACTAGTTTCAACAAACCCACTTCTATCTTGTTCTCTTCCCCAATACCTATTTCTATCATTCCTGTTATCTCTCCTCCAACCTCCCTCCTGTGTATTGTTTCTGAAATCATTTTCATATCTCCTATCTCCCCTATTTGGAGCATTATTTCCAGAATTTTCAAAGTCTCTCCTCCCATAATAATCTCTACTTACATTCCTGTTCCACCCCCCATACTGGTTGTTGCCAGAGCCAAAACTTTGGTTATTTTCTCTTTCCAAGGCCCTACCTAATCTATCTACAAATTTCAGGAACTCTTCCATTGAATCGTCTGGTCCATGGACCAATTCCCACTGCAGTCCCTCTGGTAACCTTCTCTTTAAAACATCAATTTGTGTCATACTATCAAAAGAGTTATTCAAGTGAGCAAGTTTTTTCAATTGATCTCTGCAAAATGTTTGCATTCCCCCTACTTTCCCTCTATACACTGGTACATTTAGAAATTCTGACTTTAATCTGGCTTTTATGGATTGTGACCAAAATCTGCAAATAAATATAGCTTCAAACTCTTCAAAAGTATTCCAAGAATCATTATTCTCATTTGCCCAGGATAGGACCTCCCCTTCTAGAAACCGTTTTACTAACTTAATTTTTATGTTATCTGACATTCCTACAATAAACATATCCTTACATTGGTGAATAAAGTCAATAGGGTGCAGAGTTTCACCAGGAAAGCATTTCACTTGGATGTGCCCATACATTGTATTTTGATTGTAAATCGTTTGTTTGGACATCAATGCGTCCTCCAATTGTTTATATTTAGTGTGTATATTCTCTACTTTTGTATTCTTGTTTAAGGTTTTCTGATGTTTTGTCTATTCTCTGATCTAATCTTTTAGCTTCAGTATCTGCTGTCTGTGTTAGTTTGTATGTTCTCATTTAAACTTTCAACTTTAACTGGAAATTCTTTTCTGAAGTGTATCAACTGTTCTCTAGTGTTCTTACTGAGGGTAGTTTTAATTTCCTCACACTACTCATTGAGATGAGTACTTAATAGATCAAAATTCAAACTTAGCTTATCCAGTCCATCTGTGTTTTCTTTAAGTTTCAAACTTACTTGTTCACTCGATTGTTTAAGTTGCGAGCTTATTTGAGTTGCAAACTCTGCTAGCCACTCTGTTAAGTTTAATTGTTCACCATCCCCTGGTTCAATTTTTACATTTCCTACGATCTCATCCCTCTCAGGTAGAGACATGTTAACTATTAATTATTTTAAATGACAACAACAACAAAATACCTTGCTTTATGTAGCTATGCTAAGATGTCGTGGTCAGTGTTCTTGTTGGCTTTCTTCACTTTTATTCGGTTTTATCGAAGCTGAAGTCTTGATTGATGAATTCCATTGACATAATCCAGACGTTAATCTTACGAGCGGTGTGATGATAGTTTTTCGTAGTTGCACAAACACACTTTATTTATTTATTTATTTTGACATATTTTCACTGTGGCCACATTGCACAAATAAACTTTTTTGGAGTGCTAAGCACATACGAAATTTATCGCTGCACTATTATCATGGATCACTTAAAGATCCCAGACGAGTCCCCACTTTTGTAATGGTCGCCTAGTCGTAGATATTGCTAATTGCTATAATCGCACTATTTGACTCCCATTTACGGAGCTTGCTAGCACTTGATGTTAGGTTGGCACCATTAAAATGCATTGTGTTGTGGTAATCGCTGCTACTTGCTGGATCGCTGCTGTGTCTCGATGCTGGTGCTGGCTCTAAATCTGGTTGTCTAGGGTTAAAACATGAGGTCCCGTGTTTTTTATGTGCTTTTGATGATAAAGAACGAGCGAAACCAACAAATATGTAAACTTCAAATATTTATTACTCTGGTGGCCATCTTAATTCCACTGTCCACCAATGCTCATGACACAACACAAAGTAGTACTTCCTTTACATGTTCTTTGCTTTGTTTATCCACCTCAAACAATAACACACAAACACACTTTACCAAAGTGTCATTCCGACTGCCTCCCGACCCTTCTTGCTGCTTGTATTTATAACATTGTCAAAGAACTACTAAAAAGAGATATAGTTTATAAGTCACATGTACATCTGTTATCATAATTTGTGCAGAGAAGTTATTAATTTGCATCGAGTGACATAATTTAACATGTTATTAAAATGACAGACAGATTTGTTGACTTGACAGAATAATTCTTTGTTACAAAAAGGCCGTTTTTTAGAAGTTTGTCAATTGACTTCTCTAATTTGCATAAATAAGTAAATAACATGAATTATTAAGAATTACATTGGTTTTCGTCTAAAATAGGATTGATTACGTGAATACTGAGTGAAAACGCTCCTGGTGAACAAATAGGTTTCACTGGGTGATTTTTATTTAAGGAGATGCAAAATACCTAAGTTGGCCACTATTTTTCGTACTTCATATTAATTATTTAAGATGAACTTAGTGTTTTTACATGATGACATTTGCTGTATCTGTGATCAAGTGATATTAACTTTTGTGTGGGTCAGTTATTCAGTATAATTTAATGGGTTGACTGTTTATGGAGACATGTTATGCAGTCATTGTTAACATACACAATAACTTTTCTATAATCATAAATACTCGTTAAACTGGTTGAATTTGGAGTGTATCGCATACTTCGGTTAAGTAAAGCCTTTAATATGTTCCGTTACAACCCTCACAAGAAGTTCTAACTCTTTCGAATAGTATTTTTTCATACTTTTGCTAATTTAATTTTGCCGCATATGTTGTACTTCGTATAGATTTTTCTTTCTTTTACACAATCCATGTTCAGATTTTACGAAATGAAACCGGCATTGCGGACTGCTTAATCTTGCACATTTTCTCTCACCTTCATTTAGTCAAAAAATTTACAGCCTTTTCTTTGTCACTGAAAGCTGTTACTGTAGATGTTTATTTTGGGCTTGGAAAATACTCCATTTTGTTCAGGACTTTAAGTAGCGCACAATCGTCATTCACGGAATTGTCTGAGTTACTACTGTATCTTCCGTTTTCACAAACTCTAATGAAATGACAGGAACATTGGAACGAACATCAAAGAAATTAGCTATAAACAACGCATGTCTAGGTGTCCTAATAAATAACACATATCTAGGACTTCGGGAGATGTAGGTGATTTGGATTTCATACCACATTCTTCACATTTCATCTTTACAAAGTTGAAAATTTAAATTGGAACTTATTGAAACATTGGAATCTGCACAAAGACAGACACACGAAGAAGAAGTCACAAAGAAAATTAATTCAGTTTTATTTCTATTGTTAAAAATAGCGATACCACGAAGGGAACTGCTAATTATTATGCACATGAAAAGAGTTGCAAATTCGCGTGAATAGTAACTGTGAACAGGTCTATCAGAGGAACTATGAATGGAAATTGAAATTCACTTTTTAAATTACTGTCGCTTTGTTTCGTGTTACCAGTTTACCGGTGTGCCTTCAACCAATGATTTGTGCCAGCCGTGTTGTGCATGGCCTGCCTGCTAAATCTACGACAGGGGTGTACATTTCTCCAAGCATAGATACTTTCAGTGTGTCTTAGAAGCAACATTTAGACATTGTGTTGATTTCGGTGTATTCTTAATGTATAAATTATTTAAAGGCAGGTTTCGACAGGTCGAATTGGACAGTTCCCTTGTCAGTGGTGCAGGCTGTCCTGTTGGTTTTTCATTGCTCACTTTTTATTGGTCACTACATGTGCCTCTTTTTCTTTCTAGAAAGGTACGGATATACAAGGCAGACACATTTACACGTTCAAAATAAATGAAAGACAATGATTTTTTGTGCATTATATTAAATTTGGGAATGTTCCTTCAAGTGCTTTGGAACATACAATATTTTTGGTCTTCCCGTCATCTCCAAAGCCAATTAAATTTTTTGGCTGTCCCATTTATGACCATGCAAGACAAAATTGACCATATTTGTCTCTACTTTCATCCGTGTATGCGTACTGTAATACAATAAAACCGATTCTACAAAAAGAATCATACGATATCATACGGTATCGATATCTTCAGTTATGTAAAAAACTGACTTTGTGTAAATATATGTTCATAAAAACTAGTTGTTTCGTACTTAATTATTCGTATTCTTCATATTTCAAATAAAGTTGCAGCATTTTACTTCAAATTTTATAAATTCATTGTATTAATTATTTTAAAAGCGGTACCAGCCATTGTTATTGTCAAAGATGAAAACTCTTTTGGCTTGTATGTTATACAGCATCCCCATTCTTCTGGAAAGGAATGTAGTTGCAAATGGAGCTGACGTGCTTTTGTAGAACAGCTGAAGGCAGATGTATTTTTTGTTACTGGTTCAGAGGGTGAAATATTCCAGAATATAATTATTCCGATGTTCAGAAACTGTATTTCATTCAATAATCTTTGAAGACCAGCTGAATGTCAAGACCCTTTCATGAAGTAATATATCTTCGTTTTAGAATAGAATGTGCGAACAGCACTGTGCGCAACAGAAGACCACCAACAGGATAACCAGCTAAGTAATAACTTAGAATTTTAGATGTGGATGTGTGATTCGATGCAACACATTTAAAATTAATGTTCTGCCTTTAGGTCGAAGACATATCATTGAAGATTAAGCAGTGAAGAGGGAAATTAAAATATGTTACAGACATTCCACACATATAAGTATTTCAAATACATTTAAAATATTTTACACGTATTTCAGCCCTGTCTGTAGTGAAATTCGCCCAGCAGTTTCTTCTGAATTCTGAGGAAATTTACATTTCTGCTGGTAACATATTGTCATTTCGAGAAACAGGACTGCTGCTGGTAACTGTCAGATTTTTCGCAGTTTTACAGAATGCGACTTTAGGGAGGACATTACTTTTATCTGTGGTATTGATCGAGTGGCATAATTATTGGCTGGCTACACTGCTCATTCGAGTGGTAAGGTTGATGCAATGAATATGACAAATTATAGACAGGCAGCGCTTCACGCTTTCAAAGTATTCTGAGTCAAGCAATTACACAAAAGATATTCCAACATGTCGTTTTCGTACGTTTCTACGCGCCACTTCTTCTCATCCTTCTCTCCATCCCTAGCGACAATAATGATATCTTACTCGCATATATTTTTGTACAAAAAATGAATCAAGTACGAAATAGTTCACAGGTGAACGTTCGGATATTAGTGGCCCTCCGGTCACAATATTTCGGCAAACGACTACGTTGTCATCATCAGGTACGCTGACGAACAGAGAGGCTAGAAGCTAGTGCAGTGCTTTTTTCCCTTCCCTTCGCCCCCTCCCACCGACCTGCCGTTCCGTAGGAGGTCCGCGCTCATAACCTCTTCTCCATCTCCCCTCTCGACGCTCTGTCCGCGGTTCGCGCCCAGGGACGCGCGCTGGAGCCCTTTCCGCCGTTGCCCCGCCTGCCCCAGAGGTCATCTCCTTTTGGGATATCCCCTTCGTCTTGCCTATTCCCAGACCCTACCAATGTTGTAGTCGCTATCACGACTGATCAGCTGTTTCCTTACTCGATACTCAATATGACACTTTCTTGTGAATCCGCTTCAAAAAACAGTTTTTTGTTTTTTATCTTAAATTGCTACTTGAGTTTTTTGAACAAATTGGTAGTTGACAGAATTAAAATCGACATCGGGAAGTTATTAAAAACCAACTTAAACATCTCTTGGTGTGCAGCCACATCCATACTTCCGCTGCTTTCACACGTCAAATGTTGGAATCAGACTACCATTCTTTCCGTGATTTCCCTAAATCACTCCAGGCCAATGCCGGGATGGTTCCTCTGAAAGGGCACGGCCGACTTCCTTCCCCATCCTTCCCTAATCCGATGAGACCGATGACCACGCTGTCTGGTCTCCTTCCCCAAACCAACCAACCAACCAGACTACCATTCCAGAAAGATACACCATACCACTGTTTATCGAATTCGTATCCCTATTAGAAGATGTGCTTTGTGATGCTCTTATGTTTTCCCTCGTATATGCTTGCCTTTCGAGCGTTGTTTTGCTTATTAATATTTCTGCAGTTTGAGTTTCTGCTATTTTGTCGTTCTCCAAAGTTATTATGATTCCAAAAAAGTGTTTTGGTACTAGTGTGAAGTTCTGGGCTTGCTAGGAACATGGAACAATTACTGATGGGACAATTACTGATGGCAGTTGATTCCATGAGAGTGTGCAAAGTTGGTTCGTGGGTTCCTGAGGTAACTAAAGAGGCCAGAATAACCATGAGAAACAAGGAAAGGAAGAGAGAAGATGAGGAACATTTAAACCAAGAAGATCAAGCCGCTGGAACATATCAGCAACAACAGAGGTGAACCATGGATCAACTATAGCTTTCAGTTGAATTTCCTCAGAATTAAATTTTTTGACACGTTTATTTTATGCAAAAAAAATCTATTTGGGATAGAAGTTTTCATATTTTTGAATGTTTCAGCTTACTGTTAGGAGTAAAGCAGAGTGCCGATACTAACGTTCTACCAACAGGAAGTAAAAAACAAAAATACTGATTAATTATAGAAAAGTAACATTAACTTTGGATGTTGGATGTAAATATTTCTAGAATAAGAACTTGTGACTGAAATTGCACGAATGTAGTCTGCTTTCTAGTTAGACATGTTGTTTATCTGCACTTAAAGTTTCAAGCATCTAATTATGATAGTGAGAGAGAGAACATAGGTTCCAAGTATTCTCTGGCAAATAAAATATGTTATTTACTGATCTTCACAAAAAAACTGTAGTTAAATCAACATGAGAACTAATGTTTAACAAGAAACACTCCTTTTATCCTACGGTTTTCGTCCTACTAATAATTGAAGTTTTTCAGTTAGAACCGTGAAAACCTTATGAAAACTGTATTTCTTCAGGCGCTCACAGGCAAGTTGCCTTAATGAGACGTCCAAGAACTTACACGTCTGTGTAATAACTCTAGTGTGGTCGTAATCTACTCCACGTACGCCTGTTGGGCAATGTTCTGCGACTGTGGAACTGGTAGGCTGCTGCAGTCTAGTGTACCGCTGGTGTTCACGGCAACGATCATCGACAGTACGCACCGTACATAAGTCATTCCACATTCGCAGGAAATCTGAGAAAACGCCTGTTTCCGTAGTTCGAGGTCGTTCTTGACGCTACCAAGCCCGTACCCATATCTAAGCTTGCGGGAGGAAGACAGTCTTCACTTCGTGCTCCCGTCCTATCTTTCCGGATAATGCGCCACACAACATGGAATAAACACAACGGCTGCATCTTCCCGAGGTTCCTCTTCTCTTTCCTACGAAACCGAACATCTCTAGAAGGGAGAGGGTGACCATACAAGAAAAGAGAAAATCCGGATATCGTGGTCTCACCACAGGCAAAGGCGATGAAACTGTGGTACTAGTTCATCAGAACTGCATTGAGAAGATGCGTTGTCCGCTACAACACAGTGCATACCACAAGTCCGGCACTGATACTACCAACAGATTGGAGAGGAAGACTACGGCGCATCTCAAATATTCTGGCTTGCCAGACTAAATTGTTAAGAAGCTGCAACAGAGATAACCGGTTCCACCGAGATCTTATAGGCTTCCAAAGGTTCACAAACATAGGGTACCTTAACGCCATTTTGCTGGTAACATAGATATCCCGACATACTCACTTGCTAAATATGAGAAGGATATGCTTAATCTTTAAATCGGAAATACATTTTGTTGGACGCCTTAACAACTTTATGCTTAAGGATTCCGATAGCCTTGTGAGTTTCGATATTGTCTCTCTTTCCACCAGAGTGCCTTTTTTTACGTACTGTATTCCAACTTCTGTCTTCCTCTGGGGAGTTTTTACCTTCTACAACTTCCTCTGGTACCGAGGTACCTATTCCTTGATGTCTTAACAGATGTCCTATCATCCTGTCTCTTCGTCTTGTAGGAGTTTTCCACATATTCTTTTCCTCGACGATTCTGCGGAGAACCTCCTATTTCTTTACCTTCTCAGCCCATCAAAGTTTCACCATTCTTATGTTGTCCAACACTCAGATGCTTCGATTCTCTTCTTCCGGTTTTCTCACATCCTATGTCTCACCGTCATATAAAGCCGTGCTCCAAATGTTCATTCTCAGAAATTTCTTGCTCAGTGTAAGGCCTATGTTGGTTACCAGTTGACTTCTCTTGGCCATGCAACACATCCAGTAATTCTTCTTCACTTTCACCGAGGATTGCAATATCATCACAGAATTTCATCATTGATAGCCTCTCATTTTGAATTTTAATCCCACTCTTGAATCTTTCTTTTATTTCTGTCATTGCTTCTTTGATGTATAGACTGAACATCCCGACCTTACACATTTTTTAATCTGTGCACTTCGTCCTTAGTCATCCAATTTTATTGTTCCATCTTGGCTCGTATACACATTATTTATTACCCGTCTCTCCCAGTACCTTACTCTTATTTATCTCAGAATTTCGAACATCTTGCACCATTTGACGTTGTCGGACTCATTATCCACTATGAACGGTCCTCGATTTTTCTATAGTCTTACTTCCACTATCAACCGCAACGTCAGAACTGCTTCTCTGGTGCCTTTACCTTTCCTAAAGCAAAACTGATCATCATCTAATAGATCTTCAATTTTCTTTTTCGTTCCTCTGTACATTATTCTTGTCAACAACTTGTATACATTAGTTCTTAAGCCGATTGCACAAAATTTTCGCGCTTATCGGCTCTTCCTGTCTTCCGAATTGTGTGGATGATATTTTTCCGAATGGCTGATGGTATGTCGCCAGTCTCATACATTCTAAACAGCAACGTGAATAGTCGTTTTGTTGCCACTTCCCACAAAGATTTTAGAAATTTCGATGGAATGTTATCTTTTCCTCCTGCGTTACTTGATTTTAAGTCTTCCAAAACTCTTCTAAATACTGATTCTAATACTGGATCCCATATATCTTCCGGTTTCTTCTCCTTTCGCGTCATCAGACAAATCTTTCCCCCTCATAAAGGTCTTCATTGTATTCTTTCCACCTACCCACTCCTTCCATTGCATTTAACAGCAGCCTTCCCATTGCACTCTTAATGTGGCGCCCTTGCTTTTAATTTCACCGAAAGTTGCTGTGGCTCTTCTGTATGCTGAGACAATCCTACCGACAATCATTTCTTTTTAGATTTCTTCACATTTTTGAAGCAGCCATTTCGAATTTAATATTTCTAGTTATTTCGTTCCTAAGTGACTTTTATTTCTGGATTCTGAATTCGCCTTTTTTTGCACTTCCTTCTTTCTTCGATCAACTGCAGTATTTCTTCTGTTTCCCATGAGTTCTTCGCAGTAACCTTCTTTGTATCTGTATTTCCTTCCAACCTCTTCGCTTGACCTTTTTAGTGACGTCCATCTCTCTACAGCTATACTGCTTACCAAGCTATTGCTTATTGCAGTATCTGTAGCCTTTGACACTTCAAGCGTATCTCCTCGTTCCTTTGTACTTCCGTATCCCACTTCTTTGCGCACTGTTCCTTCCTAAGTAATCTCTTAAACTTCAGCCTACTCTTCAATACTACTACATTGTGATCTG
This sequence comes from Schistocerca cancellata, assembly GCF_023864275.1. Taxonomy (NCBI): domain Eukaryota; kingdom Metazoa; phylum Arthropoda; class Insecta; order Orthoptera; family Acrididae; genus Schistocerca; species Schistocerca cancellata. The sequence goes on from NC_064633.1 coordinate 421,070,331, forward strand.
TCCACGCCTTATAATCCAGTATCTGATTTCGGAATCTCTGTCTGACCACAGTAACTGTAATCTTCCTGTATCTCCCGGTCTTTTTCAAGTATAACTCCTTCTCTTGTGACTCTTCAACAGAGTTTTCGCTATTACCATCTGAAATTTATTGCAGAACTCAATTAGTCTTTCTCGTCTCCCATTCGTACTACCAAGCACATATACTCCAGTACCCTTTCTTCTACTCCTTCCACTACAACGCATTTTAGCCCCCCATAACTTCATGTACTGAACTACCCGTTTAATATCTTCATAAACTGATGAGCCAGAACGTTATGACCACCTACTAAAAAGCTTGTTTAACCTCTCCTGGAACGCGATTCAGTAATGATTCTGCTTGCCACGGATTTGACAAGTACTTGATAGCTTTCCAGAGGTTTGTGGCACCGGATGCCTATGCACACGTCACACGGTTCCCGTAATTTACTGGCAACTGGTTAGTGGTCGGACCAGGCTCCCGATAGCGTCCCATTTGGGTTTCATCGGATTCAGGTAAGCCGAATTTGGTAGCCAAGATATGAAGGTGATTTCAGTATCATGCTCCTCAAAACATGGCAGCACGATATTGGCCTTGCGACACGGACAGTTATCCTGCTGGAAGATGACATCGCTGTTGAGGAAGACATCAAGTGTAAGGGGTTACACGTGGTTCCTAATAACGTTCACGAAGTCCACAGCTGTCACGTTGCCTTCAATTACTACCGCAAGTCCCATGGAAGACCAGGTGAATGTCCGCCATAATGTAATAATAATAAAATACTGTCCTACCGACCTGTGGCCAGGGTGCGTTGCATGTTTCGAGCAGCCATTCGTTGGCTGACGGCGTATCTGGACGGACCATCGACCTGGTTTAACAATAAACGGGATCCATCCGGTCATGCGAGACAATGCCATTGATTGACAGTTCAACCCCGGTGATCCCGTGCCCACGGTAATCTTAACTGACGATACGGTTGGATCAGCGTGGAAACACATAGGGTCCTCTGCTGCGGAACACTATTTTCACCACTGTGCTCTGAACAGTGTGCTCCAAATCAGTTGTGCCTTCGCCAGCACTGTACGCTGTCGTCAAACCTGCCACAGATCGCCGCCTATCCTGCTTTAGTGAGCGGGCAAGCCTCCAATCCCCGTGTTCTGTGATAAGGGATGCACGTCGAAATTCTTGTCGCCTGCACGTGGCTTCAACATTATCCAACCACTTTCCGTAGATGCTCACGACAGTAAACCGCGGACAGCCAACCAGCTTCGCCGTTTCCGAGATGCTCGCTCCCAGGCACTGGGCCACAACAATCTGGGTTTTTTCAAAGTCACTTAAGTCGGCGGATTTCCGCATTTGCGCCACTTATCGTCGCTAGAATGATCCCCTCATTCGTCTCTGCTCGACTCATATACTACTCTTACCACGTCACGTGCCATCACCGCCACCAGGCTGCATAGAGCCTGATGGTGGGCAGTGGTCATAATGTTTTGTCTCTTCAGTGTATACCTTCTCTATTTCATCTTCTGCTTGCGACGTCGGCATGTACTTGAACTATTGATGTCGGTGTTGGTTTGCTGTCTGTTCTGATGAGAACAACCCTACCACTGAACTGGTTACAATAACTAACTCCCTGTTCTACCTTCCAATAAATAACGAATCGTATTCAAATGGTTCAAATGGCTCCGAGTACTATGAGACTTAACATCTGAGGTCATCAGTCCCCTAGAACTTAGAATTACTTAAACCTAACTAACCTAAGGACATCACACACATCCATTCCCGAGGCAATATTCGAATCTGCGACAGTAGCGGTCGCGCGGTTCCCGACTAAAGCGCCTAGAACCGCTCGGTCACAACAGCCGGCAAAACGTGTTCCCTTTATTCCATTTTCTGCTGTTGATATTACCCTATACTCATCTGACCAAAAGTTCTTGTCTTCTTTCCATTTCACTTCACTTACACCCACTAGATATAGTGGGACTAGCATTTCCATTTTCAGACTTTCTAGCTTCTCTACCACTTTCGATCGCCTGACGTACCACGACCCGACATGTGGAACGTTATCCTTTCGTTGTCTCTTCAGTCTGTCTCTCATTATGACCTCCCCCTTGGCAGTCCCTCTCCGGGGATACGAATCCGGACTAATCCGCAATCTTTTGCCAACGGAGAGGTCATCAAGATACTTTTTCAATTATAGGGTACATGTCCTGTGGATACACATTATGAAGTTTCTATTGTCTTCTGCTTCATCATGCCATAGATAATAACTGATTCATTTGTCTTTAGGGGCAGTTTCCCATCCCAGCTTCTGTACACTCATCCGCCCACTTTGAACAGGCCGTTGGCAGGATGAGTGTGTCTTCTTATGCCGGAAGTCTTCAGCCGCCATTCCGATGATTTTTACTCAAAATTTAAGTAGTGAAAGGGTTGAACCCGGGACTGAGAACGTTTTGAATACTTGTCAGAGAAACTAAACCTAGCCCACGGGTGCTCTCTAGATGCGCTGGTAAAAAAGAACTGACAGCACACAAGGCCACAGCGAGTAACATCAGATGATGGGGACAGTTACCACCGCCCGGGGCAAGGGAAAGAGTTGCTCAAAACATTGATACACACTTAAACTCTGAGGACTATGTTCCTAAACAGCGGCTACACAGAGTAGCAAATTTGAAAAAAAAAATGGTTGAAATGGCTCTGAGCACTGTGCGACTTAACTTCTGAGGTCATCAGTCGTCTAGAACTTAGAACTAATTAAACCTAACTAACCTAAGGACATCACACACATCCATGACCGAGGCAGGATTCGAACCTGCGACCGTAGCGGTCGCTCGGTTCCAGACTGCAGCGCCCAGAACCGCACGGCCACTTCGGCCGGCGCAAATTTGAAGATCCCTACGTCCTACAGTAACTGTACAACCAGCAGAAACAGAAGAGGAAGCTCGAGAGTATGCACTACCACGCTTATCCCACTTTGTGGAGGATTATCCGGAACGATAAGACGAATTCTCCAGAAATATCAAGTGAAGAACGTATTCCGCCTACCATCTAAGACACGGGCGCTGCTTCGTAGTGTCAAGGACGACCTGGGATTACAGACGTCCAGGGTCTATCAGATTCCCTGTCAATATGGCATGACCTACATAGGCCAGACGGTGTGTCCTTTCGATGATCGTTGCCGTGAACTGCAACGGCAACCCGGACTGCAGCATCTTCACATGTTTTTACACAGAAGTCTAACTTTTGAGACTTTGTTATTAAAGGACTGATGGAGATTCGAGTGAGGGAACAGATGATACATCATGATAGTCACTACACCCTTGGTAAGTCCAGGAAACCCGAACTGAGTCTGATTAAGAAGAGGAAGGAGATATCCCACAAAGAACTGACGTCGGGGACAGGTGGAGCAACAGCTGACACGTCACCATCATGCGTCCCTGGCTCCGAACCTCCAACAATCGAGTCGGTGGGATGGGATGGGGAGGCGAAGAAGAGATGTGGCTGCAGATCTCGCACGGAGTGGCAAGCTACACGGAGGGGGAAAGAGATATAAGCCCCACACTGGCTTTTAGGCACTCAGTTCGTCAGAGCACTTAATCATGGCGACGTATCCACCTCGGTAGCTGTACGGTCAGCACGGTGGATTAGTAAACGAAGGGGCCCGGGTTCGTTTCCCGACCGAGTCGGAGATTTTCTCCGCTCAGGGATTGGGTGTTGTGCTGTGTTTCTGCTCGTATCGTCAGAAACAACATTCCACCGCTGCGATGGCTACATCGGCACGTAGGAATGCCAATAAACTTAAACACCACTATATATAAATGATGGCAACGTGGTAATTTCCTGAAACATTGTGCCTATTGGACAATGACATTTGTCCGTTCAGCAGTGAACTGTTTCGTCAGGCGTTACATCAGAAAAGGTTGAAGAATAACATGAGTAATGTTTATACTAAACTTGGTTGAAATTTATCTAGTCGTTCCTTATTAAGCTTCTATGTCACCCTCTTTTCAGCTCCATTCCTGTGAGTTGTAGATGGTTCTTACCCCAGTAGAAACCATCGCAGGCATGCGCAAACGTATCACCAAAGTTTCATTGCAATCGTTTGAACTGTACTGGAACCCCTAGAACACGAACAAACAAAACTAACGTGTATTCATTTTTGTATATCAGTATTTTGCTCTGTATTCAGTCTTCTGAGTTTAATGATGTTGCCAGTCAAAGCACTTGCTACAGTCTTTTACATAAGCTGTTCAGATTGTACCGTTTCTATGTTGTGCTGACACCTCGGCGACAGTAGTGATTGCGAGAAGCGTGAGCTGGCCGGTGTGGCCGTGCGGTTCTAGGCGCTTCAGTCTGAAACCGCGTGACCGCTACAGTCGCAGGTTCGAATCCTGCCTCGGGCATGGATGTGTATGATGTCCTTAGGTTAGTTAGGTTTAAGTAGTTCTGAGTTCTAGGGGACTGATGACTACAGATGTTAAGTCTCGTAGTGCTCAAAGCCATTTGAACCATTTTTTGAGAAGTGTGAACAACGTAAACTGTGTAACAGAGTACTATCGTACCACACCAGACGTGGTATTCTACTATGGTTAGCCATGCGTTACACGAGGGCCACACGTCATGTACTCTGCACATCATATTCTCCCAACACAGCGTTACACCTAAGACAATACTTAGTAGATTGTTCTACCGACCAGCAGATCCACCATGTTTCACAATATGGACAAAGGATCGCTGTAAGCCTCGCACAGTTTACACGCCGGATATGGACGAGCGTCTATTGCAGCAACCTGGAGCAAGTGACCAGTTCGGCATGAGCATTTACTTTATTCGTATCACGCGACAATTAAACAGAAAATGTTTTCGTGAGAATCTTCGATCCTATTTTACCGTTGTCACTGTTCCCAAAGGCTGGCCGGCAGTAGTGTAGCCGAAGAGTAATGGACCTCTCCTACAATACGTGACATTTATTTACGTTCGGCGCAGCGTCTGCGCCAGTCATTCATCCCTGTAGCTCATTCTGCCATTTCGCTAATCAGTAAATCGGACGGGGTGACTTTTGTAAAATTTTAAAGAAGAAAGGAAGATTTGGTTTCACGTCCCGTCGACATCGAGGGAATCAGAGACGGAGCAGAAGCGCGGATTGTGTCAAGGATGGGAAAGGAAATCGGCCGTGTTCTTTCAAAGAAACCATCCCCGTGTTTGTCTGGAGAGAATTAGGAAAATCACTAAAAACCTACATCTGTATGGCCGAACGCGGGTTTGAACCGTCGTCCGTAAAATTTGAGACAGCATGATCTGTTCTTTAGATGCGTTATTCTCCGAGTGATAATTAACTTAGACGTTTCAGGTTTGTGATTGATTTTCTCGACAGATACAAATTTCCTTTAAAAATAAAATATTTAGTTATGTAGAAGATAGATTATAATGTTTTGAATAAAATATTCCTCACTGTCTGTAAAATACTTTTTATTAAAAGTCACTACAGGCTTCGTGTCAATTGAAGACGCATGCTCAGATAATCCGAACAAAAATTAGTAAGATTTTATTTGCAGATAATTATTAACAACAGTTCGAAGAATAAGGGAATACTGAAAAGCAGTATTATATTGTAATAATTGAAGAGTACTCACACAGAGTCATTTTACCAAGTCATAGCGTAAAGGTAACTTGTAAGTAGGCTGTTTAGGTTCTTATATTGGTAACGCCGCCGCCACATAGCGCTCTGTATGAAAATCACTAGCTGTGCTGTGTGCAGTCTGTGGCTGGGTGGCATTGTTGTAATACTCGCCATTGTTCCGTTGGGCAGTTGGCTGTTAACAGCGCGTAGCATTGTGCAGTTGGAGGTGAGCCGCCTGCAGTGGTGGATGTGGGGAGAGAAATGGCGGAGTTTTGAAATTTGTAAGAATGGATGTCATGAGCTGCTACATATATTATGACTTTTGAACACTATTAAGGTAAACACATTGTTTGTTCTCTATCAAAATCTTTCATTTGCTATCTATCCCTATCAGTAGTTAGTGCCTTCAGTAGTTTGAATCTTTTATTTAGCTGGCAGTAGCGGCGCTCGCTGTATTGCAGTAGATCGAGTAACGAAGATTTTTGTGAGGTAAATGATTTGTGAAAGGTCTAGTTTAATGTTAGTCAGGACCATTCTTTTGTAGGGATTATTAAAAGTCAGATTGCGTTGCGCTAAAAATATTGTGTGTCAGTTTAAGCACAGTCATGTATAATTTTTCTAAGGGGACGTTTCATATGTCGACCCTTAGCCGAGGATACCTCACTGGAATCTTCTGATTTTTTTCTTGTAGTTTGTGCAATTAGTGCAGCCTTTGTTTATTGCTAGCGCGTAATTGTAGAGAGAATTTCCTTTGTAGTTGTAGTTTTTCATTGTTGTACAGTAAAACAGTTGTGGCATGCATGTAGATTTGCACTAAGTATTTCGCAGCTGCGCTTGCAATTAACGAGATATTATTTTCAATGCTATGTTAATGTGTTTTCTTATTTTGCTCTTGAAATTGTGCTTTTCTGTGTTATCGTGTGAAATATTGTGACAATTACGGCGTGTGAAAAACGTAATACTAGGCTCCAAAGTAAACTGAGAAATGACAGTGAAGACGAAAGCAGTGTGTTAGCGCCACCGTGTAATGAATTAACTAATGTTCAACATAGTAATTTGGTAATTGTGCATAGGGAAATGGCGCGGGCGGCAAATAATGGCGTAGACAGTGAAACAATTAGTGAACAGGGAAGCATTATCGATCGATCGGTCGGCAACAGCTCGCCTCAAGAATCCGAAATGACAGGACACAATCTCGCAAATACTGTAGATTCAGGTTTTGCGTCCTCACCGTTTTCCCAAATAAGTCAAGACACATTTTCTGCTTGTCAAAATGTGAATGTTGCCGGTGCAAATTCACTGCCGAATAGCACTGAGGAACATGTTTCAGACACTAGTGCATTGTTGTTACAGTTAATGCAACAAATGGGACAAAGGCTACAAAAGTTAGACACAACACTTGAACAAAATCAGAAACAAATGGGACAAAATCTTCAAAAGTTAGACACAATGGAACAAAATCTTCACACCACGCTTGAACAAACACGTGAAGATTTAACTACTGAGTTACATAAAATCGAATCGAAATGTAAAAAGTCTGTAATTACGTAAAAACACAAATTTGTGAGCATTTCCAACTTATTTTTTCGTGCGTCGGCTGGCTCAGAGAAAAATAACATAGAGTTTAACCTTGAGAAAAATTTTAGCACTCTGTACCGAAGTGTACAACATTATTATGGCGTTCACGTCGAAACTCTGCGCACTAGGAAGAGGAAAGGATTCCACCACATTTCACATGTAAAACCATTAATTGAGTGATAATCTGCTTTTTAACTTAGTCTTTGCTATAAAATTTCTCACTTCACGTTACTAGTACTCTTGCTCACACTTAGAAACTGTTACCATGCAACAATGTTTGAAGTTAAATATCCAGTCAAGAACCAAGATAACTTATTTAAATAGAAATTACGAATGCATTGTTATAGAGAACAGACGACACAGTGTTGTTATTTGTACATTCTTGCTTGTTAGTTGCACGAACACGTAACGACTATAAGGCTCACATACTTAGAACATATACCGGCACTGCTAATGAGATTTTCATGCAACATTTTGGTTTACTTGGAAAGACATTATTTATTTGAAGTACTTTCTGTGGGATTAAAGATGACTTAGCATTTGGTTTCTTTGACAGCTACACAATTATATCACAACGCCAATAATGTGTGACACAATTTACATTGTTGCTTTTGTGCTGTATCTGCTTTATATCTGCACAGTTTTTCTGAATTCTTCTGGAAAGTAAAACATGTTTTAGTAGTAACTTTGTGGTATAGCTACAATAAGACAGCCTTTTTTGTAGCACAACAATATGTTACGGTGTAGTACTTTCTTGATCACGGTACTGTAAGTAATAACTACGATATCTATACGCATAGCATTTCGCTTTTGTTTATTACGAGGTAAGTACATTGACTTCCACAGAACTTTGCTTACGGACGACGATAATTACGACACTTGGCACATTTTTTACCTTTAAGTAATGACAGAGATTATGTTACAACAAGAGGCACAATTTAGCGCTACAGAACACGCATTTGAGTGATTAATTTTGAACTTAAAACATTTATTTTTAAAGATTTTTGAATTACAAAGAAAGTTTTCCATGATACATTTAATTCCATTGCTGTAATCTGTAACACCTGAGGGTATAATTACGTTAATCCTCAGGGGGTACACGCTTACTTTGTGTACCATGTGTGTAGCAAGCACAAGGAGACCTAGCTAATATGGTATTTGCTTATACAATTTTACACTTCGGTACCATATTTCTCTAACACATAAATTACACAGCTATCTGATAGTTGGATAATTTCACTCTTATGAAATTGTATTTTGTCTGCACTTTGTGAACTGTTCATATTTTTTTGGAACCATTGTGATACTATGAGAGCTTTGAATGATTTATTTGGTATCGGATCATGATTTTTAAAGTACGTTTGAGGTAGATGACACTATTGAAATGAGCAGAGAATTTTTTTTAAGTTTTGAAATTATTGGAGGAAGCTACGACGATTTTGAAATTTGACTGGGGTGTTATGAAGTTATTATTATGGCGATGATGTTTATTATGCTGTTGAGGTATGTTTATGATCAATGAGATGATGCTATATGAGGAATCTGATTATGCTATTTATTTATTATGATGAAATATTGAAGACGTGTTGATGAATATGTATATGTGTAATAAGGTAAGGAATAAGGAGTATTGGTAAGGACCCTGAGTCTGCAGCTCGTGGTCATGCGGTAGCGTTCTTGCTTCCCACGCCCGGGTTCCCGGGTTCGATTCCCGGTGGGGTCAGGGATTTTCTCTGCCTCGTGATGACTGGGTGGTGTGTGTCGTCCTTAGGTTAGTTAGGTTTAAGTAGTTCTAAGTTCTAGGGGACTGATGACCATAGATGTTAAGTCTCATAGTGCTCAGAGCCATTTGAACCATTTTAAGGACTCTGATTTATGAAAAGGATGTTGGAAACTAACAATCGTACTTTAAGAGTTATGAAATGTGTGTACATACCTGAATGTTAGTTACCACAATGCTGACAAAACTTTTTGGTCACTGTTATATATGAGATTTTGTTTCTACACACTTTTAATAAAAATTTCTAACCTTTGAATTTTTTTATTTTATATGAGACTGTCACTGTAGCGGAAACTGCTGCCGTAAATATTTCAGTAAAGAAGGTAGATGACCTTGACGTAATGTGCTGTGGAGTCCCATCTGAGCGACAATCAGCTGGGAAAAAATCCATTAGTGCGTGCCTTTCATAGGCACAGGTGGAGAAAAAAGGAGGCCATTATCCTCGCTATTGACATTTCTTTGTAGAAAGCATCGCAAATATGACACACTCGAACTTGAAAACATATGATTGTACTGTGGAGCATGTACTTTGTGCTACTTACTGAAATGCTTATGAATTGATGGGAAATATTCTTACATCAGCACACCTGATTATGACAAGTGTCTTTATATGAGAATTGAGAGAATTTCTACTAACTTATGAAATGCCACATGACTATTGAATGATATTGTTATGCTTTGCTTTACATAGTTGGTTATTTCATTTAATATCTGTTTTCCAGCTGTGTTGCAGCATTGGTTTTATAAAATAAAATTAAATGCATTTGCTAATGTGAACACTTTCTGTCAACAGATCTATTAAATAATAATTTTATAATCCACATTCTTCGAAAAAGAAAAGCACTGGGAAAGGAAAGAACAATAAGAAGGGATTAATAACAGTAACTGCATGCATAATTTTCTTTTCAACAACTTGGTAATTTTTTTGGTAGAATAACTTGTTGCGGTGGACCACTTTAATGACATAGATATTAAGATGTGAATAGACATTTCCCTTATCTGAATTGTTGTCTTTAGTGTACTATTTTTTTCTGCTTGAGCTTTGTCATGTTTAGGTATAAGTTATTGCATTTGCTGCTGCTGCTTGCCAGGCATAGTGCTACTAAATTTCACTTTGTATTACTCTGTGAAGCCAGTGATTTATTTTTCTTTTTGATGCACATTGGCTCATAGTGATAATGTTGCATTTGCTCTTCAAATTTAGATTTACTGCTGCTAGCTTTGCCAATTTGCATTTTTTTGTCATTGCTGTTTGTGTTAATTGTTTTGTGCTGCTGCATTGCCTCGTCCCTTAGTGTATATATATCTGAGCTCAGTAGATTTAAGTTAGCTTAAGAGGGGGTAGACTATATAAGAACCTAACTATGGAGAATAGGAAAAGAAATGCATTGAGAAGTTATATGAAAAAGATTTGGGCCAAAATGAGTATTGTACACTGATAAATAATTATTTTGAAAGAAATATGAATAGAATACAGAAATGAGGTATAGATAGGACTTTTTGGGAATAATGATGAATGAAGGGAGATCTCCAAGAAGTAAAGAAAGTTTTGTTTGTAAAATACTGCAGTAAAACAAACCCTGTCCTTTCCTTGTGTTATCCCACTATGTGTTTGTGTACCCTCGTGTATTTGTGTTCTTCCTGTCTTTATGTGTTTATCTGATAAGAGATATCTTGTAGAATTTTTCTAATAATGTGTTATTTACTTTGTAAAGATGTTTAGACATTATTTATTCTGTTTTGTTTTAATGCTCATGTGTGAAGTTGATGTTTCAAAAGTTATTCTGATCTTTTATATATTTACTTATGTCATAATTCCTGTAACACTGATGTATATGTTAGCTCGATTCTTTTGTAAAGCCCATATTACTACAAATGTTATCTGTATTGTTATGTTCTTTAATGATGTATTTTGTACCTTTCTTATTGTATTTTTATGTTATAAAATTGTAATTGATACCAGTTCACCAAATTAAGTAACTTGTAAGTTACATTTCACTGCACACGTTTCTGTTGGTCATAGTATATGCACAATATGTGGAAAAAAAAGGACTGTTAGTGCTCCCACGTGTGTTGATAATTCAGCAAGGGACTGGTTAATAGCATTGCTGGTTCTAAGGACAATTCCAAAAACTTTGTGAGTGCACAAGTGGTGGTTTATGGACTTGCTATATTCTCTGCAAGACTCTTCGATGGTGATTGTGCACCTGCACAGTCGCAACAGATGGCTGCTGGCTGTCTCTACAAGGACTACAGTGGGTCTGCACCTTTGATGACCCACCAATACCATTATTTCTACAGGGACTGCAGTGGGTCTGCACCTTTGATGAACCACCAATACCATTATTTCTACAAGGACTGCCGTGGGTCTGCACTTCTGGTGGCCCACCAATACCGTAATCTCTAACAAGACTACAGTGGTCTGTTCTGTGATGACCTACCTACCAATATTCTTCAAAACTTTGACTGACTCTGCTGTGGGTTTGCTATGTTCTGGCCCATTACCTGTCTGCATGTCAAGAGTCAGCACTGTCTTTCCGTTGGAAGGACAACACTACTTCAAGACTGCATGGAAATCCACTACTTCCGTGTGCATTCTCTTTTACTGCTCAGACTTTGAGAAAAAAAAAAAAAAACAACACTGCAATTTTACTGTGATGAATGATCAGGTCTGTCTTTATGGGACTGTGACAAAATTTTAGCTTTTGACCAACATTGTATCAATAAGTGTGTCCATTTGATATCTTTGTTATTGTAATTATGAAAAATTTTATCAAATCATTATTGGCCACTGCCCAAAACAATTTGTAAAATTTTTTGTGGGGAGCATGGGGGCTATGTAAATAGGCTGTTTAGGCTCTTATATTGGTAACGCCGCCGCCACATAGCGCTCTGTATGAAAATCACTGGCTGTGCTGTGTGCAGTCTGTGGCTGGATGGCATTGTTGTAATACTCGCAATTGTAGCGTTGGGCAGTTGGCTGTTAACTGCGCGTAGCGTTGTGCAGTTGGAGGTGAGCCGCCAGCAGTGGTGGATGTGGGGAGAGAAATGGCGGAAATTTGAAATTTGTGAGACTGGATGTCATGAACTGCTATATATATTATGACTTTTGATGACTATTAAGGTAAATACATTGTTTGTTCTATATCAAAATCGTTCATTTGCTAACTATGCCTATCAGTAGTTAGTGCCTTCAGTAGTTTGAATCTTTTATTTAGCTGGCAGTAGTGGCGCACGCTGTATTGCAGTAGTTCGAGTAACGAAGATTTTTGTGAGGTAAGTGATTTGTGAAAGGTATAGTTTAATGTTAGTCAGGGCCATTCTTTTGTAGGGATTATTAAAAGTCAGATTGCGTTGCGCTAAAAATATTGTGTGTCAGTTTAAGCACAGTCATGTTTAATTTTTCTAAGAGGACGTTTAAAACTGTCTTCGAGCCACTCTCCACCATTCACGTCAACTTGTAAACAAATACCGCGCTTAAGGAAGTAGTCAAAAATCGTCCAAATGGCTCTGAGCACTATGGGACTTAACTTCTGAGGTCATCAGTCCCCTAGAACTTAGAACTACTTAAACCTAACTAACCTAAGGACATCACACACATCCATGCCCGAGGCAGGATTCGAACCTGCGACCGTAGCGGTCGCGCGGTTCCAGACAGTAGCGCCTAGAACCGCTTGGCCACTCCGGCCGGCTAAAGTAGTCCATAGTTAACATGAAGGAATATCAGAACTTGTAGAAATAAGACGTAGATAAAAACCCAACGGACCAAACAAAGCTGTAGACTAATAACGCGCCAAGACAATTTCAATGTATGAACCCCATAAACCAGACGAGCCTCCCGGTACCACGAACAGGAAGGTGCTTGAGTGACAGCAGGCAAGGCAGTACTGATCTGCCGGCCGCAGTGGCCGAGCCGTTCTAGGCGCTTCAGTCTGGAAACACTCGCCCTGCTACGGTCGTAGGTTCGAATCCTTCCTCGGTCATGGATGTGTGTTATGTTCTTAGGTTAGTTAGGTTGAAGTAGTTCTAAGTCCAGGGGACTGATGACCTCAGATGCTAAGTCCCATAGTGCTTAGAGCCATTTGAACCATTTTGAAGTACTGACCTTTGTGCAATGCGGAAGATGTTTCAGGTGGCGTCACAGGCAATGGAAATCTAAACGTCACTAAGGAAGGCAAAAAGAGAGCATTTCCATTACCGCTGAGGCTTTATTAATATTTTACATTTTAATTGCCCACATTCAGTATTTTTATGCATCGGGTTCAATTTTTTCTGTACTATGTTACATACTTTTAAGTAGTTTGGTACGTGTACAGCCCCCCTCCACACGCTTTCTAAAGCGGTGTCTAGGTTTCTGTCACATCCGCCACGACCTGTAAACGTCTTCCGCATTGTACAACGGTCAGTACTGCTTTGCCTGATTTCGCTCAAACACGTTCCTTCACGTGGCACGGTAAGGCTATTCTCGTTTATTGGGTTCATGCACTACTAAACCAAAGCAATATGACCAGTATCCACAGCCATGTTTGATGGAGCCTGGTGGCGTTGGGGGCACGTGACGCGGCAACAAAAGTATGTAAGAGGAGCAGACACGGACAGGGGATCACCCTGGCGAAGAAATAGGCTGCAAGTGAGGAAATCCACTCATATAAGCGACTTTGACAAAGGGCAGATTATTATTACGTACAGCCTTTGAAAGATATTTCGAAAACGACATAGCTTGTCGAATGTTCATATGCTACTCTCGTGAGCAACTACGGAAAGAGGTACACTGTGTGATCAAAAGTATCAGAACACCCCCAAAAAGATACGTTTTTCATATTACGTGCATTGTGCTGTCACCTACTGCCAGGTACTCCACATTAGCGACCTCAGTAGTCATTAGACATCGTGCGAGAGCAGAATGGGGCGCTCCGCGGATGTCACGGACTTTGAACGTGGTCAGGTGATTGGGTGTCACTTGTGTCACACGTCTGTATGTGAGATTTCCACACTCCTAAACATCCCTAGGTCCACTGTTTCCTGTGTTATAGTGAAGTGGAAACGTGAAGGGAGCTGTCATCAAGGCTAAGGGTGGGCCAACACCGTATTGGATTGCAGCATTACCGTAGGAGAGAGAACTTTTAAGTCATTTTCAGCCGGTTGTCCGGATACTTTTGATCACATAGTGTAGATGGGCAGTGAAACTACCACGAGGCGCTAAATGGTTGGAAGGCAACGACTGTTCACGGAACGTGGGGTTCTGAGGCTTGTATGATCTGTAAAAGAATACAGATGATGATCTATGGCATCTCTGCCGAAGCAGCAGAATGCTGATACACGAATAAGCGTTTCGTAGTACACCGTTACCGTACATTGTCGAACATGGAGCTCCGCGGCATACCAGCCCTACGTGTTCACATGTTGACCCAACGTCATCGACAATGATGATTGCAGTGGGCGCGGGACCATCGGGATTCGACTGTGAATCATTGGAAACGTGTCGGCTCTTGGGATGAATCACGTTTCTTGCTACAACAGGTCGATGTTTGTCTCTACAAACGCCGTCATTGAGGAGAACCGTCGCTTGAAACGTGCAGCTCGTCACGGACGCAAGCTGGTGGGAGCAGTATTATGCTATGGGAGACATTCTCCTGCGCTTGCATCGGACCTGTGGTAATAATCGAAGACGCGCTAACAGCTTCGAACCATCTGCATCCCTTCATGCTTGATGTCTTCCCCGATGGCAATATCGTCTTTCAGCAGTATAATTGTCAGTCTCTCGAAGCTAGAACCGTGCTTCAGTGGTTTGAGGAGCCAGCCGTTGACGTTCCGCCGACCAACTTCGCCTGATGTAAATTCTAAGAACCCATCTGAGTCGCTATCGGGCACCATGACCGTGTATGAAAATCAGCAGCCCCTTATTTACGCGAATTACATGCCTGTGCCTTGACACCTAATGCCCCATACTTCCAAAACCCTACCAACAAATTGTTGAGTCCCTGATACGCAGGAGCAGTGATTTATTTCGTTCCAGAGACTCACAAACAAACTATTAAGCAGGTGATCATAATGTTTTGGCTCATAAGTTTACATTGAAACTGTCTTGGTGCATTATTAGTCTACAACTTTGTTTGGCCCATTTGGTTTTTATCCTCATTTTATTTCTATAGGTCCTGCTATCCCCTTCATTTCAACCATAATCGCCTTCAGTGCGCTATTTATTTACAACTGACGTGAACTGGAGGAATGGCTCCAATGCAACTACCTTTAAGCTATGAGTTGTTATAATAAATCTCTATGGGTACTCTTCAAGTATTGCTAGAAAATACTGCTATTCAGTATCCCGTTTATTCTGCAGACTGTTGTTAATAATTCTTTGTAAAAAAAATAAAAAATAAAAGTTTTCCTGACTAATTTTTGCACAGATTACCCGAGGATGCTTCAATTGATGCGAAACAGGTGGTAACTTCTAATAAAAACTATTTTGTAGCCATTAAGGATCATTTTATTCAAAATGTGCAAATTTGTGTGCAGCTGTCCTCAGTTTAATCTAACGTTACAGTGTGTAGAGAACCACCCACACCAAGATGTGTGTGATGACAAACGGCATTTATCGCATATTGTACAGGTGTCGCAGCGCCCCGTCACGAGAGCGCTGTAGTCCTGCAGGACTCACCTCCCACCGCAGCCCTGACCGCCTGACCCAAATACGCGCCTGCCAGTGACGTCACGCTCGCCAGGCGCATGCGCAACGCAGTCCTGACCCAGGGCTGCAGCCCCAGCGATGGGTAGCTGCTCTCTCCGGCCTTGTGCTGTGTGCTGCGTGTTGCAGCCGTGGCGGCGGCGTTGGCATCCCAAGGCAGGTCGCGCGGAAGTTACTGCCCGTGCTGCCATCTCCTGACGCCTCTCCCAAGGATTATGTTCGGACGTAAATTACGTCGCATTGCTCTCCACCGCCTTGCGTGAAGTGCACGTTGAAACGTTTGTAAACGCAGCAGAAAAACACTGACTGCTCCAAACGTTCCTGATCACATGTACAGCACTCACCCGAACTCGCTGCTGATACAAAGAGAAAAGGAATGTTGCTGCTTTTAGATGTTTTGCTAAACCTAAAGTCAGATGGTCGGGTACACTACTCTGTCGCCGGCCGCGGTGGTCTAGCGGTTCTAGGCGCTCAGTCGGGAACCGCGCGACTGCTACGGTGGCAGGTTCGAATCTTGCCTCGGGCATGGATGTGTGTGATGTTCTTAGGTTAGTTAAGTTTAAGTAGTTCTAAGTTCTAGGGGACTGATGACCACAGATGTTAAGTCCCATAGTGCTCAGAGCCATTTGAACCATTTTTTTGAACACTACTCTGTCTTACGCAAGCCAATTCATACTAACTTACACTATCTGTTACCTTGTTGAAAGCTAGTTATTGGTCCACTGTTCGTTAGTTAGGTCTATCACAGCTTCACCAGAGCCCCGTCAGCCGTAACTTTTCGGGAAAAGAGGGACGAGGAGATTCAGGATAGCTGAATTCTTGGGATGAAACTGTGAGAGAGTATGGGATAAAGTTTAATGTAAGATCCGGGTTACAACTAGAGAGAAAGGTAGACTAACTAGCGGAATAAGGATTGGAGGTGAAGAACTGAAGGAGTTGGAAAGTGTGAAGTCTTGGGGAGTGTGGCAGAGGAAAATGGAAGAAATGAGAAAGAGATCAGTGAATGCGATAGAGAGGCAGTAGCATTTCTGTCAAGTGTTAGGCGCCTAGCGCAGAACAAAGACGTCCCACAGAAAAAAGAAAACATAGAAGTTATACATAGAAGTTACGACAGCTCAGCTTTGACCTATGCATCTGAAACGTGGGTAGTGAAGAAAAGAGATGTAAACAGGTTACAGGGATGAGAAGTGAAGTTCCTCAGAAGTAGAGCAGGAGTGACAAGGAGAGACAGGGTGAGGAATTCAAGGGTAACGGAAATAGTGAAAGAAAAACACTTGCAGAGTAGGACAGAAACATCAAGACTAAGATGGTATAGGCACTTTTGGAGAAGGTAAAACAAGACGATTCCCAAGAAGATACGCGAAATAGAGATGCGAAGGAAACTACCAAGAGATATCCCAAGGGACAGGTAGCTGAAAGGTGTGGAGGAGTGTGTTAAAGCAAGAAGCTATGACTGGACCAGAGCGAACACAGGAAGGTGGTAGGACAACAGGACTACATGGAGAGGCTTATGTTTCAAACAGACCCAGCATGGGGCTGGAACCTGGTCAAGATGATGATGATGATGTTGATGATGATGACTGCACAATCTGATCAAAAGTATCCGGACACCCCTCTTAAATGTGGCACTGACTACTAGACGTCACGAGGGCGGTCCGGTCAGTACAAAAGGAGACCTGAAGTGTTGTGTTTTCAGTACAGACGTAGTAACAGCAGAAAGGGTTGCTCAGGAGATCTCAGTGACCTCGATCGTGGGTTAGTCATTGTATTCCGCCTAAGAAATCAATCAGGGACATCTCAACCCTTCTAATGCTGTCCAGGCCAATTGTTAGGGATGTGACTGTGAAACGAAAACCCGAACGAACAACCACAACTAGACTAACATGACGCTGTCCTCCTGTACTGGCGGATAGGGACCGTCGGGCATTGCGGAGAGCGGTTGTAAAAAATCGCAACAAAATCAGTGAAAGGCATGAGTCGTGAGTTCCAAAGTGTTTCCGACAGTCCAGCTAGCACTGTAACACCACAATAGGTGTTGTTACATGACTAAATGAGCGCCAAGACAAATCTCCATACTACCTGACATACCAAATTGTAAAATTAAATCAATCTTCGTGCAACTAATTAATCTCTGCTCCAACAACTGCATCCCTGTAAAAACAATATGGGTCGATACATTTCTTTTCAGTCTTATGCGCACGTCCTGTGTCCTGATTTCCATTTCTCACCCTTCCTGAAAGTGTTTGGTCAAGTGTGGATGAATTGAATGAAGTAGCAGACGAACCAGAGAAGTGGTGGGTTTCTTAATCTTCTACCAACCTAAACGGTGTCGGTGGAAAGCAGAGAGCAGGAACAGGAGGGCTTGGCCAAAGATGAGCAAAGCTAAAACGTTTACGTAGCAGAGGTTGGTCATGGGCCTCCCCCACCACCTCGGGCGGTTCGGACAAAGCTCCGCACGACGCTTACAGAGAGTTTTTCGGAAGACAGGTAAGCGACCTGACTTTCCTTCAGAACGTCTGTGTCGAACGAAGGACAAAGAGGTATTTGAACGTGTTAATAGTTTCTAATCTCATCAATTTCTTTTCCTAGTTGTTTTTGTATTACCATTTAGGTTCTGGTTACAATTTTTAGTTCAGTTAATCAGTGGGATTATAAGATGATTTCCGTTAGGCGCGACCACGCGGTCTATAGACTCAAATCGTAGCCCAAGCCATAACAATTTCAGCTTGCGGTATTATTTTATTTGTGGTGGACTTTTAAAATATCAGTAAAATTGTATCGAGCGTACATTTGGCAAAGAATGAGACGATTTAATTCGAAGCGCTTCACGCAAGGCTATGCAGCCACCCAAAATCCTGCTCGATGCCAACCACAATGTACATACAATACTTCTCACAAAAACGCTATCAAAATTTTTTTGGCATGTGTATTTAGTGCATGTGAATGTGTGCATTTCGAAACTGAGCAGTGACCACGTGCTCCCCAGATATCCCCACCCCACAGGACTCGCCAGCCTAAGGTGAACGTGAGGCCATAGGCTCGTTCATTTGTCTATCTATTAAATACAAAAGACTACTGTTAACATGCGAAAACTTAGCCAAAATAAACATTTCATCATTTGAAGCTATTTCCATGTTCGTTTAATTTATTGTTTCTTATACGGCAAAAAATAGTGTCACTTTTGTTTCATTGATAATCCTGCTACTAAAATACGTAGTTCTTGGGACAAGTGTAGCTAACGGGACGTAGTGTTCTCTGACTGCCCCATAGTAAATCATTGCATTATCCGTTGTGACCTTTTCAAACTCAATCTGTTAAGGGATTGTTTCCTAAATTTTAGATGGGCCTAAACTTATATTGAAACAACGGGCAAAGTTAATCAGACAACCTACCGTCCAGTTACAGCACAAACCTGTGGTTAGAGAGTTAAAAAGAATTGGTTGCAACGATAGAGCAGCTCCTCATAAACCACGCGTTCCTGTGGTCAATGCTAAGCAATACTTGCGGTGGTGTAAGCACCGACGCAACTGGACATAGGATGATTGGAAACGACTGATTTGTAGTGATGAGTCACGCAATACCCCGCGGCGATCCAACGAAAAGAGTTGGATTTGGCGAACACCTGGAGATTGTTACCTGCCGAAATGTGTAGTGCCAGTAGTGAAGTAGGAGGAGATAGGGTTACGGTATGGTGGTGGTTTTCATGGTTAAGGTATGGTCCCCTTATTGCGCTACTTACTGAAGGATCTGAACGCACTTTACAGCACTGTGTACTCAGTGCAATAGAGGAACAGTTCAGAAACGATTACAGTTCACCCTGTCATAAAGCGGAATCTTTGAGACAATAGTTTGCGAATAGTAACATTGCTAAAATGGATTGAGCTGTCCAGATTGTCGATCTGAACCAAATGGAAAATCTTTGCCATGAA
Source organism: Schistocerca cancellata (assembly GCF_023864275.1). Taxonomy (NCBI): domain Eukaryota; kingdom Metazoa; phylum Arthropoda; class Insecta; order Orthoptera; family Acrididae; genus Schistocerca; species Schistocerca cancellata. Next base: position 421,089,939 of record NC_064633.1, read on the forward strand.
TTAGAACGTCGATTTTGTTCCAGATCCTCGCGTCCAACATCGCAACCCTATATGATTTTATCTCTGTGAAGAATGGGCTGCCATTTTTCCACAGCCATTCAGACATGTCACTGAAACTGTCCCAGTGGTGTTCAATCTCTCGGCGAAAGATGGACACAAACCATACTGATGTCGGTTAGTAGATATCCTGATTCTTTTGTTCACACAGTTCATATCCAAGAACCCAGAGTTTTCACCATCCTGAGCTGTTTTAAATATATTGATATACAGAGCTACAACTGTTTATGACAAGGAACACTTGGACTCCTTGACTGACCACATGAAGTACGTGTTTTGGAACTATGATTACGAGTCGGAATATGTGTAGTTCGCGCTATCCAGGAAAGAAAAACGCGAAAATGTTGAACAACCACGTAACGATCCACCTTTTATACTTCTTCTTTGTTGTGGTGCTGAATGTAACAAAATATGTGGGTCTTCGAACATAAGACCTGTTTAACGAAAGCCTAAGAAGATAAAGGAGATTCTGCACCCAGCTAGCGACAGTTTTTGTCTCAAGATCTTTGGGATTTATGAGACACTTCGTGAGTGTGGTAGCAACTACATCTGTCAGTCCATCCGTTCCGTTTCCGACTGCTGTGCCGAGCAGCAAAGGCCCATTAAGAGTCGAGAATTTGAGAGATCAGCAGTTACTGAGCCCAATATAGTAAATAAACACAAAATGTTTGATAAAACTAAAATATTGTCCCATGTTTCTGTTATTAAAGAGGTTGTAGAAATTACAATGTATGAGAACAACTTTAATCGGGACAACATACAATGTATAATCGGAGTGGTGCATGGAAGAAAGGTGTCCAATATGGGGAGGACATAAAGTAATTCCACTAATTGTTTATGTTCTGACTGCGCCACTAGCGCAAACACTGACACAATATTTGCAGCATGTCGTAATGACGTATTCTGTCAATCAGAAGCTTCTATGGCCGCCACAGCAGCAGTCACAACAACACACCTATCCATCCCCAACACCAGATATGGCTCTCATTCCAACTATTCCATCGACGACCAACTTTCTTACCTTATTCACCTTATCTTCCATCAATTAAATAAACGTAAATCCACTATATTTGTCTCCCTTGACATCCAAAAAGTCGTTGATTGCATACGAGATTTTGGACTGCTCTTCAGGCTACAAGACTATGCACTCCCACTTAATTATGTCCGCGTTACAGCGTACTTTCTTCACCACCGTCCTACATATGTCACAATCAACCTTATCTGCTTCGGCATATTTCAGCCTACTGCATGTGTGCCCTGAGTCTCTGCCTTATCTCCTGTCCTTCACATTCTACCTAGCTACTAACCACACACTTCATCTTTCCCATGCCTCCTTCCAATGTCACTTTAAGTTTTTGGTGGAGTGTTTAACAAATGGAAACTTCAAGTAAATCCACAGAAAAACCAAGCCACCATCTTTGTTCGCACCACGGCGTTTCCGTCGTTACAGGGTGTCTCAGACATTTTGGATCAAATGATAATGGGTCCACAACAGATTATATTGAGCCAGGAAACCAACCGATTATACTAAGGTAAGAAACCAATGGTCGGAAAACCTTATGTATTGTGTTATGGGCGCGCGGAGTCGCCGAGCAGTTTAAGGCGCCATGTCACGGACTGCGCGGCCCCTCCCGCCGGAGTTTCGAGTCCTCCCTCGGGAATGGGTGTATGTGTTGTTCTTAGCACAAGTTAGTTTAAGTTAGTTTAAGTAGTGTGTAAGACTAGGGATCGATGACCTCAGCAGTTTGGCCCCATAGGAATTCACACACATTTGACATTGTGTTATGGACATACGTAGCGTACAATGCATAACAACAAAGTAACTAACAGTAACTGTTCAAAGCGACGACCGCCAGTCCCAGCACATGTATTGCAATGGCGCAGACAGTTCTGCCGCATTCTCGCAAAGATTCCACGTGTCTGCTGTACGCTGAAACATGCAACTTACTTCATAGCACGTTTGTCATGTGACGACCGCGTGCATTGCACCAGCGCATTAACCCGTGCTGCACACACATAGTTATCCCGTGCAGTCGTCCACTGCATCAGACAGCTTGTGTTGTGTCCATGGTGAGGTGTGTCACTGTGTACAGTGCATGATTTATAGTCAAAGATGGAACGTTACCCCCACAAGAGTTGGCAGACTTGCATTTAATATATGATGCAGCAGGATGTAGTGGCCGTAAAGCAGCACAAATGTACAGAGAACGTCTCCTCAACAGGCGCCATCCTAACTGAAAGTAGTTTACCTCCATGGTTACCAGCATACAACAGACAGGGTCGTTCACGCCACAGAAAGCGGCCAAGGTCCCGCCAAAGACATTTGCGAACATCTGACTCTGAGGAGATGGTTTGAATCGTGTAAGTGGCCATCCAGCAATAAGCACCCACCAACATGCCTGTCAAACGCACGTTTCGAAAGATACTGTGTGGAGAGCAGTGATGGAACAAAACAAAGAACATGTGAAAGCACTGGTACCAATTGATTTTGACCCAAGCGCTCACTTCCGTCAATAGGTTGTCCATCACAGTGCTGAGTACATTTTCTATTGTTCATGGATGAGGCCGCATTCACTTGTGATGGCCGCAACAGTCATATCTGGAGTGAGGACAATCCCCACGCCACGAACATCGGTGGTCACCAGCAACGATTCTCTGTCAACATATGGGAGGGAATTGTCCAACATCAGGCAACAGAATCTTATTTGCTGCCTGCCCATTTGACTGGTCTCTTTACCTCGCATTCCCGTGAGATCTGTTGCAACGGTTCTTGGAGAGTGTACCCCCTGTTTTCCGCGAAAGGATGTGATTTCAAGACGACGGTGCACCAGGCCACTTCGATGTTAATGTCCACGAGCACCTGAACAACATGTACCGATGAACTTGGATGGGGATGGGAGGTCCTGTACCATGACCAGTGCGATCGCTGGATGCCACACCTCTTCACTTTTTCCTCTGGGGTTACATTAAGACATCGGTGTACGAAGCACCCATAGAAACGGACGAAGACCTGCTTCTAGGGTCCAAGCTGCCTATCTCCTGGTACGAGAAACATCAGGGATCTTTCAGAGAGTGTGGCAGAACTTCATGCACCATTGCCATGCATGCACTGAGACTGGCGTTCTTATGTGGTTTATGCTGCGTATGTCTGCAACACAATAAATATATATTTCCGACTATTGGTTTCCTGTCTCAATATAATCGGTTGTGGACCCATTATCATGTGTTTCAGTTTGACCCAAAAGGGTTGAGACACCCTGTACATTTCCACACCTCCATTGGCAAACAATCTATTCCTCTGGCTAACAGAGTGAAGTATTTAAGAATAACGCTCGACAGAAAACTAACATAGAATACACACATCCTTACCATCCAAAACATGGCCTGAAACCGATCAAAATTACTACTAACAGGCCGCATCTGGGTTCTACATTCATCTACCATTATCCTTTACAGTCTTCTACCATTATCCTCCTCTAAACTGTCCCGTACGCCCCATCCTCACTTATGTCGAGGTTGTCTGGATCTCAGTCTCCCATAAATCCTGTTAGTTCCTTGAAATCCTGGAAAGACATGCACTCCGCCTCGCCTTCCGCAAAGGCATATCTTCTCCATCTAGCATCTTATGTCAACTCATCCACTTCCCACACCTTCTTCTCTTCCTAGAGCACCTTCGGATTCGATACATTAACCGCAAAACCCTGTCCCAGTGCCCAGTATCTCACCCACTAATCACCAATCAAGTTAACCTGTTGCGTCACTGCATCCATATTCCACCTTCCATGCATCTCCACGCCTTATCTATCCTCTTCTGGCAGAACGTCAAGCAACTGACACTCCAGATATTGACACTTCTTTCCAACCCTAGTCACAACGTTCCACCTCACACCATCCTTCAATTTTCCTCCCTCCCCCTTTCACCACCTCCTTTAGTTGCTTTCTACGGCTGCACAGGGACTTATATCATTCCACCTCCCTCACGACCATGATCATTTTCATGCTCCACCAGCATCACCATTACACCAAAGTTTCATTCACATTACCATCAGTGATTATACTGTATTTTAATTGTAATATAAAACCATCTAAAGAGGTTTAAAAATCATAAATATTGACCACCGAAGTATTTATTTAAGAAAAATATTATCATTGTCAACTATTTTATGCTTAAATCACAAATATTGTCCATCAAAGTCTTTTTAAAAATCTTCAACTATCTAGTTGGTTAGCAGCAGTTTGCGATGTATTTCTGTCCTCGGCCTTCCTCTTGAGAGCGGTATAGATGGTGCAGCTGGTATCCTCCATGACCTGGTTGATGTCTCCCAGTCTCTGTCTTCCTCTTGTACTTTTGCCTTCTACTGTCCCTTCAGTGATACTTTTAATGGTACATAGTACTATCGTGTCGTTGGAGACGGCCGATCCATGTGTCCCTTCTCTGTTACCTTCATGAGACAAGGCTTCTCATCCTCCGCTCTGTAGAGCACTTCTTCGTTTGATATCCTGTCTACCCAGGAAATCTCAAGCATTCTGCGGTAGTCCACATCTCGAAGGCTGTTATTTTACGTTTTTCTGCTTCTCCGAATGTCCACGTTTCATTTCCGTACAGCAGCACACTCAGAAGAAACGTGTTGATGAGGTTTCTTCTGAGATGCTTGTCTAAGTTTCTGGATGTGGATAGATTTCTTCTCTTGTTAAAAGCAGTTTTTGCCTGTTGGATTCGGCTTGCAGTATCCTCCATTGACCTTCCGTCTAATGTAATTTTATTCCCTAGGTAGGCAATGGATTCGACGGTGTTCAGTCGCTCATTGTTAAGCGAGCATTAAGCAACTGTGTTTTGCCTGTTCATGACTAATAGTTTTGTTTTACCTTTATTAATTTCCATATTTTAGGAAGAGCTGAGGGTGGTTACCATCTGGGTCAGCATCGCATCTGATTGTTCTGCATCTTCACTTAACACTACGATATCATCAGCTAATCTTTGCATGTCTATTTTCTTACCATGAATTTTAACTGCTCCTATTATAAAATAATAATAATAATAATAACAATATTAGCTTAATCTATTGCCCTCTGAACGTATACACTGAAGAAGGCGGGAGAGATTGAGCAGCCCTCTCGCACACCCTGCTTTATAGTAGCTTCTCCTTGATGTTCTCCATACCTTATCACAGTCACCTCTTCTCTACGCAGTCTCTGCATTGCTATTATTATTATTATTATTATTATTATTATTACCTGTTATTACGTATATTGAAACATCTTTTAAATTTGTATAACCTTTCGCTGAAGAGCGGTTTGTTCCGCTGCCAGCCTACCCTTTCGCGGATAACTGAAATAAGAATAAATAAAGAATAAAGCAGGCGCGTCAGTCAACAGTCTGAAGGCGTGTGCATTATGTGCGTGATCCTACTACCCTGCTAGTTAAAATTCCTGTTGGAGGTACAGTTCGTTTGGATGCTAACAGTACATTCACAAGAACTATTGCTTACAAGTGTATTTTTGGAATAATTTTATCTTTCTAATAAATTACCAACAGTTTTGACGTTGATGTACTTGATTAGCAGGTTTGTCTGCCATAAAATATTTTTAGGTTTCATCGGGAACCTTGAGTGTATCATCATGAAATATGGCACGCTGTTTGCCGACCTAAATACCAAACTTTTGGTATTTATTTTATCATGAAAGCTCTGTTCCATACATTTCTTACAGGTGACTGACTTTAGGTCTGGACATTACGTAAGCTACGTTTTATTTTTAACCAATTATGTCGGTACTGCTGACGTTTTGCGAAACGTGGAGATCGAAATGACATTACTTCTGCTACATTTGCCTCGCATAGTTTTTTAACAGCTCTTTATAATGAATTTGTTTCTCTGAAACTGGCTATCGTACAAAGAAAAGCTCGCAGCTGAGGCGGAAATTTACATACTGCGTTTATATCAAAGGCTGTCACTATACTGAAATGTCCTTCTTTAATCGTTTTCGACTAGTATGTTACAAACCGGGTCGTTGGATGTGCAAAATCTATTGTGACCAAATGAAACTACTTTTGTCCGGCCGACACTGTGGGTTCTTTGATTGCTATGGGAGATTACACAAATGAATGAAGAATTTGCTTAACTTCGACACAGTTCTTTGACACAGATAGAATCCAAGTTCGATTTTACAGACAGTACTCCATGGCACTGGCCCCTTACCTAGTTTGCATTTAAAGTGAATCTGTCGCCCAGCAGAAAGTTCCAAGCCACTGGAAAAAAGAGAAGGTGACTCCAGTATATAAGAAAGTTAAAAGAACGGACCCGCAAAATTACACACCAATATCCCCACATCGCTCATGCGAAACTCAGCTTGCCCTTTTCTCACGTGATATAGTGAGAACTATGGATGAAGGGCAACGGGAAGATTCCATACTTCTAGCTTTCCGGAAAGCATTGCAGGATGTTAACGAAGCTACGGGCATATGGAATAAGTTCGCAGATACGTAGGTGGCTCGAAGACTTCTTAAATAATAGAACCCAGTATGTCCTCCTTGACGGCGAGTGTTCATCAGAGACAAGGGTATCGTCCAGAGCGCCCCAGGGAAATGTGACAGGACCGCAGTTGTTATCTATAATTATACACAAATGATTTGGCGGCAGGGTGGGCAGCAATCTTCGGTCGTTTACTGATGATGCGTGGTGTACGGTAAGATGCCGAAGTTGACTTACAGCAGGAAGATACAAGACGACTTAGACAAAATTTCCAGTTGGTGTGATGAATGGCAGCTAGCCCTATGTAGAAAAACAAGTTAATGCGGAAGAGTAGGCAGATGTTCGGATACAGTGTTACTAGTGTCCTGCTTGACACATTAAGTCGTTTAAATATGTGGGCGTAACGTTGCAGAGCATTATGAGGTGGAACGAGCATGTGAGAACTGTGGTGAGGAAGCAAGTGGTCGGTTTCGGTTAATTGGGAGAATGTTAGGAAAGAGTAGTTCACCTGTAAAGAGACCGCGTATATGACGTGGTGATCTATTGTTGAGTAGGGCTCGAGTGTTTGGGGTCCATACCATGTCGGATTGAAGGAAGACATCGAAGCAATTCAGAGATGGGCTGCTAGACTTGTTATTGGTAGGTGCGAACAACACGTAAATGTTACAGAGATGCTTCCGTAACTCAGTTAGGTATCCCTGGAGGGAAGGCGACATTCTTTTCGAGAAACACTATTGAGAAAATTTAGAGAAGTGGTTTATGAAGCTGACTGCCAAACGATTCTACTACCGCCTACATACATTGCGTCAAGGACCGCGAAGATAAGATATGAGAAATTAGGGCTAATACGGAGACACAGTCGTTTTCCCCACGATCTATTTGCGAGTGGAACAGGAGTGGAAATGAAATGTAGTGGTACACCGTACGGTGGCTTGCGGAGTATCTACATAGATGTAGATGTAGACTTAGAATCTAACGTCGACAGATCGGTGAGTGTGACTGCAAAATACACTACTGACCAATGAAATTGCTACACCACGAAGATGACGTGCTACAGACGCGAAATTTAACCGACAGGAAGAAGATGCTGTGATATGCAAATGATTAGCTTTTCAGAGCATTCACACAAGGTTGGCGCCGGTGGCGACACCTACAACGTGCTGACATGAGGAAAGTTTCCAACCGATTTCTCATGCACAAACAGCAGTTGACCAGCGTTGCCTGGTGAAACGTTGTCGTGATACCTCGTGTAAGGAGGAGAAATGCCTAACATCACGTTTCCGACTTTGATAAAGGTCAGATTGTAGCCTATCGCGATTGCGGTTTATTGAATCGCGACATTGCTGCTCGCGTTGGTCGAGATCCAATGACTCTTAGCAGAATATGGAATCGGTGGGTTCAGGAGGGTAATACGGAACGCCGTCCTGGATCCCAACGGCCTCGTATCACTAGCAGTCGAGATGACAGGCACCTTATCCGCATGGCTGTAACGGATCGTGCAACCACGTCTCGATCCCTGAGTCAACAGATGGGGACGTTTGCAAGATAACAGCCATCTGCACGAACAGTCCGACGACGTTTGCATCAGTATCGACTATCGGCTCGGCGACCGTGGCTGCGGCTACCCTTGACGCTGCATCACAGACAGGAGCGCCTGCGATTGTGTACTCAGCGACGAACCTGGGTGCACGAATGGCAAAACGTCATTTTTTCGGATGAATCCAGGTTCTCTTTACAGCATCGTGATGGTCGCATCCGTGTTTGGCGATATCGCGGTGAACGCACATTGGAAGCGTGTATTCGTCATCGCCATACTGGTGTATCACTCGGCGTGATGGTATGGGGTGCCATTGGTTACACGTCTCGGTCACCTCTTGTTCGCATTGACGGAACTTTGAACAGTGGACGTTACATTTCAGCTGAGTTACGACCCGTGGCTCTACCCTTCATTCGATCCCTGCGAAACCCTACATTTCAGCAGGATAATGCACGACCACATGTTGCAGGTCCTGTACGTGCCTTTCTGGATACAGAAAATGTTCGACTGCTGCCCTGGCCGTCACATTCTCCAGATCTCTCATCAATTGAAAACGTCTGGTCAATGGTGGCCGAGCAACTGGCTCGTCACCATACGCCAGTCAGTACTCTTGATGAAGTGTGGTATCGTGTTGAGGCTGCACGGGTACCTGTACCTGTACACGCCATCCAAGCTCTGTTTGACACAATGCCCAGGCGTATCAAGGCCGTTATTACGGCCAGTGGTTTTTGTTGTGGGTACTGATTTCTCAGGATTTATGCACCCAAATTGCATGAAAATGTAATCACATGTCAGTTCTAGTATAATATATTTCTCCAATGAATACCCGTTTATCATCTGCATTTCTTCTTGTTGTAGCAATTTTAATGCCCAGTAGTGTAGTTGGTTGTCCAAAACTTGTATCTCAGTTCATGTTTTACAACACGTATAGCTCATTGTGGGGTTACAAGAATACTGATGAAATGTAATTGCTAAAGACTCTGACTTGAGGGAGCTTGTGAATAGTACATCAGATGCCATTTCCGTTCACTTGTACAAAGAATAAGTCTGCAGGCGTCGTCGAATTCTGCAGAACAGGATTACAGCACGCGACGTACAAAAAGTATGAGCGTCAGTGGAAGTGAAAATGGAACCGTGAATGATGCGAGCGGCGAAGGAATTAGTGACATGTTAATATGCAGCAGACTCATCGAGCGGCGTGGACCGTCACAAGCGACTGCACCACCCACAACCCCATGACCATTTCCTACCACCGTTTTCGAAACGAAATACCGCGTGCATTGTAGTGAATAGCACACGAACGTTTGCGTAAATGTCCTTAGGGTTGTGTCATTGAAGTTAACTTTTTTGGGTTATGTTCAATTGTTTGTTAGCGTAAGAGCATTACTTATCATTCTTTCTTTTTCCATTTATGAGCACTTGTAACTATAAATTGGCAGAAACAATTAACTACGTGTATTATATAATTTTTAAACACATTGTGTAGAATGCAAACAAGGCAACCGGTTCAGTAAATAATGTAATAAAAAATAAAAAATAAGTCAACAACAGCGGCACCCATCTACGTCTACACCTGTACTCCACAAGTCACCTTATGGAGTGTGGCGGAGGGTGCTTCTGATACCACTATCTGGTCCTCCTCCCCTGGTCTAGTTGCTAATGGCGCGAGAGGACAATGATTGTGGGAAATACACGTATCAGCACTAATTCTCGAATTTTCTCGCTGTGGCCGCTTCGCGAGAGGTATGTGGATGGAAGTAATACGCTGTCCGACTCTTCCCAGAATGCACTCTCTTGGGATTGCAACAGTAAACATCTCCGTGATACACAACGTATCTTTTGTAGCGTCTGGTACTGGGGTTTGTTCAGCTCCTCCGTAAGGCTCTTGCGCCGACTAAATGATCCCGTGACGGAACGCGGAGCTATTCATTTGATTTACTCGTCTCTCTTATTAATCTAAACGTGGCAAGAGTCTCTGATTAATGATAAATACCTAGTTATGGGTCGAACAAGTGTTTTGTAAGCAACTTCTTTCGTGGATGAATTACATTTTATTAAGAGTCCTCCAATGAATGGCAGTCTGACATCTGATTTTGCTATCGTTTTTTTTATGTGCTCATTCTACTTTCGATAGCTCCGTTTAGCTATTCCTAGGTATTTTACGGTAGCTACTGCTTCCAGTGATTTGTCAGGGTTAGCGTTATTGTACAGCAGCGAACTTCTTTGCCTATTTATGTGCAATTCGTTACAGTAATCTACGATCAGGGTCAACTGCCAATCCCTGCACAATTCACCAATCCTTTTCAGGTCATTCCACAGCTCGGTATTCTTGCTTTTCTACCTTCTTATCGACAAATGACGAGTATTATCCGTAAACAGCCTTATGGTGTTTCAACTAGATCATTTATTTACAGCGTGAAGCACCTAAAACTTGCACCAAAAATATAGCGAAAAGGGAAAGGGCCATTGATGCGCCGTTTTCACAGAATGGATTGGTAGGTAGGGGCTCGTATTGGTATCCAATAAACGGACAGTAATAATATGTATACAGTGTATTTTTTGTGCAGACATACACTTTTTAAATGGAACAAACCCTGTTGGCATTAACAAACCAAAAGTAGGGCAAATCAGAATGTCAGTGGTGTTTGTTGCAGGATTCTAGTGCGAGTCGTTTATGAGATATCGTGTTTTGAAAAGTCCCCACACCGACACTTGTACAATACTTGTGGTAGCACACACTAAAGGGCAACACAAGTTCATGCAGCAGTTACGGGGACTCTGACTAGCAACGAGACAACTGACCATCATCACAGGTTGTTTCGAAAATGACCACCGGTAGCGTCAATACATGCTTACAGCCTGGTATGAAACGACAGCTGCACCCATCGGAGATCTCCGAGCAGTCTTTAATTTTTTTTTATTTTTTTTTAACACAGTTTCTGACTTCAGCTTGAAAGTGCAGCAGACGTGGCACAAAGCAGAACCAATACCCTCGACTCATCACATTCAGTTTCTTTGGTTTCACAAATGCAAGGATTCTTATTCCGGCTGAGATTTCAGGTGCGTCCCTTGGGCGCTGCCCGCAGCTGCCGCTCCATTTCGGGCCCCGTCCGGCGCACCATCGCCGCCAGGATGCCGTCTGACCGCTGCAGCAACCCGTGAGGCGTCCCACACTCTGCCACCTATCCAGCATCTATGACGAGAACGCGGTCGGAATCCGTTATGGTGTTGAGGCGGTGGGCGATCGTCAGCATGGTGCCCTACTTGAACTTGTGACGGATAGTCTGCTGCATCAGCGTGTCCGTCTCGTTATCGACATTGGCCGTGGCCTCATCCAGCAGGAGCACCTTGTTGTTCCTGAGGATGGCCCTCGCCAGTCACACCAGCTGGCGCTGCCCCACCCTCAGGTTGCCGTCTCCCTCCGTCACCTGAGCATCCACATTGCCCACCGCCTATACCAGCTCCACCTCCTCGAGCGCATCCCACAGCTTGACGTCATCGAACTCCTGGAAGGGGTCGAGGTTTAACCTCATGGAAGAGAAGAAGAGCACGAGTTCCTGTGGGATGATGGAGATGCTGCGGCACTGGTAACGCAGCACGATGGTCAACGAATCGACGTCATCGATCACCAAGGCGCCCTCCATTGACGTCATCCGGAACAGTGCCGCGATCAGCGACGACTTACCAGCACCCGTGCGGCCCACGATGCCTTCATTATGTGTTGGCGCAATAATGAAATTGACTGCTTTGAGCACAGGTGGAGCAGTGTCGCTGTATCGCCTTTGGAAGGCCAGTCCTTTGGTTCCATATCATCGAATGTAGTTGGTATTTCATTGTAGACGGCGTCTTTCAATTTTACCCATAGAAAAATGTCTGCAGGCATCAAATTCGGACCGGTCAATGCACATGTCCTCTATGTCCAATCCAACGATTTGGAAACATTTTCGGAAGACGTGCTGTAGTACTTCCTGCACTATGGGCTGGACAGCCATCATGTTGGTACAAGAATTCCTCCTGGTCTGCAGAGAACCGTTTTCTAACATCCGTGAAACATGGTCTGTTAGTGGGCTGCGGTATTAGTGCGCTTTCAGTGTTCCGTCTATGAAAAACGGGACTATGAGCTGATGGTTCACTATCTCACAACAAACGTTTGCACTCAATGGATGCTGTCGTTCCACCTGATGAAGCCAACGGGGATTTTCAACTGACCAATAGTGCATGTTTCGGCGGTTTACCAGGCCATGATTGGTAAACGTGGCTTCATCACTAAAAAAGATACATTCTACATCTGCAGTATCGTGTTAATATTCAAGTACAGAAGTTAACACTTCTCTCACAGTCATTTCCGTGCACATCTTGATGGAGAAATATTTGTTAGGGATGGCACCCATGTCGATGGAGAATGCGTAGTGAACTTGCTTGACTCATACCACTTACACGAGCTATTGTACGGGAGCTAACTTGCGGATCAACTGCAACAGAAGCAAGAACATTAGTTTCCCACTCTTCTGTCGTGTACCTTCTGTTACGTTGTCTAGGTGTTACACTACCACTTTCACGTAACTGGTTAAAGAATTTGATAAACAACTGGTGAGATGGTTGACCTTTATTGGGATATCTTACCACATACACTGTAGAAGAACGAACTGCACTCTTCCTACAGTCTCCATACGCCGTGAGCGTGCCGGCTTTTTCTGTATTGGTAAATCCCGTCGTCCTCTCACGACCTTCTGTTTAGACTGCCACCTAGCAACTGACTAGTAAGTCGCAATGCACTCAAGGAACACAAAAGCACTCAGTAAGCAAAAATAACAACATCGTACCTAGCAACTAAGCAGGTTGAATAGCACATACAAGTGTCGGTGTTTAAACTGTACAAAATACGATGTCTCGTAAACGACCCCCCTAGAATCCTGCAACGAACAGTACTGACATTCTAATTTACTCTACTTTTAGGTTGTTAATATCAATAGGCATTGTTACATTTAAAAATGTTTGTTTCACAAGAAATAAGCTCTCTACTTATTATTACAATCTGTTTATTGTAAACGATACGAGCCCCTAAATACCATGCCAGTATTTGAAAACCGCACATAAATTGCACTTCCTGTTACAGCAAGATTTGAGGTACATGTCTTAGGTGATTTTCCCTGTATATGTAATCAGTAACGGCCCTACCACACTTCCTTGGAGTACTCCTGAAATTACATCTATATTTGTCGATTTTGTCCCGTTAAGAGCGACGTGTTGAGTTCCGTTTGCAAGGAAATCCTGAATACGATTACAAATTTGGCCCAAAACTCGGTAAGCTCCTATTTTTTTCACTAAATAACAGTTCTAAATTACATTAAATGCCTGGCTGAAGTCTAAGAATGCGCCATGAACTAATGTGCCGATCTCTACAACGATCCGTAGTTTCATGGGCGAACAGAACGAACTGACAAGAGAATGGTCCAGTTTGACATGTCGAAACTTACCCTGAAATTTTCCAGGAAGGTAAAATACATTCAAAGAAATTCATTGTAATTTTAACTGCTAAGGCGCATTGCAAGTATTTTTAAAGAAAGGTATAAGTTACTTATTTTTGCCGCGCGAAGAATCGCTTATAACAGCAGTTTGTACAGCGCTCCCTGCCTAGCGCTCGAATGGGCGAGTAAGCAGTACGCAGCCATGACAAGAGAACGTAACGCCACGTAGCTTGAAGTCCGGAGTGCACACACGTGAACTTTTAAGCACTTAAACCGTACCGAAAATGCCTCACATCATTAATTTTTTTAATAACTTGCAGTTCATATCGATAGCTAAACTGTTCCAGATGTAATTGTTACACGTATGACTAGCAGAGGAAAGAAAATCAAGGGCGCGTGAGATGTTACATTACAGACGACTTCCATCAATTGGAACTTTAAATAATTGACTTCAAACGTTTTGTAACTATTCTTGTGGCACAGTTCTTATGATAATTTTTTAATAATATAGAAGAATGGAAAAGTTCCTTGTTTATTCCCTATGGGTGGCACAAAAATGTGTAGTGTCTGTTTAATGACGAAAACATACGTTTTCCTTATATCAGGCACATCTCAGAAATGAAAAATTAATGCATAGTCATTACTGGTTTTATTTAGACAGAACTGGAATAGAGTAGGAAATGGCCGTGGACATTGTTCTGCATAGTGTGCAGCGCACCAGGCGTACTTGACCAAATTCGTAAAATGTGGTCATGGAAACAAACAGTGCAGCAATGACTGAAGTTTAACAATACTGCTCCACTAGTAAACCTGAAATGACAAGGAGCGACCGGAAATTATACTGTCAGACAATTATCTGAAAAACGCTTTACATTACTGAATTTTTTTGAAATCGAGAGACTGAATCATACTATAAATTTCAGATGGAATCAGAATTATATTAACAGACTTTTCGTCGTACTCCTAAAGATAGAGATGTCATTATGTTCAGGCCAAGTGTCCATCAAAAGCAATGAATCATTCTCTGCAAATAGTTAGAAAACGTTTCGGATATAACACTGAAAATTATTCTCTCCCATTTCTACAGATTTCTCCTCTACACATTTCCTTAGGGCAAACTTCGTAATTTTGCGACTTGGTGTTATATATAATTTACTGAATTCCTTTATCCAGATAGAAGAAACCTGGAAATTAGTAATGTTCATCTCACTTGTAATTCCGAACGCCCTGTCTCGTAGATGGACACCTCCTAATATCGTGTCGGATCTCCTTTTGTCCAGCGTACTGTAGCAGCTCGACATGGTGTAGACTCAATAAGCAGTTGGAAGTCCCCTGCAGAAATATTGAGCGGTGCTGCCCCTATAACCGTCCATAATTGCGGAAGTGTTGCCGCTGCAGTAAAAAAATGGTTCAAATGGCTCTGAGCACTATGGGACTTAACTTCTGAGGTCATCAGTTCCCTAGAACTTAGAACTACTTAAACCTAACTAATCTAAGGACATCATACACATCCATGCCCGAGGCAGGATTCGAACCTGCGACCGTAGCAGTCTCACGGTTCTAGACTGAAGCGCCTAGAACCGCTCGGCCACCGCGGCCGGCCCGGTGCAGTATTTTTGCCTCAAACTGATCCCTCGATTATGTTCGATAAATGTTCTATTGGATTCATGTCGGGCGATCTTGGTGGGTGGCCAAATCATTTGCATGAATTGTCCAGAATGTTCATCAAACCAATCGTGAACAATTATGGTCTGGTGACATGGCACACTGTCATCCATAACTTTTTTTTTGGGGGGGGGGGGTGCATGAAGTCCACGAACGGCTGCATTACCATTTTCAGCCAATGACACGTTCAGTTAGACCAGAGGAAGTCCATTATATGTGAACACGTGAACACAATCCACACTATTACGGAGCCATAACCAGGTTGGACAGTGCCCTGTCGACAGCGTGTTTCCATGGCTTCGTGGGGACTGCACCGCACTCGAACCTTACCATCAGCTCTTTTCAACCGAAATCGAGGCTCATCTGACCATGCCACGGTTTTCCAATCGTCTAGGACCCAACCGATACTGTCACGACCCCCAGGAGAGGCGCTGCAGGCGATTTCGTGCTGTTAGCAATGATGTTCGCGTCGATCGTCTGATGCCAGATTTCGCAGCACTGTCGTAACGGATACATTCGTTGTATGTCGCACATTGATATCTGCCGTTATTTCACGCATTGTCGCTTGTCTGTTAGCACTGAGAAGTATACTCAAGCGCCGCTGCTCGTGGTCGTTAAACGAAGACCGTCGGCCTCTGCGTTGTCCGCGGTGAGAGGTAATGCCTGAAATTTGGTACTCTCTGCACACTGTTGACACTGTGGTCTCGGAAAATTGAATTCACTAACGGTTCTCTAAATGGAATTTCCCAGGCGTTTAGCTCCAATTACCATTTCGCGTTCAAAGTATAGTAATTCCCGTCTTATGGCCATAATCACGTCGGAAACCTTCTCACATGAATCACCTGAGCACAAATGACACCTCTGCTATTGCACTGCCGTTTTATAACTGATGTACGCGACACTGCCGTCACTGCATATGTGCATATCGCTGTCCCATAACATTCTCACATTCTCAGTGTATTTTATTTTTACAAGCTTGAAAATTGGATTCTATATTACTGTTAAACTCCGCAACTTACACAGAGATAGATGCTGTTTTCAAGCATATATCAAGAAATCACAAAGAAAATGTATTCATTTTTATCTCCATTGTTAGCCCTCGGCGGTGTCACAAAGAAAAGCTGCTTATTATTATATATGTTAAATGAGTTGCCATTTCGAGCAAACAATAACTGTGAACAATTGTCAGGCAAACTATGAATAAAGACTGAAATTCGCTTCACAAATTACCATCGCGTTCTGGCACGATATGTTTTTCCCGATATGCCGTCAATCAAGGACATGTGCCGGCCGTGTTGCACATGGGCTGCCTGCTACAGCTACGGCAGGGGTGTACAATTCTCTAACCTCCTGGGAACCTACGAATTTGGCAAGTTTTAACTTTTTTTGTTTTGGAAAATACTTGCAGTGTTTCTTAGTAGCTAAACTTTTGACATTGTTTCGTTCGGCGTATTCTTCCTGAACAAAAATTTCAGGGCAGGTTGTCGGTTTGGACAGTTCCGTTGTGCGTTTTGCAGGATGTATGTTTCCGGAATCCATGTTGATTTCTATAGAGGAGACTTTTGTTCTCCAAAAGCCGCACAACGTATTCCATAATTCTACAACAGGCTCGTCTGAGGCTTATAGAACAATGCTATTGAGTTTTATACAGCTATATAGGTCAATTATTGCATCCGTTCTTGAAAATGAGAATAGCCTTCGCATTTTTGCAGCCGTTAGGTACCCTGGGCTGCTCCAGCGAGCTAGGATAAACCAATGCTAGAAAGGGCAACGTTCTTTCCCATAGTCTCTGTAGAATCTTACAGGTAATTCATTTCGTCTAGTTGTCTTCCCACTATTAAGCCATTGTAGTTGCTATTCTATTCTGCGATCAGTTATTTCAATATCTGCCATATTGCCGTTCTGTGATGACTGAAAGGAGGTTTCGGAAAATGGAATTTGGTACTTCGGCCTTCTCTCTGTCGTCTTCCGTTTCGTTACCAGTATAGTCACTGAATAAGATGATTTAGATCAGTAGATTTTACATAAGGGCAAAACTTATTAGGCTTCTTAGTCAGATCAGTTGACAAAATTTTACGGTTAAGTTCATTGCACACTCTCTCACTGCTCTCCTTAGTATCGTTTCGTTCACATTTCATTTGTCTCTTTCATTTTTAACTCCGCTCAGATCTTTAATGAGTTCTCTTTGCTTCTGTTGCTTCCGACAGGGCTATTGAAACATGGTGCGTCTTTTCCATCCTTCAAAATCTTGCTTGGGGCGTCCTCATAACGGAACATTTGACGTTAGTTACTCAGGTACTCAGCAATTTGTATTCTGTCACTCTTGCTAGGCAAAAATATTTTCCTACCTTTCTTAACATTTGTTGTAGCACCCATGGTGTTTGTTGCTTTCGTACCCTCCTCTGCGGTAACTGATTTGGTAAGTTCAGGGCCTTTTGTTGTTAGGAAATATAAGATGTTACCTACACGAGTTGATTCTCTTACTTTCTCTCTTCGGACTACACCTTCAGAATAATGTCACACAATTTCCTGTCTCTGGGCCACTTTTGGTAACATAACTCTCTCATTCTGTGGCTGTCAAACTGAAGTCTATCCCTATCGCAACCGTATGAACAGGAAACCTTCTCGCAACATTCAGCAAGTTCTCTCGTAAGCGCTCTGCCTCTACAGCCCCATAGGCTGCTGCTCAGTAAAATGTTTGTTATTTAGCTACTCAGAAACGTCCTATTATCCTGTTTAGCCAATTTTGATGCTTATCTTCACCAAGATTGTTCACATTGGGAATCTGTAATATTATTGGTTGCTTTACTGCAATAAATACGCCGCCATGTATTGGCGTCTTTAACTTCTCTCCCCAGTAAATTAAAGTTAAATTATTATGTCTGAATAATATCTGGTTACCTGAATGGAAACGTTTGCGCGAGAGAAGTTGATTCCTCAATATTTTTAACACAAATGTCTCCCACACTCACAGATATTAATTTAATTCCTATTTAAATCCTCAAGTCTAAAAAGCAAAATGTTAAATGGCATGAAAATAGCAGCTACAGTCCGCAATCACACTCGTCTGCCTGTCGACGTCGAAGTCAGCACCTGGAATAAAATTTCAGTGGATCTGCAGAACTCTGGCGATCGTCGATTTTGAAAATTTATAAAATAGAGGCGCAATCGTACATCGTGCGGAAATCATCTTGGTTGCTATGGCGTACTCACTCTGCAGCATGAGAATCAGTGTCCAAGTTGTGTATTAATTTCGATAAAAGTGTATAAATTAATCTCTCAAAATAGAGCAGAAACGACCGTGATGCGGGCTTTACAGATATCCCAGGATACAAAGTTCCCTACGAGTTATGGCACACCAAATAATGTTCCTAGCCACAGACAAGGGAGAAGTTAAAATAACCTGTACCTTTTCCATTCATGAAATCGTATTATTCCATAGCCCGCATCTCGTGGTCGTGCGGTAGCGTTCTCGCTTCCCACGCCCGGGTTCCCGGGTTCGATTCCCGGCGGGGTCAGGGATTTTCTCTGCCTCGTGATGGCTGGGTGTTGTGTGCTGTCCTTAGGTTAGTTAGGTTTAAGTAGTTCTAAGTTCTAGGGGACTTATGACCACAGCAGTTGAGTCCCATAGTGCTCAGAGCCATTTGAACCATTTATTATTCCATAAATGGTTTTCATAGCTACATTTATGGATAAATCATCTCCTTGTATGAGACGAAATGTTGTCACAATTAATGAAATCACATTCTATATTCGAAATGGTAACTTCTAACAATGACGCTAATTACAGTTCAGCTGCGACCATACCATCCGATTCTTCTCCGCAATTGCTAAGTCATAAGTAAGTAAGTACATAGTGCATCTACATATCTACATCTGCATATATACTCCGCTAGCCACCAAGCGGTGTGTGGCGGAGGGCACAATTCGCGCCAAAGTCATATTTTCCGCCGTCTGTTCCACTCGCAGATCGCGCGAGGGAAAAACGACTGTCTGAACGTCTTTGAATGGTGATCATTGCGTGATTTGAAAGTTGGTGGTAATAATGTATGCTCTACATCCTCGGCGAAGGACGGATTTTGGAATTTAGTGAGCAGCCCCTTCCGTTAAGGCACGTCGTCTATCTGCAAGTGAGTCCCACGTCAAACTTTCTATGAGATTTGTAACGCTCTCACCATGGATAAATGTATAAGTCACGAGTCTTGCCGCTCTTCTTTGGATCTTCTCAATCTCTTGAATCAGACCCAACTGATAAGGGTCCCATACAGACGAACAATATGACTGGACGAACTAAAGTATTGTAAGCAATTGCTTATGTTGAGGGACTTCATCGCTTCCGGATTTTACCAATAAACCTCAATCTAGAGTTCGCCTTACCCGTTTCTTGTGTAATCCGAACGTTCCATTTGAGATCGTTTCGAATAGTCACACCCAGATACTTGCCCGATTTTACCGCTTCCAAAGACTGGGCATTTATTTTGTACTCGTACATTAGTGGGGATTTTCGATTTGTTATACGCGGTAGGTTACACTTACTGATATTGAGAGATAATTGCCAGTCATTACACCACGCATTTATTTTCTTCAAAACCTCATTGATTTGTTCACAACTTTCATTTGATACTACTTTATTGCAGACTACGGCATCATCGGCAAATAGTCTATTACACGTAATATTCCACATTATATCCACAGAGTTTTTATATCACCAATACCAATCAGAGATTCTCTCTCTCTCTCTCTCTCTCTCTCTCTCTCTCTCTAGCAGTCGTAATGAGTCTTTGATCCATACAGACTTCTTGTGCTAATACGCATAAACATATGCGCTAAAAGAGAAAAAGTGACAGGAAGAGGGAGATACTAGGCGCCTAACCTGGCTTTGATGTATACAACGGGACCAGAGAAAGTAAGTTACACATATCGTCCCACGCTAAGAACGTTCTGTAACAAGAGTGCCTCGCATTGTCAGAAGAGAGTACATGTTCTGTGTTTCCTGCAGACACAGTTCTCCTTTGGTGCGGATATCAGTTACATCACAGTATGGGAGTGAAACGACGCGATAACTAAAAAAATTTACTCCAAAGTTGAAGGACGCTGTACAGTACTGTTCTTCCGGGCAAAACGTCTAAATTTCACACAGATTCACCGTGAAATTCTGGCGCTATACGGACCGCACGCAATGTCGCGTCCAGCAGTAGCGAATTACCGCCAATAATTCGGCCAAGGCCGCGCAGATGTCGGTGATGCTCATCGAGACGCAAGGTAGTTAGTTGATAACGACATCGACCCCAGACGACAATGTCCAGGCAATCAAGACACTTAGTCGTAGCAGTCGCAGATATTCCGACGACGAGGACGTCCAAACACCGGTTCTCAAATGGCTCGGTGACCGAAGAGCGAATTAGTACACTGGCAGAAGGAAATCCCGACTCCATGAGATAATTAATGTAGAGTAATGAAATCTCGCGAATACATTTGACTATGTAACATACTTATGTCATTAACATTGCAATTTCACAGGTAACCGTAAACGCGAGAAAAGTCATTGCAAGCGTGAAATGCAGATCCGTTAACAACCGGTGTAACCACCAGAACACTGAATGTAATCATACAAACTTGCATGCACTGTGTCGTACAGGTGCCGGATGTCACTTTGTGGAACGGAATTCCATGCCTGTTGCACTTGGACGGTCAATTACAGACACGGTTAATGGTGGTCGTGCATGACGCTGGAGTTGTCGTCCGATGATGTTCCATATGTCCTCGATTGGAGACAAATCTGGTGATGGTGCAGGCCATGACTTCATATCTGAGACGTGGGACTTAGGTATGGCTGGAAAAGGTGTGGACGGGGCCTTACTCAGTTACCGTTGGTTGCTCAGTAAACACTTACACTTTATTTAAGAAAATAATTTTTTAAAAACAATCATTTTAAAAAAAATTGACTGTAACAGAAGCTACACTGACGGCTGAAGGGCTTATTAAGAAAGAATTCAAAATTATTTGTAGGATGAAAGCAACAAGCAATACTTCAGTACAATTAGCGGCTGAAGGCCTGAATTACAAGTGAGGAAGACAACTACACGTTGAGAATACCAAAATAATTTTTAAAAAATCATTAAAAAATTGACTGTAATACAAGCTACACTGACGGCTGAAGGCCTTATTAAGAAAGAATTAAATTATTTGTCGGATGTAGGCCACAAGCAATACTTCAGAACAATTAACAGCTGAAGGCCTGAATTACAAATGAAGAAGACAATTACACGTTAAAAATACCAAAATGATTTTTAAAACAACCAAATAAAAAATTTGAGTGTAACACGAGCTACATTGACGGCTGAAGGCCTTATTAAGAAGAATTCAAATTATTTGTCGGCTGAAGACCACAAGCAATAGGAATAATTTAAACAAAATATTATTTTTTAAACAATTGACACAATCAGACCAAATAAAGAAGGGAGTGATCCACAGACAGTGCTCCAAGGACCGACCTGGGAAAGTCCCTCAAACATAAGTAAGATGAGACAGGCAGCCCAGTGCTATCCTCACTTAACAGGATGGCAACTCAAACCAGTGACAGTTAAACGCAAGACCAACAATCTCGCAAAATCTACCTAATGTCCGATGCCCAATGCGCGATAGTATAACCCATGCCAGGCAAACGGGTGGACTACACTGCTGACATCGTAAAACGTCAAACATTATACAAGAGAACATGTTCAAATGCAAGAATAATCCGAGGTATCACACACGCACACACACACACACACACACACACACACACACACACACACACACACCCATGCACACAAGTGAAGGTTGCACTACTCGAATATAACGATCTATTCAACTTAAACTCGCTGAATCCAGACCTCGACGTGGTCGTGCGCTCTCGCGACCACATCCTCCCATCGGGCAGGTGTCCCGGCGAGTACTGGCGCTGTGCGGACCTCGCTGCTCCTCCGTCCTAAGCGAACTATCTGACACACGGCGACCCGGAAATACTAGAAGTCGCTCCAAAGATAGCACCACAGTACTTGCTCTCGATAAGCGCTGCTGCTGCCACTGACGGACAGACAAAGCGAGCAAACTTAGTGGCGCCAGTGAACAGACTAAGAGAACGAGAGGTCACAATCCCAGTACACTACGCCAACCTGTCAATGGCACCAAGACGAGCCGGAGCACGGCTCAATATCGACACTCTGTAGAGTCTTTAGGGTTACAATAGCGCTATGTGGATGAGCGTTATCCAGTTTGGGAACATCCCCAGAAATCTTGTTCATTAATGGAAGAACAACGGATCGAATTACCAGACTCATTTGCAGACAAATTTGCAGTCAGGATGCATGGGATAACCACGAGACTGCTTCTGCTGTCAAACGAAATCGCACTCCAACCATAACTCCAGGTGTAGGTGCAGTGTGTACAGGCCGCAGACAATTTGGCTGCAGACACTCACCTAGTCTCCTTCTAACCAAGCACGGCCATCACTGGCACCGAGGCAGAACCGGCTCTCATCAGAAAACAGAACAGACATCCACTAAGCCCTACAAAGAGCTCTCGCTTCACACCACTAAACTAACAAATGACGA
Source organism: Schistocerca cancellata (assembly GCF_023864275.1). Lineage (NCBI taxonomy): Eukaryota > Metazoa > Arthropoda > Insecta > Orthoptera > Acrididae > Schistocerca > Schistocerca cancellata. The sequence goes on from NC_064633.1 coordinate 421,112,731, forward strand.
TGGTTTTGGGTAAGTGAAATTCACGCTGCACGGCATCTGGCTCGAAACTGTCTTTGAAGTAACCGGTTTGTAGTATTTCGTTGTGTCATTGTCGTGTCAACTGCTTCTCAAATTGCTGTTGCAGTCGCCGTACGATGCGCCAACAGCAATATGCCGAACACGACGGTCTTCCCTCTTAGTTGTGTCACGTGGCCGTCGGAAATTCAGTCTTCTTGCGACAATATCTCCCCTAGACCATTGCTGCTAGCATTCATCTATAGTGGCTACATTCCTGCCAATCCTGTATGTAATATCGCGAAAAGAATATCTAGCCACGACCTCGTTCAAACTCGGTGCCACCCAGGGTAGCGGAGCGGTCTCAGGCGCCTTGTCACCTTTCGCGCGGCTCCCCCCATCGGAGGTTCGAAGTTCTCCCTCGGGCATAGGTGTGTATGTTGTCCTTAGCGTAAGTTAGTTTAAGTTGGATTAAGTACTGTGTAAGCTTAGAAACTGATGACCTCAGCAGTTTGGTCCCATAAGAGCACATGCAGGGCTATTACAAATGATTGAAGCGATTTCATAAATTCACTGTAGCTCCATTCATTGACATATGGTCACGACACGCTACAGATACGTAGAAAAACTCATAAAGTTTTGTTCGGCTGAAGCCGCACTACAGGTTTCTGCCGCCAGAGCGCTCGAGAGCGCAGTGAGACAAAATGGCGACAGGAGCCGAGAAAGCGTATGTCGTGCTTGAAATGCACTCACATCAGTCAGTCATAACAGTGCAACGACACTTCAGGACGAAGTTCAACAAAGATCCACCAACTGCTCACTCCATTCGGCGATGGTATGCGCAGTTTAAAGCTTCTGGATGCCTCTGTAAGGGGAAATCAACGGGTCGGCCTGCAGTGAGCGAAGAAACGGTTGATCGCGTGCGGGCAAGTTTCACGCGTAGCCCGCGGAAGTCGACGAATAAAGCAAGCAGGGAGCTAAACGTACCACAGCCGACGGTTTGGAAAATCTTACGGAAAAGGCTAAAGCAGAAGCCTTACCGTTTACAATTGCTACAAGCCCTGACACCCGATGACAAAGTCAAACGCTTTGAATTTTCGGCGCGGTTGCAACAGCTCATGGAAGAGGATGCGTTCAGTGCGAAACTTGTTTTCAGTGATGAAGCAACATTTTTTCTTAATAATGAAGTGAACAGACACAATGTGCGAATCTGGGCGGTAGAGAATCCTCACGCATTCGTGCAGCAAATTCGCAATTCACCCAAAGTTAACGTGTTTGGTGCAATCTCACGGTTTAAAGTTTACGGCCCCTTTTTCTTCTGCGAAAAAAACGTTACAGGACACGTGTATCTGGACATGCTCGAAAATTGGCTCATGCCACAACTGGAGACCGACAGCGCCGACTTCATCTTTCAACAGGATGGTGCTCCACCGCACTTCCATCATGATGTTTGGCAATTCTTAAACAGGAGATTGGAAAACCGATGGATCGGTCGTGGCGGAGATCATGATCAGTAATTCATGTCATGGCCTCCACGCTCTCCCGACTTAACCCCATGCGATTTCTTTCTGTGGGGTTATGTGAAAGATTCAGTGTTTAAACCTCCTCTACCAAGAAACGTGCCAGAAGTGCGAGCTCGCATCTACGATGCTTTCGAACTCATTGATGGGGACATGCTGCGCCGAGTGTGGGAGGAACTTGATTATCGGCTTGATGTCTGCCGAATCACTAAAGGGGCACATATCGAACATCTGTGAATGCCTAAAAAAAACTTTTTGAGTTTTTGTATGTGTGTGCAAAGCATTGTGAAAATATCTCAAATAATAAAGTTATTGTAGAGCTGTGAAATCGCTTCAATGTAATAACCCTGTATCTCCAAATTTTTTTTCAAACTCGGTGACCTGTTGACAGTCTTTGTCGCCTTAAGGACATTCTCGACTGACGTCAAGTCACTGCATCCAGTCTCAAAGGTAACTAACGCTCACTACCGTTACTTCGCGTATTTGAAGCAAATCTGATCTGCATTCTCTTAGTGGTGCTACTAGTGCCAGTCTTATGCGGCTGGCGCGAAATTTAAATAGGTTTCTTCATTCAGATGTAGAAACACGCCTACCACTTTTCGCTTATCTCAGTCAACTTCTTCTTGGTGTTGGAATTCCTTTCCGGCAAGTGTATCGTCGAGGAACTGAACGATTGGTAGAACGCTGCCACCGTCGTTTACAGAGACTTGGTAGCCATGGTGAATAGAGTGTGTCGGCCGCTGTGGCCGAGCGGCTCTAGGCGTTTCAGTCCGGAACCGCGCTGCTGCTACGGTCGCAGATTCGAATTCTGCCTAGGGCATGGATGTGTGTGGTGTCCTTAGGTTAGTCAGGTTTAAGTAGTTCTAAATCCAGGGGACTGATGACCTCAGATGTTAAGTCCCACAGTGCTTAGAGTCATTTGAACCATTTGAATACAGTGTCGTGTATCTATATCACACTGGCGTGCAGTATAGAATTCAGTAAAAGTTATTTGGCCTGCCATAATAATGAGTAAGTGCCTGCATGAAGTCACCTCGTGTATTCCAATGTGTATTCCAGATTTCGGTTTCAGCCAATTTTCTATTCATACTATGTGAGCATTATTACCACCTCAGTGATTGCAGCTGAGCGGATGAGGATAATGCTACTATAGCTATTGAGTTATTGGATCCCGACTTTGTTTCCTTATTTAAAAATGTTGTTCTGATAATTTTTGTGCATCAATGTTGGTTTCGGTTTCTTTCATGTCGTGTGGAAAACTGCCGCAATGCGCCGACGGCGGCATCTTCGTCGCTGCCGCCAGAAATAAGGCTACCAGTGCCACGCACATCCAGACATTATTTATGGTGTTCCCCGATTCAGAGATAAGCTTTATAATTGACTATTGTCAGTGAAGTTAACACTTTTACCAGAACAGTTGAAAGAGCATCCGCTCAAGACAGTCTTTCGACGTTCGAATTTGCAAATTGCTTATCAGAAAACATTAAAAATTTTGTTGAGGGTTACACCTTGGGTAACAGAAATCCGAACACGGCCATGAAAGATTCACTCAAACATTTAGGTAGTGTAAGATTGGTTAACTGAAAATGAGCTTCTGTTACGATTCTTTTCCTTTTTTTTCTTCTGACTTTTGATGGCAACCACCACAATTTCTCTCTTGTTCCATCCTTTTCATCTCAGAGTAGCACTTGAAATTTACGTCCTCAATTATTTGCTGGATGTATTCCAGTCCCTGTCCTCCTCCACAGTTTTTACCTTCTAGAGCTTCCTCTGGTACCATGGAAATTATTCTCTGATGCCTTAACAGATGTCCTTTCATCCTGTCCCTTCTTCTTCTCAGTTTTTTCCATATATTCCATTCCTTGCCGAATCTGAGGAGGACCTCATTATTCGTTACCCTATCAGACCATCTAATTTTCAACATTGTTCTGTAGAAACACATCTGAAATGTTTCGATACTCTGCTGTTCCGGTTTTCCCTCAGTCCACGTTTCACTACCATACACCGCTATGCTCCATACGTACAATCTCGCAAATTTCTTCCTCAAATTGAGGCCTATGTTTGATACTATTAGACCTCTCTTGGCCAGGAAAGCCCTTTCTATCAGTACTAGTATGTTTTTTATCTCCTTGTTACCCGTCCATCATAGGTTTTTTGCAGCCTAGGTTGCAGAATTCCTCAACTCCGTTTACTTCGAGATCACCAATGCTGTTGTTAAGTTTCTCGTTGTTCTCATTTCTGCTATTTCTCATTACTTTAGTCTTTCTTCTATTTGCTCAGACCATATTCTGAACTCATCAAACTGTTCATTCCATTCAGCAGATCCTGCAATTCTTTTCAATTTCATACAGGATAGCAATATCGTCAGCTAATCTTATAACTGATGTCCTATAACCTTGACTTACAATTCTACTCTTGAGCCTTTCATTTATTTCCTTCAATTCCTTCTTCGATCTATAGACTGAACAATAGCAGTGAAAGCCTATAGCCCTGTCTTACACCCTTTTTTAACCTGGGCATTTTCTCCTTTGCTTCCACTCTTGTTGTTCCCTCATGGCCGTTGTACATACTGTACATTACTCGTCTTCCCCTACCGCTTACCGCTACTTTACTCAGAATTTCGAACATCTTGCACCATCAGGTATCGACGAACGCTTTTCCCAGGCCTACAAGTCCTGTGGACGTGTCTTGCTTCCACCAACAACTCCAGCGTCAGAACTGTCTCTAGGGTGCCTCTACCTTTCCTAAAGCGAAACTGATCGTCATCTAACACATCCTCAATTTTCTTCTTCACTCTTCTGTACATTATTCTTGTCAGCAGCTTGGATGCATAGGCTGTTAAGATGATTTTGCGATAATTCTCGCACTTGCCGGATCTTGCAGTCTTCAGAATTGTGTATATGATATTTTTCAGAAAGTCTTGTGATTTATCGCCAGTCTTGGTGTACACCCCCAATGTACTATTTTCACCCATCCGCTCTCTCTCTCTCTTCTGCATTTATCAGTGGAATTGTAGATGTAGATGTAGAGATGTAGGATTCCCTTGCTTTAACTCTACCGAAAGTGGTTTTGACTTTTCTATATGCTGATTCAATCCTTCCGACAATCATTTCGTTTTCGTTCTGAATACATTATGGGAAAGGCAGTGATCAATGTCTTACAAATATTTACTATTGAAAACAGTCTTGATCACGATTTATTTATCAAGGTGACCGGTTTCGACCATTACTGTGGTCATCTTCAGACCATTGAGTAGGAACCTCTTTCTGTTGGAGAATCACTACTCGAATTTTTTTATTCCTGAATTTCCCCGAACATTTGGGTACTTCCTTCTTCGTCAATCAGCAAAAGTATTTCTTCTGTTATTCATGGTTTCTTCGCAGTTACCTTCCTTGTGTCTATGTTTTTCTTTCCAACTTCCATGAGTGCCCTCTGTAGAGATGTCCATTCCTCCTCATCTGAACCGCCTACTAAATTATTAATTATAGCATTATCTATAGCCTCAGAGACCTTCAACCCTATCTCTTCATTCCTTAGTACTTTCATATCCCACTTCTTTGCGCATTTATTCTTCTTGACTAGTCTCTTAAGCTTCAGCCTACACGTTATCATTAGTAAATTCTGATTTGAGTCTACATCTGCTCCCGGCTAAGCCTTACAATCTAGTATATGATTGCGGAATCTTTGCCTAACTATGCCGGAATCTAATCTTCTCGTATTCTCCGTATTAATCTTTCTCCTCTCTCATTCCTACTACCAAGCCAATATTCCCCCACAACCCCATCATCTCCTCATTCCTTTACGTACTGAATTATCTTAGGCACGTATACCTTAACTATTGTTGTCAGCGTTGGTTTGTTGTCGATTCTGATAAGAACAACTCTATCGCTGAACTGTTCACAGTAATTCACTTTCCATCCTACCTCCCTATTCACAACGAATCCCGTTATATATTGTATGTCGCGTGCTGTAATCCTGTTCTGCAGAATTCGATGACGCCTGCAGAACTATTCTTTGTACAAGTGAACGGAAATGGCATTTGATGTACTATTCACAAGCTCCCTCAAGTCAGAGTCTTTATCAATTACATTTAATCAGTATTCTTGTAACCCCACAATGAGCTATGCGTGTTGTACAACATGAACTGAAATACAAGTTTTGGACAACCAACTACACTGCTGGGCATTCAAATTGACTGACATGTGATTACATTTTCATGTAATTTGGGTGCATAGATCCTGAGAAATCAGTACCCAGAACAACCACCTCTGGCCGTAATAACGTCCTTGATACGCCTGGGCATTGAGTCAAACAGAGCTTGGATGGCGTGTACAGGTACAGCTGCCCATGCAGCTTCAACACGATACCACAGTTCATCAAGAGTACTGACTGGCGTATTGTGACGAACCAGCTGCTCGGCCACCATTGACCAGACCTTTTCAATTGGTGAGAGATCTGGAGAATGTGCTGGCCAGGATAGCAGTTGAACACTTTCTGTATCCAGAAAGGCCCGTACAGGACCTACAACATGTGGTCGTGCATTATCCTGCTGAAATGTAGGGTTTCACAGGGATCGAATGAGGGGTAGAACCACGGATCGTAACACATCTGAAATGTAACGTACACTGTTCAAAGTGCCGTCAATGCGAACAAGAGGTGACCGAGACGTGTAACCAATGACATCCCATACCATCACGCCGGGTGATACGCCAGTATGACGATGACGAATACACGCTTCCATTGTGCGTTCACTGCGATGTCGCCAAACACGGATGTGACCATCATGATGCTGTAAACAGAACCTGGATTCATCAGAAAAAATGACATTTTGCCATTCGTACACCCAGGTCCGTCGTTGAGTACACCACCGCATTCGCTCCTGTCTCTGATGCAGCGTCAAAGTTAACCGCAGCCATGTTCTCCGAGCTGATAGTCCATGCTGCTGCAAATATTGTCGAACTGTTCGTGCAGATGGTTGTTGTCTTGCAAACGTCCCCATCTGTTGACTCAGGGATCGAGATGTGGCTGCACGATCCATTACAGCCATACGGATAAGATGCCTGTCTTCTCGCCAACTAGTGTTACGAGGCCGTTGGGACCCAGCACGGCGTTCCGTATTACCCTCCTGAAAACACCGATTCCGTATTCTGCTAACAGTCATTGGATCTCGACCAAAGCGAGCAGCAATGTCGCGATACGATAAACCGCAATCGCGAAAGGCTACAATCCGACCTTTATCAAAGTCTGAAACGTAATGGTACGCATTTCTCCTCCTTACACGAGGCATTACAATAACGATTCACCAGGCAACGCCGGTCAACTGCTGTTTATGTATGAGAAATTGGTCGGAAACTTTCCTCATGTCAGCACGTTGTAGGTGTCTCCACCGGCGCCAACTTCGTGCGAAAGCTCTGAAAAGCTAATCATTTGCATATCACAGCATCCTCTTCCAGTCTGTTAAATTTCGCGTCTGTAGCGCGTCATCTTCGTGGTGTAGCAATTTTAATGGCCAGTAGTGTAATTTTCTACTCTGTTACTGTTACCCGATACTCATTTGACCAGAAATCCTTGTCTTCTTTCCATTTCACTTCACTTACAAGCTCTATATCTGGATTAAGTACTAGCATTCCCTTTTCACATTGTCAGCTTCCCGACCTCGTTCAAACTTGTGACATTCCACGCCCAGACATGTAGGAAGTTACCCTTTCGTTGGTGATTCAATCTTTTTCTCATGACCGTCTTCCCATTGAATGGGGGACTAATCCGGAATCTTTTGCAAATGAGGAGATCATAATGACTCTTACGTTCAGTGGATACACATTATGTGTCTTTAATGCAGTGTTTCCATTGCCTTCTACATCTGCATGCGGATGATCATTGCTGATGCTTCCGCATTTTAAGGGCAGTTTCCCACCCCAAGGGCAAGGGAGTGCCCTGAACCTCTGTCCGCTCTTCCGCCCTCTTTCACAAGGCTGTTGGTAGAACGAGGGTGATTTCTTAAGCAGGAAGTCTTCGGCCGCCGCTGCCGATGTTTTTTATTAAAAATTTAAGCAGCGGTGAGGTTCAAACTCGGGACCCATGATGTTTTGATTACTAGTCAAAGACACTAACCCTAAACCATGGATGAATCAGAGGTTTTAACGCCGCACCACCAAGAGGAATCCATCGTCTATACAACACCTCCACATCTGTAACTTACTCAAGACTATAAAATAGCTGTGTGGAAAGAGGTACCAACAGCACGCAAGCGCCAAAAAAATTTGCAACTTTGAGATTCTCATCCTGTTGAGAGTTCTTTCTGCCCCTTTCGAGAACTGGTGTGCTTCTGCCACGTGTAACACAGCGATGGTGTACATCAAGCTGTCATGAACTCCTGACGTCATCGCTCTTAATTTATTTCCGGACATCCTAATAAAATTCTATTTGCAGCAGCCTACATCTGCTCTTGCGCCAACCGCTAACGCAGAAGTCAGTACCCTGCTCCTTTTCAACAAACAAAACATTGTGATACTATTGTTCTATATGTCTTCTCAAGGTGTGTGCGTCGTTAATGAAGCTGACAAGAGTGTGTTTACAGGAAAGATACCAAACCAATGGCCTGTTTAGCGTCGCGCTGGCCGGTGCCTCAGGTAACAACGTCACCGTGCAGTGTTCTCGGGGAAAGTCCCTTAGCTATCACTTCGCAGGAAGCCCGCTACACGTGTGTAATGTAAATGTCGTGTGACTAGGGCTTCCCGTCGGGTAGACCGTACGCCGGGAGCAAGTCTTTCGATTTGACGCCACTTCAGTGACTTGCACATCAATTGGGATGAAATGATGATGATTAGGACAACACAACACACAGTCCCTGAGCGGAGAAAATCTCCGACCCAGTCGGGAATCGAACCCGGGCCCTTAGGATTGACATTCTGTCGCGCTAAGCACGCAGCTACCGGGTACGGACATGTGTACACTAATCAGCCAAAACGTTATGACCACTCAGTGACCACCGCAACCTTAGATGCCACTTGGTGGGGCCGACCGGTGTGGCCGTGCGGTTCTAGGCGCTTCAGCTGGAACCGCGTGACCGCTACGGTCGCAGGTTCGAATCCTGCATCGGGCATGGATGTGTGTGATGTCCTTAGATTAGTTAGGTTTAAGTAGTTCTAAGTTCTAGGGGACTGATGACCATAGATGTTAAGTCCCATAGCGCTCAGAGCCATTTCAACCATTTGACCACTTGGTGGCGTTGCGGACACGTGAAGCGGTAACAAAAGTATGTAAGCGGAGCGGACACGGACTGTTATCAACCTAGCGAAGGCATAGACAGCAAATGGGGAAATCCATTGAGATAAGTGTCTTTGACAAAGGTGAGATTCTTATTGCACAGAGCCTGTGAACGAGTATCTCTAAAATTGCGGAGATGGTCAAATGTTCACATGCTAATGTAGTGAGCATCTACGGAAAGGGGTAGAAGGATAGCGAAACTACCACAGAACATGGGGTTCGGTGGCTTGTCTGCTCTGTAAAGTAGGATAGATAGTGATCATCTGTGGCATCTCTGGCGAAAGATCACAATGTTAGTGCACGCACAAGTGTTTTGGAGCACACGGTTCATCGTATATAGTTGAGCATGAAGCTCCGCAGCAGACCACCTCTACGTGTTTTCATGTCGACCAAACGACATCACCAGTTACGACTGCAGTGGGCAGGGGTCCATCGAGATTCGAACGTCGATCAATGGAAACGAGTCGACTCGTCGGGTGATCCACATTTTCGCTAAACTACGTCGATGGCCGCCTCTACAAGCGCCGTTAGCGAGGTGGAGTGCGGCTCGAAAGTGCAGCAAGCCAGGACGCAGGCTAGTAGAAACAGTATCATGCTCTGGGAGACATTGTCCTGCGCTTGCATGGGAGGTATGGTAGTAATCGAAGACACACTGACAGCTGCGAACCACATGCATCCCTTTATAATTGATGTCTTCCTCGACGGCGATATCATCTTTCATGTGTGTAATTGTCCGCGTCTCGGAGATAGAACCGTGCTACAGTGGTTTGATGAGCATTATAGTGAACTGCCGTTGATGTCTCGGCAAGAAAATTCGCCTGATGTAAATCCTATGGAACCAATCTGGTCGCTATAGGGCGCCATCACCGCGCAGGCAAATCAGCGGCCCGTTATTTACTCGAATTACATTCCTGTACCTAGATTTCTAATGCCACATACCTCCACAAAACTAGCAAGAAACTGTCTGATGCCTAATTCTCAGAATCAATGATATATTTCGTTAGAAAGACAGACAAACAAACTATGAAGCAGGTTGCCATAATGTTTTGACTCATCAGTCTAAGCTGCTCCTGCGTGAATTGCAAAACTGAGACGTCCCTGCTCATATACCTACCTTTCACAGCGTATTTCTGTAACTCTTCGTACATACAAGGAGTGTACAAAATATGAAAACACCACAAAGGCAACACATTGCTATATCTAAGTCTCCTCTTTGGTCTAACCCTAAGTAAGGGTATAGTGGCATCACTTGGTAAGTCCCTTGATGACCTGCCTCGCCGGCCGGAGTGGCCGTGCGGTTCTAGGCGCTACAGTCTGGAACCGAGCGACCGCTACGGTCGCAGGTTCGAATCCTGCCTCGGGCATGGATGTGTGTGCTGTCCTTAGATTAGTTGGCTTTAATTAGTTCTAAGTTCTAGGCGACTGATGACCTCAGAAGTTAAGCGCATAGTGCTCAGAGCCATTTTTTAGACCTGCCTCCAGGAAGATCTTTTTTGGGCATGGTCACTTGCCTTGTTGCAATCTCATCCTGGTCAGGCTGTTAATTTGGTCTATCCACGGCAATGGTCCGCGTCCTCTTGGTCTTCGGCCATTGACTTTTCCCTCTATAGTTTTTCTTTCCATTACCTCTTGCCTTCTGGCAACCTGATCAAAATATTTCAATTGATTTTGGTTGACAAGAGTCGACAGTATTTTTCCGATACCGAGCTACCTCAGGATCTATTCATCAGTTCGCTATGCTATCCATGGCATTCGAAGCAATCTTCTATTACGCCACATTTCCGGAGCATCAATCCTGTGACGATCCGACGTCTTTCTTGTCCATTACTGCATGGAAGGTTAGAGTTTGAACGAAAATGAGCTTTGAATTTGCAGTGATGGAGGCGTCTTTCCATATGTGAGCAAGTTTTGCTGTGGAGTTCCGCGCGTCTACGTATCTCTGCCTCGCAATCTCCAGTACAACAAATCCTCAGTACTCGAAGCGACTGACGACCTGTTAGACGGCAGTGCTTGCGATATCAGGTCCGCTGCCTCAGGGCGATCTGTGATCATCACTTTGGTCTTTGCACTGCTGATTTCAAGACCATATTTTCTGCTTTATTCGGCCAGCCCTCACACGATGGTTTCCTGTTGATGTTCGTCTTTTGTAATTACCAGTGTCATCTGCATATCTGAGAGTATTAATTTTTCTACCAGCTACAACGATGCTTCTGGACCAGTCTTTAAGGACCACCCTCACGTTGTGCTCACTATTTGCAATGAACGATAATGGAGAGGGCATTAGAAGAAAAGATGGCTGAGAAGCTGTTATTCGTTCTAATTGTTACTGCGTTCGAAAAGTACAGTTCCTAAATGTGGTATACTAGATGTCTCGGCGTACCCATCTCGATGAGGGCAGTCCATAGCTTCGACCATTCCACTTTCTCAAAAGCTAATACGGAGCAGGAAAATCGCTGGCATTCAAAACAGCTTCCAGTGGTCTTGGAATTGACAAATACAGGTCCAATATGGATTTCAAGGGAATCTTATACCATTATTCCTGCAAAATAGTGGCAATTTCAGATATAAATGATGGAGGCTGGTACCCTAAAAATATACTTCTCTTCAAAGCACACCACTAACGCTCAATAATACTTAGATGTGGCGATTTTGGTGGACACAGCGCCACGATTGGGGAACAAATATTGTACCATGTGATCGACCTGATCAGCCAAGATGGACACATAATTTTTGGCAGAAATTCGACCTTGCAGAGTAACCATGGCGTCCATGGAATACCGCGATATGGCTGCTCAAATCGTCACCAACTCCCACCGTATTTCGCTCATGGGTCGTAAACTTGGCCATAAGCTGCAAACTCATCCGACCAAATAACATTCTTCCAATGCTCCTTAGTCCAGGTTTTATGGCTTCTGCACCATGTTTTCACGTAACGGTCATTTGCATTACCGTTGTGTGGTTTTGGAATTCCAACTCGTCCTGTCAATCTGTCCTTCTGGAGCTTCCCTCGTGTTGTTTTGTTCTTGACAGGGTTTGCGAGTGCGACACTCAGCTGTGCAGTGATTTTTGCAGCTGTCGTCTTCTTACATTTAGTCACAATCATCTTCAACGACCGTCTGTCATGATCACTGAACACATACGTTCGTGTGCGTTGTGACTTAGTGGATGATGTTTTTTCCCTTTCTTTGTATGAGGTATAAATATTCGATACGGTGCTTCTTAAAACACGAAACAGTTCGGCTACCTTGCTTACGAAAGCACCCATTATACGAGAATCAACAATTTTCCGACGTTTGAACAGAGTTACCTCCATCTTAATGCACCAACAACTACACAGAACACTGTTCTGACCACGGCTGACACTTGCGACGCATTGAGGACATTGCACAGAAGCCCTTCGTTGTCGAATACAACAGCGCAACTTGCAGGCTTGGCTGGTACCTCGATTCGTGTTGCAGCGCGCATTACTCGCCGTGTGGCCACATCTGTGTCCAACATCTCTATATGTAGCAGATGATGTTTCGTTGCTCGTAGGATGTTACCAATTCTGTACGTAGAAACGTGGTGCCGATATCTTACGCCTATCGCAAAATACAGTGAACATTATTCGAGGCAGGTACAGCCTGGCGTAACTTCTGTGTTTTACGCGCTTGGGTGATCAAAAATAAATGATCATATCCTCGTTGGTGAATTTTGATGCACAAAGTTACCTTGTAGATGTATTCCTGCTCACGAAAGCTTTCATGTTCATATGTTGTCTGTTGTTGCCGTCATCAGTCCGAAAACTGATTAAATGCAGCTTTCCATGCTACTCCACCCTGTGCAAACCTCTTCATCTCAGAATAACTACTGCAACCTACATCCTTTTGAATCTGCTACTGTATTCATCTCTTGGTCTACCTCTATGATTTTTACCCCACACAGTTCCCTCCAGTACTAAATTGGTGCTCTCTTGAGGCCTCAGAATGAGTCCTGTCAACCGATCCGTTCATCTAGTGAGGTTGTGCCACAAATTTCTTTCCTCCCAAGTTCTATTCAGTACCTGCTCATTAGTTACGTGACATACCCATCTAATCTTCAGTATTCTTCTGCAACACCACATTTCAAAAGCTTCAATTCTTGTCCAAACTGTTTATTGTCCATGTTTCACTTCCATGGATTTTCTCTGCCTCGTGATGGCTGGGTGTTGTGTGATGTCCTTAGGTTAGTTAGGTTTAAGTAGTTCTAAGTTACAGGGGACTGATGAACTTAGATGTTAAGTCCCATAGTGCTCAGAGCCATTTGAACCATTTTTCACTTCCATACATAGCTACACTCCATACAAATACCCTCAAAAAAAGGCTTCCTGACACTTAAATCTACATTCGATGTCAAGAAACTTCTCTTCTTTAGAAAAGCTATTTTTCCATTGCCAGTCTACACTTTATATCCTCTCTGTTCAGGTCCTCATTATTTTGCTTCCCAAATAACAACGTATCTACTACTTTAACTTATTTCTTAAACAAATTCTCTCAGCATTACCTGATTTAATTCGAATACGTTCCATTATACTTGTTTTGTTTTCGGTGATGTTCATCTTATATCCTCAAGACACGATCAATCCCATTCAGCTGCTCTTCCAAGTCCTTTGCTGTCTCTGAGAGAATTACAATATCATCGACAAACTTCAATTTTTTTATTTCTTCTAGGGGACTATAATTCCTACTCCAAACTTTTCTTTGATTTCTTTTACTGTTCGTTCAGGGTGCAGATTGAATAACATTTGGAATAGGTTACAACCCTGTCCCACTCCCGTCTCAACCGCTGCTTCCCTTCGTGCCCCACGCCTCTTATAACTGCCATCTGGTTTCTGTACAAATTGTAAGTAGCCTTTCTCTCCCTGTGTTTGACCCCTGCCACCTTCAGAATTTGAAAGAGAGTATTCCAGTCAACATTGGCAAAAGCGTTCTCTAAGTCTACAAATGCTATAAACGTAGGTTTGCCTTTCCTTAACCTATCTTCTATGAGAAGTCGTAGGGTCAGTATTGCCTTGTGTGTTCCTACATTTCTCCGGAATCCAAACTGATCTTCCCCCGAGGTAGTCCGCGGCTCATGGTCTTGCGGTAGCGTTCTCGCTTCCCGCGCACGGGGTCGCGGGTTCGATTTCCGGCGGGGTCGTGGAGTGGCGGCCGAACCGCCCCGCGAGGGGTCCCCCGGCCACCAATGCCATACGCTCATTATTATTCCCCGAGGTCGGCTTCTACCAGTTTTACCATCCGTTTCTAAAGAATTCGCGTTAGTATTTTGCAACCATGACTTATTTAACTGGTAGTTTGATAATATTCATATCTATCAACACCTGCTTTCTTTAGAATTGGCGTTATTATATTCTGCTTGAAGTCTGAGGGTATTTCGCCTGTCTCACACTTCTTGCTCACCAGATGGTAGAGCTGTAGAGTTCTTACATGGCTGGCTCTCCCAAGGTATCAGTAATTCTGATGGAATGGTATTAACTCCTGGGGCCTTCTTTCGACTTAGGTCTTTCAGTGCTAGCCGGCCGCGGTGGTCTAGCGGTTCTGGCGCTGCAGTCCGGAACCGCGGGACTGCTACGGTCGCAGGTTCGAATCCTGCCTCGGGCATGGGTGTGTGTGATGTCCTTAGGTTAGTTAGGTTTAAGTAGTTCTAAGTTCTAGGGGACTTATGACCTAAGATGTTGAGTCCCATAGTGCTCAGAGCCATTTGAGCCAATCTTTCAGTGCTCTGCCAAATTCTTCGTATCATATCATATCTCTCTTCTCTTCTTACTCTACGTCCTCTTACATTTCCATAATATCGCCCTCAAGTGCATCTCCCTTGTATAGACTCTCTATATTCTCCTTCCATCTTTCTGCTTTCCTTTCTTTGCTTAGGACTGGTTTTCCATCTGAGCTCTTGATATTCATACAGGTGGTTCTCTTTTCTCCAAAGGTCTCTTTAATTTTCCTGTAGGCAATATCTATCTTACTCCTATAGATGCCGGTCGCTGTGGCCGAGCGGCTATAGGCGCTTTAGTCCGGAACCGTGCTGCTGCTACGGTAGCAGGTTCGAATCCTGCCTCGGGTATCAGTGTGTGTGATGTCCTTTTTTAAATTTACTAACTTACCAGCCCAATTAAGGGATCTAACATTCCACGCTTCTTACCGTAGGACGCCAGTTACCTAATGAATCTTCGCTAGTTATTTATCATCTCTTGGGCTCTTCGCCTTACAAATAAAGCTGTCACGTAAATTTACACACAGTTATTAATTACTGAAGTTCCTGAATTAGGTTTTAGCCCAAAGTGCCTCAGATTTATTAATATACGTTGTTATAAATTGTTACTGTTCTAATGCCTTCCCTCGTAAGTGAAATCACACAAAGAGTTTCTAATAAATTATGTAGGATGACAGTGAAATATGGTCAATAAAAACAACTAGGAACGTTTTAGCGACTCGAAGACATACATGGACTGAGCACGTATTAAAATACGAAATTTTAATGAAGACAGGTTTTGGCACCGAGTCAGGTAGCATACAGCCTTTCACGGACCATCGTTCGTGGATTAAATTATCGATTCAGCTGTTACGATTAACATTGTACCTGACGAACACTAGTCGGTAGGTGCTCATTCATCAGAGAGCCTTTCCTAGATAATCACAGGTCATAAACAATTAATGAACTGTATCAATCGTCCCATAAAACTGGAAGCGTGTTTAGATTAAATTTCGCTCGTAATTTTGCCTTAATATAGCCGTCAGATCTTTCTACTGCACCAGAGTTGTTACACGTCAAAGTCGTGTTCTTTCGTGTGAATTCGATTTCCCAGTTCTAATATCTATCGTGACATCTTATTCTACACGTAAACTACGCTAGAACGGCTTTTCAATTTGGAGGTTAAGAACTTTAGTGTGAACACTTTCCCTCTTATTGAAGAAACGAAGGTACCCTGGTCACGCAATATTAGGGAGACGAACCTATCGGGTATAAATTGGGCAAAGTCATTCTGAACGCTTTCACCAAAAAGTGTCTTGAGCAATTAATGCGATATTCCGTGCGCAATGGAATTATTTTAGAGCTCGTTGCTACAAGTCGACAATCAATACAGAGACATAGATGAGCGATAACGAAGTCATCATATTCACAGTCGGTACTACAGTTAATAAATCCATAATAAATCCATCAGCCCACTTAGAGAATGAATGGGCATTATTTGGTTCCAATGTAAGGGACGTAGAGGAATTATGAGCCAAGTTGGAACCGATTGTAAATCGCGCTCTGTAAAGAAATGTGCCGAACAAGTAGATTAACGAAAAAAAATCCATTTTGGTTTAATAATAGAATTCGGAAAATGCTGAAAAAATAGAGATGTTTACCTCTCGATCCAAAGAAAGAACACCGAAATGTCAACAGGCAAAACGTAGTAGACATTCATGCGCCTATAAAAAAATTTATGGGCGAAGCGTATAATTTCCACAGTTTTATCTTGAAGAAAGATATTGTCAATATTCTTAAATAAATTCTGGCCCTTCGTAAAATCAGTAAGCGGGTCGGAGAGCTCAGTTCAGTCACTCGCAGACGAGTCTGCTGTGGCAACAGAAGACAGCAAAAAGAAAACTTAAGCTATAAATCTCGCTTTTAAAAATTCATTCACGGAGTAGGATCGTACGAGCATACCGTCGTGTAACCGTCGCACAAACTTCCGTACAGTGAACATAAAAACAGACATCCCTGACGCTGAGAAGCTGCTGAAAGAGTTGAAAGGAAGTAAGTGGCCAGGTACGCATGGAATAATATCGGTTTTACGGAGAATACTCCTCGGAAGTGACCTCATATTATTTTGTATTTATAGCGAATCTTTCGCCCACAAGACTGTCCCAAGTGACTGGCAAAAAGTATAGGTGACTCCTGTATATAACAAGGGTATAAGAACGGACCCGCAAAGTTACAGACTAATATCTTTAGCGTCGTTTTTCTGCGTAGTCCTTGGGCGTATTCTAAGGCGGAATATAATAAATTCCCTTGAGAGAAAAAAGCTAACATCCGCAAATCAATACGGATATAGGAAGCATCTCTCCTGCGAAACTCAACTTCTTTTCTTGAGAGGCATCCAGAGAAACATGGATGCAGGGCAACAGAAAGATTCCATATTCCTAGATTTCCGGAAAGCGTTAGACACAGTGCCACCCGACAGGATCTTAACGGTGGTCCAAGTATACGAAATAGGTCCTCAGGTACAATAGTGTCTCGAAGAATTTTTAAGTAAAAGAAACTAGAACGTTTTCCTAGACAACAAGTGTTCACAGGATCCAAAGGTACCAACAGGAGCGCCCCAGGGAATTGTAATAGGTCCGCTATTGTCTTCCATGTACATAAACGATCTGATGGGTAGTATGAGCAACAATCTCGACTGTTTAGTAATGACTTTGTAAAGTACGGGACACTGTCGTCTTTGAATAACTGTAGGATGATTTGGACAGAATTTCTATTTGGTGTGATGAGTGGCATTGTGCTCTGAATGTAGAAAAATGAAGAGACGTAGGAAAAACAATCAAGAATTGTTCGAATACAGCGTGTGTGTGATGTGACGCATTACACAATTGGACCTGTGAAATATCTAGTTGTAATTATGTAAAGCCACATGGTATGGAATGATGATATGAAGTCAGTTACAGGTAAGGCGAATTGTCAGTTCATTTATTTGGAGAATTCTAGGAAAATGCAGTCATATGCATACATAAAACTGTATGTATATATTCAACCAAGTCTGGTACACATTCTACTTATTGTCTGGGAAGAAGTGCTTTTGCGTGAAGAATCACCTAGCTCCCACAATGGTAGGATTGGAGGTGGAAAGAGTTGGTAATCCCTAACATACAGGCTGCCTGCACATAAAACATGTTTGCAGATTGCATTCGAATGCATTCCAGTGGTTGTACATGCAGATGGGCACAGCTGAGCAGAGAGAGGGAGAGAAGTTGGATAATGAGAAGGGGTTAAATGAAGTGGACAGACAGAGGCGACGAGGAGATGGACAGAAAGAGAGGGGTGAGAAGGAGATGGTTAGAGAGAGGGTGAGGAGGAGATTGACAGAGAGAGGAGAAGGAGAGGGAGTGCAGGAGGCGGTTCAGAATGGAGAGATGTAGTGGGAAGTTGGAAAAGGGAGAGGAAGGAGGAAGAGGTGGACAGAGAGAAAGGGAAGGGAATTATGGAGAGAGAGAGGGGGGTAGGGGAAGGAGGAGATGTGTAGAGAGAAGGGTGGTAGGATATGGACAGTAAGAGTGGTGTTCAGAGAGTGGGCGAGGAGGAGATGGGCAGAGATGGAGAGGAGGAGGAGGAAATAGTCAGAGATAGGGGGAGGAGATAGAGATGGGAGAGGAAGAGATGGACAAAGAGAGGGAGGGGAAGGAGATGAAAAATGAGGGTAAGGAGGAGACGGATAAAGAGAGGGTGAGGAAGAGATGAACAGAGAGACAGGGAAGGAGGGTCTGGAGAGAGGAAGAAGCAGAAGTTTGACAGAGAGGTGGCGAAGAAAATATAGGGGGAGTGGGAGATGGACAGACAGATGTGGGGAATATGAGACAAAAGAGAAAAGGAGAAGAACATCGATAGAGCGAAGGGAAGAGAAGATTTGAACAGTGTACATATAAGTCGTACATGTACATGGGCAAAGCTGTGGGTAAAAGAGTAGTTCATCTGCAAAGGAGACCATATAAAGAACACTTGTGTAACCCATTCTTGAGTTCTTCTCGAGTGTTTCAGATCCCCACCAGGTGGATTAAAGGAAGACATCGAAGCATGGCTGAGGTATGTTCCTAGATTTGTTATCGGTAGGTTCGGCCGAGACACGAGTATTACGGAAATGCTCCGCAAAATCAGATGGGAGTCTCTGGAAGGCATAAAAAGTTCTTTTAACGAAAGGCTACTGAGAAAGTTTATATTTGCCACTGACTGTAGAACGAGCCTACTGTCGCCAATGCACATCTGGTTTAAGGGCCGCGAAGACGCAGTAGAAAACAAGTTCTCTCGGAAGAGTACAGACAGTTGTTTATCCCTCGCTCCAGCAAAGGGTACCATCCGCCGTGCGCCGTATAGCGGCTTGTGGAGTTTGCATGTAGATATACATTACAAGAAATATCGTTAACAACACGCTGAAAAGCACCGCTACTGAGGCTCCACACCAAGCCATAGCTGTAGGAGTTGTCCATTCCATACCTTTCATTTACCACTATAAGATAGCAAAATAGTAATCTCTCTCTCTCTCTCTCTCTCTCTCTCTCCCTCCCTCTCTCTGTCACTCAGTCGCTCTCTGGGCCGAGCAGTATAAAGTGAAGTTACTATCGGTGCTATCGTATGTGGTCATGGAAAATCGTTGATAAATGAAATCCATTCTGCTGGAAGGTTATCTTTGAGCTATTCACAGGGGCAAGAGATATTCATATTGAGCTTAAGGCTGGAGAGTGTCATCAGGTGAGTGCAGTTTTAATTATCCAGTTTGGCAAGAACTAGGCTGAATACTAATGAAGTGTCATCAATTACCTCTCTTTCACGCCCATCGATTCTTACAACTGCCGTCCAGTTTCTGTACAAGTTCTAAACAGCCTTTCGTTCCCTGTATTTTACCCCTATTACCTTCAAAATTTCAAAGAGAGTATTCCAACAAACATCGTCAAAAACGGTCTCTAAGTCTACAAAAGCTATAAATGTAGGTTTGCCTTTTCTTAATCTACAGTATCTTCTAAGATAAGTTGTAGGGTTGTAACAACGAAAATACAGGAAGCATGGCACCTGCTACCGATATATAACTTTTTTTAATTTTATGTAAATATTTGTAATTTAAATGCTTTCTTTTAATAAGTAAGGACATTGCTTCACTTTATGTGTACATTTAGTTAGAGGTCTGTTGACGTTTCATTGTATGTATCTGTGTTTTACTGTAAAACTTATAAGCTCTGGCAAAAAGCCAAAGGAATTATTTGGAATTATTTGCATCGACTATCAACGATAATAGCAGTCCTTGTGCGTTATAAAATCTTTGGGTAGGGAGTTGTTGCGCAGAGTTGTTGTTGTTGGTAGAAAGTATTAACGGCTAACCCAGCAGCATAACTGAATGTGATTTGATTGGTAAGATTTATTTAAATAATAATCAGTTAAACTCAGGGCGATTGTGTCCTCATTGCCCCAGACATTGTTACCAAGCAGGATCCTTGTTCCTTTTTTTCCTAATATGCTGAGTGTCACAAGAAACAAATTGAATAGTTACAGCCTGATTATTAATGAATAATTTCTCTTTTAAGAATTTTAGCCTCAGTCTACTTTCAACTAACTGTTGTACAACAGAGGCTTCATTATATGACTAAAGTAAAGCAATTTTATTTTTCAAGTTTGAGAATCAATCACTGGAAAAAATTCAAATCTAAAGAAATGCACAAATAAAGGGTGCGGAAGTTTTATTTATTTTATATATAGCTTGGAGCACACGGCTGTTTGGTTTGGTATGTATTCTAGTATTCAATTCTGTTCAAGTCACTAAAAAGGGCTCAGTTGTTCAGACAATAATATGAAATCTAATTTGCAAAATAAGTAATGGCAAAGTAAAAAGTGCTTGCTTTTTTTCTAAATGTCTTTGATGACGTTATGCTGAGGTCACTGAAAGTCATTGTTCACGTAACGAAGTTCAGTGCTAACATACAGTTTAATTTCATATTTTCAAATCATTACTCGATTGCCTTTTCCAAAATTTAATGTCAAACATAACGTAATAGTGACTTCTCAGTTTTCCTTATCATTACATACTCACTTAAAATTAGTGTAAAAAAAGCGCAAACTTTAGTTGCCACGTCAGTGTTTAATAATACATGTTTTTCTTTCCCATCATCTTGTACAGGATTTTGGGTGTAAATTGCCCTAGTGGGCTGGCGACCGTTAATTACTTCCTTTTCGTTCATTAGTGTAACTTTTGATACATGATCAGTGGTACCCCTTTCTGTCCAGTGTTGTTCGTGAGTTAATGCGCAAAATAACTTTCATTTTCCAAATTATAGCCCTGTTCGTTTTAATTACTTTTATTTTAGTAGGCTTTCCATCAGAAGGGTCGGTTGTACACTTTCCTCCTACTTATCGGTATCACTTCTTCGGGAAAGATAGCCATATACAATTAGAAAAAATCCATTAGGTATACACGCGATCCACGATCATATTTTATATCGCAAGCAGAATAGGCCGATTAGTAAGAGGGAGGTTACAGAATCAGTGCTGCCTCGCGTGTTCCTACATTTCTCCGCAATCGTATTATGTAAAATATATCAAGCAATAAAAGAATTTTTCACATGTATGATAAAGTTCAAAAGTCAAAGAGTAAATAGATTATTCAAAGAGTAATTACTGTTTCATATTTCGCATTATATTCTTCAGAGCAATAAATATGTTGTACTACACACTTTCTAAAGCAACCTACGTTCTTTCTCAGCGTTCAAGCTATCTCCATAGCAAATTTCATCAAAATCGGTTCGGCGGTTTAGTTTTGAGAGCCTAACAGACGGAGTTACTTTCGCATTTGTAGAATTAGTAAGGAAAATACGCAGTCAAATCACCGACAAGTTTTACAGCTTCACAAACACCAGATACTTTACACCACACGTAAGTAGCTTCATCTTGAATCACCTTACGAGTCCTCAATACAAAAGGCATCGCACAATAAAACTAAGACGTACCAATATCCTTATTAAAAACTTCACTAACACTAATAGTACGTTAAGTACTGACGTAACGCTTATTAAAACTTTCAAGACAACCAATAAGGGAAAAATTCAAAATACCACCTACTAAATTCCTTTCAACTTCACTTTATTTTTCTCCTTGGCCCCAGAACAGATTTCAGTATTATCAATGGCCTTGTAAACAGTAGCGCGTGAACGGTGTAAAATAGCTTCCAAAATAAAAGTTTTACTGGCCAGATTGCAGTTCATACATATTCTGGTTACTAGTTTTAATTGTGTACTTCAACCTGAGAAATGTTACTGCAATAATAAAAGTCCACCCAGTCACTTTTAACCTCAGAAATGGAAATTATTGTGGAATCTCCGATGTCCTTCTAACCCATGCGTCTCACATCGATTTTCACTCCATGTTCAAAGTCAATTAACTCACGACGTGGCGCCGTGTTCGTAGCACATCAGTCTGTAATCGAGTGTTCAGATGTCGTGTATGCACTTGAGCCCTTTGCTGACTCTAGTCGCAACAATCGTGAGTCATACAAGGAAGATCTCCCAATGAGACAATCCTTTCCCTGATTTTTATCACAATTTTTGTCACTATTTTTATGATCCCCATCTGAAAACTCCCCCCCCCCCCCCCCATGAACCATGGACCTTGCCGTTGGTGGGGAGGCTTGCGTGTCTCAGCGATACAGATAGCCGTACCGTAGGTGCAACCACAACGGAGGGGTATGTTGAGAGGCCAGACAAACGTGTGGTTCCTGAAGAGGGGCAGCAGCCTTTTCAGTAGTTGCAGGGGCAACAGTCTGGATGATTGACTGATCTGGCCTTGTAACACTAACCAAAACGGCCGGTCCTGCTGTGGTGGTACTGCAAACGGCTGAAAGCAAGGGGAAACTACAGCCGTAATTTTTCCCGAGGGCATGCAGCTTTACTGTATGGTTAATTGATGATGGCGTCCTCTTGGGTAAAATATTCCGAAGGTAAAGTAGTCCCCCATTCGGATCTCCGGGCGGGGACTACTCAAGAGGACGTCGTTATCACGAGAAAGAAAACTGGCGTTCTACGGATCGGAGCGTGGAATGTCAGGTCCCTTAATCGAGCAGGTAGGTTAGAAAATTTAAGAAGGGAAATGGATAGGTTGAAGTTAGTTATAGTGGGAATTAGTGAAGTTCGGTGGCAGGAGGAACAAGACTTTTGGTCAGGTGAATAGAGGGTCATAAATACAAAATCAAATAGGGGTAATGCAGGAGTAGGTTTAACATTGAGTAAAAAAATAGGAGTGCGGGTAAACTACTACCAACAGCATAGTGAACGCATTATTGTGGCCAAGATAGACACGAAGCCCATGCCTACTACAGTAGTACAAGTTTATATGCCAACTAGCTCTGCAGATGACGAAGAAATTGATGAAATGTATGATGAGAAAAAGAAATTATTCAGGTAGTGAAGGGAGACGAAAATTTAATAGTTATGGGTGACTGGAATTCGAGAGTAGGAAAAGGGAGAGAAGGAAACATAGTGGGTGAATATGGATTGGGGGAGAGAAATGAAAGAGGAAGCCGTCTGGTAGAATTTTGCACAGAGCATAACTTTATCATAGCTAACACTTGGTTCAAGAATCATAAAAGAAAGTTGTATACATGGAAGAATCCTGGAGATACTAGAAGGTATCAGATAGATTATATAATGGTAAGACAGAGATTTAGGAACCAGGTTTTAAATTGTAAGACATTTCCAGGGGCAGATGTGGACTCTGACCACAATCTATTGTTTATGAACTGTAGATTAAAACTGAAGAAACTGCAAAAAGGTGGGAATTTAAAGAGATGGGATCTGAATAAACTGACTAAACCAGAGGTTGTACAGAGTTTCAGGGAGAGCATAAGGGAACAATTGACAGGAATGGGGGAAAGAAATACAGTAGAAGAAGAATGGGTAGCTCTGAGGGATGAAGTAGTGAAGGCAGCAGACGATCAAGTGGGTAAAAAGACGAGGGCTAATAGAAATCCTTGGGTAACAGAAGAAATATTGAATTTAATTGATGAAAGGAGAAAATATAAAAATGCAGTAAATGAAGCAGGCAAAAAGCAATACAAACGTCTCAAAAATGATATTGACAGGAAGTGCAAAATGGCTAAGCAGGGATGGCTAGAGGACAAATGTAAGGATGTAGAGGCTTGTCTCACTAGGGGTAAGGTAGATACTGCCTACAGGAAAATTAAAGAGACCTTTGGAGAGAAGAGAATCACTTGCATGAATATCAAGAGCTCAGATGGAAACCCAGTTCTAAGCAAAGAAGGGAAAGTAGAAAGGCGGAAGGAGTATATAGAGGGTCTATACAAGGGCGATGTTCTTCAGGGCAATATTATGGAAATGGAAGAGGATGTAGATGAAGATGAAATGGGAGATACGATACTGCATGACGAGTTTGACAGAGCACTGAAAGACCTGAGTCGAAACAAGGACCCGGGAGTAGATAACATTCCATTTGAACTACTGACAGCCTTGGGACAGCCAGGCCTAACAAAACTCCAGTGAGCAAGATGTACGAGACAGGCCAAATACCCTCAGACTTCAAGAAGAATATAATAATTCCAGTCCAAAAGAAAGCAGGTGTTGACAGATAAGAAAATTACCGAACTATCAGTTTAATAAGTCACAACTGCAAAATACTAACGCGAATTCTTTACGGACGAATGGAAAAACTGGTAGAAGCCGACCTCTGGGAAGATCAATTTGGATTCCGTAGAAATGTTGGAACACGTGATGCAATACTGACCCTACGACGTATCTTAAAAATAGATTAAGGAAAGGCAAACCTACGTTTCTAGCACTTAGAGAAAGCTTTTGACAATGTTGTCTGGAATACTCTCTTTCAAATTCTGAAGGTGGTAGGGGTAAAATACAGGGAGCGAAAGGCTATTTACAATTTGTACAGAAACCAGATGGCAGTTATAAGAGTCGAGGGACATGAACGTGAAGCAGTGGTTGGGAAGGGAGTGAGACAGGGTTGTAGCCTCTCCCCGATGTTATTCAATCTGTATATTGACGAAGCAGTAAAGGAAACAAAAGAAAAATTCTGAGTAGGTATTAAAATCCATGGAGAAGAAATAAAAGCTTTGAGGTTCGCCGATGACATTGTAATTCTGTCAGAGACAGCAAAGGACTTGGAAGAGCAGTTGAACGGAATGGCCAGTGTCCTGAAAGGAGCATATAAGATGAACATCAACAAAAGCAAAACGAGGATAATGGAATGTAGTCGAATTAAGTCGGCAGATGCTGAAGGAATTAGATTAGGAAATGAGACACTTAAATTAGTAAAGGAGTTTTGCTATTTGGGGAGCAAAATAACTGATGATGGTCGAAGTAGAGAAGATAGAAAATGTAGACTGGCAATGGCAAGGAAAGCGTTTCGGAAGAAGAGAAATTTGTTAACATCGAGTATAGATTTAAGTGTCAGGAAGTCGTTTTTGAAAGTATTTGTATGGAGTGTAGCCATGTATGGAAGTGAAACATGGACGATAAATAGTTTGGACAAGAAGATAATAGAAGCTTTCGAAATGTGGTGCTACAGAAGAATGCTGATGATTAGATGGGTAGATCACATAACTAATGAGGAGGTATGGAAAAGAATTGGGGAGAAGAGGGGTTTGTGGCACAAGAAAAAGGGACCGGTTGTTAGGACATGTTCTGAGGCATCAAGGGATCACAAATTTAGCACTGGAGGGCAGCGTGGAGGGTAAAAATTGTAGGGGGAGACCAAGAGATGAACACACTAAGCAGATTCAGAAGGATGTAGGTTGCTGTAAGTACTGGGTGATGACGAAGCTTGCACAGGATAGAGTAGCATGGAGAGCTGCATCAAAACAGTCTCAGGACTGAAGACCATAACAATAACAACAACATCTGATCACTGGTGAATATGTATGATTTCCATGTTCTACGCAGCTCAGGACATTCTTGAAGTGAGCTTCTTTTTCTAAAACTTGCATTCACTTTGTATAAATAATAAACGTATCCATTAAACACACGACTTTAAAAGTAACTCTTGCTCTTTTTCTTTACTTTAAGGAGTAGTCTCATGGCCTGTTCCCTCTTCTCTTCCTTGGTCTTCCTGTATCACTCTTTCCTACAGATCCATTGACTATTACTTGTCTGATTATTCTCACTGCCCCCATTTTTCAATGTTCTTCTTCCATTTTGTTTCCCGTTTTCTACTGTTTCATTCAAGCGAAGCATACTGAATTCTTTCCTATTTCAGGATTCTTTGTTTGATCTCTCAGCGTAAATCCTTATACTTCCCTTAAAAAATTCTTTTAGTTCACTGTATGGTTCTTTGGTCTCTCTTAGTTACTGTCCAAGTCTCACTTCCGTATATGAGCATAGTTGTTGCCATTACTTTGTAAATTCTGTCTTCGTATCGTTCCAAGTTTTATTGGCTAATGTTCTATGTATAGTGCCACATAGCATTTGAAATACAATCATATACATAATTTACATAACATCAAAATAGGTGAAAGTGAGATACCTGTTCAATGGACATTCCGTTTAGCATTATCTCACTGCCCTATAAAAGTCATAACTTTGATTTTATTTTGTGATATTTTCCAGTTATAGAGTTTAGTTATTGCGTCCAAATCGATGTAGAGCAAATTGTAATTGATCCTCCATCTTTTGTAAAATATTTGGTCATCAGAAAAGGGTACAATATTTCAATCTGTGTTTCTATGAATTAATTTTATTCCTGGGTTAACTTCTTCTTTTCATTGTCTAGAAATTTTGTCTGTATTAATTACAATTTCATTATTTAAACACAAGCATGTTTGGGGTAACCTCGTCTTTCCATTACATTCCACAGCATACATCCATTCACTCTATGGAAGGCGTTTTCATAATCTACAAAGGCAGTAACAGTCTCAAGCTTACGTTCTCCTCTATTTTTAACAGTCTTCCGCGTTGCTGTAATATCGTCACTGCATGATGGGACAATATTATGAAAATGGAAGAGGGGGTAGATGAAGATGAAATGGTAGATATGATACTGCATGAAGAGTTTGACAGAGCACTGAAAGACCGAAGTCGACACAAAGCCTCGGGAGTACACAACATTCCATTACAGCTGCTGATAGCCTTGGGGAGCCAGCCATGAAACAACTCTTCCATCCGGTGAGCAAGATGTATGAGACAGGCGAAATACCCTCAGACTTCAAGAAAAATATAATAATTCCAGTCCCAATGAAAGCAGGTGCTGACAGGTGTGAAATTTACCGAATTAATAAGTCACAGCTGCAAAATACTAACACGAATTCTGTATAGACGAATGGAAAAACTGATAGAAGCCGACCTTGGGGAAGATCAGTTTGGATTCTGTAGAAATGTTGGGACACATGAGGCAATACTGACCCTACTACTTATCTTAGAAGATAGATCAAGGAAAGGCAAACCTACGTTTCTAACATTTGTAGACTTAGAGAAAGCTTTTGACAGTGTTGATTGGAATAGTCTCTTTCTAATTCTGAAGGTGGCAGGGGTAAAATACAGGGAGCGAAAGGCTATTTACAATTTGCACAGAAACCAGATGGCAGTTATAAGAGTCGAGGGGCATGAAAGGGAAGGAATGGTTGGGAAGGGAGTGAGACAGGGTTGTAGCCTATTACAGATGTTATTCAATCTGTATATTGAGCAAGCTGTAAAGGAAACAAAAGGAAAATTTGGAGTAGGAATTAACATCCATGGAGAAGAAATTAAAACTTTAAGGTTCGCTGATGACATTGTAATTCTGTCAGAGACAGCAAAGGACTTGGAAGAGCAGTTGAACGGAATGGACAGTGTCCTAAAAGGAGTATATAAGATGAACATCAACAAAAGCAAAACGAGGATAATGGAATGTAGTCGAATTAAATCAGGTGATGCAATGGGAATCAGATTAGGAATAAGACACTTAAAGTAGTAAATGAGTTTTGCTATTTGGGGAGCAAAATAACTGATGATGGTCGAAGTAGAGAGGGTGTAAAATGTAGACTGGCAATTGCAAGGAATGCGTTTCTGAAGAAGAGAAATTTGTTAACATCGAGTGTAGATTTAAGTGTCAGGAGATCATTTATGAAATTATTTGTATGGAGTGTAGCCCTGTATTGAAGTGAAACGTGGACGATAAATAGTGTAGACAAGAAGAGAATAGAAGCTTTCGAAATGTGGTTCTATAGAAGAATGCTGATAATTTGTGGGTAGATCACATAACTAATGATGATGTACTGAATATAATTGGGAGAAAATGAATTTGTGGCACAACCTGACTAGAAGAAGGGATCGGTTGGTAGGACAAGTTATGAGGCATCAATGGATCACCAATTTAATACTGGAAGGCAGCGTGGAGGGTAAAAGTCGTAGAGGGAGATCAAGATATGAATACACTAAGCAGATTCAAAAGGATGTGGGTTGCAATAGGTACTTGGAGACGAGAAAGCTTCAGTAAAAGGACGCCAGCTATTCTTTTCAGACTATAATTAATTATTCGTGCATATAATTTATAGTCAGTGATCAACAGATTTATTCATCTGTCATTCTCACAAGTACTTGTAGTTCCTTTTTTATGAAGTCTTATTACCTCCGTCATTCTCCAAGAGTCTGGCATCATCTTCTTCTAAAAATACACAAGTGAAAACCTGAAGTATATGCGACGAAATGTGAATGCAGAGGTCCAAAAAGTGTAACCAAAATTGTTTTATATTTGAGTCACTATTCCCCAAAAAGCTCTTTTTAACATGTGAATAGGAAACTAACTTCATAAGATGTAGTATAGAAAGATGTATTAAACTATTTATGGCGGATTTTATTGTCCATTGTAAATAGGCTGTTTAGGTTTTTATGTTGGTAACGTCACGTTGCGCTCTGTATGAAAATCACTGACTGTGCTGTAAGCAGTCGGTGGCTGGTTGGACTCATTGTTGGCTTATTCGCTCGTGTAGTGTTGGGTAGTTGGATGTGAACAGCGCGTAGTGATAGGCAGTTGGGAGGTGAGCCGCCAGCAGTGGTGGATGTGGAGAGAGAGATGCCACAGTTTTGAGAGGTTACTATAAGCGGACGGTCTGGACGTATGTCCGCTAGAAAAAGGAAATTTGTAAAGATGGTTGTCATGAAGTGATAGATATATGTAATGACTTTTAATCATTATGAGGGCAAATAAATTGTTTGTTCTCTATCAATATCTTTCATTTGCTAACTATGCCTATCAGTAGTTAGTGCCTTCAGTAGTTAGAATCTTTTATTTAGCTGGCAGTATTGGCGCTCGCTGTATTGCAGTAGTTCGAGTAACGAAGATTTTTGTGAGGTAAGTGATTCATGAAAGGTATAGGCTATTGTTAGTCAGGGCCACTCTTTTGTAGGGAATATTGAAAGTCAGACTGCGTTGCGCTAAAAATATTGTGTGTCAGTTTAGTGATGATCAGAATAAGTAAAGAGAGAAATGTCTGAGTACGTTCGGTTTTACTCAGCTGTCTGTATCAAATAACGTAGGAGGTTTTCCAGCACTGTCCTTCATAATTTTTCTAAGTGGACGTTACACCATGCATAGTATGAAGCAATATGTCCAATGGGGGCCATTGAGGATACTTCAAAGATAAAATTGAATTAGTATTTAGAAATAGATATGAATGTTTTATATATACATACGATCGTACATACTGTTTTAAATGACTGAAGCAAATTTTCAGTTACACCAGTTAGGAATGAGAAAAATAATTAGCTTGGTAGTACGCACTACTGAATTGTTATACAATGTTCAAAACTACATTTTGTACCACTCTGGTATTTTTTTTAGGAAACCGAAAGACCCAGCGGTCGAACTCTGAAATTCAGTTAATTATACAGCGTCGTAGGCTACCTCCAAAGTCGATAATTAAAACGGTAAATGCACAGGCAAAACCGCAGACATATAAACTGCCGAGTTACTCGCCCGCAGTATCATGGCTGACAGGGGGGAGCAAATGAAATTGTTTACTCTCCGTTTTCACCCCAGGCTGGAACACATTCTGTGGTCAGCGGCTTCGATCAATGATCTGAAAAACTAAAAAACAGTGTAAGAGGTCCGAGAAGGGAGATGAGCTTTAAATGCCTTGTCGACGGCTAGATTATTAAACATAAAACATCAGTTCAACATGAAAAAAATTGGGGAAGAATTTGTATGTAGTAGCGTTAATATTTTAGCGAAACCACGCAGAGCAGGGTGGCTGGACCGAAATCGAAGGCTCGAAATCTGAAGCTCGAAACTTATAACGGACTTCAGTGCAAGATACCTTTAATGGCTTCCACAACGAAAGTGATTCGAAACCAGGCAGAAAATCCAAAGAGGTTCTGGTCAGATGTAAAGTATACCAACGGCAATACGCAATAAATACCTTCACTGTGTGGTACCAGTGGTAATATCACCAATGGCAGTGCCACTAAAGCGGAGTTACTGATCGCAGTTTTCCGGAATTTCTTCACCAAAGAAGATAAAGTAAATAGTCCACAATTAGAATCAAGAAGTGCTACGAAGATGAGTAATCTAGAAGCATATACCCGCGAAGAGTGACAATTGATTCTAAACAATAAAAAGTATACTAAAAGGAATCCATTAAATTTCGGTTACATAACAAATCACACAAATCTAAAGGCTGTCAATTTAACTAAATACCAAGGACTTAGAATTACGAACAACTTAAATTGGAACAATCACATAGGTTAAGTTGTGAGAAAGGCAAACCTAAGGCTGCGATTTATTGGCAGAATACGTAGGAAATGCAACAGATCTAGTAAAGAGACTGCCTGCACTACGCTTGTCCATACTCTGCTAGAGTATTGCTAAGCGGTATGGGATCCTTACCAGAAAGGATTGACGGAGGACATAGAAAAAGTCCATAGAAGGGCAGCTCATTTTTTATTATTGGCAAATAGCTGAGAGAGGGTCACGGATATGATACGCGAAGTGGGGTGGCAAACATTAAAACAGAGGTGTTTTTCGTTGCAGCGAAATCTTTTCACAATGTTTCAATCACCAGCTTCCTCCTCTGAATGTGAAAATATTTTATTGGTGCCAATCAGCATAGAAAGAAATGATTGTCATAATGAAATTAGAGAAGTCAGAGCAGTACGCAAAGATGAAAGTGCTCATTTTTCCTAAGCGATGCTCGAGAGTGAAAGGGTAGACAGATAGTCTGAAGACACTTCGATGAATCCTTTGCCATGCACTTAATTGAGAATCGCAGGGTTCTCATGTAGATGTAGATATAAAACCTGTCGCATCGTCTAATTACTGTTTTCTGTGCATTTCTTTCCTTTGCCTATTCAACATTATTTTAATCACTAAGTTGAGTTTTAATCACTTCTGTGATAAATAATGTAAGAACATACGACACCACAGCGGCTTTTATTTTTGAAGACGTGACTCATTATGTACTGCATGTGTCACTACATATTGCTCGAAGTAAATTTTTATATTTTTACGTAATAATAGCGCCTTTGTCATGATTCTTGTATATCTGTTGGTCAAGATCCTTACGCAGCTTTGCTTGCTCAGAGACTTATGCTAGATTAATTAATCTTCAAATATAGACTAAACACAAATGCAGTTTTTTTTACAGATAATGGACCTTGATGAGTGGTAAAACAGGCAGGGTGCTTCCCTTGCCAGAAGAAAGGTAGTATACGATAATTTTGAGGCAATTTCTGAGCTACAGCAAAAGAACGTTAAATTCTAACAGGTTATGACCCTGGTTTTATTATAAGGTATAGTAGACTCTTGATAAGTCGCAGTAAATCCAGACTCAAACTGGAGCTATTGCTCAAGGCATGTGCACTATGCCTGTCGTAGACTCAGCTTACAAACTACGACACAAGCTCATCATGAAGACAGATTACAGACGACGATAAATAGCCATCATGAACCTGTTAATGGGCCACGGGGCATAAACTTTGTGAACTCGGCTTACAGATGGTCCATGCACTTAATTAATCTGGCTTACACGCCGTTCGTGGTGCACTCAGCCTCGTGATGCCAATTGAGGAGCTACTCAACCGAATAGTAGCGGCTTCGGTCAAGAATACCATCTTACGACCGGGAGAGCGGAGTGCTGACCCCACGCCCCTCCTATCCGCATCCTCCACCGAGGATGACACGGCGGTCGGATGGTCCCGGTAGGCCACTCGTGGCCTTAAGACGGAGTGCTTACACACCGTCGCATAGTTTCATAGGCAACTCAGCGCACACGCCACAAGGTGGCTTGCGGAGTATGGGTGTAGATGTCGATGTAAACAGACGCATATGCTCGACGTGAACAGGGCTTGCAGACTCTAGCCTATGCTCGTTTGTACTTGGCTTTCAGGCCAGAGCACGTTATATTCGTGAACGTGGCTTACAGACCATGGCTCATCATCTTTTGTGAAGGGAGGCTGCACTTTGTACATAGTTGTGGAACTAGGTCTTGCGAGCAGTTTATCACTGACTCGCTGGGCAACGTTCATTCCGCTTCAGCAACTACACAAATACCTTTCTCTTTTTACGAGACGGAGCTAGTAGTTCTGAAGTGGAGAAATCCTGCTCTTAACAAATATTTTTTCTGCGAAATGTTATCGAACAATGCATACAAATCAACTGTCTACTCCGCCTAACGTTTGTTGATTTTAAAAAAGCATTTGACACTGTACACCGAGAATCATTGTGGAATTTTTTAAGCCTGTATGGAATTCCCGACCATCTCACTGGCGTTCTCAGAAACCTGTACCTAGATGCGAGTTGCTGTACAAGAACAGAAGAAACCCCTTCCTTCTGTATTTTGACAGGCATCAGACAGGGATGCATTTTGTCAATTGACATAGCACATGAGCAGGTGTCAGTAAATATTTTAGAATGCTAGAAATTTTTGTGTGTACATACTGATGAAAACATCAACTGGGAGAAGAATATTACTGAGCTTCTCAAACAGTTAAGTTCAGTTGATACAAGCGTATCAAATTTCTGACGTATTTTGCGTATTTCCACTCAATAAATGTCTTACGGAATAACTTTCTACGGCAACTCGTCACTTAGAAAGTAAGTACTAATTGCACAAAAGCGAGCAGTAAGAATGACATGTGGTGTTCACCCACTGATGTCATGTAGGTGCCGCTTCAAGGAGCTAGGCATTTTAATTGCGCCACAACAATACATATATTCGCTAATGAAATTCGCCATAAATAATCCATCACATTTGCGAAGAGTACCAGTGCCCTTATCTATAACACTAGAAAGAAAAATGATCTTTATTATGAATTGTTGATGCTGTCAGTTGATCATAATGGGGTCAATAAGAAGCAAAAAAAAATTTTATCATTTGCCCAGTAACGTAAAATGTGCGGCAGGTAGCCAAATAAGTTTTAAATCTAATTTAAAACCATTTCGCCTGAACAACTCCTTCTATTCCACTGATAAATTTCTACTTAAAGACTGGTAGCCAGTAAACCAAGTAAATAAATAAGTGTCGTTGCCTACGTGGGACTAAAAATAATATGTTCAATGTTCACTAATTTTAAGAGTAATCATGTAAAAATATCCCGTAAACTGATTCATTCCACATCGTTTCGATTAAAAAATAGTTCAAATGCTCTATTGAATGTTTGACTAATTAACTAACTAACTCAACAATTCTTTTCATATTAGTCATAGATTTCATAAAGAGAAAAACTATGGACAACACCAGCATGGGCATACGTTTGAATGAATACACTAGGCTTCTATGGATTTCTTTGATGACATTGTTCTTCTGGCAGAAATCCCAAAATGTTCATAACTGACTATCAAGCAGGATGGAATGGTCAGTTCTGAAAGGCTAAAAATGCACAGCGATAAAAGAAAAACAACGTAATAAAGTGTGGAAATGTATCTCCTCCAAGTATACGGTAACAGATGATTCTACAAGATGTTGACCGATTTCCATATCTCGACAATCTTATGTGTAATAACCGCGGTGTTGGTGCAGACATTACCAGCAGAACTGGGAACGCTCCTGCAAGTATTCCAACGAATGCGGTCCTTATGACGATTAGACTTGGTGCACAGAACACTCCATGGAGTCGCCAATCAATAACTTTATAAGTACGTCCACAAAGCTTCGACTGTACTCCTCTATCATCCTACTTTTGGCCATATATGCATGTGATACCTCTAAAACGTCAGAAAAAATCGACACACAAGCTCAATGATTTCGCCAACGATGCTTAAGGCGAATTTTGAAGATAAGCTGTTGTGACCGCGTTTCAAATGATGAAGCACAGAGAGGAAGTGGACTACGCAGCCTGCACATAATTGTTGCTGAAAGAAGACTGAAGCTTGCATCGCATGCTCTTAGCATGAAAGACGGAATAATCAACAAATCAGCATTTTTATGGAAACCAGCGGATGGATACAACAATAGAACGAACTTTTGCAAAGGATCATCAATGCATAGGCATGAAGTGGGAGGAAGCTGAAATCACGGCAGGCGATCGCGTTCACTGGAGGAAACTTGTTGCCCGATATGCTACCTGACATTGGACGACTGCATTACGAAAGTCGTCGTAAGCTATGCTCTGGAAGAGCAGTTCAAAGGAATGGACAGTGTCTTGAAATGAGTATATAAGATGAACATCAACAAAAGCAAAACGAGGATAATGGAATGTAGTCGAATTAAGTCGGCAGATGCTAAGGGAATTAGATTAGGAAATGAGACACTTAAAGTAGTAAAGGAGTTTTGCTATTTGGGGAGCAAAATAACTGATGATGGTCAAAGTAGAGAGGATATAAAATGTAGACTGGCAATGGCAAGGAAAGCGTTTCTGAAGAAGAGAAATTTGTGAACATCGAGTATAGATTTAAGTGTCAGCAAGTCGTTTCTGAAAGTATTTGTATGGAGTGTAGCCATGCATGGAAGCGAAACATGAACGATAAATAGTTTGGACAAGAAGAGAATAGAAGCTTTCGAAATGTGGTGCTACAGAAGAATGCTGAAGATTAGATGGGTAGATCACATAACTAGTGAGGAGGTATTGAATAGAATTGGGGAGGAGTTTGTTGCACAACTTGACAAGAAGAAGGGACCAGTTGGTAGGACATGTTCTGAGGCATCAAGGGATCACAAATTTAGCATTGGAGGGCAGTGTGGAGGGTAAAAATCATAGAGGGAGACCAAGAGATGAATACACTAAGCAGATTCAGAAGGATGTAGGTTGCAGTAGGTACTTGGAGACGAGAAAGCTTGCACAGGATAGAATAGCATGGAGAGCTGCATCAAACCAGTATCAGAACTGAAGACCACAACAACAACAACAACAACAACAACAACAACAGCTATAAACACCAAGAGTTGAGATTTGATTGTTGGAGAAGCAATATCGTTGTTACAGGTAGTCTACGAGAACCAGTGCACAGATGATGGCCTCTGATAACTATCAAGAATTCGTAGTGGACGGTTGGAGACACATTATCTTTGTTACAGGTAGTCTGCGAAAACCAGTTCATAGACGTGTATACGATTTTAATTAAATCCCTCAGTGTCAGTTAAGCCCTGAAAATGGTGTACTGAAGCACCGAAACTGCTAGCCATATAATAAATAACCCCATAAGGAAGGCTGTAGGTGTTCCATTTTATTAAATAAACAACTTGTTCCTGGATCTCTACGGACTCCCGTAGCGTATACAACAGTCGTAAAAGTTGAGGTGGTTTCTGTTTACTATATTTTTCCGCGCGTTTCCGATAACGGCCACAGGAGGCCAAGCAGAATAATATCGTGGTTGGATAGGACAGATAGTAAAAGCTAGACAGTCCAGAAACAAAGCAGGTGATACTTGCGTTCCGGGGCCGTAACGCCAGTGACGTTGCCAAGAGGCTTCACCTCGCACATACACGTCTGTCACTGGGTGCTTTGGTTTGGCGGGGTCTGGAGTGGAAGCCATCGCGAGTTGCGAGGTGAGGCTGGAGATGGAGCGGTGCACGCGAGCGACATGCAGAGGGTAGGGCTGGCTGCCGGCGGTACGGCCGCGTGTTTCAAGCAGCGGCTGGGCTCGGCGCTGCGTCGCGGGCATGGAATGCGGCTGGGCCGCAATGGTGGCCATGCAACGGCCAGTTGCTGTCGGAGCGACATGCAGGAGCAGCGGGTCGTATGGCGGAATTGGGTTTCGTCGGGCCGATTTGTGGCGTCTCACGGTATAGCTTGCAATTTTGAGTCCGTGTGAGCTGGTCTGAGGGATATTAGCCTCATCGGTGAGCTGCTTTATCTGAACGTTACTAGTCTGGAATTGTTCTTCGGTTCTCGCCATTAGTGGTTACCATTAAAGCTCTCGTACTCGCAGTATACTGTGTTCACCTACACCATGTCGGCATAGTTGTTATTTGATCTGGCATGGATGTCACCGCATTCTTAGTTCCGTCCAGCGCGTCACTTTCTACGGAACTTCTTGCTTGCTAATTAATGCACTTACGGAAAAAAATCACAACACCAAGAAGGAGTTGTGCGATTTAAACGATTGTTGGTAGGCGTGTTTCCACATCTGAAAGATAATGTCTATTCAAATTTCGCGTCAATCGCAAATGAGTGGCAATAGTTTCGCCACTATGAGGATGCAAATCAGGTTTGTTTTAACGCTGTGATGGGCGTGAGTGTGTTAGTTTCTTTTGAGACTAGATGTGCTGAATTGGTGTTAGTCAAGAAAGGAGAAAAAGAATCCATTATCAACACCTCACAGAGTTTAAACGAGGTCGGGTTATAGGCCCGCGACAATCTGAATGTTCCTTCTGCAATATTGCAGATCACAACACCAAGAAGGAGTAGTGTGCCATAAAAGGAAGTTAGAATATAGCCACTGTTCATGACTGCTGGCAGCCTTGGTCTTGAGAACGTTCTGTCGCAAGAAGGTCGGGCTCCGGACGACCACAGGATATCACCGAAAGGGAAGACCGCCGTGTTTGGCATATGGATCTGGCGCGTTGTACTGCATCTGCAACAGCAGTTTGAGCAGTTTTTGGAACCACAGTGATACAACGAACCGCTACAAATCGGTTACTTAAAGGGCAGGCGCCCTGTAGCGTGCTTTCCTTTGACGTTAAACACTGCCATTTGCGACTTAAGTGGTGTCAGGCGAGAGCTCACTGGAGGGCCGGGTAGAAGTCTGTTGTGTTTTCTGGTGAAAGCTGGTCCTGACTCGGTGCCGGTGGTGGCCGTGTAGGAGGAGACCAGTTGAGGGCCTGCAACCAACCTATCTGTGTGCTAGACACACTACACCTACACCTGGAGCTGTGGTATGGTAGCAGGAACGCTCTCGTGGTGTGAGTTAACGAGCATTTCGCTCTCATTTAAGTATATGGCCGAGAGAGTCAGCCCTCGGGAATTGTAAACGAACGCTCTCGTCCAGGACTGTGTGCCACAAAGAGCGCAGATTCACCACGAGTTAGGGAAATTCACAGACGTCTATTGTGTTGAATGAGGCCTAGGCGCTGTAGTGTGCGTGGGGGACAGGCGCGAACCTACGTCATAGGGAAACCCCGTAGAAGCTGTTTGTGACCAAGGAGGTGTAGCAATCTTAAATGTGGAGGACCTAATATCGGTCATAAAAAATTATGATAAGTATTTAATTCTGTAGTAATGCAGGGAATGAAGCCACAGTAATTTTAATCTATCATCCTTCATAAATGTTCATGGTGATCCAAATAAAACTTGAATGTTGATCACATCTATAATTGTTTAGTATTTTCTGTTAAAGTGAAATTAACAAGTTTTGTAACAAAGACCTGAATGCTAAAATCTGAACGCTTTGGTCGATATTAACGATCGACATTTCATATAGAAGCGTATGATTAAAATAACAAATCTTGTAAATATCAACTCTGTAACTTTATTTGGTTAAAAGATATAGAAAATTTAAATTATCAGTATTTTCAGTTAAGCATCAGATAATCATTTCCTCCACACAAAAGACATTGAACGATACAGTATAACATCTTATTGAATCATTAGTTAATAGAATATTTGTTATAAAGTTTAATGCATAACAGTTACTTTTGTTCTTTATTTATTTATCAGAAAGCACATTCATGCAGGGCTAATGGCCGTGGCCTTCAAAGCTAAGAAGGTAATTGTATTGGTTTAGTGTAAAAGAATTTAAAGTTTATAATGTAATGGGTATTATTGTTACTTTATTTAGAATGTGAAAGTGGTCAAGCTTTGATTATTTAAATATGTTAAAATGTAAAATAATGTAGAATAAGCTGTAGCCAATTAGACGGACGGCTTCAGGAAAGGGAACTGCCCTAGTCAGCTAAGCGAGGGTGTACGGCCCGCCGGAAACGCGGCCGGGGACGGGCAGAGGAACAGTGCTGGCAGAGACGCGAAAACGGACGGTCGGTCTTTAGGCAGCAAGGAAGTGAAACGACTTAGAAATTTTCGCGCTGTGTGGTATCGCGGTGAGCAGCCACGCGTTAGATTTCACACTCTAACTTTTTCCGTAGTTAACAAGGTGAAGTATTGGACTTTTAATTCTCGATGAGATTGTGAATGATCGAACTGTGTTAAGTGGATATGCGCTCGAGTGTAATAGTAATTCTAAATGCGACCACTTTCACTATTAGTTTGCTTTCTGAATAAACATAATTCTAACCAAATCGCTACCATGTGGCCTACATCATTTATGGGTCGTTAATTTAGCTCCCGATATTACTATTACTGTTGTTATATGTTATATTAAAGCTGTATGTTTACACGAGGGTGAGACAAATGAAAACCTTAAATATCTTTTTAAAATATTATTTATTGTGCAGAAGTGGTACAAAGCTGTATCACTTTTCAACATATTCTCCCCCACGCTCAATGCAAGTCCTCCAGTTCTTACAAAGTGCATAAATTCGTTTAGAAAAAACTTCTTTTGGTAGTCCGCGCAACCACTCATGCACCGCGTGGCGTACCTCTTCATCAGAAAGCAACTTATTTCCTCCCATTGCGTCTTTGAGTGGTCCAAACATATGTAAATCACTTTGGGCAAGGTCTGGTGAGTATGGTGGATGAGGAAGACACTCAAAATGCAGGTCTGTGATTGTTGCAACTGTTGTACGGGCAGTGTGGGGCCTTGCATTGGCATGTTGCAAAAGGACACCTGCTGAAAGCAATCCACGTCATTTTGATTTGATTGCAGGCCGCAGAGATCTGTGTATGATGCACTGGTGACAGTGGTCCCTCTAGGCATGTAATGCCCCAAAATAACGCCTATTTCGTCCCAAAAGAGAGTCAGCATAACCTTCCCTGCTGATGTTTTTGTTCGAAACTTCTTTGGTTTTGGTGATGAGGAATGGCGCCATTCCTTGCTCGCTCTCTTCGTCTCCGGTTGGTGGAAGTCAACCCAAGTTTCGTCCCCAGTAAGGACTCTTGCAAGGAAGGCATCACCTTCTCGTTCAAAGCACCGAAGAAGTTCTTCACAAGCATCAAAACGTCGTTCTCTCATTGCAGGAGTCAGCTGCCGTGGCACCCATCTTGCAGACACTTTGTGAAACTGGAGCACATCATGCACAATGTGGTGTGCTGATCCATGACTAATCTGTAAACATGCTGCAATGTCATTCAGTGTCACTCGGCGGTTTTCCTTCACTATGGCTTCAACTGCTGCAGTGTTCTACGGAGTCACAACTCGTCGTGCCTGGCCTGGACGAGGAGCGTCTTCCACTGAAGTCACACCATTTGCGAACTTCCTACTCCATTCGTAGACTTGATGCTGTGACAAACATGCGTCACCGTACTGAACCTTCATTCGTCGATGAATTTCAGTTGGTTTCACACCTTCACTACGCAAAAACCGAATAACAGAACGCTGTTCTTCCCTGGTGCAAGTCGAAAGTGGGGCGGCCATCTTTATACTGATACTGCGACGGTATGTGTGCATCTGCACTATGCTGCCACCTACAGGCCATTCTGCTCTCTGTTTGTAGCACGATTACCAACTTACAGGATAATGGCGCGAAATTTCGATTTGTTATTACAAATTTAAGGTTTTCATTTGACTCACCCTCGTACAATTTCGTAAACTTGCCATCAGCCAGATAATTTAACCAAAAGGTCACAAGTGTCTAATTTAGGACGTGTAATGCGACACGTGCGGTTCAACCCCTAGACGAGTTCGAGCCAAGACATTTCCAATAAGAGGAACCGTATGTGAGCCAGAACATCTTTAGGATGCTAGCTCGCAGTGGTTATCGCACGCCCCTGCCATTCATGAGCAGCATTCCAGTGGGTGTTTCCCAACACTATAATACCCCGCCTACTGCTGTCGTAACCCAACTTGCACTAAGAGTGTAGACATGTTGCCTTGGCGTGTTTCATCACCCTATCTGTCTCCAGTAGAGCACATATGGGACATCATCGGACGACAACCCTAGCGTTATCCACAACCAGCATTAACTGTCCCTGTATTGACTGACCAGGTGTAACAGACATCCCACTGCATCCCACAAACTGGCATCCGGCACCTGTACAACACAATGCATGGACGTTTGCATGCTTGCATTCAACATTCTGGCGGTTACACCGGTCATTAATGTACCAGCGTTTCACAATTACAATGGCTTATATCGCGCTTAAATTAAGCTGTGGTCTTGCAATTTTAATCATTTACATGTGTTATCTAGACAAATGCATTACCGAAATTTCATTACTCCACATTAATTATTCTTTGGTGCTGCGATTTTCCTCGTCGGTATAGTTGGAAATAGTAATTCTGGAATTTCTGTCCCTGAACAGAAGGCTATTTGGAAGATTGTGTGTTCACCGTTTGAGGCTGGCTCAGTGTAACCTTAGTATTGCGAACTTTGTTTAAAGTTTGAAAAGTTTTAACTTCCCTCGAAAGGCGGAACAGTGTAGCCTTGTTGTGAAATTGAGAACATTTGTTTAAAGCTTGGATGATATAGTTCCCGTGAAAGGAGGCTTCACTGTACCTTCACCATTGTGTATATTTGCTGAATCTTTTGAAAAGTTTTTTCTTAAATTCATCTTTAAAGGCCTCTTACGATAGTTTCTTCTAAATTTTAATCTACACTTTAAAGTTGGTTCAAATGGCTCTGAGCACTATGGGACTTAACATCTGAGGTCATCAGCCCCCTATAACTTAGAACTACTTAAACCTAACTAACCTAAGGACATCACGCACATCCATGCCCGTGGCAGGATTCGAACCTGCGACCGTAGCGGTCGCGCGGTTCCGGACTGTAGCGCCTAGAACCGATCGGCCACATCGGCCGGCCCTACCCTATCAGCAGGGTCGTTGTGCGCATAGCAGTATGACGCTGTAGGAAGATTTCCTGAAGCCGGAAGTTAATGGCCGCCTGGCGGGACTAGATCCGTCCGAGTGGCGTGGCTCACGTGACACGACAGTTCCGAACCTTGAGGCTGCTGGCGGCGGCTGTCGCAGCAGTGAGGTGCAGCATCTCGCAGTCGTTATCGATACCCGCTGCAGGCAAGGATACCAAAGCATTCAGGCAGAAATCATACAGCACAACTGTAGTTACTTTATGACGACAGCGACTTGGTCTGATTTGCTAGTGAAGCAGACACTGAACAGGGACACTGTTCAATGAACGTTTGCAACTGCCCACCTTTATAAACACACAGAGAGGGCTACCACAAATAAAAATCGTATTCATATTACTGCATTTCCCATTCCATAATATTTTCCAAACCTTGCAATCGTCCCTCCCTACAGCACATAAGGTAACCAGTACGCCTTCGTGATAAAAGTAATAACAGAAAATCGCTACTAACCTATGTCCAGCCTTGTGATATCTAACGTTGCACCTTCTCTGCAGCTCGACTTGGAAGGTTTCTAGCTTATTATTGGTACTCAATGAAAGTAGTGTGACCTCTCTTTTTATTCGGAGTGTAATAATTTGAAAGTGTAAACTAGATCTTTTTCAAACAGAACCATCCAAATGTCGATATGTTACGCCACAGAGGTTCTGAGTACATGCAGTGTGATCTTTGCTCGTTAGTAGCACTGTCGTTGCTAGTGGAGCATTCTGTGCGAAGTAAACGAGGGAGTAGGCTGTTGGTCACTCGGCTGCGCAGTCTGGATGTAACAAGCAGAACACAGAGACGTAAACGCAGAGGATGTTGCATTTTGGAAATGTGATTTTGTAAAGACAAATTTGAAAAGTGTGAAGATGTTCAGGTAACGTTGTCGCTGCATTGCTTGCTCGCCTGTAATTTCTGATGAGTTTGCAAGAAACAATCTTTTATCGTGATTTTTATTTACTAGTCAGTTTGACTGCCGAGACAAAATTAAGCAAAATTATCTGCTCACAAGGTTTTCACTCTTAGATTCACCACTTTTTTACCATTTCAGTAACTAATTAAATGGCAAAATTATATTTTTATAAGAAATAAATTTTGTAAAGAATTTTGTAATTGTTAAGGCATCAGAGTTTCACAATACAGTCTTCCGTGCGATTCTCTTCTATATCATTCAGTAAGTTCAGTTACTTCCATAGTCTGCTCACGAAAAAAAAATGTTTTGTAATCTTGTGTCGCTACATTGCAGTTAGCGGAACACAGTCATTCAAAGTAAAGCACGATGTGCTTAGTACAGTTGCATTAGCCCGCCCGGCTAGCCGCCCGGTCCCGGCACGGATCCGCCCGGCGGATTAGTGTCGAGGGGCCGGCCGCTGTGGCCGAGCAGTTCTAGGCGCTTCAGTCTGGAACCGCACGACCGCTACGGTTGCAGGTACGAATCCTGCCTCGGGCATGGATGTGCGTGATGTCCTTAGGTTAATTAGTTTTAAGTAGTTCTAAGTTCTAGGGGACTGATGACCCCAGATGTTGAGTCCCATAGTGCTCAGAGCCATTTGAACCATTTAGTGTCGAGGTCTGGTGTGTCGGCCAGCCTGTGGATGGTTTTTAAGGCGGTTTTCCATGAGCCTCGGCGAATGGCTGGTTCCCCTTATTCCACCTCAGGTACACTATGTCAGCGATTGGTGCGCAAACACAGTCTCCGTGTACACGTACACCATAATTACTCTACCATGCAAAAATTTTGGGTTACACTCGTCTGGTATGAGACGTTCCCGGGTTGGGGGGGGGGGGGAGCGGGGGGGGGGGGTGGTCCACTGTAGGCCGAACTTTACAATAACGCTGCGTTCGGTGGGGGCGGCGGTGGGGTGGGTGGACTGCTGTGTCCTGTAGGTGCTTTAAAAGAAGAGCTGTCTTCTTCCTATTTAGCGGCCTGAAAAGGACTTGAAAAAGTAAATCATTCTACGATCGCCAGATTTGTGAATGAAGGCATTAGAAAAATATTTCCAGAATCTTCTGCAGATGAAGGGTGTTTGTGTTTATTTCAGATACTGCTCCCTATATGGTCAAAGCAGGAAAAGCCCTCCCGAGTATTTTATCCCAATTTGATTCATGTGACGTGCTTTCCTCGTGGAGCACATCGCCTTGCTGAAGAAGTACGTTCCACGTTTGTGAATGTAAATAAGCTGAATTCATCCACAAAGAAAGTGTTTCTAAGGGCTTCTGCTCACATCAAGACCTACAAAGAAAAACTACCAAATGTGCCTTTACCTCGCTAACCAGTGGTAACTCGTTGGGGTAGGTCGGGTGGAGCTGTGTTGTTTTACAATGAACATTTCGAGGCCATTAGAGGGGTAGTAAACGACTTAGATAGTGCAGAGGCTTTCGCAGTTTGCCAGTGCAAGGAAGCTTTTAATGATTCCGGTATTAAGAAAGACATTGCTGTGATTAACACTCATTTTTCCCATATACCTGCAAGTGTTAAAAAGCTTGAAACTCAAGGTTAAGCGTTGAATGAATCTGTTCACTTAACGAATTAAATTATTCCAGTGAACTCCCCATTGCCGGAGTTATCCCCAAAAATACTTAAAGAAAAATTTGAAAACATTTTAAACAATAACCCAGGCTTTAAATCCGTACGCCAAATTGATAGTTTTATTAATGGGACAGATGAACTCATACCAGAAACAATAAGTGCCAACATAGCACCCAAATTCAAATGTTGCCCAGTTACCTCAGTTGATGTAGAACCGTCCTTTTCTGCTTATAAAAGTTTTTTGGTGATCGAAGACAAAACCTTACTACCGAACATTTGGAACAGTACTTGGTCGTTCACGTTTACAATAGTAGACAAATGTAAAATAAATCGTAAATGATGCTTCAGTTCAATAGCATTAATTAAAAGATAATTCTGTTCAAACATATTCATGATTTTATATTCTTAAAATAAAATATTACCGAGTTTTTTAGTGTACTTCTCTGAGTGCGATATATCACGAAGTTGGTCCTGTACATACACTATGTGATCAAAAGTATCAGGACACGCGGCTGAAAATGACTTACAAATTCGTGGCGCACTCCATCAGTAATGCTGGAATTCAGTATGGTGTTGGCCCACCCTTATCCTTGATGACAGCTTCCACTCTCGCAGGCTTACGTTCAATCAGGTTGGTTCAAATGGCTCTGAGCACTATGGGACTTAACTTCTGTGGTCATCAGTCCCCTAGAACTTAGAACTACTTAAACCTAACTAACCTAAGGACATCACACACGTCCATGCCCGAGGCATGATTCGAACCTGCGACCGTAGCAGTTCAATCAGGTGCTGGAAGGTTTATTGGGGAATGGCAGCCCATTCTTCACGGAGTGCTGTACTGAGGAGACGTATCGATGTCGGTCAGTGAGGCCTAGCACGACGTCGGCGTTCCAAAACATCACAAAGGTGTTCTACATGATTCAGTTCATTACAGAGGTGTTATTGTCGTGTAACCACTCCACCACAGACCGTGCATTATGAACAGGCGCTCGATCACTTTGAAAGATGCAATTACCATCCTCAAATTGCTCTTCAACAGTGGAAAGCAAGAAGGTGCTTAAAACATCAGTGTAGGCCTGTGCTGTGATAGTGCCACGCAAAATAACAAGGGCTTCAAGCCCCCTCCATGACAAACACGACCACGCCATAACACCACCACCTCCAAATTTTACTGTTGGCATTACATACGCTGACAAATGATGTTCACCGGGCATTCGCCATATCCTCACCCTGTCATCGGATCGCCACATTGTGTACCGTGACTCGTCACACCACATAACGTTTTTTCACTGTTCACTTGTCCAATCTCTACGCTTCTTACACCAAGCGAGGCGTCGTTTGGCATTTACCGGCGTGATGTGTGGATTATGACCACCCGCTCGACCATGAAATCCAAGTTTTCTCACCATCCGCCCAACTGTCATAATACTTGCGGTGGATTTTGAAGCAGTTTGGAATTCCTGTGTGATGGTCGGGATAGCTGTCTGCCTATTACACTCTCAAGACTCCCTTCAACTGTCAGCGGTCTCTGTCAGTCAACAGACGAGGTCGGCCTGTACGCTTTCGTGCTGTACGTGTCCCTTCACGTTTCCACTTCATTATCACATCGGAAACAGTGTACCTAGGGATGTTTAGGAGTTTGG
Source organism: Schistocerca cancellata (assembly GCF_023864275.1). NCBI lineage: Eukaryota > Metazoa > Arthropoda > Insecta > Orthoptera > Acrididae > Schistocerca > Schistocerca cancellata. The sequence goes on from NC_064633.1 coordinate 421,157,711, forward strand.
AAATCTCGCGTACAGACGTATAACACAAGTGACACCCAATCACCTGACTACGTCCGTGAGTTCCGCGGAGCGCCCCATTCTCCTCTCTCACGACGTCTAATGACTACTGAGGTCGCTGATATGGACTATCTGTCAGTAGGTGGCAGCACAATGCACCTAGTATGAGAAACGTATGTTTTTGGGGGTGTCAGGATACTTTTGATTACTTAGTGTATCGATTATTTCGCTGCGACTCACTCGCATCGAATCCTCTTGTTACCGATAACAGTAGCAAAGACGGAAAAATTCTTGAAACACAGTATGCACCTCCATTTTAAAATTTTTTAGAAAATAATCCCAGAAAGGCCCCTTTCTTAATTTCTACCAGAAAGTATCCAGAAAATGATATCAGCGTTCTAAATGTACCGATTTTTCGCGTGGCTGGCGTTCTTCCTCGTAACTGATATGCACAGGTTCGACTTTGAGATAAAATGCACACAGTAACTACCACGTTTTTTTTATTATTTAATCTTGCATATTTCGACACTTTTCATGCATTTTAATAATTTTTCATGCATATTTTAAGGTTTTTATGATGCATATAATCAAAAAAAAAATGTTTCAAATGGCTCTGAGCACTATGCGACTTAACTTCTGAGGTCATCAGTCGCCTAGAACTTAGAACTAATTAAACCTAACTGACCTAAGGACATCACACACACCCATGCCCGAGGCAGGATTCGAACCTGCGACCGTAGCGGTCGCCCGGCTCCAGACTGTAGCTCCTAGAACCGCACGGCCACTCCGGCCGGCGCATATAATCCGGTCTCTAGTTATCACTAATGGTGGACAAGAAAACTAATGCATATGATCTACTCAGCGGCATATTAAAGCTCTGTGTTCATTGTCTCCTACTCCGGAAAGAGGAAAACAAAGCAAGGAACACAGATTAACTACACCAGCAATTATCACCAGCTGCAGTATACGCAATGTTAGGTCAAAATTCCTCACTGATATTCTCTTTAACATTTCTTTTTACTAAATTTTTCGATCTCATTCTTAGCTACAATTGAGGCGAAAAATAAAGGAATGTTATACTGCCCCGGGTGCTGCTGCGCCACTGAGTTGCCAGTGCTTGGAGAGGCTGCCTTCTCTGGTCATCGTGCAGTGATCACACTGCTAGCACACTCGTCATTGCCTGGTGCCGACTTGCACTCACTCCAGCCACAGCTTGCCCGCTAACATTGTGTTGGGTTGGTCTTAATAGTAAAGACTTCCAACCAGAAATAGTGATCCTGAGACAATGAGTGTTTTTAGTGTAGTATGTAATGAAAAAATATTGTTTCATAATAAGAATTGTAAAGACTAACGGCAATCATTTTAGCCATGCTTCAAAACTTATACATCGTGTGGAAATAAAATCAATTGTAATCTGTTCTGTTTACATCACTGTGACTGTTAAATCTTATCCTTTATTTGTTATTAATTTCAAATGCTGCACTCAAGTGCAACGATCACGTTATTATTACTAAATATAATTAAAGTTCATTAGTTTCACAAATTCGAATCATGTCAAAATTGTAAATATATATGTGGCACCCAATGTGTAACAAGCCTGATATCGAGAATAGGACCTCTGATGTTCTCAGTAGATATCAACTATTTATAAGAATGGGTCAGAAGCACTAGAAGACTCTTTGCTGGTGATGCTCCTGTGTACAGCAACATATCGTCGTTATTCTACCGTAAGGAGACGCAGCATGACTCGGACAAAATTTTCACTCGATGTAATAATTGTCAGCTATCTTTAAATGGCAACAAAAATGAGATAATACCACAACAAAGACAAAGAACCAGTTAGACTCCACTTAAAAGATTAGAACACATTTAAATACTTAGAGGAAATATTAAGGAGTGATATTATTTAAATAATAAAATACTGCATCGTTTACGTATTTTTTTAAAGGATAGCACGACGCGTTTCGAGAATTTAGTCTCATTATCACGTACAAATATTTATTCTGGTATTCTACGCCACGTTAGTGTGTGTTGTTCTACCTTTCTTGCCCGGCAGTCGTATTTTTGTGGTTTTACTGCAATTGGATACCGTAAAACACAGATCTTGTGATTTTTACGTCCTATGTCCGTGTGTGTTGTTACACCTTTCTTACCCTGCAGTCGTATTTTTGTGGTTTTACTGCAATTGGAAAACAGTAAAATATGGATTTTGTGATTTTTACGTCCTAATGTTAGAAAGAAGTAATTTTTGTCAATCTGCTTGCTGGTACTGTGCCTCCTTCATTGTGCAGGAAATCACACACACCCAAACGAACACTCAAACTGACTGTTTTTATGTGAGTAAACTATGGCACAATGATATTACGGCAATATGGCTTGCCAAAGGCAGTCATCCGCGTCATCGGTAATATAAATAGTGACTTTTGTTTAGCTTAGAAGTTATAAATGACGACTTGATGTGAATAATACAATTCCCGAAAAATGAAACGCTTCTGACCGTATCAAATCTCTTTGGCAAGCCTTACTGTCGTAATATCTTCGTACCATAATTTTATTTCACATAAACAAATAGTGTAAGTGATGCTTTGTGTATGTGTGGATTTTTGAACAATGAAGGAAACACCTTTCCTGTGTCTGAACACGACTCGAACTGTTCGAACAATTTACGCCACAGTTAGGGAAATTTTGGGTTCTGTTCTAGCTTTTGATCGGCCAGGCATCTAGTGACTTTTGTTGGTACTATCACAACGACGTATCTTAGCGTTTTTAATACCTAAGGATCTTAATAATAAAAATAATTGACATACGGACTGATATATTTTCTAGCCTTCAGGTCATGTATACCATCGGCAACTATTATATAAATAAAAAGATTGCGTCATAATCCTGTCCAATTCTCGAGTTTTCGCTCGTCGCACTATGTAGTGACGTCTGATGGTACTTTCTCCAAGACTGATCTTGCCGCTGTAATTTACTCTCACGATAAAAGTTACAGCCACTTTAGTACAACATATTTCATTATTTTTCATTTAATTCTTGATTAATTGTCTTAATTGTTTCATCTGCATGTAGCCGCTCTGTTTTCAAACTGATTAAAATATGGTAATGTTTTTATCTCTTATTTTCATGTGTGAAGAGGGATTGAAATCTTCATTTGCAACCAACTTAGTAAATCGCCTCTCATAAAAAAAAAATAAAACATTTTACTGCGTTTAGTCAAGCAACATTTTTTGAAGGACAACATTCTCGTTTTGTCTGTTACCTCTACTTAAAAATCAGCTTGAATGTTTCTAATTACATATTCGTACATACCAGGACTGTATCAGGATTCGTATCATAACTTTGTACAAACACTATAGGAGTCCTTGCAGTGGTAGGATTTAATGTTATTTTCTGCAGTGTTGTCACATTTGAAGCAGAGCCATAGCTTATTTTTGTGGTTGGTTGGTTGATAAAGGGGAGGGGACCAAACAGCGAACAGCGAGGTCATCGATCCCATCGGAGTAGGGATCGATGTGGAAGGAAGTCGGCCGCGTCCTTTCAAAGGAACCATCCCGGCATTTGCCTCAAGCGATTTAGGGAAGTCAAGGGAAACCTAAATCAGGATGGCCGGACGCGGGTTTGAAAGTCCTCCCGAATGCGAGTTCCGCTCTGCGCCACCTCGCTCGATTTATTGTTGTGGTTAGTTTTTAGTTTCTTGTGCATCCCTTTCAATCGCGCCGTGCGAGTAAAACGTCACATGATGGTTCGAACAAGCTGGATTCTGTATCGAACGCTGCAGCATATTGGAAAATCTCGAATCTGTTCGAATGCGAGTATCGTTTGCCCAGTCGTAGTAAGTTGTCAGGGAAAAAGTACTGTTTTCTAACATTAGAACGTAAAAAATCACAATATTTATATCTTCCGATTTCCCAACTGCAGTAAAGCCACAAAAAGGGGACTGCAGAGCAAGAGAGGCAGGGAAGCACACGTACGCAAATTTCATATAAAATGTATAAAACATTCTCGGACTTCTTGCCCCGTCAGTTCAGGGTAAAACCTCGAGCTTTCGACGATAACCTCCATCGTCTTCGTCAGTACCAACTAACTTTCAAAACCGCTGGTGTGGTGGCCTTATATGGTTCAAATGGCTCTGAGCACTATGGGACTTAACATCGGAGGTCATCAGTCCCCTAGAACTTAGAACTACTTAAACCTAACTAACCAAAGGACATCACACACATCCATGCCCGAGGCAGGATTCGAACCTGCGACCGTAGCAGTCGCGTGGTTCCGAACTGAAGCGCCTAGAAACACTCGGCCACCGCGGTCGGCTTGGCTTTATATAGTGGCCTCATATAGCCTAAATACTTCTTCTGATTGCTCGGTAATTACGCCATGCTTTCGCAGATGGTGTCAACGTCTGCGCTTGTCGCAGTAGCGTAAATATTGTGACGAATATCTCTGACTCTTCTCTACGTCGAGAGCTCGCTTCCATGCACCGCTAAGATTGTACGCCAGTTGAAGATTTTCTCACACATTCTTATTCCTACAGCCTCTTAATTACAGGTTCCCAGAATGTGGGAGCCTGGGACAAACGTTGACCCCATCTGCAACAGCATGACGTAATTACCGACGAGTCAGAAGCCATCTTTGCGCTATATAAGATGATGGAGGTAATCGTTGAAAGCTCGAGATTTTATCCTGAACTGACACGGCAAAAAGTCCGAGAATGTTTTATACATTTTATGTGATATTTGCGTGCATGTGTTGCTCTGCCTCTCTTACTCTGGAGTCGCCTTTTTGCGGTTTTACTGCAGTTTTGAAATCGAAAAATATGAATTTTATAATTTTTTAGATTCTTATTTTTGAAAACAGTACTTTTCTCTGTCTACATACTACGACTGGACAAACGAGCCTCGCATTCGAACACGGTCTGAAGTGAGGCGGTAAGAGGTCCAAGAATGTTTTATACAACAATAGCGTCGCAGAAGACTTTGTTCTCGGCACATAAAATGCCAACGTAAAAATTTGCACTTGACAATGAGAAAAAAATGCTCGGAACGTATCATGCTATGCACACGTTAACTGTACAGTGTTTTGTTATTTAAATCATGAATTATACAGTTGCAGGTTTTCTAAAAGCCATCAATTACGATAAATGAAATAAAGAAGTGATGTACTATGGACAGACATGTATAACCAATCGTAGAGAAAGCGAATGGAAGACTTGAATATCTGTAAGGATTCAGAGAAAAATCTGTAAAGGAAAACCCTTGCGGGGTTCTAGTACGATGAGTGAAGTATTAAAAAGTAAATGTCGTGTGACTAGGGCTTCCCGTCGGGTAGACCGTTCGCCGGGTTCAAGTCTTTCGATTTGACGCCACTTCGGCGACTTGCGCGTCGATGGGGATGAAATGGTGATGATTAGGACAACATAACACCCAGTCCCTGAGCGGAGAAAATCTCCGACCCAGCCGGGAATGGAACCCGGGCCCTTAGGATTGACATTCTGTCGCGCTGACCACTTTTTTTAATTAATTTTTTTATCGTTTTGTTTGGTCGTTGAGGACGTAACATGACATCCGTTCAAATTCGTTTGTTGATCCTTCCACTCAATTTTTTATTACAGAGGCCAACCAGCTTTCTGACCGATCGCGCTGAGCTACTGTGCCGGCAACCACTCAGCTACCGGGGGCATTTGTAATCCTTATCAAACAGGCAGGACAAGGCAGGACAACGGACATAACACGAATTCGGAGACATGATGCTGGAATCATAACAGATCGGTGCCCACACGAAAGTGTAACAGCAATGTTTGGGGTACATAAATGGGAATCTTTGAACGAAAGGCGATATTTTGGTCTCACGGAGCTGCTTTGGATGAATTTACAGAACCGATATTCGATAAAGTTTGCGCAACAGTTCTACTACCCCATAGTGTATGTCGCGTAGGATTCGTGTGAATAAGGTAAGAGAGATCAGGGCGTGTGCAGAAGAACATATAGGTAGTCAGTCATTTTCACCTCGCTCAATACGTGAATGAAGCAGGACAGAAATACCGGAGAAAAAGAACGCCACAGCATGCACTTACTGTACAGTGGCTTCCTGAAAATATACGTAGATGTAGATGTGGGAAACCTCAACTCCACTTAGATAAGTGGGCGAGGTTGGAGGAAGGGGGTTGGCGACATTTGTTGGCGAGGCGGTGGCGTCCAGACCGCCGTGAAAAGGCGTCACTATCGACAACCGCCGCTGCGGTGGGACAATGGAGCGAATGACGCGCCCCCACCCGCGCCCCCGCACCCCACCCCCACCGACCGGGCTGGAGGACTGGAAGACTGCTCGGAGTGCCGGCAGCCACCTGCGGCACAAGAGCTGCGCCCCGCGGCACTTGGCGGGCATCGCGTAATCAGCACTGCGGCGCAGCTGCATAGAATCTTAGACAATGCCACAACAGCCGCACAGCGACGAGGCGTTAATCTGAATAGCGGGAAAGGAATACTGACCTCACTCACCACAGGCTGATGCACAAGCAGCGGCTGACACTGAATCCCTGCCCAATCACTTGTTGCCAGCAGCACCGTCTCAGCTCTTCTATTGTTCCAATTGTTCACACGCTTTTATCTTATAGTCTATCTCATTTAATAGGTTGGGTAGTGTACAATGGCAGCATAATATTTCTAGCACACTGATAAATAAATTAGAATATAAATATAATAATGGAAAATACTACAGGAGGTAGTATATCTATATCTACATCTCTACTCCGAAAGCCACCTTACTTTATGTGGTGGAGGGTACTTCGGGCATCACTATCTTATCTCCCTTCCATGTTCCATTCGTGAATGGCTTGTCGGAATAAGGCTGTCGATAAAGCTCCGTATTAGCTTTAATTTATCGATTTCTTTCGTTGTGGACTTTTCCCGAAACGTATGAAGGAGGAACTAATGTTTCTTAACTCTTCCCGGAACGCACGCTCTCGGAATTTTTAATCGTAAACCTCTCCATGTCCCATAACACCACTCTTGTAGCGTCTGCTCTTGGAATTGTAGAGCATCTGCTTAATGCTCTCACGCCGACTAAACGATCCCGTGGCGAAACGCTCGCTATTCTTTGTATCTTCTCTCTCTTCTGCAGTCCAAACAAGTAATGGTCCGGTCGGTAGAGAAAATGTTTTGTAAACCATTTCTTTCGTGGACAAAATATATTTCCTTACGATTGTGCAAAAGAGTCCCAGCCACCTCGGCACCTGCGTTTGCTAGAACAAGTTTTATGCTGTCACTCCGCTTTACGTTTCACCTGATGGTTATTTCGATGTATTTTACGGAGACTACTGTTTCCCAAAGAAAGCAGGTGTTGACAGATGTGAAAATTACCGAACTATCAGTTTAATAAGTCACGCCTGCAAAATACTAACGCGAATTCTTTACAGACGAATGGGAAAACTGGTAGAAGCCGACCTTAGGGAAGATCAGTTTGGATTCCGTAGAAATATTGGAACACGTGATGCAATACTGACCCTACAACTTATCTTAGAAGATAGATCAAGGAAAAGCAAACCTAAGTTTCTATCATTTGTGGACTTAGACAAAGCTTTTGACAATGTTGATTGGAATAGTCTCTTTCTAATTCTGAAGGTGGCAGGAGTAAAATACAGGGAGCGAAAGGCTATTTACAATTTGCACAGAAACCAGATGGCAGTGATAATATTCGAGGGACGTGAAAGGGAAGCAGTGGTTGGGAAGGGAGTGAGGCAGGGTTGTAGCCTCTCCCCGATGTTATTCAATCTGTATATTGAGCAAGCAGTAAAGGAAACAAAAGAAAAATTCGGAGTCGGTATTAAAATACATGGAGAAGAAATGAAAACTTTAAGGTTCGCTGATGACATTGTAATTCTGTCACAGACAGCAAAGGACTTGGAAGAGCAGTTGAACGGAATGGACAGTGTCCTGAAAGGAACATATAAGATGAACACCAACAAAAGCAAAACGGGGATAATAGAATGTAGTCGAATTAAATCGGGTGATGCTGAGAGAATTAGATTAGGAAATGACATACTTAAAGTAGTAAATGAGTTTTGCTATTTGGGGAGCAAAATAACTGATGATGGTCGAAGTAGAGAGGATATAAAATGTAGACTGGCAATGGCAAAGAAAGCGTTTCTGAAGAAACCTTTATAAGAGACACTCAAATAAAAAAGGGGTAGATAGAAAAAAGTAAGTAAACTGTTTATTCTTTAAAAAATAGTCGCCGTAACTGTTAATACATTTATGAGACTGTGCGGCAACGCGGTCAATGCCTTCAAGGAAAAATGTTTGCCGTTGCTTACACAACCATGTATATATCTAGGCGTGCGTTCGAAGCAAAGACTGCCACGAATGCCTTTCTTCATGGCACCAAAAGTATGGAAATCGAATGGAGGGAGATCGGGACTGTATGGATGGTGCGTAAGAGATTCCCAGTGAAACTTCTGCAGCATAGTCGAAACAACATTGGAAGCATGTGGGCCGACATTATCCTCCAACAGAATGATCCGCCCGTGAACATTCCTGCGCGAATGGGACTTCGGGCGCTTAAATTTTGCAAAGTTACCACGCGGACATTCTCTGAGTTCCGCCTGCACGAGCCAGTGAGATTCATGTGCGCCTTATAACGAACGGCGGGCAGCATGATTGAAACACAGTAGCGTGAGAAGTCGTTTAGAGGCGACTGATCTGGACGGTGTGCTGGTGCGGTTAACGGCATGAAACTCTGCAGGTGGGAAAGATGCTGCCTGGTTGCGTAGTGAATGAGCGCTAAGGAATAAGGGTCTCTTAACCATTTACAGGTATCATGTGGTTTACGCGTGATTATTATTTTCATTTGCGTTGCGAGCTTAGCAGTGGAAAACTGTAACGAATCTTGTTTGACTTTAAAGCCTGTCTCTCGCGTGGTGATGCTGTCCTTGTATTTTTGTGAAGAGCGTAGACTTCGACGCGTGGTACAAAAACGGTATGCTATTAATCCATCTGAATGGCAGCGTATTCACATTCACCACACTCCCTGCCAATGAGTGCTATTCAGTGTTTCCCTCATTCATAGATTTTCTTTTGTTTAAAGTTATCACGTGTGAAGTTTTTTGTGCCGTGTTTTCTGAGCACTGATGTCATATGTACCTTCGCGGATTAATTACATTTTGGAGATAATTACATGCTTTTTCTACTCAAACAATTCTTTAATCAATTGGACTTCCTTGCCAGCACTTTCCTACGTATATGAATTCGAGCAGAACTGCATTTTGCAGTGAGCGCAATAACGCTCTATACAGGGAGCACTACTTTGCCATCAGCAAAGACAATATTCTTTGAAAAATACTTTTTGTTTAATCTCAAGTGTACCACCAGTCACGGTGAATATTACTCATCTTAATTCTACCCATATTTCTTCAGAACGTAACGTAAGTGACGCAGGTTGACGGAGCTGGAAGAATTGATGTTTTTCATCCTATCAAGTGTTACTATTTTATTTAATATATTTATGAATTATGCTAACAGTTTGGGCATATCATCCTCATTGCATCTAGTGGCACTACAAACACCATTGTCTAAGTTTTTCAGACCCAAGTATCTTCTTTGCCCATTATATTCCGTTGCACGAAGTAACTCTTTCCTGTTCTAGGTCATATTGTCTAAACATTGTGATTGGATTGCGTTACATTATAAATTCAAGAATTTTAATTTTGCATTTGAGGAGGCATTTCAGTTCACGGCATAATTCGGATTTACTTTTTGAAGATAATCGGTTTGTAAAACAAGATAGGGAGCGTAAAAGGTCAATTGCACATTGATCATATTGCAATCTCGTATCACAAGTCTTTAAACGTTCAAATACGCAAAGCAGTAAATACTGACACAGGCCACTATCCAATCAGAGTGAAATTATATTTAAAATCCCAAAAATTCAGCAAAAAGACACCAGTAAATCCTGAATTTGACACTAGTAGAACCCAACCACTATTATTAGCAAACGAACTCGACAAAACTTTATCAAAACTGTCCAAAAACCAGTTCTATGTACAAACGCTGAAAACCCCCCTTGGTGGAATGAAGATTGTGAAAAGGCAGTTAAGTCTTATCGCTAGGGATACTAAACATAGTAACACATAAAAAATACACAAGACATGTTTCTGGCAACTAGAAATAAACTTAAAAATTAATTAAACAAACGAAGGAACAATATGACAAGAATCATTAACCATTTAGAACGAAGCTAAATGAATTGCGGTACCAAAATCTTTCCTTCAAGAAGGAAAACGGATAACTGAAACTTAACAACCAAGAAATCTGCATAGAACTAAAGTTTTACAAAATTCTCAATTTCTCTGAACCAACAGAAAGATTCCCACCACAAAGTCTCCTAAAACCAAATCCAGATTCACAAGCACCACGTGAAGAGCCAATTGCTAAACAAATTAAAAAGCTAAAAAAGAACAAAGCATCTAGCGAACACGGAATTGTAGCGGAACTCTTGAAATCAACTTGCCCAAAAACCTTAAAGTAACTCACGCTGATCGTGCAAAACGTTTGGCGAACTAGGAAAATTCCGGTTGAATGGAAAACTGCGTTGATACCAAATAAGACGAGAGACAGAACTGATGTTAATAACTATGCGGAATTTCCCTTCTTCCCGTCACGTAAAAAATTCTATGTCAGGGTCTCCTGCGTCGAGCACAACAATTTGAACGCAAAATTGGTGGATATGAAGCAGGTTTCAGGCCAAACAGGTCTTGCCTTGAACAAATTTTAGTTCTGAAATTAATTCTCATATATCAAGAAATTTGCAATAAGAAAATACTTTGCACCTATGTAGATTTAAAAAAAACCTTATGACACAGTGACCCTAAGTCCCTTTTCCAAATTCTGAAATAATTGTCAGTGAAACATTAGGTAATACAAAATCTAAAGCAGAATTCAGGGGGGAAATTTCGGAAATCAAGAAGTTGAAACAGGAATGAGAAAAGTCGGTGCACTCTCTCGCTATTACTTTTCATCTGTGTCGTAGAATATAAATCCATGACCAAACATTATTAGAATAGATTGCTTCGCTTTTGCACAAGGCCTGTTGATTATATTATAGCAGATTCAAAGAGTGCAAGAACAAACACAAATTCTTAACCAAACAACAGAGAGATGACGTTCACAAATATCATTCGAAAAAAGGACATTTCTACCAATAACCAGGAACCCAAATGCGGAAAACGAGAGAGTTTTTCAGTTTAAGTAATTACGCGAAATCATTCAGAAAAATGGTCTGAGAAAGTCTGATTACGAAATTCGTTCTTACAGAAAGGTGACTGCTTTCAGGTGTACAAAAGACATCCATAACAAAAAAAAACACTTCAAAATACAAAAAATTGAGACACTACAACACAATAATCAAACCAGAGTGTATTTTCGGAGGCGAAACAGTTGATTTTAAACACACAAAGAATGTTGAAGGAACATAAAAGGGACAATGAAAAGTAATCATATTCAAATTATACTGAAGAAGCAATATAAAGGTCGAAAAATATATCAATATTTATTCCGATTGGGAAAAAAACTCAAGCTGCAATTCTATGTTCATATTAAAAGAATGAGACCAACCCGATTAACTGGACAAGTTGTGGGATTCTGTGAAACCCGCAGTATAGCAATAACTGAAGCAATAAAATGGATCTGTGTAGCAAAAGAAGTCCCGAAAGAAGTAGAAATAACACTACTTTTTGTATCTGAAAGAAATTTTTTTGTCATAAAACACATTAGTGCAAAATTGACCTGACAGAAAAAACGATAAAGACCGGAACAACTTGGTAAAACGAGGGCAAAAGAGCTGAATCTGAGAGAATCAAACAAATAAGGACACAAAGGAAAGCTAAAACAAAACCCTGAAAATGTCCCTTGTTGTACGTCACGTTGTCCAGAAGGGCCCAAAAATGATTTTGCCCTCATTTTCAAACGATAACTTGGGCGCGGATCATAACACTCCCCACATCCCTATCCCCCACGAGTTTTAGCAGGTGGGGTCTTACAATGGTGTGGAAAATTTAAGGAAGAAAGTAACTTTCGCAGGATATGTCACTGATAAGCAACATACACTATGTGATCAAAAGTATCCGGACACCTGGCTGAAAATCACTTACAACTTCGTGGCGTCCTCCACCGGTAATGCTGGAACTCAGTATGGTGTTGGCCCACCTTTAGCCTTGATGACAACTCCCACTCTCGCAGGCAGGCGTTCAATCAAATGCTGGAAGGTTTCTTGGGGAACGGCAGCCCATTCTTCGGGGAATCCTGCATTGAGGAGAGGTATCGATGTCGGTCGGTGAGGCCTGGCAGGAAGTCGGCGTTCCAAAACATCCCATACGTGTTGCATAGGATTGAAGGCCTCTGTGCAGGCCAGTCCATTACAGGGATGTTATTGTCGTGTAACCACTCCGCCACAGGCCGTGCATTATGAACAGGTGCTCGATCTTGTTGACAGATGCAATCACCATCCCCGAATTGTTCTCCAACAGTGGGAAGCAAGAAGGTGGTTAAAACATCAATGTAGGCCTGTTCTCTGATAGTGCCACGCAAAAAAACAAGTTCAGGCCCCTCCATGACAAACACGACCGCACCATGACACCACCGCCTCCGAATTTTACTGTTGACATTACACATGCTGACAAATGATGTTCACCGGTCACTCTTCATATCCTCACCCTGCCATCGGATCGCCACATTGTGTACCGTGATTCGTCACTCCACACAACGTTTTTCCACTGTTCAATCGCCCAATGTTTTTGCTCCTTACACCAAGTGAGGCGTCGTTTAGCATTTACCGGCCCTATGTGTGGCTTATGAACAGCCCCTTGACCATGCAATCCAAGTTTTCTCACCTCCCGCCTAACTGTCATAGTACTTGCAGTGGTTCCTGATGCAGTTTGGAATTCCTGTGTGATGGTCTGGATGCATGTCTGTCTATTACACATTACGACCCTCTTCAACTGTCGGTGGTCTCTGTCAGTCAACAGATGAGGTCGGCCTGTACGATTTTGTGCCGTACGTGTCCCTTCACGTTTCCGCTTCACTATCACATCGGAAACAGTGGACATACGGATCTTTAGGAGTGTGAAAATCTTGCGTACAGACGTATGACACAAGTGACACTCAATCAGCTGACCACATTCGAAGTTCGCGATTTCCGCGGAGCGCCCCGTTCTACTCTCTTCCTATGTCTAATGACTACTGAGGTCGCTGATATAGAATACCTGGCAGTAGGTGGCAGCACAATGCACCTAATATGAAAAACGTATGTTTTGGGGGGTGTCCTGATACTTTTGATTGCACAGTGTAGCTCGATGAAACTTGAATAACATGTAGAAAGAGCTGATATAGTGTAACTGAAAGAAATATGCGATGAGACGAAATGTAATGACCCTTTTGTCCAAAAACAAGGGTTACACTGAAGTCATCGTAATTTATGATGGTGTCTTGGACCTTGAAAAAGGAGGCAGATGGTTTTTAATAGGGTGTGTAATCACCACGGACGGTAAAGCACGCTCTGCAACGCCCTCCCATGTTGGCCACAAAGTTGGTAGGTAGCCCTTCTTCCAACAGCGTGGTCGACAACTTCGGATGGTTGTTGGTGCATGTGGGTGTGCTCACTGGAATTTAAGTCGGGGGAAAGGGCAGGCCAGTCCATTCGTCTAATACACTCTCGCTCCAAGAGTTCCTCCACTGGGGGCGTTCGATGCAGTCGCGCATTGTCATCCATAAAAATGAAGTCAGGGCCGAATGCACCACTGGTAAGGAGCGAGTGGGGAAAGAATGCAATCTCACAATAACGTTGACCGGTGAGTGCGCCGCTTTCAAACCTGAACCACCAAAATAAAACGTGGTAGACTATGTCTCTGGGTGAGTTACGTGTTCCCACCTCCAGCAATATGACGAAACATCCAGAATTACTGCTTAGACTGAATCTGATCTTACTCCGAGAAGAGCCCACTCTTCGTTGATCCAGTCCGCGCGTCCTTCGCACAAATCACAGTGCTGGAGCGTGTTTGGAACGCAACGTACTGGCTATCGGGCAAACAGAGCACTCGCTGTTTGACATGGAATCTTTCTTTCCTGTAACGCAACGTAACGGTCAACTTCCGCTGTAGTTGAGCGTGGTCGACCACCTCCTCCCCTTTGGACAGAACGTTCCCCTTCCACGTGAAATAATTCACCTACATCTGCGTGATTACTCTGCTATTCATAATAAAGTGCCTGGCAGAGGGTTCAATGAACCACCTTCATGCTGTCTCTCTAACGTTCCACTCTAGAACAACACACGGGAAAATCGAGCACTTAAATTTTTCTGTGCCAGCCCTCATTTCTCTTATTTTATCGTGATGATCATTTCTCCTTATGTAGGTGGGTGCCAACAGAATGTTTTCGCAGTCGGAGGAGAAAACTGATGATTGAAATTTCATGAGAAGATCCCGTCGCAAAGAAAAACGCCTTTGTTTTAATGGTTGCCACTTCAATTCACGTATCATGTCTGTGACACTATCTCCCGTATTTCCCTATAACACAAAACGAGCTGCCATTCTTTGAACTTTTCGATCTCATCCGTCAGTCACACCTGAGGCGGATCCCACACAGCACAGCAGTATTCCAGGATAGTGTGGACAAGTGTAGTGTAAGCAGTCTTTTTGATAGACCTGTTGCACCTGCCAATGAATCGCAGTCTTTGGTTTGCTCTACCTACAATATTATCTATGTGATCCTTCCAATTTAGGTTATTTGTAATTGTAATCCCTAAGTATTTAGTTAAATTTACAGCCCTCAGATTTGTGTGACTTATCGCGTAATTGAAATTTAGCTGATTTCTTTTAGTACTCATGCGAATAACTTCACACTTTTCTTTATTCAGGGTCAATTGCCACTTTTCGCACCATACACATATCTTATCTAAATCATTTTGCAAGTCGTTTTCATCATCTGATGACTTTACAAGAGGGTAAACGACAGCATCATCTGCAAACAATCTAAGACGGCTACTCAGATTGTCTTCAATGTCATTAATATAGATCAGGAACAATAGAGGGCCTATAACACCTCCTTGGGGAACGCCGGATATTACTTCTGTTTTTTTGGATGATTTTCCGTCTATTACTACGAACTGGGACCTTTCTGACAGGAAATCACGAATCCAGTCGCACAACTGAGGCGATACTCCGTAGGCATGCAGTTTGGTCAGAACACGCTTGTGAGGAACAGTATCGAAAGCCTTCTGGAAATCTAAAAATATGGAAACAATTTGACATCCCCTGTCGATAGCAGTTATTCTGTGAGCAATACCAAACTCCTTGGCTTCACTCTTCACACTTCGTCCTTTTCCTGTTCCTCGATGATTCTTTCCGGTGTGAAGTAATCCAAATGTTGTCTCGGGCCATATTGTATCGAAGAAAACCATCACAGTACACTGCATTTGCTTGCTAATTGACATATGGGCTTTTCCCGTTCCTTCAATTATCTCTATTTCGAGATGGACCACATTTCGTGCTATAGCGACGCTGCTCTAACGCCATGTGACTTCCTTCTTTCTGTTGACGACTGGGAAACGTCTGGCAACAAGCTCCTGCAGTTTCATTCATTCCATCGAGTTGTTAATATATTACGTTATTTTATGTATCTCGTCCTTAAGTTTTGCAGAGCAGTATATTTTTCCATGTCTATACTAATATACAAAGACAAATCGTAGTTTAATGTTGTCAACAAAAATCTCGTCACGTTCTTGATCGATTTACTTCAGATTTTTATGTGTTACTCTAATAAACACTGGAATTCTCACAGGCTATACATATTACAAACATATATGGTACATAAATATATACAGGCTTTATCGATCTATCCGCTGCTTACGATACGATCAACCATCGGCTCCTTCTGAATAAAGTTTATGATATAACTAAAGGCTCCACACTCATGTGCAATATTAGAAACCTTCTCCAGAGCCCCAGAATTTTTGTGGAATTTCAGGGTAAGAAAAGTAGATGGATAACTCGGAAAAATGGGCTACCACAAGGCAGCGTGCTTGCGCTACTATTATTCAAAATCTATACCAACGATCAACCTATCCTTGAAGGAACTCGAAGGCTATCAAAATCTTTGGAAGAATTCACTGTTTACTATCATGAGAATTACTTGAAACATAATCCTACCATACTCAGACCTGCGCTTTCCACCTGAAGAATAAACAGGCAAATAGATCCTTAAATAAATATTCTTTGGAGGCATCGTGCTCGAACATAATCCTACTCCCAGATATCTTGGAGTAACTGTGCATCGTGCGCTAACATACAAAAAGCATTGCCTAAACACCAAACAGAAAGTGGCAGCCAGATATAACATAGTGCGAAAATTGACAGGTACATCACGGGGTGATAATCCAAGCACTGTGCACTTTCTCTATGTTATTCCTCTGCTGAATATGCATGTTCGGTACGGTACAAGTCCAGTCATCCCAGAATCGTAGATGTGGCTCTAAATGAGACTTGCCGGATTATCACGGGATGCTTGAGACCTACTCCTGTGGACAAACTCCATTGCCTCGCTGGCATATCTCCTCCTGAAATCAGACGTGCGGTAGCTGCGAGATATGAGAAAAGTAAGGCCACAACGAAGTAAGCCCATCCACTATATGGTCGTCAACCCGCACATCCTAGGCTGAAATCAAGAAATAGCTTCTTGACAACTACTGAGGCTCTCATCGAGAATCCACGTACGGCAAGGATCTCGCGATGGCGGGAGAAATGCCGGTATTTGGAAGAATGGATGGCTCCAAAGGAAGAACTTCCGCCTGGACATTCGGAGAAGTGGTCAATATGGAGGTCTTTCAATAGATTACGATCAAACACACCGAGATGCAAGACCAATCTGCGGACTTGGGGTTTTCTGTGGACTCAGTTCTTTGCCAGCGTGGCGTTGAGCAGACTAACAGCCATTTCCTTCAGTGTTCCTCATCACCAACCACCTGCACCAAGCAAGACCTTATGAGAGCTACACCAAGTGCACTTGAGGTGTCCAATTTTTGGTCTTCTTTTGTGTAAAATTATGTCAACATTCAAATATGTTTTTTCTATTTCTGTACTTTTGACACAATAAATAAATATAAAAGGGAGACTTTTTAGCAAAAATCTCGGAAGTTCTTTACCAATTTACTTCAGATTTTTACACGATACTGTAATAAACGTTCGGATACACATACGCTATATATTTTTTTTTACATATCCATACTTCTACATGAAGACAGGTCATAGTTTAATGTTCCTTGAGAGGGAACAGCTTCTGTTCACAAACAAGTACGGTTTTAGAAAGTATCTCTCGTGCGAAAGTCAGTTTGCCTTTTTGTCACAGTATATTCTGGGACCTCTTCATGTAGAGCAACAGATTAAATATTCCTATATTTCCGTAAAGTATTTGACACAGTGCCACACTGTCGACTGTTAAAAAAGGTACAAGTATATGGAATACGCTCGCAGATATCTGAGTGGCTCGACGACTTCTTAAGTAACAGAACTCAGTACGTTGTCTTCTACAGTGAGTGTTCATCTGAGATAAGCGTACCCTCCGAAGTGCCCCAGGAAAGTGTAACAGGACCGCTATTATTTTCTATGTAGATAAGTGATCTTATGGACAGCATAAGAATCAGTCTGCGGCTGTTTGCTAATGATGCTGTGGTTTATGGGAGCGTGTCGACGTTGAGTGAATGTAGCAGGGTGGAAAATGACTGTAAAGTTGCACGGGTCTCACCAATATTCAAGAAAGTTTGTATCAGTAATCCACTAAATTACAGACCCATATTGTTAACGTCGATATGTAGTAGGATTTTAGAACATATATTGTGTTCGACCATTGTGGATTACCTATAAGAAAACTGTCTATTGACACACAGTCAACATGGGTTTAGAAAACATCGAAGGGATTTCAGATCGATTCCGTATTTCTGGATTTCAAGAAGGCTTTTGCACTGTACCACACAAGCGGGTCGTAGTGAAATTACGTGCTTATGGAATATCGTCTCAGTTATGTGACTGGATTTGTGATTTCCTGTCAGAGAGGTCACAGTTCGTAGTAACTGACGGAAAGTTATCGAGTAAAACAGAAATGATTTCTGGCGTTCCACAATGTAGTGCTATATAAACGATTTGGGAGACAATCTGAGCAGCCGTCTTCGGTTGTTTGCAGATAACGCTGTCGTTTATCGACTAATAAAGTCATCAGAAGATAAAAAAAAACTGCAGAACGTTTTAGAAAAAATATCTGAATGGTGCGAAAAGTGGCAGTTGACTCTGAATAACGAAAAGTGTGAGGTCACCCACACGAGTGCTAAAAGGAACTCGTTAAACTTCGGTTAAGCGATAAATCAGTCTAATCTGAAAGTCGTAAATTCAACTAAATACCTAGGTTTACGATTACGAACAACTTAAATTGGAAGGAACACATAGAAAATGTTGTGGGGGAGGTTAACCAAAGGCTGCGTTTTATTGGCAGGACACTTAGAAAATGTAACAGACGTACTAAGGAGACTGCCTACACTACACTTGTCCGTCCTCTTATAGAATACTGCTGCGCGGTGTGGGATCCTTACCAGACAGGATTGACGGAGTACATCGAAAAAGTTCAAAGAAAGGCAGCACATTTTGAATTATCGCGAAATATGGAAGAGAGTCTCACAGAAATGATATGGAATTTGGGCTGGATATCATTGAAAGAAAGGCGTTTTTCGTTGTGACGGAATCTTCTCACGAAATTCCAATCACCAACTTTCTCCTCCGAATGCGAAAACATTTTGTTGACACCGACCTACATAGCGAGGAACGTTCACCACAATAAAATAAGGGAAATCAGAGCTCGTACGGGAAGATATACGTGTTCATTCTTTCTGCGCGCTATACGAGATTGGAATAATAGAGAACTGTGAAGGTGGTTCGATGAACCCTCTGCCAGGCACTTAAATGTGATTTGCATAGTATCTCTGTAGATGTAGATGTAGATGTAGACTAAATTTGTAGGTGGTGTGATGAATGGCACCATGTTCTAAATGTAGAAAATATGAGCAGTGGAGATCAACAGGAAAAACAAACCCATAATGTTCGAGTACAGCATTAGTAGTGTGGTGCTTGACACAGTCTCGCAGATTAAAACTCTAGGCGTACCGTTGCAAAGCTATATAATATGAAATGAGCATGTAAGTATTGTAACAGGGAATGCGAATGGTCGACTTCGCTTTATTGGGAGAATTTTAGGAAAGTTTGATAAGTGTAAAGGAGACTGCATGTAGGACTCTAGTGCGAGCCGTTGTTGAATACTGTTCGAGTGTTTGGGATCTGCGCCAGGACGGAGTAAAGGAGACTTCGAAGCAATTCAGAGGCGAGTTCCTACATTTGTTACGACTACGAAGAAACGATTAGAAGATTAGGGCTCGTGCGTACGCATACAGAACGTCATTATCCCTCGCTCTATTTGCGAGTGGAACAGGAAATGAAATGACTAGTAGAGGTACAGGGAACCCTAAGCCACGCACCATACAATGGGTTGCGGGGTATGTATGCGGATGCAGATGTAGAATGTTGTCACCAGAGATCTCGGAAACCTCTTGACCGATTTCTCTAAATTTTTACACGATGCTCTGATAAACGTTTCGAGAGATATGGGCTACACAATTTTTAAATCTGTATGGTATATAAGTATATAGATACACTGTAAGTGGAAAAGGTAGTTAGAAAAAAACTCGAAAAGTTCTACACCGATTTACTTCAATACTCTAATAAACTTTCAGACGAATATTTTACATATTTTTAATATATGTATTACATAAATATATACTGGACAAAAGAGAAAAGTTGTTTCAAAAAAATCTCGAAAAGTTCTTGACACATTTGTTTTTTTTTTTAATTTTTACAGAATACTTTCGAAAACGTTCAGACGGTTCTAGGCAGCGTATTCTTAATATATGTGGTATATAAGTATCTATAGACTATATAAAGGGGAAAAGTTGTTACCAAAGAATCTCGAAATGTTCTTGACCAATTTGTTTCAAATTTTTACACAGTACTCTAATAAAAATTCGAACGGGCGCAGCCTTCATGTTTATAACCGCACATGGTATATGACTATCTATACATTAGTAAAGAGGAAACATAATTAGCAAAAGTCACCTTTATCGATTTACTTCAAATTTTCACACAGTACTCTAATAAACGTTAGGACGAACATTGGCCACATACTCTTTAACTATGTAGATGTGTCTATACCACTATATAAAGAAATGGTGACATTTAACGTTGTTACCAAAAATCTCTAAAAGTTTTTGACTGATTTATTTTAAATTTTTACATGAGACTTAACTAAACGATCGGATGAACAGAGGCTGCAAATTTTAAATATATACTGTATTTAAATATATAAGTAATATACAAGGAAATAACGTTAGCAAAAATATCGACTAGTCTTCTAACTATTTACTTCAAATTTACACACCACACTCTAATGAAAGCTGGAAGGCCACAGATTATATATTTTCAAATATACGGAGCTTTAAATCTACATAAGATATAATAGGCAAACGTTGTTGGAAAAAATTTCGAGAATTTCTTGAATGATTTTTATTCAAATTTTTGCGCAACAATAGACACTCATACGGACACAGACTATAGATTTTTTTATACAACATTGTGCAGGCTTCCTGTTGAAACCGACCGCGAGAAAAAAATGCTGTGCAATGAAAATGTGTGTTTTAGTTTTGTTTCTCGTAGTCAAATTTAACTATGATATCTCGGCATTTAAGTCATTAGACAAATTGTTTCTCCTATATTTATTAGTTCTCATTATACAAAAACTGTACTCGCAACAATGTGCTGTTTCATTTTACTCCTCGCAGTCGGTTTTAACAGAAAACCGCAAAGCTCTATTTACGGTCTATGATTAGAAGACTACCATAGAATTTGACTCGTCCGAAACTTTGTAATGCTACCCGTTCGCCGATTAAATCCATGCAAAATACTGTCGTTGAAGTTCCTGTCCTCACATATCCAGTAACTGGAGAGATCTCTCTCATTCCCCATGTACCAATGATCACAACCGATTCACTCATTCATTTTGAACGCCTTTAGTTTCCTGTCAAGGTTTCCTTTGCAACATCAATAAACAGAGAGGAGGCTGGGGGGAAGAAGAGGAGGTTGGTCGATAGGAATGAGGAAATTAGCACAGAGAGAGGAGGGAGGACGTGGACAGAGACATGGGGAGACGGATATTAGGACGTACATCCAGTTCTCATACATATTTAGCAATTGCAAAACATTGCCGGGTTCGCTAGTGCCAAATATTATGCAAGGGCGGAGGAAGAGTGGGGGGCTGGGGAGAGGTCTAGCTGCACCAGGGAGACGCCTACCGGCAACGACATAAACTAAGAACTCGTAAGTTAATCATGGTTAACTTCTAGTTTCAGTGCATAAGTTAAAATTCGCTCTACGTTTGACGCCCTTCAGTATATGATATTGTCCTCTAAAATCAATTAATCTGTTTGAAAAATGGATATGCTAACGTTATGATCGGAACACTTATTCCGTTTTCTATTTTTCTCTCAATACAGATTTATTGGAAATAGTTGTTCCTGATTTCATACACTCTCTACATAATTCTATTTTGTCTGAAACTGATATTCTGAGCCCGTGGCTGTGTACAAATTATAGGCTGACTCTTACAGAGAAGATAACACAAACAGTCACTTTTTATAATGCTACTTATTTATTTAAATAGATCCGTTTACGGTTTCGGATCGACAGGTTCATCATCAGACGGCTTATTCACGTTTAGGTGCATTTTACATTAGCTTTTACTTTTTGGTCTTCCAAATGATGAAAATTCCGTGGGGTGGTGGTGTCTACAACCAAAACAAGATGTGAGACAATGTGGATTTAACTGTTGTGCCTCACAACGATTTTAAACGATGTAAACAAACTATTGAAAACATCATCACTTACATCTGAAACTAAGTATTTAATTATTTTTTTATTTGAGCACTGACCAACAGAATTTTCCCTGACAAAGGCAACTAAAACTTAACCTATTCATTAATTACCCACAATATACAAACCCAAACATTGACAACATTACTTCCAATAATTAATACAAAAGAATAG
This sequence comes from Schistocerca cancellata, assembly GCF_023864275.1. NCBI lineage: Eukaryota > Metazoa > Arthropoda > Insecta > Orthoptera > Acrididae > Schistocerca > Schistocerca cancellata. The sequence goes on from NC_064633.1 coordinate 421,179,882, forward strand.
CCCTGGGTTGCAAGAAATCCTAACAATAATACAAATCCAAAAAAATATGAAATTAAAGAAATATGAAACTACCTCAAACTCTGTTACTTGGCTAAACTCATTTCAATCACGAACCCCGATAGTGGAAACCCCATTCTTTTTCATAAGTCACTTATCTCACAGAAAATGTTCATAACACGAACTACAGCAATTACAGCAAGTAGCAACAACAGCTAGCTAATTAAAAGGATTCTAACTACTATAGACTCTAACTGGTTAGCAAAAGAAAGATTTTGTTGAAAAACAAACAATGTATTTAGAAAATTTTATCTTATTCATGTGACATCCAGTTCCAAAAATTATATAGTTGTCAATAATTCTACTACCGAAACATTATAAACCATACATCCATTATCATACCTTTCCTGGCATCTTTTCTAATAAGAAATTTCATCTCACTTTACATTGCGTGTCCTACCAACAGAGAGTCTCCACTAAGAAAAACATGTCCAAACACTTCTCCATCCTCTCGCGAACTGCTAGTCCGTCCAACCACAGAATCTCATGCCGAGGGCGCAGAGCCCTGTCAGCGATATTAACACAGTCTATAGCGCTGCCAACTTGCAAACAGGCTACTTACATAACTCCCCTGCTCCACTCAAAAAATTTTACAAAGTCTTTTGGGCAGTGGCCAAGACTAAGTTGTTAAAATTTTTATATTAACAATATCAAATGGAGAAGATGCACACAAAGGTCAAGTAATATGCCGTTGGTCAATAAAGTAAAAATTCTTCTCAAGTCCCTAAAGACAGTTCTAATAATTCATCAGAAGAGAAGTCTGCGCTAGTTTTACGCACAAAGATTGAGCAGTATATGAAAATGCACAAGTAAGTAGTGGACAACCATGCAGTCTTCAAGATGTAGTGGTTTCCTCCCCACGGAAACAAAGTGCTGACCCTTGACATGAAGATTTCAGTTAGTATCGTAAGATTGGTAATGAGCCGCAGCAGGGCAGATCCACAGAAGTATCAGTCGAAGTCTTGAAGAATATTGGTAGAACTGGTGGGTCACCACAGAGCAGACCTACTGTAGCATCTATCGAAGTCTTGAAGAGTTTTGGTAGTACTGATGGGTCACCACAGAGCAAACCCACATCGTTGGTTTGTACCGTACCAAAGATTTAAACCATATACAGGGAAAAAGGATAAACATTATCCACTAAGACACAACGCGGACGAAACTGTGTGTTGAGTGATCAAGACAGAAGAGGATTGTGAAGAAAAGCAAGAGGACGACAGCTACAAAAGTCACTACAGAACTGAGTGTCGTACATTCGAACTCTGTCCTCCCCAAAACAACACGACGGGACCTCCATTAGCTGGGAATTTTGGGATGAGCTGGAACTCCAAAATGCCCTTAACAGGCAAACCTGGCGCCGAAGCCATTGAACCTGGGCTATGGAGCAATGGAAGAAAGTAATTTTGTCGGATGAGTATTGTACACCGTTTCCAACTCCTGGGTGGGTTTACGTCACAAGAGTGAAACGTGGTGGGTATTCTGTGATGATTTGGGTGGCCATATCACGGTATTTTATGACCCCCATGGTTACTCTGAAAGGTCACATTACTGCCACGGATTAAGTGACCATTTTGGTTGGTTACGTCCATCCTATGGCACAAACCTTGTTCCCCAATTGTGATGCTTTGTTCCAAGACGTCAGGGTACCTGTTCACACAGCTCTCACAGTTCTGGACTGGTTTTGCGAGCACGAGGATGAAGTTTCAAATCTCTCTTGCCCACCACAGTCATTAGACCTCAAAATTATTGAGCCTATGTGATCTACTTTGGAGAGAAGGGTGCATGATCGCTATCTACCCCCATTATGTTTATCTCAGCTTGCCACTATTTTGCAGGAAGAATGGTGTAAAATTTCCTTCAAAACTGTACAGAACCTATATTTATCCATTCCGAGACAACTGGAAGTTGTGGTCAATGCTAACGAGTTTCCTACACAGTTTTAGACCTGGTTTTTGATGTTTTCATATTTTTGTCCACCCCTTGTAGTTCAGGTGGGAAGTGGTTCTGTTGTGTTTTGGAGGTATTTGTCGTACCATGGCTTGGGCCAGTCATTCAGGTTACCGTGAACGTGAACCGGGATGTCGAATTCGAGGTCCTGCTTCACTAAGCGTTGCCCATCCCTCTGCATCTCCATCACGAGTACGCTGTGGGCAGTCTCTTCCTCGGAGAACTGTGTGCACAGGGTTTCTTGCAAGTAGCCCTGGTTTAATGAACACTTGCCCACCATGTCACACCTCGAGTGACCAGCTGAATCAACTGATCTCAATACCACAGAAAATCTCTGAATCTGTTAGTAACAATGGGTGAGACGTAGCTATCAACAAACGCGCAGTCTGATAGCCTTACGGTGTCTTACCATCAATGACTGGATTCACCTGGGTATCACTTACCTTAAGAAACGATTAGACTCTCTCCCTTTTCGAACTCAGGTCATTATCAACGCCAGAGCCGGTTAAAACGGGATAAACGTGATGTCTGCTTCGAGTGACTATTTTTTTTTTTTATCTGGTGTGCTTACACATGTGTGAAGTACGTAAGGGCGCTTTCATGCTACATTTTATATTAGCGTTGAAAAAGGTCTATCTATTCTATATATTCTATTCTATCGCTTGAGCCTTGTCCCGCAGTTACGCAGGGTCAGCCATTGTTAATCGGATTTGGCATGTTAATGTTGAAGGGGTGGCCAGATGCCCTTCTTGCCACCACTCCGTAACCCCCAGGATGGAATTATTGTAACCCAGCTGTCTGCATTGAGTGTAATCCATAGAATAGTGCGAACGTGTTCAGATGTCTGCGAGCCGTGTAACTGAGGCGGAACAGAGGGACCATCCCGGTATTCACCTATCGGGATGTGGAAAACCGCCTAAATACCACATCCAGGCTGGCCGGAACATCAGCCCTCGTCGTTAATCCGCCGGGCGGATTCGATCCGGGGCCGGCACGCCTACCCGAGTCCAGGAAGCAGGGCGTTAGCACTCTCGGCTACCCTGGCGGGTCCCGGCGTTGAAAAAGGTCTATAAAGCCATTTTAAAAATCCAACATTGCTGTTGTGACCCTGAGTCGGAACTCCAGCAAACGAAATTTCCCTCCAACAATGCGAGCTACGCAGGATGGCCGGCCCGGCAGGCGCTGCGAGGTCGCCAGCAGATTCTAGTAGTGCCCTCCTCAAGAGGTAGCTATCAGATCGGAACTATGTTTCACGTGACGCATCAAGCGGGACAAATAGTGCGGAACTTGTATCTTTGGGCACCAGGATATAAGTCGCTCTCTGCACCTTAGCAGACAAACCGACTCATACAGGACCTGGTCACATACTGGTGCGACCTGTTGTGGGTGTAAACATTCTTCGCAGCAGCCAGATGATACCACAGTCACCATCTTCAATAGAGACCAATTCAACAGGAGAGGGCCCCTTCTGTAATGCATTTTGTCCTATTACGGAAATGTTAATACTGTATTTATACAACCGTAATGAACTGTGTGCTGTCATGGCAATCTTTGCCGTACACGTGGAGTACTCATGGAACGTATAATTCTGATCTTTATGTTAACTCTTTGTCATCGCTGGAATTTTACGAGACGTATCACGACTGATCTGAAATGACGCCCTCTTGTTCTGCTATTGATTATGAAAGACGCAATGTAATGTTCGCTTTAAGTTGTAATAAACGCCTTGTTGTATATTTACAGCTTTCATTCGAGTAGACAATAGAAACCTCCTTAGATTTGATAATAATTAATCAACTATATGTGGAATATATCAACCCTTCGCTTGACGATTGAAATAAACAAGTACTTCTCTGTGGAAAATAGTTATTAAAGAAGCTACTGCTTATGAACTTGTATGTTACGAACTCTTTAGGAATGAACTCTTACATTTGGATTAATCATTAGTGACATACTCCGAACGCACACTTAGTTTGTTTGAAACTTAGTCTGATAGCCCTCGGTTATTTTTATTATTGAATATAGAGACCCGTCAGAAATTGCTGCCTACACCAGACGAGACGGACGGAGTATTGGAGTATTCTGTTCGCAAAATAAGTAGTGGTTCACTTTACATTATCACAACAAGGGAATAGCGCACTGGCGCTTAACCTGCAGGAAAGCTCGTCATTCTTCTGTGACCTGTGACCTGCTACCTCAACAGGAAGACTGTGTTCCAGAGTATGTTCCAGTGAGAGCCAGTTCTAGTTCCAGTTGCCGTCACCACTGCCGCTCTAGTTCATCACAGCTGCACGGCGCCGCATAGATAGAAGACTGGTGTGCACCTACTGAACTCAGCCTCAGAGGCTAAGAACAGATCACAACGAACTCTTGAAGGTGTATGTTGTGAGTCACTGAATAATTGTATGTATTGGAAATCGAACAGTAATAATTTCAGTAGCTGTGATTGTAAGTCTGCTGCCTACTGTTTGTTTGAGACTAGCGTCCCTTTTTACACTGACATCAATGGCACTTCGGAGTTGGTTGTCAACACAAATGTTGTCGACGAAGTGAAGCTACAACAATTGCTAAGTTCCGTTTGCATATTCAGAACATTTTCACATTTACCTTCATGAAAAGCAGTTCTAAGTTATTCAGAACATGAAAATTATTTCTGTTCCTTTTCCTCAAATAAAATTTGTAATTTTCCTAAGATTTTAACAGTGAGAGCCGGAAGAGAAAAGCCTTTAATTTCGAAATGCATTGTTGTGTCATGCTAAGATTGCTCTATATTGTACTGTATGATACTATGCTACAAGGATCGAATATAAGCACCGTTCACATCCGTAGAAATGGATAATATTGTTATCAACACCCTCTCATTCACCTAGCAAAATTTATTAGCCTGCTTCTCTAAATAAGAAGTCATTAGTCTGACGTAGCGGTACTGGACTGAAGTGAAACAGGTGACTTTGTGCTGTGCTGGATGTCGCGACGTGTTAGCAGCCGTCCTATCTGTAGTGGATAGCTTGAAGAAATTGCCACTCTTGTGTTTACCCACCACGTATCGTAACGCTTCCATTCACAAAAAGTATGATGTTTTCTGTCTTACATTCCATTTTGCAGCATATTTTAGAATGGAATCTGCTCGTGCTATTGACCATATGCTCAGCCTCAGATTTCTCCTTTATACAGGGTGACACACGGAAGACGGATGGCATTGAACTGCGTAGTACTGAGGGCGCGGTGGTGGGAGGTGGTCGTGGTGGGGATAGTTCTGATCAACATAAGACGCCATTTCATTTACTCAGTCACTATGGAGCAGTGGGACTTGCAACGTCGAGTGTTTGTCTATGACAGTTTCTTGAAAAGTGGTGAGTCTATTATTGCTACGCAGCGATTGTTTCGTGCGCGGTTTAATGTCGGTCGACATGGAGCTGTTCCGAGCGGTAACACAATCCTCAGATGGGTGTAAAACTTCAGATCAATTGGAAACATACTGGATAAGAAGCATCCTGACCCGAGATGCAGAGTAACGACAACAGAAAATGTTGAAAGGGTAAAGCAAGCGGCAGTCAGAAGCCCAGGACGGTCAGCTAGACGTCATGCTATTGAGTTACGAATCAATCGTGAATCGGTTGGACGAATTTTGCATAAGGAATTAATATTCCATCCCTACAAAATGCTCATTGTCCAACAACTGAAGGAAACTGATTTTGCTGTGTGAGAAGAGTTCGCTTCTAGAATGCAAGTTATTTTGGGATCGAATGAAAAAAATTTTATTGATGAGCGATGAAGCTCATTTTCATTTAAATGGGACCGTGAACAAGCAAAACCTACGTTGCAGAGTGAAAATCTCATTCTGAAAACCTACGTTACTGGGCTCCAGAGCATCCACTCCTTATCCACCAGCGTCCTCTACACTCCAAAAAAGTAACAGTCTGGTGTGCTCTTGGCTCTGTTGGCATTATTGGATCTTATTTTTTTTTTAAGAGAACGGGGCCACAGTTACTGTTCATTCTGTTCGTTACATTCGCATGCTTGAAACAATCTTGAAACCAGAACTAAGAAGCCGACGAATCCCTTTTAAAACGCGTTTGGTTCCAGCAGGATCGCACGCCGCAAACACTTCTGACAGTTCTTAGACCCATGTTTCCTGGCCGGATTATCTCAGGTTTTGGCAATGTTCCTTGGCCTCCCAGGTCTCCCGACTTGTCAGTATGTGAGTTTTTTCTGTGGGAATACCTTAAGAACTTTGTCTATAACCACAAACCACGAAATTTGGACGAGTTGAAGAATGCGATCATTCAAGAAATTGCTGCCATCCCTGCAGCGATTTTAGTCCGTGTGATGGAGGATTTGGGAAGAGACTTGAGTCCTCCATTCGAAATAATGGACATCACCTTGACGACATTATTAATCACAAATAACTTTGTTAACTAAAATGGCAAATAATGAGCTTTGATTTTGTGTAAATAAACATGCATTAATTTTAAAGTTAGCTGAGTATTATTTCATTAAAAACCGTCCGTCTCGCGTGTGTGACCCTGTAGGAGACAATGTCTTCCACAAAGCATTTGTAATGTATTTTATGTATACATTTTTAGAGCAAAACTCTGTCTCGTCATCGTTCAGTGAAATTCCGGCAAGGGTACCGGCGAAGCAGCCATCCATGGCCGGTCCATCGTCTGGTTTATATATTTTTCATTAAATTCTCACTAAATAAAATGTAGCGCTAACTGCAGTAGATCGAATAATTCGTACGTCTAGGTTATGTTGATATTTTATAGTGCAACAGGTTTAAGTTTATGACTTCTAAGGTTTTTACAGTGGCTGCTGAAGTGTATGAATTTAGTAGAGCAAAAGACGGTACGATAGTATCTAAAAGTAATGGCAAATGATTGTTTTGTGTCGCAAAATTTATGCTGTTCTTTGGCGCATATGTCTTGTTTATACAATGACCACACTCCTGTGGGGTTTTTACGGGAATGATCTTTTTACAACGGTTTCGATGCAATGTGGAATTTTGTGTAAAGACAATGATAAATGCAAACGGTTAAAATTGGTGCTTTTTCACTGCGAATCTGGAGCCTACATTTTTTTAGCTCTCAAATTTAGCACAACCACGACTTTGCATCCATCATAGATAAAATCAGAAAGCATAAAAACTTGTCAGAAAATGTAAGATAATGTCATCTATGAATAGAGAGAACCTTTACATTTTTCCCACGTTATACACGCAAAATGAATGTCTGATCCCTCGCCTTATTTGAACTGCAGCCCCTGTCCCTATTAACTGCACTAAGTATACGTCAGTCTTATCTCAATTATGTAGTTCAGCATACCGTCCCAGAAGTTCGTCGTCTGCACCATAATGCCGATATCTTAGTATTTCGTTTCATGCTCACAGGTGAGGCAGTACTCGGCGACATCTGATTTAGACGCTGCTTGAAGCGTTTGTTCTATAAAGCAATGCTTAACAATTCTTATACTCTGTCCAGCATACAAATGGTGTGCTCTATCGATACGATAAGCGGCATATAAACGTTTTTTGGTCCTTAGATTATCTTTCGCAAGTAGTAGACCTTGTAGTTTAGTTGCAAAAATGTAGATGGTGGTCAGAAACGGTCCGAAAAGCTTGTAAGAGTGTTGCAGGTGGGGGCTGCGTCGAGGAATAATTGTTAAGAAAACAATTCGATATGATGTGCCGTTTCCGAGTTGCGTTGCGTTGCAGTTGGCCAGTCAGGTCGTCAGGTGCCCAGATTCAGCACCTGCACGCGCTAAAATGCGACAATGCACAGACGTCTGTGGGCCCGTGTTCAAATGCTCATTACCAACTATAATGTGCCTCTTTCGGAAGTGATAAATTTGAAGTATGTGAGTGAAAGCTATGTTTGGTCGGCTTGAAGAAACCAAACAAATAACACGTTTGATGACAGTTTGCTTGAATTTGCGCGCGTGGCGACCTGGTAAACTACAAATACGTAATTTCACTGGCAAACAAGTCGAAAAGGGATCTACGTATAGGTTTGTTTCTTAACCATTACTTCTCAGCGCAAACTCGGCTGCTACGCCATTATAAGCTTTCCAGTCTGTTTCTGACTACCCTGTACGTACAGTAGGGTGACGGATAGTTTAGTTAACAGGGAACAGAAGCTGTAGTAAAGTGTGAGACACGACGTCAACATATCAATGTTCTCTCTCTCTCTCTCTGCTCATAGATAAGTGGCTACTAAGCTGTTTCTTGGCGAAAGGTCCTCTTCTGACGTTTTATTATTATTTTTTTAATTTCGTTTCAGGCCAACTAAGAAGCACGCCAAGATAATTACAGTTTCCTTCATCCTTCTCCAAAACTCTTTCTCTCAGAATGGACTCTTTCATGCAACCATTTGACTCGAGTTGTTTTCAGTTTGTTTTATCGTCCTGAAAAGCTTTGGATTTCTTGACTTCTCGTCTGAATTTGTTACTAATGAGTAAAGTCTCTTGCTCAACCTGCATTTCCTCTAAGTCCTTCTTTTCCATTTTTGTCTTTCCTTCCCACCCTTTTTCTTAGTCTGTTTCTCGTTTTCCAAGAATTTGAAGATCTTTTTTGTTAATATGCCTTCTTTCATTGTCTCTAGATGTCCACGGAGGGTTATACGTCTTTCCGTGATGCCATCTGCTATTCAAGGGCAGAATGAGTCTATTTCCTTATTTGGTCTCAAAATATCTATCCACATTGCAAAAATAGGATAAGTATGATGTGTGAAGTGAACTGGTACGGCGGAAGTGGCAGGACACATTTTCTTTACTTATAACTTCTGTTTTGGCATAGCATTATGCCTGTTTGTTTTATTGTTTTACGGAACCGGGAATGAATGGCTGGGGCGGCGTGCATCGTGACCCGTTCAGTTCTACTGCTGTCGAAACAGCGAACAACGAACTCTGCGCTCGCCATCCGGCTAAGACAATTAGAGAAGCTGTCGAAATACCGTGTGAAGGGTATACGACAAAATTAAATGAGCTGCAAACGAAAAACGTAGACACTTGGAAATCAAAATCATTGTTTCTTGACTAGATTTGAATTGCAATACCAGCTTGAGTTCAGTCGCCTCGGTCACTGCGCCATCTGAAATTTTTGTCAATTTGTGGTGAGATCTTATGGGACCAAACCGGTTAGGTCATCGGTACCTAAGCTTACACACTAATTAATCCAACTTAAACTAACGTACGCTATGGACAACACACACACACATCCATACCCGAGGGAGGACTCTAACCTCTGATGGGGGGAATCGCTGCGCCACCCCACAGGGTTGGGAGTAACAAGTGCTGCCGAAAATAGGCAGGAACGCCAAAAGAGGAAGACACTGCGTCGCTCAGGAGGACGAGGTCCACGCATGATGACCGGTCGAGGCATTCATAAAAGCCCTACACATGGAAGATATTAGGACAACAGCTGCATCGCTAACAATTTCATCATGAGCTTTACGTGACTGTATCTTCCACGTCGTATGCAGTTTATCAAGTAATAGTCCGTCTTAACTCGCAATATTTTATTTTTCTGCTCATGTCCAACGTGTCTCGAAGCTACGACTACATTTCCGAGGTCGAAGTTAACGCTCTTCACAGTTATATCCGCTTCATTTTGTCATCTCGCGGTAAATTAACGACACAGTTGCTAACTTCATGAGGGCGTCTCAGTCGATATTAACGAACGAATAAAGTTCTATTCTACTTGCATTGATAAGAATGTAAATTGTACATTTGATCAGCTAATGTAGTAATATTATCACAATATTTCAGTCTATGAACATGCGAAGTGAAACGATATAACCTATTGCGAAGAAGTGAGAGCGAGTATTGTGAGGTTTGGGGGGGAGGCGGGTGAAAGAGGGAAGGAGGGGGGTGATGGGTGTGGTTGATAGACAAACACACACACGCACACACAAAGGGAGAGAGAGAGAGACAGACAGACAGACAGAACAGACAGAGAGAGAGAGTAGAAGCTCTGGGAAAAAGAGGATGGAAACGTGTGCTTTAATTCTTTTGTCCTATTGTGTACAGACACAAACATTGCTGAAAATAAAAATTAATTCTTGTATGCACTGGCTGGTCATTCAGCATGTCAACAGGTTGGAAAATATGTTGCGTCCTATTTGGTCAAATGTTTGAGTGGGGCGAAAACTAACTCCTAGAAATTATATACTCGATTTTTTTACCCAAGTTTTGAAGAGAAGGAAATAGACAAATGGAGTGTCTAATTGACTAGCTTGAGGTCTAGATCTGCATAAAAAATATTTGTAAATTAGCTGCTATCCATGTAAATAAAGTGTCAAAAGTGTCAAAGTTCGTCTCGTCAAGGCCTAACTACTTTGCGCATAAGTTACTTGGTGTAGAAATTGTGGCATTATTTCTTTCATGTTGACAAAATAAAACAACATAAATTGAAACTTTTCAGCTCCCTCTTAATAATAATATAATACCGATCCATATTTAAATATATTTCATGCTTTCTGAACAAAACTTGAAACTCTGAAACAGTTGAGCGAAACGGTAAAACGTTTTGAAATATGCTTTGTCTAAAAGTAAGAAATAAAATAGATTAGAGAAATATTTGACATGCCTCATTAGCTGTACACTATTTCGACTATCATTCAAATGCGCTTGAAATTTTCTCTAATCAATTAAATTTCTTACGTTTTAGACAAATCATTTCACAAAAGATTTGACTGATCTTTTAAATTTAAAAAAAAATATTATTATCTCCGCCTGAGAATTCTCAAAGGCACATTTTGAGATCTATACTGAAGTCTGGCAAGTTATATTTGCTGTAATGAGGGTGCGTTCCTACTGCAAATTTGCCATTCATTTTCTGCTAGACGAAAAACTGAAGAAGATGTAACGCCCTAAAAAGTCAAAGTAGTCACTGAAGTGTAGTGGCAGCTCCAAAAGGCGTTGGAATTAAGCAGGGTAATGAAGTATTGTGCTTAAATACATTGTATTCCTACTTGGGGTTCCGAAAGTGACGCAGCGTTATAGTATAATGATTCTTATTATGTAGATATGTTTCTTATGTTATTGAGGAAGAAATGGCTTTCACATTGTTGAGAATACAATTCATCGTCACCCAGTGTATTAGATACGGATGCACCAAACAAGTCCACTACAAGTGGTTATACGTCGAGTTTCTGAAGACCGTAAATGTGGCAGATTAAACCGAAAACAGTCGACCCGAAAGGAAAGTGGATCGGTGTGCAATACGCGTCTTCTTTCAATCTCAGGTGGTCTTGTAGCGCCTGAACTCACCGTTGGTAGTGCGGACAAACCGTCACGCAGCAAGAGTTCATACTGTTGCTTGACGACATTAGGATACGTATAACTTTACGTCAGTGATTCATGTCATATTTCTTGCCAGAACGGAAAGAACTTAATAAATGGTGTGGTCTGACAAGGAGTGTTTCCACCATGAATGCACAGAATTCACGCCTTTGGGCTACATGAGATCAATATTATCTGCACGTGTCTCCTCTACTCGCACAAAACATGAGAATTTGGTGTACACTATCTGGCAGCTGGCAGGAAAATCTTCATCACATTCTGTCATGATACAATGAACAGCGAACGCTGGATACAGAAGGTGCAACAGTTTTTAAACACTTTACCTGATGAGCAAATACAGCACACAGCATAAAATTCTTCAGGGTACGTGACCGCAGTGCCAAGGTTTTTTTTCCTAGGACAGTGTTTTTCACGGAAAAGTCATCCTGAAGGCGTCGTCGCCTGCTCAGTCTCCTAATTTATCCCCAACTAGATTTTTTTCTTATGGGACCACTTGAAAGACGCTGCTTACTAAACTCAGGTCCTAATTAAAGACAAAATTGGACGATGAGCTGCTGCAGTTACTCTACGAACGTTGCACAATGTATTTTTTATATTTACATCCATGTTCTGAAAACCACAGTTCTGTGCATGGTGAAGGGTGCTTCCCGCAGTACCGTGTATTAGAATTTCTTCCCCTTCGGGTCACCTGTAGAGATGGAGAAAAATAATTGTTTCAACGTTTCTGTTCTCGCTGTAATTTGTCTAATTCTGAAGTGTATGCCAAGTTTCCTCCCTTAATTGTGGTTGCTGGAACTTGGTAAGCAGCCTTGTCGTGATGGACGACAATCTTCAGACAATTGTCAGATTTTTCAGCATTTCCGTAACGCTCTTTTGAGTCAAACAAACATGCCACGTAAGTTCTCATTTCGGATGCCACAACTACAAATTTATTGAGGGGCAGTTTCATTTTACATTCTGGCTGTTATAAAATCACACACACAAAGCATAACGATGTAAATTAAGGAATTAGGAGCACGCACTTGAAAATGCCTACCAGCAATCATCAGCTGATCGTGTTGCAAATAACAACGATATTATAACAGCCAGAGTGTAAATTGGAACTGCCCATCAAACGTATGACAATTGTGTCCTCGTTTTTGTATCTTCAATGTCTAGTGTAATGTCCTCTTTGTTATGGGACTCGCCCACTTATGTAGTATCGTACGAAGCGTCGTGTAAGTGTTTTGTAAACGGTTTCCTGTTTCGACTGATTGCATTTTTCCAATATCTTACCCTTGAACCATCTGCTTTATCTACGGATGAGCCTATGTGAGGATTCCACTTCGTCATTTTCTTCAAGCGAGGCACCACAGTCGTTTATTTGTTGACGGACACTGTGATACGGGGTGTTCAAAACGTCTCTCGCAGTGCCGTATGATTGTTAGCCGCGCGTGCCGTATGATTGTTCGCCTCTCTGGGTTACTTCCCTTCATGGGGACTCTCCCAAAATTCCACTGTTTCGTTTATCTCAGCCAGCGTCAGTAAAAATGAATATTCAATAAATTAATAACTGGTATTTCACTGAGTTTCATTTCGGTATATTCACTGTGGCATACGGCACGCGCGGCTAACAATCGTACGGCACTGCGGAGAGACTTTTTGAACACCCCGTAGTTCCACCTGGACTGTTATTTACACGTAATTATTTTATTTAGTTTCTCACGAAAGTCGTAATGTATCTTACTAATTAGCAACGGACATGGTAGTTCTGAAAACGAGCGCATATACGTCCGAGCGTCAAATTTAAAATAGAATGTTAAGTGAATACAGTGATAGTTATCACAGAATCTATTGCCACGTTCTTAGACAAAGCCAGGGCTTACTTTCATCGTTAAAAACCAAGTATCAATTACACCCGCGCGGGAAATAATCGGATATATTACGACATGTAATCACCTACAGCACTTGAGAATCGCCTCTAAGGTCGAAATTGGCCAATCGTGCAAAATTAAATAAATGAGTGTAAACGAAAGCCGAGGACTAATCATTACAATTTCATTTCATTTCCCCAGAAATTGTCAACAGTATTACTTGAATGATGCCTATTGTGATTCATTGATTTTGTATAGGAAACTACGTTTGTATTTTTTCTTGAAGCGCACAATTTCGCATTTAGCTTCTTTACATTACGTTCACGAACACGCGAAGCGTGCTGAGTTGCACGAATCGCACAAAGGATGTCTCTTTCAACGACTTTTGCAACTTGGTCTTCTCCCGTAATGTTGGATTAGTTCTGGAACGCCGTGTACGAAAAATGCCCCGAATCGTATAGGTGCAGATTCACTGCATTCGCTAGCACCACAAGTCGGTACGCGCCGAAGGCGTACCGTGCGCCGACGCGATTTCCGTCACTCCTCGTATCAGTGACGTCAGGAGTACTCGCGGCGACAGCGAAGACGCGCCGTACAGTGGTGGTACGGCGCGGAGGCCCGACCTACTTATTATTGACGCCAGACGTCGCCGGCCGCGGCGGACGAGCGTCCGGCCGGCGCCCGGAAGGGCGGTGCGACTTACTCGGCTGGTGACGTCGGAGGAAGCGGGTGTCGTCGCCGGGTACCTGGAGTGGCACTCGCGTAGTGTGTACGGCGAACAGTAAGAGCGAGGGGAAGCGCGGCGGGCGAGACCCGCTGTCAGTCGCGGCGCGCAACAAGTAGCCGGCGAGCGGCGAGCGGCGGGAGGCGTCGCGTCGCGTCGCGTCAGCGGTGGCCGGCGACGGCGCGGTGTGGCGTCGCGGGCTGCGCAGCGCGCACTGCCGCCACAGACGGCCGTCCCCGCGCCGCCCTGCGCCGGCGCCGCCGCCGCCGTCGCCGCCGCGATCGATGGCCCGCGGGGGCGGCGCCGGCGCTGCCGCTGCCATCTGCCGGCCGCCGCCGCAGCTACGGCTGCTAGTGGGGCGAGTATTTTTGGCTACCACGTGGGGCACGCACGCTAGTTGCGCTGCAGCGACAGCTGCCGGGCTTATTAGGAAAGTAAGAGCGCTGTCACCCGCTGAGAAGGATGCGAGCGACAGCGGTGCAGCAGAAAGTTGGATACGCAAAACATTTTTATAACGGTACAAGCTTTTTACCAGTGGCCCCTGCCACGTACGCGTTTACCGTATATGTTTCACATTAATTTTCTGCTGCTTTACTACTTCTACGTCTAAATGATTACTCTGCAATTCACATTTAAGTGCTTGGCAGAGGGTTCATCGAACCACAATCATACTATCTCCCTACCATTCTACTCCCGAACAGCGCGCGGGAAAAACGAACACCTAAACCTTTCTGTTCGATCTCTGATTTCTCTTATTTTATTTTGATGATCATTCCTACCTATGTAGGTTGGGCTCAACAAAATATTTTCACATTCGGAAGAGAAGTTGGTGACTGAAATTTCGTAAATAGATCTCGCCGCGACAAAAAACGTCTTTGCTTTAATGATTTCCATCCCAACTCGCGTATCATATCTGCGACACTCTCTCCCCTATTACGTGATAATACAAAACGAGCTGCCCTTTTTTGCACCCTTTCGATGTCCTCTGTCAATCCCACCTGGTAAGGATCCCACACCGCGCAGCAATATTCCAACAGTGGACGAACGAGTGTAGTGTAAGCTGTCTCTTTAGTGGACTTGTTGCATCTTCTAAGTGTCCTGCCAATGAAACGCAACCTTTGGCTCGCCTTTCCCACAATATCGTCTATGTGGTCTTTCCAACTGAAGTTGTTCGTAATTTTTACACCCAGGTACTTAGTTGAATTGACAGCCTTGAGAACTGTACTATTTATCGAGTAATCGAATTCCAACGGATTTCTTTTGGAACTCATGTGGATCACCTCACACTTTTCGCTATTTAGCGTCAACTGCCACCTGCCACACCATACAGCAATCACTTCTAAATCGCTTTGCAACTGATACTGGTCTTCGGATGACCTTACTAGACGGTAAATTACAGCATCATCTGCGAACAACCTAAGAGAACTGCTCAGATTGTCACCCACGTCATTTATATAGATCAGGAACAGCAGAGGTCCCAGGACGCTTCCCTGGGGAACACGTTGATATCACTTCAGTTTTTCTCGATGATTTGCCGTCTATTACTGCGAACTGCGACCTCCCTGACAGGAAATCCCGAATCCAGTCACACAACTGAGACGATACCCCATAGGCCCGCAGCTTGATTAGAAGTCGCTTGTGAGGAACGGTGTCAAAAACTTTCCGGAAATCTAGAAATACGGGATCAACTTGAGATCCCCTGTCGATAGCGGCCACTACTTCGTGCGAATAAAGAGCTAGCTGCGTTGCACGAGAACGATGTTTTCTGAAACCATGCTGATTACGTATCAATAGATCGTTCCCTTCGAGGTGATTCATAATGTTTGAGTACAGTATATGCTCCAGAACCCTACTGCAAACCGACGTCAATGATATAGGTCTGTAGTTCGATGGATTACTCGTACTACCCTTCTTAAACACTGGTGCGACCTGCGCAATTTTCCAATCTGCAGGCACAGATCTATCGGAGAGCGAGCGGTTGTGTATGATTGCTAAGTAGGGAGCTATTGTATCAGCGTAATCTGAAAGGAACCTAATCGGTATACAATCTGGACCTGAAGACTTGCCCGTATCAAGCGATTTGAGTTGCTTCGCAACCCCTAAGGTATCTACTGAGGAACTCATGCTAGCAGCTGTTCGTGTTTCAAATTCTGGAATATTCCATTCGTCTTCCCTGGTGAAGGAATTTCGGAAAACTGCGTTCAATAACTCCACTTTAGCGGCACAGTCGTCGATAACAGTACCATCGGCACTGCGCAGCGAAGGTATTGACTGCGTCTTGCCGCTTGTGTACTTTACATACGACCAGAATTTCTTCGGATTTTCTACCAAATTTCGAGACAATGTTTCGTTGTGGAACCTATTAAAGGCATCTTGCATTGAAGTCCGTGCCAAATTTCGCGCGACTGTAAATTTTAGCCAATCTTCGGGATTTCGCGTTCTTCTGAACTTCGCATGCTTTTTCTATTGCCCCTGCAACAGCGTTCGGACCTGTTTTGTGTACCATGGGGGATCAGTTCCATCTCTTACCAATTTATGAGGTATGAATCTCTCAATTGCTGTTGCTACGATATCTTTGAATTTGAGCCACATCTCGTCTACATTTGCATAGTCAGTTCGGAAGGAATGAAGATTGTCTCTTAGGAAGGCTTCTAGTGACACTTTATCCCCTTTTTTAAATAAAATTATTTTGCGTTTGTTTCTGGTGGATTTGGAAGAAACGGTATTGAGCCTAGCTAGAACGACCTTGTGATCACTAATCCCCGTATCAGTCATGATGCCCTCTGTTAGCTCTGGATTGTTTGTGGCTAAGAGGTCAAGTGTGTTTTCGCAACCATTTACAATTCGCGTGATTTCGTGGACTAACTGCTCGAAATAATTTTCGGAGAAAGCATTTAGGACAATCTCGGAAGATGTTTTCTGCCTACCACCGGTTTTGAACAAGTATTTTTGCCAACATATTGCGGGAAGGTTGAAGTCCCCACCAACTATAACCGTAAGAGTGGGGTATTTATTTGTTACGAGACTCAGATTTTCTCTGAACTGTTCAGCAATTATATCATCGGAGTCTGGGGGTCGGTAGAAGGAGCCAATTATTACCTTAGTTCGGCTTTAAGTATAACCTCCACCCATACCAATTCGCGCGGAGTATCTACTTCGACTTCACTACAAGATAAACCACTACTGACAGACACAAACACTCCACCTCCAATTCTGCCTAATCTATGTTTCCTGAACACCGTCTGAGACTTCGTAAAATTTTCTGCAGAACTTATTTCAGGCTTTAGCCAGCTTTCTGTACCTATAACGATTTCATCTTCTGTACTTTCTATTAACGCTACGTCTGCGGGATGTTAATGTATCTCCAGTATTCGGCTGTGTCGAATCACCTTTGACTCTACATCTACATCTACATCCATACTCCGCAAGCCACCTGACGGTGTGTGGCGGAGGGTACACTTAGTACCTCTATCGGTTCTCCCTTCTATTCCAGTCTCGTATTGTTCGTGGAAAGAAGGATTGTCGGTATGCCTCTGTGTGGGCTCTAATCTCTCTGATTTTATCCTCATGGTGAAGTCGAAGTAGATACTCCGTGCGAATTGTAATGGGTGGAGGTCATACTTAACAGCCGAACTAAGGTAATAATTGGCTCCTTCTACCGACCCCCAGACTCCGATGATATACACTCCTGGAAATGGAAAAAAGAACACATTGACACCGGTGTGTCAGACCCACCATACTTGCTCCGGACACTGCGAGAGGGCTGTACAAGCAATGATCACACGCACGGCACAGCGGACACACCAGGAACCGCGGTGTTGGCCGTCGAATGGCGCTAGCTGCGCAGCATTTGTGCACCGCCGCCGTCAGTGTCAGCCAGTTTGCCGTGGCATACGGAGCTCCATCGCAGTCTTTAACACTGGTAGCATGCCGCGACAGCGTGGACGTGAACCGTATGTGCAGTTGACGGACTTTGAGCGAGGGCGTATAGTGGGCATGCGGGAGGCCGGGTGGACGTACCGCCGAATTGCTCAACACGTGGGGCGTGAGGTCTCCACAGTACATCGATGTAGTCGCCAGTGGTCGGCGGAAGGTGCACGTGCCCGTCGACCTGGGACCGGACCGCAGCGACGCACGGATGCACGCCAAGACCGTAGGATCCTACGCAGTGCCATAGGGGACCGCACCGCCACTTCCCAGCAAATTAGGGACACTGTTGCTCCTGGGGTATCGGCAAGGACCATTCGCAACCGTCTCCATGAAACTGGGCTACGGTCCCGCACACCGTTAGGCCGTCTTCCGTTCACGCCCCAACATCGTGCAGCCCGCCTCCAGTGGTGTCGCGACAGGCGTGAATGGAGGGACGAATGGAGACGTGTCGTCTTCAGCGATGAGAGTCGCTTCTGCCTTGGTGCCAATGATGGTCGTATGCGTGTTTGGCGCCGTGCAGGTGAGCGCCACAATCAGGACTGCATACAACCGAGGCACACAGGGCCAGCACCCGGCATCATGGTGTGGGGAGCGATCTCCTACACTGGCCGTACACCACTGGTGATCGTCGAGGGGACACTGAATAGTGCACGGTACATCCAAACCGTCATCGAACCCATCGTTCTACCATTCCTAGACCAGCAAGGGAACTTGCTGTTCCAACAGGACAATGCACGTCCGCATGTATCCCGTGCCACCCAACGTGCTCTAGAAGGTGTAAGTCAACTACCCTGGCCAGCAAGATCTCCGGATCTGTCCCCCATTGAGCATGTTTGGGACTGGATGAAGCGTCGTCTCACGCGGTCTGCACGTCCAGCACGAACGCTGGTCCAACTGAGGCGCCAGGTGGAAATGGCATGGCAAGCCGTTCCACAGCACTACATCCAGCATCTCTACGATCGTCTCCATGGGAGAATAGCAGCCTGCATTGCTGCGAAAGGTGGATATACACTGTACTAGTGCCGACATTGTGCATGCTCTGTTGCCTGTGTCTATGTGCCTGTGGTTCTGTCAGTGTGATCATGTGATGTATCTGACCCCAGGAATGTGTCAATAAAGTTTCCCCTTCCTGGGACAATGAATTCACGGTGTTCTTATTTCAATTTCCAGGAGTGTAATTGCTGAACAGTTCAGAGAAAATTTGAGTCTCGTAACAAATTAATACCCCACTCATACGGTTGTAGTTGGTGGGATATATGTAGGAGGGAGCAATATACTGATTGACTCCTCGGTGAAGGTATATTCTCGAAACTTCAACAAAAGCCCGTACCGAGCTACTGAGCTTCTCTCCTGCAGAGTCTTCGACTGGAGTTTATCTATCATCTCCGTAACGCTTTCGCGGTTATTAAATGATCTTGATACGAAGCGCGCTGCTCTCCGTTGGATCTTCTCTATCTCTTCTATCAACCCTATCTGGTACGGATCCCACACTGGTGAGCAATATTCAAGCAGTGGGCGAACAAGTGTACTGTAACTTACTTCCTTTGTTTTCGGATTGCATTTCCTTAGGATTCTTCCAACGAATCTCAGCCTGGCATCTGCTTTACCGATGATCAACTCTATATGATCATTCCATTTTAAATCACTCCTAATGCCTACTCCCAGATAATTTATGGAATTAACTGCTTCCAGTTGCTGACCTGCTATATTGTAGCTAAATGATCAAGGATCTTTCTTTCTATGTACTCGCAGCATATTACACTTGTCTACATTGAGATTCAACAAATTGACAAATTAAGGTAAAATCTTCTGAATGGTTAGCTCGCGTCATATTTCTTCAAACGATCTTCTTCAGGACCCTGTATGTCCTCTGCAGAAACCTTTTTTTAATGCATTATGGAAGGTTGCGATACAGCGTCACCGGTTTAGCAGCGATCTAACTGTCTTGGCGTAGTAGTAAACCTTTCCTACGTTACAGTGACATAATTGTATTTCCGTCAAAGGTATGGCGATGGGGTTTGAAGTCCAATACCACTCTCTAACGGTGGGAGTTCATTTCTGTCAGTAAGAAGTTACGCCACCAGATTGGTAGTTATAGTTGCGATATTATTAATGGTCGAACCAAAACTGTCACATTATGAGTGGCTGTACCAGAGCTATCGATAGCCGTGGTCCGAATCCGAGTCCTTGAGTATTGTAAGAGGAACAGGGTGGCGGTGCCAATGCCGGGAAGTCGTGGTGCCCATCCGTTGCAAGCCATCGACCGTGTCGCAGTAGGCGTTCACTTTTTCTTACAGTCGTCTCGTTTTGCCTCGAATGGTCGTCCTTAGAGGGATAATTTTGCCTCCTCATTCAACGTAACAACCAGCGTGAGGCGACAGGCATCCAGGCTCTACTGAAGTACCTCATTATACAGTCGCTGATCTTGTTCCACTTAGTGGAGCCATAGGTGAGAGAAGGGTGGACAACTGTATGGTACATTTAGAGCTTGGCTAGAGTTCAGGTCCCTTCTGATGAAGAAAGGGTACAACGTCTTTGTCAGCTTCAGCACCTTTTGGGTGACTTACTCCGTGTATCGGTGGAAGAGCAGATCGTTATCTATCCTGACTCCAACATGTTTGATATTCAGAGGCCATGAGACCCAGACACCTCCAATAGTGATGTGGCGGTGGATAGGGCGCCGTTTGGTGTAGTAGAGTGCCTTGGTTTTGGCGACATCGAGGCCAATGTTGTTGGTACGACACCAGGTGAGCGTTGCGTCCACCTCCCTCTGGAGACGAGCAGTGAGCTGCTCAGTGTTGCGGCTGGTCGAATAGAGCGCCGTATCGTCAATGTATTGAGACAGGTGGCAGTGTAGGATGACTGGCATGTCATTAACGTAATTGTTAAGGAGGATGGGTGACAACACTGAGCCTCGAGGAGTACATTTCAACATGTGTCATAGAAATGTGCTGTTGTGGAGGAAATCATCCACGATCTTAATACAGACGTCTTGCCAAATCCTGTCATAAGCATTCTGCAGGGACAGGAAAACAACTGCCATCGACATGGTGGAGTTAAATCACTTGCTGACGTGTTCTGTGATTCTGAGAAGTTGTAGTTCGGCTGACAGATGTGAAGGGAGCCTGAAATGTTCTGGCTGTACTGCCCCAGCCGCCGCCAGAGACTGAAAAATGCTGTAGAGGCTAAAATATTTTAGGACATTCGTCTTGGTATTCAAGAGGCTGATGGACCTATTGTTGGTAGCGACCATGCAATCCTTTGTCGGATTGAGGACTGCTGTGAGTTGGGCCTGATTCCACTGAGCAGGGGAATGAGAAATCGGGAGACAGCTGTTGAGAGTTCTTGGTGAATAAGACTAGAGGCTTGCGTGAAAGCCAAAGGAGGTATCCATTTAAGATGTCATCCAATCCGGGAGCCGACTGCGCACATTTCCAACAGTGGATCCGTTGGACTTCTACTGGAGACATAAAATGAAAGGTAGTAAGAGACGGTATGTTTCTGATAGCGGCAACGGCCATCAGAATATTGTATTCATCCTAGAGTTCATCATGCGTGATGTCCTGGACTAGCCATTGATTCTGGGCTTCAAATGCATTGGAAAGAGTTTCCACAGCACATAGGGCATCATAAGTTAGGCCATCCGCCATACTGTGGATGGGATAGTTGGTTCTCAGTGTGGAGCACCTGTGGGCGTCAAAAACAGCCCATTCTGTCTTATGTTGGAGTAGAAAGGTGTACATCTGTCCTCCCATTAGTACGTTTTCCAGTCGGTGAGGCAGTGGCAGAATTCACGTTCGAGACGCCTCATGTGATGCTTGTCCTGAGAGTCATGAAGCTGCTTCCACCGCCGGTGATAGCGGTTCTTCTGGATTTTCAGGTAGTGCAATAGGATAGGCAAGTCATCCAGTGTGGTTAAAGCCCAAGGTACAATGAAAGTGGAGGTCTTCATTGCCTTACAGCTTTTCATAGATAGGTAATCGACAGCACTACCAAGATTGTCAGATGCTTGCTGGATGGTGTGTTCACGACTCTGGCAAATTTGTCCCAGTCGGTGATGATCAAAACAGAATTGACGTTGAAGGACAGTGCTACATTGGTAAGGTACAGATGCACCAGTTTGTGATCTGACGCCAGTTCGTGAAGCTTTTCCAACAAAAAATGCACCATGATGTTCTTGAAAATAGCCACATCCAGAACATTGGAACAGACTATGTATAGGAGTGTGAGGGCCATAGATGGACAGTGCCCGAGTATCTTCCAATTCGAGGAGGATTCTACCTTTGGGATTAACGACGCAAGAACGCCAGCTGGATGCTTTGCACTGAGATCTGTCCCAAGGATGAATCTGTCAAACGATGTCAATTTGCGGAGGCCCACTTTGAGAAGTGCCTGGTTAGAGTTGATTCGCTGCAGCACAAGTAATGACTTTAAAGCGGTTAGAGACAGTGGCTGTTGCGACCTCTATATGTTCCATTGGTGGATGGCCACTTTACTGCGGAGGAGTGTCTTACATAAGAACTCTGTCATGCCCCCACCTTTCCGCTGGAAGCTGTCCATGTGATAGCAGACCATTTTGCACAGATGAAAATTGTCCGTCAGTTTGAGATGTGTTTCCATAACAAGTAAATACCCACATAGTGATTGTAGACGAAAATATATAGTTCAGTCTTCATCTGTTGAATGCCATTGGCATTAAAAATACAGACTACCAGATCCCAAAGGGGATTTTGGCTGTGTGGTGGGCGATTTTCCGTTATAACAAAAGCTGGCTGAGCCATTTGACCAGGGTGATGACCTTCGTGAGCCCATCAAAATGGTTCAAATGGCTCTGAGCACTATGGGACTTAACAGCTATGATCATCAGTCCCCTAGAACTTAGAACTACTTAAACCTAACTAATCTAAGGACAGCACACAACACCCAGCCGTCACGAGGCAGAGAAAATCCCTGACCCCGCCGGGAATCGAACCCGAGAACCCGGGCGTGGGAAGCGAGAACGCTACCGCACGACCACGAGATGCGTGAGCCCATCCTCTGACTGACGAATCTTCTGAGTTGTTTCATGAATGACTGCCCTGATGTTGGGCTGTGTGAACAGGGAGGTGCTCTTGAGGATCTCTCGCATGTCATTTCGAAATGAAGATCCTGTTTCCAGCACTGGGGGAATATCTCAGGTGGACTGCTTGACCCTTTGGGGAGCAGGGATGGATGTTTCGAAGGTGTTGCAATGGAGGGTTGGGGAACGTCAACAGGTTGCAGATGGCCTTTCTGTTTGATGAGTTTTGGTATTCGTCACAGGAGATGGATGAGCAGGAGGTAACCAAGCTGCAGCAACAAAGGTGGTCGTAGGGGACTGAGCTGGAGGTGTTCCTGTACCTGAGATATGTCAGGTGCCCGAGTATCTTCAGTCTGATGGTCGTTGGGTTGGTCTCATAAGAAGGAAAAATGGATGTGGTCCCGTCGTGGTGGGGATGGCCGATTCGTCCTCTGTTTGTTTTTCAGAGGGAGAGAAGACTTCATCGCCTTCTGGTATATAGGGTAACCCTTCCAGGTGCTGTGGGTCATGAGAAGCGCCCAGGCAACTGGCGCAGTTGGATTTTTCCAAGGCCAGGAGTTGGCAGTCCTCTGATTCATGTGGACCAGCACAGTTGACACACGACAGTGACAGCAGTAATCACCAGAGTGTCTTGAACGTTGGCACTTGCAGCAGGTGGATTGTGTGTCGTGTCCTTCATAAAATTCAGTATGCACCTTGGTGAGCAGTAACTACCTGGTTTGGTAGATACATTCGACAACTTCTCTCCTCTTAAGGGAGACAACATAGACTGGCAAAGGGATTAGCGTTCGGGTCTTAGGTTCCCTCTTGTTGTATTGATGGAGCAAAGGGCCCAATAAGTTGAGAAAGAGCAGTTCATCCCTAATGCCCACTTCCTTAGCTTTAGGTGGAAGGTCTTTGATTTTGTTTCTTTGTCGCCAGGAGCCTCATGTGTGTAGTGATTCATGGCCCTCGACTTTACAAAGTCGAGGAGTATGAGGCAGTCTTCCTTCGTGCCAAGCATGTACTTAACATGGTCCTTCTGGTAAACTGCCTGTATCTGGCCTTTAATGAGGCGTTGCAGTTCAGTGTTCAGTTTAATATCATTCGTGGGACTGTAAACCACGATAAGAGATAACTTCTCCTTCTTTGGTGGGGCTTATGGTGTATTCAGATAAATAGGACCGGGAGAGGCACTCATTTCCTGGTCCATGGCGGGGATTTCACTGTTAGGGAGCCATCCGAATCCGTACCACTGTCGCTGCGACGGGCGCTTAGCCTCAGGGAGGACCGAAAGGGGCGCAGTCCCCAGAAGCCGAGATGGTGTAGACGAAACAGCATTCGAAGGTGCATCCAGGTCTGGTGATTGCATCACCGCTTTGTTTCTGACATGTCATGGCTGTCGGTGGTTGAGAGATCTATCACCAGGCAGCAATGGCAGACGTCGGACGACGAGATGGAATTGGAAGATCTGCCCCGTACGCGAGATGTAGAAGCGAAACGGCCAGAACAAGATAGGGAGAATTATTGTCCGCAGAGGTGGCTTCCAGGACGTTGTTTGTACTTGTCGCACGCCGCGGCCGCGTATTCACTTCCTTGATAGGAGGGAGCCACGATGCCGGAATCCTATAGCCGCCCTCTACTGAAGTTACATGCATTTTCAGAAATTTCAATTGGTTCCCGGATTTTTCTTCTATAAATATTGGTTTCCTTAGTCAGAACACGTACTTTATTGAAACAGATGTCAAGGCCACACTTCTCGTGATGTTTCGCTACCGCCGATTCCATACTTCGCTTTAGTCGTGTGTGGCGTACGTGTTCCTAAATACGTTTCGGCTGTATACTCTTCGGCCACTGACATACGTCATTTCATAGCCCCTGCAGCGTGAAGCATCTTTTTTCCATCGGGATTTTTTTTTTTTTTTTTTTTTTTTTGACAGCAGAAAGTGGTGTGAATACCATTTCTCATTAGAACTCCACTTATGCCAAATAGCTCAAAACCCCTGTCTATGGATGAACTATCATAGTCATTGGCCTTCATTGTCTTCTTCAAAAACTGCATCTTTCCAAATTGTTGTCACCGCTGATAAGGAAAGCACGTGAAGACATAGTGTTGAGCACTGCTTGCTTCTGGGCTGCTTGGTGGTACGTAGTGGCGTCTAAGTGCCTATTTGTCTTAGTAGGCTTTCTATGCAGTTTGTGTTCTAGAGTGCTCTCAGAAATTCTATATACCATCACATATAGGAACAGAAGACCGACCTCACTCTCAGCATCCAGAGTGCAGCTGGTTTAGGGGTAAATTCCATTTAAGAAATTGTGAAACCCATGAATCTCCTCTTCGCAATCACATAGCGGAGCTAACGGCAAGGCTTCAGAGGTGCACTACCTAACGCCTGTTGCTTAAAATGTTCCACAAAGCAATAGGCATAACTGTGATTACATCCATCATAACACGATGTTTGCTTTTAACCTTCAGCAGTGTCAACAATAATTTAAATAATGAAATGTTACTATGCATACGTTCTTTCAGGATTAGCACAACGAGTATCGGGTATTTATTTCCACTTTCAGGGTCTGTGGGAGTTTACATAGGTATTGGATGTGTTGGCGGCGTGTGTGGTATCCTGTGTTTGTGATGAGGTAGGTGGGGGTGGGGGTGCAAGGATAGAAGCGCTTGGGGGAAGGAAGGGGAGCGGGGGGAGGGGCGGGGAGGAAGAGAGTGAAGGGCGCTAGACTATGATATTGACACCCAATGTTTTACTATATCTGAGAGAAATAGTGGCTGTTGTCCACAAATTAAGAGAAAATATCGGAATCTGTTGTGGGAACACAACGCATCATGTTTACAATCGACAAAACTAAGTTGTTTTCCAAAGTATAATGCACAGCTAGTTAACATACTGATCATTGTTTTCACTTCTGTGTAAAATACAAGTTAATACGTATCAAGCTCACACAACACAGAGCCTGAAGCTTTTTCTGTTTCCCAATTCGTATCATAGATACTGGAGATACAGGCTTTAACAAAGGCATTTTAGGACGCACTGCACTATAGATAAATCCAGCCAAAAATATGTTACATTCGAAAGAAATTTCATCGAAAACAAAGCAATAAATTTCGGCAGCTTCACAGAATACTCGATAATTTATTGTTAGAAGGTAAAATGAAAATTCAGAAGATTGGTTCACATGTTGACTTATGAAATAAGCAAAAGATATATCAGATGTATTTCACTTATTTTGGACTCGTGGATCCTAAGAAGAATGTCGATAAATTAAGAGTTTCCACGGAACTATAAACCTTTTGGTGTGCATATAAAATCCTACAACTTTGTTTAAAATCTGAAAGTAACTGAAAGGGGTGGCAAACATGAAATACAGAGCATCACGGCATGTGTCGTTCTGGCAGTCGTATCAGGTGACCTATTCCGTCAGTCCAAAACGTTTCGAGACTTGATTAATAAATAAATAGAGAAAAATTAAGATGGTGGTTTTAATGCTTCGGATGTTTTAAATATCTCCCATCCCTCCGCCCCTCCCCCATTGATTACAATACACAGAACACTCGAGAACCACGTGAAACTGTCGAAAAAAATCCTTCTTTGGGATATTGTTCAACTCGCGCTTCACATTGGCTTTAATTTCCGTTATGTCGTCAGAGAGTTGACAAATCATGTGAATTTCTGCACTTTGTCGTTATGTGGTTGTGTCGTATCGATTACATCCAGTCTCATTGCCCGTGACGATGTTTTCCAGAAAAGAGTTGTCCGTGTTTTGCATTTAAATAATGTCGCTGCAGGTATTCATGCGTCGTTTTTAGGGTTCTGTACCTCAATCGATAAAAAATGGAACCCATATGGGACCACTTTGTTGTCCATCTGTCTCTCCCATTTGCACAGGAATGGGTGCACGCATCAAAGTCAAATTTATGTCATACTAAGATCTAATGAGCCGGCAGCTGTGGCCGAGCGGTTCTAGGCGCTTCAGTCCGGAACCGCGCTGCTGCTACGGTCGCAGGTTCGAATCCTGCCTCGGGCATGGATGTGTGTAATGTCCTTAGGTTAGTTAGGTTTAAGTAGTTCTAAGTCTAGGGGACTGATTTCCTCAGATAATAAGTCCCATAGTGCTTAGAGCCATTTTAAGATCTAATGTTCCTTGCTTCCCCGTGACCTAGAATCATAAAATTCTGTAGGAGCCGGTATTTCACAGTACAAGTAATGGGAAAAAGCAGATAACTGTTAATCACACAAAAAATATTTGTTTTGTCAGTTGTTGTCCGACATCCAATTTAAAACATCCTAGAAAGTCCTGTAATTCCCGAGACCGATATCTTGCCAGTATCATTGTCGATAACAGGCAAAAATTGTCGAGATTCTCGATGGATGAACTGTTTATGTACATGATTAAGTTTGTACAGAATCCTCAGAATGCGAGTTCTACTCGCACCTGGCCCACTTTTGTTTGGGAGTCTAGCTGTGCGGGACCAACTACACGCACACCTTTCAGTTCTTCAAAACATTCTGAACTATGTCTGCAATACATGATTCAGAGACGTTGCAACACTGTGATTTGTGACACAACAATGATGACACACTGCGATCGCACTACTACTGCTTAACACTCCCCTCTCACAACTGACTGTTTGAATCGACGTGTATGATGTAGGTGATGACTTGGTAAAGATAGCTACTTAAACTGGAGGCACTAACGTGCTCTTCGTGCAACAGTTTCAGCGTCATGATAGGCCTCATCCTAACGCTTCAGTTACGCGTGTTAACATGGCACTGGAGAATGCACTGATGGCGGAGGGTACGGCTCACATTGCAGTAGTGCCAGGTGAGTCTATCGATAGATCAGGTTTCACTAGGCATGGCCTGCATCTCAATAGGTATGGAAAAGGGAGGTTGACAAAGCTTATAGGTGACAGTGTAGTGGGTGGTGGTGGGATCACTCATGGAAAAATTCCTGTAGTAGGTGGTGTTACTGCTGCACCTTTTTTTAGATTGAAGTCATTTGATACAGTAGGTATCCCTGCTTAAAGGAAGTCCTCTAACAAAGAAATCACCTTCAGAGGAGGTCAGGTTCCCAAGTAGAGAAGGAACTAGCATAATTCATCAAAACATAAGAGGTATTAGAGCTAAAGTTAGTGAACTGCTTATAGATGTTGACTCTGATGTTATCGGTATTTCGGAGAACCACTTAAACAATTTGACACTTCAGACGCTTTCTTTACGAGGATACAGATTATACAGCTGTTTTTCAAGGACTTCTTTGCGGAGTGGGCGAGTAACCGTGTACGTAAAAAACGGTATTCCATTTGAGTCCGTAGACGTATCACGGCACTGCACTGAACACATATTTGAATGTTGAACAGGGGCAGTGGAATTCAGTGAAAGTAAACCTCTAATTGTGACTTCAGAGCATTTATCCTCAAGCTAGAGGGGGTTCTTGGTTCTCTTTACAGGAAGTACCAAAAATTAGTTATATGTGGTGACTTCAGTATTAATTTTGTATGTGATTGTGCAAGAAAACGATGTTGCAAGGTCTCCTAAATTCATATCTGATACAGACTGTTTTATCCAACCAGAATGCAGGGGAACAGTAGCACAGCCATAAACAATATTTTTATTCATTCATCATTGCTAGATAGGCAATCTGATGTAAAAGGGTGAATCGCCTTTCAGACCATGATGCACAAATTTTAACACTAATAGGTTTTTGTATTTAAACACATTTATATGTAATTAAAAACTATGTAGAAAATCTAATCCAACGCCAAAAGAGAGTTTTTTAAACTTCGTTAAGGAACAAGAGTTATTCATAAGTCAGGTATATGTATAGCATTTAGCAATTATCTTCTGAGCATTGCTACTGAATTAAATAAAAACTTTGTTTCTGCAGGGAATCAATGCCTCTCTTGGAAAATGCCTTTCCGAGATTGAAGTCTGAAATTCTCCTCTGTGATAATGACAAGGGGGAGACCGAGTTAATAATTTAATCAGTGAAGACTAAGGACTCTCATGGATATGATGGCGTGCCTAGAAGAATATTAAATACTGTGCTGAACATATTAGCCCTGTACTTAGCCATATTTGTAATTTTTCCTTTAAGATGTTTATAGTGCCGATAACACAGATGACAAATATAATTGTTTCAATAACACATTTCTCATGATCTTTGAGAGTTGCTTTCCATTAGAACGTTCTAAACAGGGCAATAGCCGTAAGAGGCAGCTTGGGTGGCTGACTAGTGGGATAAGGATATCATGTAGAACAAAGCGGGGATTATATCACAATGTTAGAAGGAGTCACAATCAGGCAATGGTAGCCCATTACAAGCAGTATTGTAAGGTGCTTAAAATATTATTAGGAAGACAAAGAGTATGTGGTACCCAAATAGAATAGCCACTTAACAGGATAAAATTTAAACCATATGATCAGTTGTGAAGGAAGTGTCTGGTCAGCAGCACAAGGCCGACGACATAAAGTCAGTTCGTAGGAAAACTACTTCTGTTATTCATACGTCAGGTATATGTATAGCATTTAGCAATTATCTTCTGAGCATTGCTACTGAATTAAATAAAAATTTTGTTTCTACAGGGAATCAATACCTCTCTTGGAAAATGCCTTTCCGAGATTAAAGTCTGAAATACTCCTCTGTGATAATGACAAGGGGGAGACTGAGTTAATAATTTAATCAATGAAGACTAAGGACTCTCATGGATATGATGGCGTGCCTAGAAGAATATTAAATACTGTGCTGAACATATTAGCCCTGTACTTAGCCATATTTGTAATTTTTCCTTTAAGATGGTCAGTTTCCTGGACGATTAAAGTACTCAATAGTAAAGCCGTTTTATAGAAAGGGAGAAAGGGATAATACAGACAATCTTAGACCTATTTCCATGCCATCAATACTTGCTAAAGTTATTTTTAAAAATGTTCAGATGTGTGTGAATTCCTAAGGGACAAAATTGCTGAGGTGATGGGTCCCTAGACTGACATACTCCTTAAACTAACGTAAGCTAAGAACAACACACACACATACCCGAGAGAGGACTCGAACCTCCGGCGGGAGGGCCACGCAATCCGTGACATGGCGCCTCAAGCCGCGCGGCCACTCCGAGTGGCGCTAAAGTTATTGAAAATGTTATGTATGTAAGGAAATTTGATTATTTTATTTCACATAATTTGCTGTCAAATGTGTAGTTCAGTTTTAGATGTGGTTTAACAACTGAAAATGCTATATTCTCTTTTCTCTGTGAGGTACTGTATGAATCAGACAAAAGTTTTCGAACGGTAGGAATCTTTTTTATTTAACTAAGGCGTTTGATTGTGTTCATCACAAAATGTTGCTCCAGAAGTTGGACCATTATGGAATATGGGGATTAGCTCACAATTGGTTCACTTCATACTTTAATAACAGACAGCAAAATGTGATTATTCACAGTGTTATGAATGGCTGTCATATGGGATCTGAGTGGAGCATGGTGAGATGGGGGGCGCCCCAGGGATCACTACTGGGGCCACTCCTGTTGCTTATTTATATAAATGATATGCCCTCTAATATTACCGTAATTCTAAGATATTTCTGTTTGTTGATGACAATAGCTTGGTAGTAATGGGTGTTGTGTGCAACATTGGCTATATTTCACATAGTACAGTACCTAACATAAGTTGATAGCTTGTAAAAAATAGAGAAACATTAACTTACAGTAAGACTCAGTTTTTACAGTTTCTAACGCACAACTCGACAAAACCCGACATTTTAATTTCACAGCATGGAAATATGATTTGTGAAACTAAACAGTTCAAATTTCTAGAAGTTCAGATAGATAGTAAACTGTCGTGGAAAGCCAACGTTCAGGATCTTGTTCAAAGACTTAATGTTGCCATTTTTACTACTCGAACGGTATCTGAAGGAAGTGATAGTTCGACACGAAAAGTGGTCTACTTTGCTTATTTTCATTCGCTTACCAGGTGTGGTATTATATCTTGCGGTAACTCTTTCCGTTCTCAAAGGATATTTTTTGCTGAGAAAGATGCGGTTCGGTCAATAAGTGGTGTAAGTTCACGAACCTCTTGTAGAATCCCGTTCATTAATCTGACATTGGCCTCGGTATAAATATTCTTTATTGTTGTTTCTTGTTAACAATATCAGTTTATTACAAAGAATTAGCACCTTTCATTCAGTTAATACTGGGCAGAAATCAAATCTGCATTTAGATCGCACTTCCATGACTCTTGTGCAGAAAGGTGTGTAGTATACTTCTGCATCCATTTATGCCATCAAACCTGGTGGCATTGTTCTAGATGTCTTTTCGGAATATTACCTTGAGCAGATAGTTACAGAACCAACTCGTCAGGACAATGTCTTAGACCTCCTGGCAACAAACAGAACTGAACTCATCGCATCAGTTAACGTAGAGGAAGGTATCAGTGATCATAAGGCAGTGACAATTTGTATGACGACGGGTCCTACAAGGAATGTTGCTCAGCAAGGGCGACAGGATATAAATTTCAGAATATCTCAGCAGACAGCATCAAATAATCGGTGATGAGGACGAAGATGTGAAGAACAAATAGAAAAAAATTCAAAGGCATCTTTCAATATGCCCTAGAGAAGTACGTTCAGAGTAAGGTTTTAATCGATGGGAAAGATCCATCACCATTTAATAGCTGTGTTAAAACTCTATATAAACAAAGAGCACTTCATCTCAGATTCAAGAGAAGTAGAAACAAAGCTGACAAAAGCTGAACGAAGCGAAAATGAGCGTAAGGAGAGCAATGAGAGAAGCATTCAATGATTTTGAAAATCGCACGTTGTCAACCGACATGAGTAAAAACCCTAAGAGATTTTGGTTGTATGTAAAATCAGTTCGAACGCTTTAAGCACTATGGGACTTAACATCTGAGATCGTCAGCCCTCTAGACTTAGAACTACTTAAACCTAACTAACCTAAGGACATCACAGACATCCCTGCCCGAGGCAGAATTCGAACCTGCGACTGTAGCAGCAGAGCGGTTCCGGATTGAAGCACCTAGAACCACTCGGCCACAGGGGTCGGCTGTAAAATCTACATCTACGTGATTACTCTGCTATTCACAATAAAGTGCCTGGCAAAGGATTCAATGAACTACCTTCAAGCTGTCTCTCTACCGTTCCACTCTCGAACTGCACGCAGGAAAAACGAGCACTTAAATTTTTCTGTGCGAGCCCTGATTTCTCTTATTTTATCATGATGATCATTTCTCCCTATGTAGGTAAGTGCCAACCGAATGTTTTCGCAATCAGAGGAAAAGATCCTGTCGCAACGAAAACGCCTTTGTTTAATGATTGCCACTCCAATTCACTGGAGGATAGTCAGTATTGTAGAACACTCAGTATAATCCGTTTATTGAAACTGAACTACACTTCTCGAACAATCACTATATACACACAAAATCAAATAACTTGTAGACGACCATTCATCAAGAGCGTCGGTGAGGTCAGACGGAGCTGGTCCTAGCTCGGCAAGGCATTGGCTGTACTGCTGCTGCGCTGGCCTTATAAAGCCGGCGGAGGCCGGCGGAGTACTCCAACTTTCCCTGTATCTGCGAGGCAACCTCAGCAGAAAAAGGTTCGCATTAATCTCTAACAAGTTCTGTTTGTTTGGAAGAATTATTTTCCTCTTGGTTGCGCCTGCAAGTGCTTGTGTATGTTATATGGTACACAGGGGTGTCTTGAGTGTAATCAGCCTGGCAGGGGCCGTCTGTGGCAGACGTGACATTCACGTATCACGTCTGTGACACTATCTCCCGTATTTCGCGATAATACAAAACGAGCTGCCCTTCTTTGTAGTTTTTCGGTGTCATCCGTCCATCCCACCTGATGCGGTTCCCACACCACACAGCAATTCTCCAGAATAGGGCGGACAAACAAGGTGTAAGCAGTTTCTTTAGTAGACCTGTTGCATCTTCTAGGTGTTCTGCCAATGAATCACAGTCTTTGGTTTGCTCTACCCACAATTATATCTATGTGATCGTTCCCATTTAGGTTATTTATAATTGTAATCCCTAAGAATTTAGTTAAATTTACAGCCTTCCGATTTGTGTGACTTACAGCGTAATCGAAATTTAGCTGATTTCTTTTAGTACTCATGTGAATAACTCCACACTTTCCCTTATTCAGGTTCAATTTCCACTTTTCGCATCATACAGATATCTTATCTAAATCATTTTGCAAGTCGTTTTCATCACCTGATGACTTTACAAGACGGTAAATGACAGCATCATCTGCAAACAATCTAAGACGGCTACTCAGATTGTCTCCTATGTCGTTAGTATAGATCAGTCAATAGAGGGCCTATAACACTTCCTTGGGAACGCCGGATATTACTTCTGTTTTACTCGATTACATTCCATCTATTATTACTAACTGTGATCTTTCTGACAGGAAATCACGAATCCAGTCGCACAACTGAGGCGATACTCTGTAGGCGCGCAATTTGGTTAGAAGACGCTTGTGAGGAACTGTATTGAAAGGCATATGGAAATCTAAAAATATGGAATCAATTTTACATCCCCTGTCGATAGCAATTATTACTTCATGAGTATATAGTGTTTCACAAGAACGATATTTTCTGAAACCGTGCCGACTGTGCTGATAAATCGTTTTCTTCGAGGTACTTCATAATGTTCGAATATAGTATATGTTCCAAAACCCTACCGCAAAACGACATTAGTGATATAGGCCTGTAATTCAGCGGATTACTCCTACTTCCCTTTTCGGATATTGGTGAGACTTGAGCAATTTTCCAGTCTTTAGGTACGAATCTTTCTGTGAGCGAGTGGTTGTATATAATTGCTAAATATGGAGCTATTTTATCAGCATACTCTGAGAGGAACCTGACTGGTATACAATCTGGACCGGAGGCCTTGCCATTATTAAGTGATTTAAGCTGCTTCGTTACTCCGAGGATATCTACATCTATGTTTCTCATCTTGGCAGTTGTTCTTGATTGGAATTCAGGAATATTTACTTCGTCTTCTTTGGTGAAGGAGTTTTGGAAAACGGTGTTTAATAACACTGCTTTAGTGGCACTGTCATCAGTGGCTTCAATGTTATTATCACGCACTGAAAGTAATCAGCAAGTAGGTCCAAATCATCTATCCATTCTCTCATCGACCACACCGGCACTGAAACGGGAGATAACAGAGAGAATGCCGAAATAATGAATTCGGTCTTCCGAAGTTGTTTCACCGCGGAAAATCATAACACTGTCACTCCTTTCAATCGTCGCACTACCATCGAAATGGCAGATACTGAAAATCAGCGACAATCGCTTAGTGCTAGAAAGGCTTCAGGACCAGACGAGATACCTACGTATAAGAGTCTATAAAGATTATGTGAAAGTACTTGCTCCCCTTATAGCAGTAATTTATCGTAGCTCGCTTGAGCTACGAAAGGTACTTAATGACAGGAGAAAAGCATCCCGTTTTTAAAAAAGAGATGGTAAGACAGCTCCATACAATTATAAGTGGAGAAACAACAGGGATGTGGCCCCACTCAACATTGTCACCAAATTTATTCAAGATGGCGGATCTAAGACGGAGGCAATAGATATGGCCACATCGCAATGACACCATGGCTGGAAGTTCAAATTTTGGAGGGAAAATAGGTCAATTGGGCTACCTCCACTAACCTAACTCCCTCCCCTTCCCCCTCCCCTCCTCTCAAACATAAGGATGGGTGGGAAGATCAAATTTCATCAGGACAATGCAACACACCCTGGTTAAATCCACTAACCCAAGAAACTGACGAGAAAGAAAGGTCATTTGGGATACCTCCACTTACCTAAGTCAACCGACCGCCACCTCTTCCTAGGAATTGGCTGGGAAAGGACTCAGCCTGTGCTGGATAGGATGGACATAAGTCTTTCTTTTGCATGCAGTGTTTATTTAAACAATATGAGGCAGTATGGAATGGGTTGGAAGATCAAATTTCATCAGGACAATGCAACACACCCTGGATAAATCCACTAATCCAAGAAACTGACGAGAAAGAAAGGTCATTTGGGATACCTCCACTTACCTAAGTCAATCGACCGCCACCTCTTCCTAGGAATTGGCTGGGAAAGGACTCAGCCTGTGCTGGATAGGATGGACATAAGTCTTTCTTTTGCATGCAGTGTTTATTTAAACAATATGAGGCAGTACCGCTATCAAGTGTCTTCACCATGAGGTCTGGAGTCCAACTGGCCTAGTACACAGTACCGCCACCAGAGGGTGCTGTCATTTCTTCCGTGACATAATCCAAGATGGCGGTCTGGAGGGGGGATGGCAGGAAAAGGACTCAGCCTGTGCTGGGCTGCTGGATAGGATAGACGTAGGCCTCTAGTCTGCAAGCAGTATTTATTTAAACAATTTGAGGCAGTAGCTCCATCCACTGTGTCCGCCACGGCCCAGAGTCCAACTGACTTAGTGCATGGTACTGCTACCAGAGGGCGCTATCATCCCTTCCATGACATAATCCAAGATGGCGGTCTGGAGGAAAATGGCGGGAAAAAGACTCAGCACTTGCTGGGCTGCTGGAGAGAGGAAGAAGTGTACTTTATTTATTTGGGAACAATATATTTAAGGATGGATTTGACATAGTATATTTATTACACTGATACAAAACACTTTCTGACATGTTTGGGGTCACAGTACACAGCACACAGAGCTTCAAACTACTTGTGAATCACCGAAATAATGCAGTACACTGATGTACAGATACGCAAACAACTCGTAAATTACCGAAATAATGCGTTGCACATCCTATAGGGCTGCAAACTACTCGTAGATCACCAAAATAATTCATTTACAATGATCTGCAGACACACTCACTAATTGTGAACTGTCGTAATAATGTATAGCACACCTTACAGGCCTGCAAACTACTCCTAGATCACCGAAATAATACTTGTAAAACGCTCTGCAGACACGCTCACTAATTAAACACTGTCGAAATAATGCATTGTGCAGCCTACAGACATGCAAACTACTCGTAAAGCTGCAGACATGCAGTACATTGATGTGCAGATAGGTCAACAACTCGTAAATTGACAAAATAATGCATCTAAAAGACTCTGCAAACACTCTCGCTTATCGTCAACTATCGAAATCATGCACTGCACACCTGTTCGCAAAATAATGCACCCGACACCAAAACAGTTCATATATTGTCAAAAGATAAGGCATGTGCAACACTCACAATGCTTAAACAGGCAAAAATAATCCAGTGCACAAACACTCAGCGCACGTAAAAAACACTTTTGAACTATCATCACCCGCAACTATCAGAGGATCCAATGCACACACGCACTTTGCAGGGCCAGCCGGAAGCAAGCCACCACTTGGGCACTAGCCATTTGCTCTCGCGCCGCTGCCGACTGCATGTGAAAGTCACATCTACAGTTCTTAGAGTTATACACTGACGTCACATCTCTATGTAAATAAGCGCCAAGTCACCCTCCGGACTGTGTGCACATGTTCATTGCTGGTGGCGTGATCCCTCTCTCTACCTGTTGTCCAGCGAAAACTTAATTTCCAAGCAACTCGCCCTCGCAGATGCTGCAGAAATCCGTTCCACTGCTTCTCGGAATAGCACAGGCTGCCTTCTCACTAGCGATCCTAACGGGACATGCGAGCTGCATCAGCCATGCATGAGTGCCTACCTGCTCAGTGTGGCTGATGCATCGCTGCGAAATGCATGCATGGCGACTCACCATCTAAAAGTTTCTCAATGTTATGCTCATGTCACATGGCTATGTAAAAGAAGAGCCAACTTGACCTTTCGGAAATTGTTTAGTGTCCCCAGAGATAATTAACGGTCGCTTTTGTAGGAGCTTTCGTGATGTCTCAGCTTGTCTGCATGGAAATTCTTGCCCTAACAGAACCTCTTTACGAACAAAGAGCGCAGAATAACGCCGAATGCTTTCTTCCTCCAGCCTCTAATGTGGCACCCCATCCGTCACATGTTACCCTTCCTGATTTCAACATATGCAAATGTTCACAATGCCATGTAGAGACTCCTATGTCCATTTACAAAGGATGTCTTGTGAATGAATGGTTCATTAGGATTGGCTCTTATTGAATTTACATGCGAAATTACTGATGCTGCCGGTGTGGAAGCACTGTCTGCCTTTCTTTGTCCTTCTGCAGACAAGACTTTCAGTGGCAAAAAAACTATTTTGTACAGATCTCCATATTGCACCAACAGTTAAATCCTGTAAAGTGACCTACAGATCGTCAGAAACAGAAAGACTCATACTAAATTACTCTGCTCTGTTACTGGGGTCGGAGCTTGAATATTAAAGTGTGAAACTGATCTTCACCCCCAGCAAAATATCACCGCGTACTGTGTCGACAGAGTAGACATACAATTCGTATCCTGCACATTACAGATATCGCCCCATTTTCATCATTCATATAGCTATCGGCTGTCAGACACTCATACATATACCGCAAAGACCGACAGCATAAGCACTTGCATCCTAGGTATACTCCTCGTTAGCCAGACGCTGTGGACAAGCGGTTCTAGGCGCTTCAGTCTGGAACCGTGTGACTGCTACAGTCGCAGGTTCGAATCCTGCCATGGGCATGAATGTGTGTGATGTCCTTACGTTAGTTAGGTTTAAGTAGTTCGAAGTTCTACGGGACTGATGACCCCAGATGTTAAGTCCCATAATGCTCAGAGCCATTTGAACTATCTTTTTATAGTCCTACCTGCACTAGACATTTCCCCGCAAGGTCAGGAGGCCATCCACTCCTGACACATGACCAGAACGTTCTCAGTGGACCAAAGTCACTCTCAGAACTGTTGTGCAAACATGGGCTCGTTTCCCCCCCGCACAAAGATCTTACTGTTTCTGGTCCGGACTTTTTTGTTTGCCTGTTTTCTACACACATCTCTAGACTCTGAGATTACAAGACCATTTGTAATTTCACATGGTTTGCCAGAATATCATACCATGTGCATGGTACTTCTCGATATCAAGCACATAGCAATATCGCTTGCATAGCAGTATTGCACATGCAACATAATTCCAAAGATATGGACTGGAAATTATTTCTTTAGAAACCCAAAACTTTAGCAAGGTGGAGTGTGCTGTAAGCCACTGAGTAACTAGAAACTTACCCCATCTGTGAAAAACTTTACGTGAAAACTCAGAAAAAAAAGGAATTTGATATTTTCACTCGTGAATACCGATGTCGTTGATATGACAGATTCCAAATCATCGCTATAATTTAAAAAATCAACTAAGGTGTTTCTCATGTACAGCGCTGTTAACATTCCAATGTAAGAAATATATTTCCAGCACATGACATACATCCTTCTTGCAGGTTTCTCTATGAAAAACTATGATATCAAACTGTAAAAGGAGAAAACTACTTCCTTAAAACAGTGAGTGATACATGCACAATGTAGCTTTCCAGAGATGTATAGCGTCCACTGCTCACATCTGATTATGGTTCAGAAATTATCTTATACCCTCATCAGTCCTATATAAAATGATCATTAGTAACGGAGAATTCCTCATACAAGAAAATAATAAATGCATAGCAGCGGTGTCTGGCATGTGAAATTACAATTACAAATACTGGAGAAATATCTATTCGCAGCGGCGTGAGGGAGCTACAAATACCGGTTTCATACCATGCTCCTTAGCCGAATCACTTTCAAAATTCGGTAGTTCTATTATGAGGGTACACCGTTGGCAACATGTAACTGCTGCACTGCTGCTCTGACAATATACACTCCGACGATCACCGTCTATATTCAATGTCACGGTATTTGTCAGAAAAAACCACATCATTCATAAGTAATTCCATACGTGGAATTATAAAGCCGGTATAACTTTTAACATGGATTCTTGTGTGCACCTATAGAACCAAGATCGCTAGTGATGATAATATGGTTGTTTGCTTTTAACATATAGTGGTTTGTAAGACGATTATGCTTGTCTTTCTAAGACGTGGTGGTAGCACTCGCAAGAAAAACTAATGAGACATGTGCATCCATCGTTGATTTTCGGTCAGTGTTATTTTGTATCGCCAGCAATCAGTTACTAACGAAGTGTTATACTTAGTTGTAGGGGGTGAGTGATAGATTCACGTTGAGAATCAGGCTTATACGATATGTGTTTGTGTTCTGACATGTGCAAAGGAAATGACTAGATCCAGTCGTAAGAAAGGTATGGATTTGACGTGGTGTACTGTGATAGCAAAGGGAAGAGTATGTCAAGTTATAAGAATGGTACAGATGTTTCTATTTGCAGAGCCAGAGCCATCAGTAGGATCTATTTCCGATACTTCGCTCATTGTCAAATGTTGTTCAACTGAGACTGCAATTGTAACATTTAATTGTAAGTTTAGCTACCAAATGTACATGTGACCGGTTTTCCCAGAATGATGATTGTGTCTATGTGTGCTTGGCATGCAGCGCCAGTGGCCTGCGGCGGGAATGATACACATTTCCCGTTAACGGAAGGAGCAGTCCGATTGGAAAGGCCTGTGGGATTATAGGAATGTATCTGACTTAACTGTGTCGTCCTCTAGACGGCTGAATAGTGAACTGATACTTAGTATGTGTTGGACAGCTTTCATGATCGCATGGAAACTAGAGAAGATTTAATATGGACGTGTGTTCGCGATGGACCACTACTCCCTCCCATGTAAATTGTCCGGTTACTGCTTCTTCGCGTTTCGCGCCTTTATTTTGTTGAGAGGACATCAGATGTGGTGTGTGCATCTAGCTGGTGAAAGACAGGCGAAAAACACATTGCTGGTTCTCTAGACATGAGAAACACATTAGTTGACTTCGTAAATTATAGGGATGGTTTGGATCTGTTATATCACTGACATCAGTATTCACGAGTGGAAATCTCAGTTTCCTCTATTTTTTTGAAGTTTTCATGTAAAGCTCTTTGCAGATGGGATAAGTTTCTATTTACTCAGTAGTTAACAACACACTCCACCTCATCAAAGTTTTGGGTTTTCTAGAGAAATAATTCCCAGTCTATATCTTCAGAATTACATTGTGCAAGTGATACTGTTATGCAAGTGATATTACTATGTGCTTGATATCAAGAAATACCACGAAAATCGTATGATATTCCGACAAACCATTTGATATGTAATCCCTGGGTCTGTAGATGTGTGTAGAAAACAGGCAAGCAGGCAAGTCTGCACCAGAAACATTAACACATTTGTACCAAGGGGCAATGAGCCCGTCTTTGCACTTCGGTCCACTAAGGGCCCTCTGGTCATGCGTCAGGAGTGAATGAACACTCAGACTTGCGGGGAAACATTTAGTGCAGCGACGAGCATGCCTACGGTGCATGTGCTTATGCTGTATGTCTTCACGGTATATGTACGAGTGTCTGGCTGTCGATAGCTATGCAAATGATGTAAGAGGAGCGAATTTTGTATGGCGCAGGATACGAATTTTATGTTCACTACATTAACACGGTTTGCAGTGATTATTGCCAGGTTGGAGATCGGTTTCACGCTCTAATCTTCAATCTCCAGCCCTCAGTGGCAGAGCAGTGCAACTGAGTAAGAGTCTTTCCATATTTGCTAATCTGTAGGCCACTTTGCAACCATTAATTGTAGGTGCAATATCGTAATATGTACAGAATAGTTCTTTTTTGTCACTGAAAGTCTCATCTGCAAATAGAAGAAAAGAGTGACTGCTGCTCCCATATCGGTGACATCAGTAATTCGGTGGGTAAATTCAATAAGAGCCAATCATAATGCTCCATTCATTCAGAAGACATCCTTTGTGCCAGTACACAGGAGTCTCTACATAGCTGTGCCAATGTTTGCGTATGTTGAAACAGTAAGGGTAACATGTTATGGACGGGGTGCCATGTTAGGATACATTTTGTCATAAAGTGCTAATATACACTTCACACCACCACTACTTGCTGGATGTGGACCACTTATGTGCGTACTTACAGTTTCCAGAGGTTTGCTGGGTAGTATGGAATGTAGATCTGTCTTTGAAGATAGGTTCTGAGGTTTAGATTTATGACAAGATATGCATGTCTTAGGTACATTCTGAATTTTTCGTCTCATATTAGTGAAATAAAAATACGTGCTAAGTGTTGTAAGGCACTTCATCGTTCCATAATGTCCCCAAACTGTGTGCGCCAGATTGTGTTCTGAGTCCTTGGGGATACATACACACCAGTTAGAGCCATCAGGATGACAACGACAGATAAGGGCTAGATAGTGGATGGTCAGGTTGGTCTATGACTAAAGTCCTTATCTGGTTCCAATGTAGATCAGACATTTGTAAAGCTGCCATATTTCTACACAAATCAATGTAATATTGGTAATACTGTTTATCCTGCATGAGGAGTATTCTTTAGTCGTTGACATTATAAAGATCAGTTTTACATTCATCCATACCTTCTGGAAGACGGGACAAATCATAAGCAGTGATGTTGTCTTTACCTTTGTTGTATACAATCTCAAATGAATAACTCTGCAGAGATAAAGCCCAGTGTGATAATGTAGGATGAACTAACTCACATGTTAACAAATATGTCAAAGCTTCGTGATCTGTATAAATTTTCGTGTTTTTACCGTACAAATAATAGTTGAACTTTTTGAACGCTCAGACAATAGAAAGAGTTTCAAGTTCAGTGGTTGAATAAGTACGCTCACATTCACTTAAAGTACGGCTTACAAATGCAGGGATTTTTACCTGTTCCTCTTCTCCATTCGTATCAATTTGAAATAGGCAACAACCCAAGCCACTGAATGCCGCGTCACACGTCATACAAAAATCTAAACTAAAGTCTGGATGGTCTAAAATGTTTGCATTCACCAATGCGTGCTTAATGTTATTAAAATCTTGCTGGCACTACTCAGACCAGATCCATACCTGATTCTTCTTAAGTAAATCTAGGACATGCTTACTGTACAATAGTTGTTTGGTGGGAAACGTCGAAAGAAAGAACAGAGTCCTAGAAATGACTTCAGTTATTTTTTAGTGCGTGGACAAGGAAATTTCCTAATAGCGTCCAACTTACCTAGATCAGTGTCCAAGATACCTAACCTCACTACAAGCAGAGTTTGACATCTTTAGGTTAGCTGTTACACCAGCTTGTGCAAATTTATCCAGAATCTTTTTAAGGGTGTCAATATATTTATTCCAAGTCTTAGCAGCTATCAAAAGATCATCGACATAATGTGTAACAGTCTCAACTAAATCGTCACCAAGCACAGTATCCAAAGCAGTAATAAATACGCCTGAGCTGATGCTCAATCCGAAAGGAAGAACACAGAGTTGATATGTTCGTCCCCTGAATATGAAATCAGTGTATTTTCTGGAATCAAGCGTGACTGCGACTTGCCAAAACGAATTTGTTAAGTCGATCGTGGAAAAGTACTTAGCATCTAAATTTTTTTTGTAATTGATCCTCTAAATTTTCTAATTTAGTGTTTACAAGTAGTATAATTTTATTTATGGCACATGCGTCCAACACCACTCTAATACTTCCGTTAGATTTTTTGACAAGTAATGGACTACAGTAGGGAGATGTGGAAGGTTCAGTGATTTTCCACTCTAACATATGTTTATATGCTGTTATGACGACGACGAACGAGTCGTCGCCAATGTTGATTGGTGGCCAATGCTAAATAGAAACCTGGTGTGATATAAATCACAGCAGATTTGTCAGTAACGTCGATAAGATGCTGGCTGCATGGTCTGGATCTGTAGCGACTAAAATAATTAGAAGTCGTTGGTAAAAAATAATTTGTATTTTACTTAATTGGTTGTACAGCATTCTTCTTGACTGCATAAATATAATTATAAACAGATAGCTATTTAGGCCTCACTTAGGCCATACGTTACGAGGTGCCTTGTTAGAGGTTGCTTCCTATCAGCTGAAGGCTATGCTACTTTACTACTTGACGTCCCGAGCAAGAGTGAACGAGAGCTCGCTAGGAACCTGATACAAGCCGCGGAGCGGCGCTGGTCGCGACTCGCGGTTCCAACGATACTAATGCTGACCGCGGTCGATAACTGCAACCAATAACAAGTGTGGTATCGAACGTTCGTACCACAATTAACCACACCGCAAGTCGTTGAGATAGTGGTACGTTATAGGTTTTGTGATAGAAAATTAGGTGAGACTTGACTTCAATTTCATAAATCTGTCTTAATGACACCTGGTCGTTTGGTAAAGATATGTATATACTTACATAGTACTTGATAAAGCTCATTGCGTTCCTCACCAGTAATAGCAATGGTTTCAATTAACTTATGGCTAATTAATGTTTTCAGGTCATCATATTCTCTGTCAGGTGCGAGTGCCTGTATGTTTGTTTCGTCGCTCTCTCGCATACATTGAATTTTGTGCCCTGTAAATACTTCTCCTGTTTGAGAGTCCTGCTATCCAAGTCAATCGTAATTTCACTGCCCTTATGTCTAAGGAAACATTTACGTTTCGAGAAGTCAAAAACACTGTCCTCCTCACGTAACATATCTAAACCTATAATACAATTAGTAACAAGATTCTGGACAACGAGGAATGGCCATCTTACTGT
The DNA here is from genome assembly GCF_023864275.1 of Schistocerca cancellata. Taxonomy (NCBI): domain Eukaryota; kingdom Metazoa; phylum Arthropoda; class Insecta; order Orthoptera; family Acrididae; genus Schistocerca; species Schistocerca cancellata. The sequence continues at coordinate 421,223,316 of NC_064633.1, forward strand.
TCCATTGCGTATCCTAATGGTCACAAAAACCTGTTTCTTAACTCTACTACACTTATTACCTACGGCAGTTAAAATCTTACATTTTTGAACAGGGAACTCTGGTACAGGTACAAATTCAATCATTTTCTTATAGAAATTACACGACAAAACACTCACAACCGCTCCTGTGTCTAAAACAATACTGGTTGGAATTCCTCCTACTATCCCATTTGTTGTAGCTAAAACTATTTCGTTGCTACATGGACGACATTGTGTATTTTCCTACACGGCTGTCCATCAGCTAAGCTCTCATCGTGATTGTAGCGTATAAATAACAGTGGTTTCTGCTTAAAATTATTTGGTACATAATCATTGTTGTTCATCAGTGGGTGTACCAAACAATGATTTGATGTTGAAGTCGCCCCCCCCCCCCAAACCTTCTTCAGCCACGACTTGGGGCACAGTAGTGATCGTCTTTAGTTTGACGTCTTCGTAACTGGTGCAGGTGATGATAAAGGCGGAGGTGGAGTTTCACTTCACACTTCAATTATGTTTACATTAGGGTATTGTGTATTCCACTCTCCAATCTGTTGTGACTTTTGCGGCTGACCACCTTGACTTACCTGCTGATTGGTGGGAAAAGCCCAATTTTGATTTCGTACCGGCTGTGGCGGTATTTGCCACGGACCTGTGTTGATGTTGTACTGAGGTGGTGGACCAGTACCTTGGCAAGCATTACCGTAGTTGCTGTTCCAGGTTTGCTGTTGCTTTGGTACAGGCTGATAATTGTTTCTGTTTTTGTTGTTTACGTTTCTGTCATTTCCATTAAAATTGTTGCGGCGCCTCTTTGTGTGGGTTGTCGCTCGTTGTGTATGATAAGTTACGATTGTTGTTCATAATGGGGTGTGCCTGCTGATGCTGGTACTTGCATTGGTTTGCGGAGGGAAGGTGTTGATTCTGCTGCGTTAGGTAACCGACAGCGGCCGGCGCCCCAGGATTAAGTTGGCTAGCCTGCGCGTTTTGCATGCCACTGACGTACACGTTGTGGCAGCTGTATTGCCTTGCGGATCGTTGATGCTCATATAACATACCAACAGAATCAAGCACAGACAGAAAATATTCTGCATCATTGTCTGGAATGTGCAGTAACTTCTCTTTAATGTTAAAAAGAAATGTGGCTTTTAGTGAGCGGAGTATATAGCGCGCAGCTACAGGTTCATCAAGAAAGTAGCCGATATTCAAATATTTCTCAAAATGTCTGCGCAAACTGCCATGTTTAGCATCGAAAGGCTCTGGTTCTACATTCTGTTTTGTTTCCTTAGACGTTCTTGTACCAACTGTGACCAAAATTTGGCCAAGAAAGCTCTTTCAAATTTCTCATATGTCACGCATCTTTCGGCTTCATTATATGTCCAGACAGCTGCTTCACCTTGGATGTAACCTACAACGTAAGAAATTCTCTTTCGGTCACTCCATGCTCTTGGGAACGCATTTCTAAACGCTTTCAGAAAAATTACAGGATGTACAGTACGTTTTTCTGGGATGAAAGTTTGAAATTGCCGATGTTTAATCAGGCTTTCTTCTTCTTTGAAACTGTAATGTCGTTCCTTTCACTGTAATTATTGTAGTGATCGACTGGTGAATGGAAAGGAATGTACTGCCCATAAATGTTGCGATTTTAATTAGGTGTCTTGTATACTGGAGTGTACACTTGCCTTAAGGTATGTGTTGTGTGCAGAGAATATGTGTCATACCTATATTTGTTTTCATTACCAAAGCGAGCACTCTGATTATTAGTATTGCTACACTCCAGTCGTATGCCATCGTTTAGTTGTTTTTGTCGTGCTGCCTTGGACTAAGCTGCTTCAGCTATGACATGTTTGTTATTTTTAACAAATTCGGCTAGGGTGTCGTGCCCAAGCGTCGTAATTTTTCCTCTATTATTGGTCGAAATATTTATTTTTCTTATCAACCCAGTCATGAAATTCTTTATTTATCTTGGCAAAATTATTTTCAGTGTGTTCAAAAAAAAAAATGTTCAAATGTGTGTGAAATCTTATGGGACTTAATTGCTAAGGTCACCAGTCCCTAAGCTTACACACTACTTAAGCTAAATTATCCTAAGGACAAACACACACACCCATGCCCGAGGGAGGACTCGAACCTCTGCCGGGACCAGCCGCACAGTCCATGACTGCAGCGCCTTAGACCGCTCGGCTAATTCCGCACGGCTCAGTGTATTCAAATAGTTCAAATGGCTCTGAGCACTATGGGACTTAACATCTGAGGTCATCAGTCCCCTAGAACGTAGAACTACTTAAACCTAACTAACCTACGGACATCACACACATCCATGCCCGAGGCAGGATTCGAACCTGCGACTGTAGCGGTCTCACGGTTCCAGACTGAAGCGCCTAGAACCGCTCGGCCACAATGGCCAGCCTGTCAGTGTGTAACTGCAGTTTGTCTGTAAGTTTTTTATCCGTAGTTTTAACTTTGCCTTCAATTAAAGTAATGCGTGTTTTTATTGAGGAATGAAATGACGGATAAGATTTCACTTGACTGGCAACAGCTTCGCATGTAGCGTTTAAATGTTTGACCTCAGTTTGAATATCTTTTACTTTTTCCTGGTGTAAGTTCAATTCGGAAAATTTTGAGTGAAGTTCGGACACTTGGCCGTTCAGTCTCGTGTTAATCTCGTCTACTCATTCACACCAAGCATCGTTACAAGTTTTTAGTGCTCTTATTTCAGCCTTAATCTCGTCATGTCGCATTTTTAAAACTGTCATGTGTTCGTTAATGTCTTTTTTGCTTTCAGTTATCTGATTATGTATTGATAACATATGCGCGTCGGTGTCTTTCTTGTTTTTAGTGATTTGATTATGTATTGATGTCATGTGATTTTTGTTTACAGTCATTTGCTTGATAATAGTGTCAAACCTGGTGGCAATATTTGTCAATTGAAATTGCTCTGCCCCCGCCACGTCGTTTGACATGACGTCACGGACAAGAATGGGCTCTGAGCTGGATTTAGCTATTTGACTAGTGGTCGATCTATTTACGAAATTTCCGTCACTAGGCATGTTAACTCCTGACTGATCGTTAACATTATAGTCAACTCTGGAGTTATTGTCAATGTTTTGTCTAACGTCCAAGTAGGATTCGGTTTGCGTGTGTTGTCTGTCGTGTTCCATTTTTGCTAATTGTTTACACGTTACCGCCATGATACACGTAATGTATATCGCAAGAAAAATCCTTAAACACATTTGAGAATGAATCAAGAAATTAATTTCGTACAGCAACAATGTTGGCTTAACTGAACAAGAATTACCATTAATGAAAAAATTAACATTCATGGCTCCTTGCCATTTTGCGTTCCACATGACACAATTCGGCCATTTTGTGGAATGGTATGACTGTTGTTGTAAGAAGCTGTAAGATAAAAATAAATTGGATATACGCTATCTTGCGCAAAAATGACTGCTACGGTTACAGAAAACTTTCACAAAGTTCGGAAATATGCTACAATTACTGAAAGCGCTTGGACTAGCATCCTAATGTAAATATGTAATGTCTTACCTTGGATCCAAGTATGCATTGCAGATTCCATGTTTCGTTATCAGTTTCAATGGTTCATCTTTTTGTTTGGTCTTTATAAATGTTCAATGACAATGGCTCGTCAGATATGATCCTATTATCCATAACTCTCTCCTCCCGCACAGGCCATGAAGGCCCAAAGGTACCGACTGGCCGCCGTTTCATCCACAGCCCACAGGCGTCACTGGATGCGGAATTGGAGGGCCATGTGGTCAGCACACCGCTCATTCGGTACGTTAATAACGACGTAAAAATTCGTAATAAAATTAAGATTCATACGATTCTGAGGGAACAGACATTTTGGTGTGCTGTGTGAGTCTGGACCCGTCCGGATGTACCGTGAGTATAAAAGGTTGTGGAACACTGATACAGACAACTTCTCAGTGACATATTTTAATTATACAGAGGACGAATCTAAAGGTAAATTTCCCAGCAAGAAAACATATGTATACTTCATTTGTGTACAAATTTTCACGTGAGACAACGATATGTAATGATTTTTGAATTTTTACGTCGTGTAAGTGTGAAAGTTTAATATTGAAATATTAGGAAGACTGTATAGAGGCTCTTTCTGGAATAAAATATGACAGACTAGTTATTGTCCTCATTAAAAGAGTTTTTCTTTTTCTACATGTAACGTCCTAAGGGGGCGATCAAAAAGTTTCACCTTGAAGGCCTTACAGTCCAGAATCGGTATGCCAATAAGTCAAAATCTCCGATGGATGTCTACTGGTGTTTGTGCGTCGGCAGCCAAGAATAGAATTACAGCACGTTTGTCCTGTTTGGACGCATTTGGTAATAACGACGCCGTAACTCATGTTTCCGTATTTACCGCACGTATGTTGGCTCAAATGGTTCAAATGGCTCTGAGCACTATGGGACTTAACATCTGAGGTCATCCGTCCCCTAGAACTTAGAACTATTTAAACCTAACTAACCTAATGACATCACACACATCCATGCTCGAGGCAGGATTCGAACCTGCGACCGTAGCAGTCGCGCGGTTCCGGACTGAAGCGCCTAGAGCTGCTCGGCCACCGCAGCCGGCGCACGCATATCGGAAAGGCACGAATGCCACACGAATCCTTTACCTACATGTTGTTATTTATATACCCGCATCGGAGTTGCGGTACGTTGCATATACTCGTACGCTGTAGTAACGCCCGCAAACGAAAACTTTTTGATCGCCCCTTATCTTATTACAGATATATGACCCATGGATTGCTCAAAGTTTCAGATAGTTAGGTGTTATGAAAAAGAATGAATCTGGAATTATGTCTGGAAGAAATGATGGCTCGTAAGGAAGCATAAAGACAGTCGTTTTGTCCCTGGTTCATTTGCGAGTGGATCAGAAATGGAATGACTAGCAGTAGTACAGAATAGCCTCCTCCATGCAATGAACTCTGGCTTGTGGTGTATGTTTGTAGATGTAGATGCAGCTGTACTCTGAACGCCATAACTAACATTACTGTTACATCCAGCTATAGCCAATATGCATTTTGGCGTGCTCCTAGCAGTTGCATGTTGTTAGACAACGAAATACTCTTCTGTTCTTAACAAGTACCAAAAAAGTTTCACACAGAATTTACTGCTACAAATTTGGAAATTCTTTTCAAAGGATAGCAGCAATTTTTGGACTCTTTTCTGTATTTCTGATCCCTCTGAATCACAGGTAGGTACAAAACTTTTTCTGTTTGGAAATGTATCAATAACGTCTGGCAGTTCATCACCACCCAGTTATTGGAAGATTCCGCAGTTTCTGTTAAATCGGAAAATCTCGGAGTCTGCGACTGAACAAGCAGGAAATCTCTACTTACCGGAATTCCGTTCCGCTACGAGTACTAATTAGTTTTATTGTGTGCGGGGTGTTAATTAGTCTCACAGACAGTGCTAAAGAGGAACTTATTTAAGTTTACAGCAGCATCCATTTAGCGAGCTTCTTGAATCAGGCACATTCTTAACTAGCGTTCAGAAGCGAGCGGAGAACATTTCAGCATAAATTTTCAGCAAACCTGCAGAAGGCGATAAGGCTGTTAAGGCAACCTACTGCTTTTAAAAACACACCTGCAGCTTTTCTTCTGGTCATCTTCTACTATCGAACGCAAGGAACATTTTTTCAACGTCGTAATTGTCTTTTGCAAACTTAATTCATTGATGATATATAGGGTGATTATGACTAAAGTTAAACTTCCAAAACGCTGTAGAAATAACATCACTGGTCAGAATGACGTCAAATTGCAACGGAATACTATCGGAGATGGGGGAAAACGTATGCCAGAAGAAAAAAAAAAAACAGAGTGAAAATTGATCAATAGATGGCGATGTATGTGTCAGTATACGTACATGAAAACATCTGTCATGCGTACGACCCACTGAAGTTGATATAAACACGCAGGGTACACGGCTTTTCCTCCTTTCGCGTCTGCGACGTTCTCCACGACGTTCTCCCTGCTAGAATGATGACTGTGCACACGTCGCTCTGCACAAGTTCCGAACACTGGAGGGTCTGAAAAAAGGTGTTGGTCCGATGTCTGCCGGGGGTCTGTAGAAAATGATTCGGAAATTCAAAAAGACGAGTTCTATTGGTGTCCAACCTGGTAGAGGGACGAAACGAATTGATTCGACGTCAGTGTAGCCAGTGACCACAGCAATGAAGGAGGAGACGAGTGGTGGTGTGCAAACGTGTAATGCACGGGGAATTGCCCGAACATCGGGCATACCCGTGAGAACGGTGCGTAGAATCCTACTGTAGCGATGCAAGGTACACCAAATTTGTTGTAAAAGTAAGTAAATTACTCAACGGACAGTATTTTTCAGTATAGGTATTTCATTCATTCCAAGCAAGTGTCGATTCGTGACGTCATCGTCCATTCACGCGTTAACTGTAATCTGAATCCGTTTTAGCAAACAAATAATTTCTCTCAGGCGATAAAATTTTATTGATTATGAAATACAAGTTATTGAAGTTTATTCAGAATGAGAATGTTTAATTAGTTATTACGTGAAATAATTTCTTTGTTTAATATAAATGTGTTTTGAAGTTTGTATACATAAAGTGTGAATTTATGTGCGGCTTTTACTCTGAGACGAGTTATTACTCTGAGACGAGTGCTAAAAGTGCGGGTGTACAGAGGCTGACCTATGTGGTGAATTTTATTTTGTGATCTTGACCCGAATGGAGAGTAAATCCAGTTTCACTTCAACATTACGTGAGATAGACACATCACGTTATTACAAAAGAGTCGTTTAGCCCATTAAACCTGCGCGCTCGATTTGAAATACGTTACACGCCAGTGCATGATCGAGCTGTCCAGTAAATTGCGTATAATAGTTGCAAATCTGTTTGCACCTAATGCACGAGGTTGGAAATTAATTTTCAGACAAGTACTGATTTTGACAAAAAATGAACCGTAAGTTTATTCAAAATATCGAGGTCCAATTTTAATTGAGACGCGTGTCACTGTAAAGCAGCTTAATTAATTCATTAAAACAATTTGCAACGCAGTAAGGCCCATTACACACTCAAAATGTTACATGAAGTATGCTGACTGCATGATAGTATCGGAGTGTTTTTCTTTCCAGAGCGGGATTAGCCGAGCGGTCTCAGGCGCTGCAGTCCTGGGCTGAGCGGCTGATCCCGGCGGAGGTTCGTGTCCTCCCTCGGGCATGGGCGTGTGTGTTTGTCCTTAGGATGACTTAGGTTAAGCAGTGTGTAAGCTTAGGGACTGATGACCTTAACAGTTAAGTCCCATAAGATTTCACACACACTTTTCTTTCCATAAATGCCAATAAACCGGTAATTTCAAAAGTTAAATTATTAACTGTTGTGTAACTTCACCACTACGGAACTTGTTGTATCGTGTCTCTTCACAAGATATCTCAGGAAGGCGGGATAAACAAGAAGAAGAAAAAGAATAAAGAAGAGGCATCGGTATATTTGGCGCCGCAACTTGGGGCCTGAAAAGGATGTACTAACAACTTCAGGCCCAAGACATGAACTTCGACCCATTGGAAAGGATAAGTTCTCACAGCTAACGTGAGATACTCGCAGTTATGAGTAGGATAGACATAGTATAGAGGAACAGTCTACGGTTGGTGAAAGTATATTCTGAGTTGATATAGTAACTGTGTATGAAGATATTAGGTAAAATGTACACCCGAACAAGAAGAGCGAGAGATAATGCAACCTAGAGTTTTGAAGTGACAGGTGAGGGGAGTAAAAGTGGATAAAATCCTCATGAGGAGATAACTAGGTAACCAATTATGGACCAGCAATCGCATAATTTGAGCGAGGAAAATCTTGATGAAAGAGTCCCAAATGTAATAAATGTAGAACAGCAAACGCATAATTTAAGTGATAGTAATATCATTGCTGTGGAGGTGACAGTAGATGCAGACCCGAGTACAAGTAGAAGTAGTAATATACAGGAGTCTATAAATACCAAAGTTACACATGAATGTGTGAATCTTACATCAAATATTACAGAGCTTAAAGATGATGATATTATTAAATTCATGGCGATTATGCAGTCAGTTAACTGAGAACACGCGACGTTTAAATGCCAAGTTTGATACTAAATTTGATTCCCAAATTGAAAAATTCGACACACAAATGTGTTTACTCAATGAAAAATTTGATAACAAGTTCGGGTCACTTAAAGATGATAATAGACAGTTAAATGAGAAATTTTATAACTTAAAAATAGAGTGGGAAGAACGATTAAATACTAAATTTAGTGAATTAGAAATAAAAGTTTCCATGGATACGACTGACCTACACTCTAAATTTATGGGTAATGAGATGGAGAAAAAAATGTGAAACTATTTCAGAGGGGCGTAGTGATTTGTCTGATAAAATCTGTGACTGTGAAAGTAGTTACTTGTAGGCTAATGTGCAAATTGAGGATATGTCTAAAAATATGTCAGAATACGAAATAAACACCTGCAAGGGCATAGCTAAATATTTAAAGGACCAAGCTAAAAAATTAGATGATGATCTTTCTGAGTGGACAGAAGTTAAAAATAAGGAAATCGAAGAGAAAATCCATACCACTCTCGAGTTGAAACAAGCCGAGGTAGTTAAGGGAAAACAAATGGCAAATGTTGAACTTATCAAGTTATTTACTAGTGAGTTTCAGGCTATTAAAGATAAAGTAACTGAAGAATTATCTAAGTGGCAAAGTGAAACAAATTGTAAATTGTCAGAACAGAAATATTCACGAAATGTATTGACTAAAGACAACTATTCCGAACACAGGCTTCGGAATAATACATTCTGTAGTGAAATAAAATGAACTGTTGTGGGAATACACCCGATAAATATTGTGACTGTTATGGAAATGAAAATTCGCTTTTGTCCATAGGAGGTACTTATCGCCTTTAAAGTCTGAGACAAGCATATCCAAAAGCAGACAGTTTCCTACCTTTTCGACTGAAAAATATGGCATCCATTCAAAAATTTTCATCAAAAATTTAATCTTATTTTTCCTCGCAGTTGGGCTGAACATGATAGATTTCAGTTTATTGTGTCCAAGATCACAGGTGAAGCAGTACTGTGGGCTGCAGAAGCTAGTGGGAATTGTAATACGTGCGCGGAGTTTGAACAACTTTTCTTAGCGAAATACTGGTCGTGTAGCAAACAAGAGAGGCTACGAAAGGAGGTGTACCAACCGGAATTTTATAATAGTAAACGAGGTTCATTAAGACAGTATTTCGAGAAATACATTAATAAAACGAGGTACTGGAGTGATCCTATTTCCTAGAGAGAAGTTGTAACCTCCCCCCCACTTATCGACCTTAATGACAGTGAAAAATGAAACCGCATGTACCTAATGGAAATTTGGGAAAAGCAATCGTCACCGAAGTTAATTTGTCGGTAAAGAGGGAGGAAAGGGTTACATCTAAATGAAAGGAAAAATGCTAATGAAACTGGTGGAAATTAATTTTGAAAAGGGGTAAAATTAATAAAGAAAGTAAATGTGCAGTCGTTACATTAACAATTAACTAGCGGTAATTAAATATTTGAGATTTGGGGGAAATTACGGTCGCCAGTCCTAAGGACAATTACTATATTAACTGAAAAAGAAAGGTTATTACACATATAATTAGCACTAGAAGCGTGGCAACTGAAGGTTGACACGTGTAGTGTGAAAACTGAAAGTTTGTCAGAAGTAATAAATTTCGCTACACTCTGACTCAATTTAGCAAAAGAATTAATAAAACCGGAAAATCGAAAGTTAGTTTAGTGACTGAAGTTAATAGTGAGCTTTCTTTCTGACGCACATCGAAATTCAGTAAAATATGGTTAGTCTTGGGCTACCTCAACAATCATTTCAAAAGCTACTTGAATCTATGCAATTTAGAAATAAGAGATTTAACTTTGAACTTGAATTAAACGATTCTGAACAATTAACAATAGTAAAATTTAGTTCGTACCAAGCTGAGCTGCAGTCACAGGTAAGCTAAAATACAGTAACAAAACTCGCACTCTTAATTTGTGCTTGTGTAATCTAAATATTGTAACCAGCTATGAATACTTTAACTGAACTTTGAAATTAAAGCAGCGAAATTGAATTATATTACTTTAATGCTGGCGTTTGAATTTCAACGACACTCGGGTTCATTTTGGAAAAGGAAGGGACCCTGCTTGGCAATGCAATTGGGACAATGAGCAACAAAGGTTCATGCTAAGTTGCTGTAATTTTGTGATGCAACAATTTTAAAAGTTTGAAAAGCTGAGGTCTGCCATACAGTTCTAAAACTTTACGTGCTTCCAGTCTTCCTTGTTGGTTGATTGAAGGTATGAAGCCGTCGATCGAGGAGGTGGCGACAGTCACTCATTGTCGGCCGTCGCTGTTGCAGAAGCTGGATGTTGGCGCGCCTTCTTCTCGACACGGTCACCAGACAAACGGGCTCTTGATGTGCGCCAGATAATGCTTCCTGTCCGCGACACCATGTCAGAAACTATCGTCGCAAGTCGAGTGCAATAACATGCTGCCAAACCCCGAAAGCGCGGCAACTCGCGGGAGCGTCACACAACACACCTGCTCCACTCGCTACTCCAGCCAGACTCTCTGTCTGCCCGCGCTCCACGCGACAGAGTTAACCTTACCAAAGATCCTACACACTTTGGTTCTTCACACGGCCTATCGACGTATTCGTTCGATGGCATAGTTTTCCCTAGGCAAGACCCAGCGTAAAAATACAAATAATATTTACAAAACAACCAATTATACATCGACATAAATGCAGAAATATATATATACAAACAGTAAAACAATTACAATATATAAAGAGACAGAAATGTCAAATCTTGAGGTAACAAAACAAGGAAAAAAATTATAGTACAATAGATGGAAATAGGAGGATATGCATTTCTGGCATTACACGTGCCCCACATTGTCTGAGGATGTTCGTGTAACGTAAACAGACTCAGAAAATGTCCCAAAAAAGAAACAGCGGAAATGCATATGCTCAAAACATCAACAAAATTTAGCATTCGTCTAATTAACCATGAATCAATTTTTAGACCATAACAATTGAGTGGAGATACTACTAATCTTATTCCACTGTGTCATCTTTTACAAAATAAAACAGGTTGACAACATATTAAAATTCATAGAAAACATTGAAAATGGTTTAGCTATTCCAAAAATCATCAAAATTCGTAACACTATCAAGAAATGGAATACTATTTACAAAATTAATCAGAGTACATGGTCATAAAAAACAGGTATATCAAAATACGCAAATTAATAATTAATTACATAGAATACACATTTTATATAACCTTTTCATAATTAATACTCTCGTCATGAGAGTCCAATTAACGCTAAACAATAAAATAATATTCAGTAGATCGAAAAAAACATTAATATTGACAGCAGAAGTATTTCACATCAGCTGTCCATGAAGAAAAACTATTCCGTCTTTTGTACTCGCAAGTACGAAGAATGCCGACAGCGGCATAAGAGCCGACAGCGACACAAGAGTCAACAGCGGCTCCGCCTTGCCAGTATTGTTGCGCCCGCCTGTGCGGCACGCTTGATCTCACTTGCCCTTTTAACGGCATTTCCAGAACGTGCGTTTCACTGAATTCTTTCGGAAAAACTCACTCCCGAGTAATCTCAAGGAGTCCATTAACACTATGACAGTGGATAACTCAACACTGTCCATCATCACACATGTACAAGCCTGAAACTTAAAACGTCGTCTAAGTACATCGGCAATGACTAGTAAAACACATATTCATGAAATCTTACAGCTTGTTACAAAATTATATTTATATTCCTTAATTTACTGTGACTCAGCTGAAAACTTAAAATAGCAGCTTGGATTTTTCAGCTGATTATTAATCAATTCCTTTTAAATCATTTAATCAAAATTAATTACTTATTAATTACAAGTTCTTTAATGAACTCTAGGTCAAGCAAAAGCATCGCAACATGGCACTCTAGCAAATCGTTTAACCTTACACTCTATATTTACATGCTGTACAAATTACCCATTGTGTGGTATTAATCGATCCTAGGTTGGTACAATTTCAAGCCTATAATATTCCGTATACCTAATCGTTTTCCAGAGCTTGGATACTCTAAGCAATAAGCATTTGTGTGAGGTATACCAATGACTTTATATGGTCCATTATAAACAAACTTAAATTTAGAGATTTCATGGTCTATTTCGCTCGATTTCTAATGAGCTTTTACAAGTACTAAGACTCCGATTGCAAACTTAGCAAAACGCGCTTTAGCGTCATGACGACGTATGCGAGCAACGGCTTTTAGCTTCATTACTTCTCGCAAACGATCTTTTTCCACACCAATACTAATGTCAATCCATGGAGGGAATTTGATTATCTCTTCCAATTCACTTTCTACACTTTTGTCAATGCCGAAATTCCTCACGTTACGGCAGTTCAAATTCATTCCTACGTCAATGTCATCCGGCCAGTTAACAATGTGTATAGGATGGTATTGCCTATGCACACCGTCTCCTGCCTCGTCAAAGCTAACTACCATTGTTTTATCTATGGACGTACATGTCAAAGTTTTGCTTTCGCAATTAATCACTGCATGGTACTTTAATAGCCAATCTAACCCGATAATTACTTCTGTAGTTAAGTCTGGCACGACGACAAACTCTTGTTCAAATCGTGCCCCACATATCTCGAAGTTGACAAAAATCTGTTTTGTGACCGGTTTACTGGCCTTCCCAGTAGCACCGATAATTTTCACTCCTGTTACTGGCATAACTACGATGCCGGGTCTGTCTTTCAGTAACTCAAATATTTTCCCAGATACAGCACTCAATTCTGCACCGGTGTCAATCACCACGTTTAGTTGTAGGTCGTGCATATTAACAGACACTACTACCTGTCTACACTTGTCCTCGACTGTTTCTTTATTTTCCCACAGTAAATCCTCGTCTATATCCAGGTCATTCCAGAAAATACCATCCGGCCTTGATCGTAAATCCGGCTTATCTGGCGGCTTTTTCAGCCTCTGTTCACATACAGTTTTAATTTCAACACGTTTGTCCTGAGGCTTAGTCTGTAGCTTCGCCTCCAATACCGAAACCTTTTCCTGTATCTCGTCAACTAGTGAGTGTTGCTTTGCTATCAATTCACTAATTGTCACCTTCGTTGATTCCTCTTTGGTCAGATTGATCTCATCTGCCAATCTACCTGGCGGAATGTGCCCAGTAGTATCTGCAATTAATTCCTCTGGATCTGCGCAAGCCACACTGCTATCGTCTGACCGTATAATGTCAGCTCTAACCTCATACACGCTGTAATCTATGTGCTTTTCTACCAATCGTGTCCGGCTATCACTTAAATTTTCGTTATCTTTCTCCTTAATACTCTCGCAATGTTTAAACTGGAGGTTTGCGTCGGATGGGTCGGCTACTTCTACCACTATAACTTTCGGTAAAGTCTGCCGGTTAGGGCCAGAACTTTCCGTTACTACTTCAACATCCAACTCTTGCGGGACGAAACAAGACGAATGTTGCTCGTGCACCCATTAACATGAACTATTTCTGGTAAAGTCTGCCGGTTAGGGCCAGAACTTTCTATCACTTCACAAACACTATCTTCCTGCGGGACGAGACGCGGCAAATCCTGCACGCGCTCCCCATAAACACTTCTCCCATACAGACTCCTATAATCTCTTAGTTCGTCGTATAAGCGACCGAACTGCCTTAACCAGACCTCATCCCTCTCTGCATCCCCTCGCTCAATGACGGACGTGTTATCTGACATCTGATCTTTTCTCAACAATTGCGAATCATTCTTCAACTCAATCTGCAGTTCCGGTGTGGGTGTTACAGCTGCCACTTTATAATCGATTTCCGGAACACTACTTAAATTGTTCTGACTGACAGTGAATGTATTTTCTACTGCCGTGTCTACAGCTGATCTACGACTCGTGGGCGCACTCCTTTCTCCTAACACTGGCACACTCTCCCGCCGTTGATTATTCCATACGGAATTTTCATAACGACGACACCTGGGTTTTCTGCTGTTATTGGGCCGCCAAAATTTCTCCACGCCCGGTCGGCCCCTCACTGGCGCGGCTAATGGTTTCCCTGTCTCGTCCCAGCAGATACGCTCCCCGGATGCTGCTGAGGCGGCTGATCACACCTTCTGGCGTTATTACTATTCTGCGAAGCCCGTATCACGCTAGTGTGATACTGGTTTCCGTCATTCCTGTTATTATTTGCATTGTACCGATTGTTATTACGGTCCGAACCATTATTGTCATTGCTGCGGCATGCATTATTCCCATGGTTATCGTTGTTATGGTTGGGGTGGTACCCGTTGTTGTTACCACGGCCTCTACCACTGTCGCGATTATTGCGCCAATTGTCCTCGTCCTCAACTCTTTCCAGGAAATCATTGATTGTCCTGTAATTGCTTCCTACGTAGCGTTTTGTATCATCTGGAAGCTTCTTGTAGAGTTCCCAGACTATTTCGGATTCCGTGCGGCGATCACGCAAATATTCCAACTTGCGGATCCAGCCCTCACAGAACTCCTTCATCGAGCCGCGCGAATTCGCATCGAAAGGCCTCGATACGACAAATTCGCGCCAGACTCTTTGTTGTTTTTGCTCTGACCAGTATTCAGCCAGAAACAAATTTTTAAATTCGTCGAAAGTCAGGTTCGTAATGTCAGGGTTTAAGCCCCAACGCTTGGCATCACCAGCCAACACGTCAATAACCGCATTAATCTTCCTCTCATTAGTCCATGATCTGGCTAAAACTCTTTCACAATTTTTAATGAAATCCGTCGGGTGTATACCGCCTTTTTTCAAGGGGTCGAACCGCTCCTCTTTCGTCAGCAATTCCGAACTGTATGCACAGATTGGCACATGGCTCTGTTTTTCGTCAAGTTTCTTTTCTAATTCCGACACTCTCGTAATTACTTGGCAAGTGGTTGTCACAAGCGTTTCTACTTACCTTTTTTTCTCTTCGCAGGTATTAGCATGCTTCGTCACTTTGGTATCTACTTCGGATACTAAAGCCTTTAAAGTTTCCACCTTCTTATGATCCTCTTTTTTCACTAATTGAATTTGTTCCGTCACCTTATTCTCGATGATCGGAGCAACTGATTCTCCTACACTTTTCTCGATTCTGCTAATTTCGGAATAAAAACGAGTATTTATGCTCGCAATTTGCACCTGAAGCCTATCATTTCCTGTTTAAGATTACCGATTTCGGTATTAATCACTACAATATCCTCTTTGATTTTATCAACTTTTGTGTTAACAACTCCAACATTGTTGTTAACAACATTAATAGCTTTGTTCTGATTGTCTAGCTTCCGTTCAATTTTTTCAGACTGAGCTTCTTGCTTGGCAGCCTGAGCTTCTTGCTTGGCAGCCTGAGCTTCTTGCTTGGCAGACAGAGCTTTAATTTCTGCCGATTGACTCTTGATTTCATTAATCAAAACATTCAATAAATCAGTTAAATTCCCGGAAACTACCGGTTTTACTTCCGTAGCTGGTTCCTCTATATATGTTCCCCCGTATTCATAATCAAGGGGTACAGATTTGATTTTCGCTTCCGATTCCGAAACATTTTCTAAAGTTTGGAATTCCATTTCTGCTCTTTGTTGCGTTTCGGCGGTCGTGTCTTTCATGCTAGCCGCCTGCCTCTGAACAATGGGTACCGCGGTGCGCGTTTCCCACTGTTCGACCGATTGTTCCGTATCCAAGTCTACCAAATTTTGGTAATTGTTGCCTTCACTCATTTTAATAATTTTCAATATAAATGCCAAATCTCAAAGTTCCTCCCACTACTTATTCTCGCTGACATAAAGACCTGTTCGTAACAAGTACTTTGTTACGAGATTTGCACAATGCAAAATTCGCGTATAGAACAACCTCAAATCCGAAGATTGTCCTGTCACTAGGTCGCCACGTGTAATCTGCCCCTCACTTATCGACCTTAATGACAGTGAAAAATGAAACCGCGCGTACCTAATGGAAATTTGGGAAAAGCAATCGTCACCGAAGTTAATTTGTCGGTAAAGAGGGAGGAAAGGGTTACATCTAAATGAAAGGAAAAATGCTAATGAAACTGGTGGAAATTAATTTTGAAAAGGGGTAAAATTAATAAAGAAAGTAAATGTGCGGTCGTTACATTAACAATTAACTAGCGGTAATTAAATATTTGAGATTTGGGGGAAATTACGGTCGCCAGTCCTAAGGACAATTACTATATTAACTGAAAAAGAAAGGTTATTACACATATAATTAGCACTAGAAGCGTGGCAACTGAAGGTTGACACGTGTAGTGTGAAAACTGAAAGTTTGTCAGAAGTAATAAATTTCGCTACACTCTGACTCAATTTAGCAAAAGAATTAATAAAACCGGAAAATCGAAAGTTAGTTTAGTGACTGAAGTTAATAGTGAGCTTTCTTTCTGACGCACATCGAAATTCAGTAAAATATGGTTAGTCTTGGGCTACCTCAACAATCATTTCAAAAGCTACTTGAATCTATGCAATTTAGAAATAAGAGATTTAACTTTGAACTTGAATTAAACGATTCTGAACAATTAACAATAGTAAAATTTAGTTCGTACCAAGCTGAGCTGCAGTCACAGGTAAGCTAAAATACAGTAACAAAACTCGCACTCTTAATTTGTGCTTGTGTAATCTAAATATTGTAACCAGCTATGAATACTTTAACTGAACTTTGAAATTAAAGCAGCGAAATTGAATTATATTACTTTAATGCTGGCGTTTGAATTTCAACGACACTCGGGTTCATTTTGGAAAAGGAAGGGACCCTGCTTGGCAATGCAATTGGGACAATGAGCAACAAAGGTTCATGCTAAGTTGCTGTAATTTTGTGATGCAACAATTTTAAAAGTTTGAAAAGCTGAGGTCTGCCATACAGTTCTAAAACTTTACGTGCTTCCAGTCTTCCTTGTTGGTTGATTGAAGGTTTGAAGCCGTCGATCGAGGAGGTGGTGACAGTCACCCATTGTCGGCCGTCGCTGTTGCAGAAGCTGGATGTTGGCGCGCCTTCTTCTCGATACGGTCGCCAGACGAAACGGGCTCTTGATGTGCGCCAGATAATGCTTCCCGCCCGCGACACCATGTCAGAAACTATCGTCGCAAGTCGAGCGCAATAACATGCTGCCAAACCCCGAAAGCGCGGCAACTCGCGGGAGCGTCACACAACAAACCTGCTCCACTCGCTACTCCAGCCAGACTCTCTGTCTGCCCGCGCTCCACGCGACAGAGTTAACCTTACCAAAGATCCTACACACTTTGGTCCTTCACACGACCTATCGACGTATTCGTTCGATAGCATAGTTTTCCCTAGGTAAGACCCAGTGTAAAAATACAAATAATATTTACAAAACAACCAATTATACATCGACATAAATGCAGAAATATATATATACAAACAGTAAAACAATTACAATATATAAAGAGACAGAAATGTCATATCTTGAGGTAACAAAACAAGGAAAAAAATTATAGTACAATAGATGGAAATAGGAGGATATGCATTTCCTGCGTTACAGAGTAATACGTATTTTGAAATGAAGATTACCTATTCATATACTAATAAAAATTATAAACAGCCGACCAGTTGCAATGGATAAAGAATTCTTTACCTAGGGTTCAACAAATTTAAATTGGTCATCTTCAGAAGGTGGCAATTTTACATTAGTAAGGACTAATGTACCATCGCCGTGACAAACCCTGTTTCTAGGGCTATATTTTAATTTTGACAAATGGATCTACGCCGACACTTGTAAAAACGGCGATGGTACATTAGTCCTTACTAATGTAAAATTGCCACCTTCTGAAGAAGACAAATTTAAATTTGTTGAAACCTAGGTAAAGAATTCTTTATCCATTGCAACTGGTCTGCTGTTTATAATTTTTATTACGTGGAACCGTTGCTGCTGTGCAGCTATGTTTAAAATACTGCTATTCATATACGTGAGAAACTTATAATTGTCCCTGACTATGACGTTGAACAGTTCCTGTTTGTGGTCAATTTGATCGATATGATACTAGAAGATGCCCGAGTATGGAATAATAATTAAATGTCTACCTCACAACGTAATAATAATAGTAGTACTAACAGTAACGACAACCGAGTTAGAAATACTAAACCTATACTACACAAAGGAGAACAAGCGACATCTTATGACTATAGTAAAGCCAATAATAACAATCAAGATAAACGTAACACTTATTATACTAAAGAAACCTATGGAAATAATAATAATCAGGTGAATCAGATTAGTACAGGAAAACCAAATCGCAAACGCAGTCAGAATGATTCGAATAATCAGTATGATAATTCACGCAGACGTGATATATACTCAGAAGACAATGTGACAGTATACAACCTTGGAAAGACCCTTCGACACCTGCAGTTCGATGGGTAGATGCAAATGTAGCTCAACAATCACAACAACCACAAGGACCGATACCACTTGGTAACGGAGCAATAAAGTCGCGAAGGGAACAACTACCACATTCCGACCATACTATACGTATTGTTGAAGTACAGGAACCACCAAATATGACATTTACCGAAAGATAAACTAGAGCCGGTCACCAAAAGCCTTCCTGGGATTACTGGAGAGGGTGAGGAGGGCTGGCATCATTCAAAAGTGAATATACTGAGATATAATGATGATTTGGATCTAAGGGAGGAACTGATTGAAGAAACGCCTTACATTTCGAATAAGTGTGACGAATTTTACAGGCAGTTGTTTAAACAGTAATAAATGGTATTGATGTTGAAACTTTAATTGATACTGGAGCAACTATTAGCGTAATGACGCAAGGTTGTTTTAAACAAATTAGTCGAGGAACAAAAGTTCTTACATTTCCTGTTGCTGGATGTACTGTATCTGGAGCATTTAGTGCGAAAACGCAAAAGGCCTCAAAATAGGCACGAGTCAACATTATAATGCGGATAATGCGGGGGGGGGGGGGGGGGGGGGAGGGGACTTCAATAGAAAGTACCTTCTTGATTGATGACCGTACCATGTGTTTGGGGTCTAGATTGTTTGTGTAATGCTGAAGCAGTCATCAATTTAAAAGAAGGAACATATACCTTGGACTCCGAAAGCGACGTTTTGACAGTCTCTATGATAAAGGGCAAAATAATCCCGGATCAGTATTGCATGAAGTTAATGGTTAGCTATATTGGTATTGACTGTAATTTAGTGATGATATTGTCTATATTGAATATACTGGAGAATAAATAAGTCAGGTTACACTTCAGGAGAAAATCTCCGAATCCGAATACCTATCTGCAAGTCAAAGAGAAGATTTGTGTTGCTTGCTAAGTAATTATCTGCTCGTATTTAGCAAACGTTCCGGAATAATCAGAGTTTTTGAATACGACATTAGGAAGTATCCACACGAATCTTTTTGTCGCGCCTCCTATTCTGTTCCTTGGTCAAAGACAGAGGCAGTCAAGAAAGAAATTAACAAAATGTTAGAGTGGGGAATTATAGAGCCCTCTCATTCTGAATTTTGTAGCCCTCTTTTGGCGGTCCTCAAAGCGAATGGTGACGTCAGAGAAGTTCTAGACGCCAGAGAGATAAACAAGATCATGATACCGGCACAGACAAGACCTGAGAATTTCGATGAGTTAATTCTGAAATTCTGTGATGCCCACTTCATGGCATCCCCTGACATGGGAAGTTCATACTGGCAAACGAAAATCTCTATTGAATCTCGAAAGTATACTGTTTTTATTTTTATGAGCAGAAGTTACCAATTCACTGTTGTGCCATTTGGACTAAATATTAGTGGAGGCATATTTATATCGGTGCTAGACACTGTACTTGGACGAGATTTGCTCGATAGAGTTACCTTGTATGTGGACGACTTATTGATCGCTACCGAAACATGGGAGGAGCATCTCGATCTGCTTGAAAAAGTATTTGCGAAATTCTTAGAGTATGGAGTAACAGTAAATTTAATGAAATCTAGATTCACCAGAAGTCAATTGAAGTTCCTAGGACATATAATTACTCCGCACTGTATTATGCCGAATCATAAGAAAATGAGTGCTATCAAAGAGTGTCCCTTTTCTTAAAATAAAAAGGAATTAAAATCTTTCATGGGATTAGCCTCATTTTTCAGCCGATTTTTGCCTAATCAATTAATCAGACAAGAATGTCAATTACAGTTATTGCGAAAGAACAACATATGGAAATTGATCCCTGTGTGTAGTCAAGCGTTTGACAAAATCCGAGACACTTTAGTTAACGCCCCGTTAACGTCATGCGAAACTTAACCAAGATTTTTGCATTGCCACTGATGCTTCTGTAATAGGCCTAGGCGCTACGCTTCTCCAAATGGATGATACACAAGATATGAATACCATTACGATTATAGAATTCGCAAATAGAACGCTCTCTAAATGTGAAAGGGCATACCGAAACACCGAGTTAGAGGTACTAGCTGTGGTATGAGCACTTAAAAAGTTTAGATATTTTGTCTATGGAAAAAGAATAACCATATTTTGTGACCATAAAGCTTTGTCTTATATTGTTTCACTCAGGGTTAAACAGATGGGCCTTGTTACTTCATGAATATAACATTTCAGTGCAATATATAAAAGGGAAGGACAACGTTATTGCAGACACTCTATATCGTTTGCCTAGAAGACAGGATACTGAAGAATTTGATGAACAGTAATGAATCTGTCTACTGCATTTTGTGAGAAACAAATTTCAAAATTGTGTCACATTACGTCGCAGTTGCAAGAACAAGATCCTTATTGGAAATCTATTCGAGATGTAATCAGCCAAGGAGCTACGAATTATTCTGGTTGTCTATATACTTCACAATTTAATATATTATTTCGAAGAAAAACTCATGACGAACCATGGAAAGTATGCATTCCAGAGGTACACCTGTAATCTTTACTGTGGTATACACATCTGAAGTGGGTACACTTTGGATCTGTAAAATTCAAAGCCAAGTTAGCCCAATATTGCTACCAACCGAACTTGTAAAACTTGGCTCGTGACATTCTAAAGAAAATTACATCGAAAATTCTGCGCGATTTTATTGCAAAGTTGCAGGATTGTATTTTTCAAGTATTCCAATATGTACTTACATCGAAAATTCCGCGCGATTTTGTTGCGAAGTTGCAGGATTGTATATTTCAATACCAATACTATAACCACTTAACCTCACATGATTGTGTACTCTGTATTTCATCGTTTGAGGGTTATTTATGTTCACATAGGGCGCTTCTAACACTGTTTTCTACCGTAGGGCACCAACATACCAAGAATATTTCGCCACAATGAAAGAATAAAAATCGAAAACTGACGATTATGTAAAGTGTATCTTGTAAATCTTGTGAACAGCCGTCAGACGATGAACTTGTCAGTTCGAAACCGGTTTACTTAAATAAATAGCAGTGTATTAGTGGCTAGTTGCTGTCTTCTACTTTATAAGAATCAGCCTACATTAATTGTCACGGTCTCACCATGTCAGTTTTAGACAAAATAGCGTTATAAATTTTAATATGACAGTATGTCATCTTAGGCAATTTATAACACTTAAAAACTTGATAATGGCACTTTGAAGCCGAAATCATGATACTGTAAATGTAAATGTAACACTGTAAATACACAATAGTCTCAAGGCGGTATTGGCTTTAAAGAGATGTATTATTTTGTTCATTATTTTATGTATAGTTACATGGATTATTTTGTTCAATTGTTATTAAATATAATGTGTGTGTTATGGCAAACATACAGGAGAACTTCTGTAAAGTTTGGAAGGTAGGAGACAAGATACTGGCAGAAGTAAAGCTGTGAGTACCGGGCGTGAGTCGTGCTTTGGTAACTCAGATGGTAGAGCACTTGCCCGCGAAAGGCAAAGGTCCCGAGTTCGAGTTTTGGTCGGGCACACAGTTTTAATCTGCCAGGAAGTTTCATATCAGCGCACACTCCGCTGCAGAGTGAAAATCTCATTCTGGATACCACAATAATGTAATTTAAGAAGATTAAAATGAAAAAGTTCGAAGAAATGATAATTTCTGAAAAGAGAAAGAAGCAGTTAACAGATTGAAGAACAAAAGAATGCAAGAGTAACTGACTTCAGGATGATTAGTTAAGTTCAAAAGAATGCTGCCCTAGAGGCATAAGTATTTTATGTTTATGAATTGTTGAAGGAATTTTATGTATGTTAATGGTAAAAAGTATATTTCATGTATGAGTAATGGGAACGATCAAAGCTAAAGGAAATATCAGAAAGGAATGATAAAGAAGCTGATGTAACTGTCCAATCGACGTTATAATCTGGTAAACATAAAAGAAGAGAACCAGGTATTGAAGACAATGAAAGCGTGATACAAAACATAAGGAAATATTTATTTGAATTTCATGATGAACCAATAACCATTATGATAAGGAAAATGAATACAAGGAAGGACTGTTGACTAATACAAACTGAGGACTATGATGAAGACGCAAATCTGCACAATGAAGGAAAAACGCATAAGCAAGTCTGTAGCACGCTTTTATAACAATAAACCAGCACTTGATGGTTAACGAGTGAAACCTTTTAAACACAGCAGTATATCACGATACACACACCCCAACTTTCAAGCTGTGAAACAGATAACAAATGCTGTAATCGATTTCAAGGAAATAATTTCTATTATACAAATTATGAAACACATTCGAGGAATAACTGGAAGGATTGGACATTCACTTCGTTTATGTTGACAAAACAACATCAGGCGAAGACACAACACTTGCTCCAGAGAGAATCGCAAGACACACGGTGGAGAAGCAGAGATGATGTTATCGGCTGATATTTCATTCGAACCGACACTGTATAAGGCTAGTTTGAAAAGCAAGAAAGAAGAAGATGACCGACCCGACTACAGCTGCGCATACGGCTCGGTAGAGGTCGCAGTTCTATCCATTTTCTGTCGGAACTGGCTGCAATCCCTGCTTGTGCAGCCAGTTGAAAGGGCTTCTCACCAAATAGTGAAGTGTTGTGTGTGTGTTGTGTAGTGAGTGTGAAGTGCATCGTATCAGAAAGTGAAATTCGAACAAATTCATTGACTTTTGGAGATTCATTAAAACGGGAGATTTCTGTTAGGCCCCCATTTACAATTATTCATGTAAAATTTGATGTAAAGTGTATGTTACAATTTGTGGTATGAATCTTGGGTGGCTGAACTAATGTTTAACAGCACAGTACACAATCCTAGCACGCTCCATTGAATTCTGTAACGTCTTACATCTTATCACGACATTGCAGATTGGGGGGCAGTGTAGCGATGCAAGAAGCACCAAATTTGTTATAAAAGTCGGTAAATTACTCAACGGACAGTATTTTTCAGTACAGGTATTTCGTTCATTCCAAGCAAGTGTCGATTCGTGACGTCATCGTCCAGACACGAGTTGACTGTAATCTGAATCCGGTTTAGCAAACTAATAATTTCTCCCAGGCGAAAAAATTGTATTGATTATCAAATACAAGTTCTTTAAGTTTATTCAGAATCGGAAATGTTTAGTTAGTAATTACAAGCTATGATTTATTTGTTTAATATGGAGGTGTTTTGAATTCTGTATGCATAAAAAAGTGTGAATTTATGTGCGGTTTTTACTCTGAGACGAGCTATCAGTTAGAATGCTAAAAGTGCGGGTGTACAGTTCGCTGACCTATGTGATGAATTTTATTTTGTGGCCTTGACTCGAATGGAGAGTAAATCCAGTTTCATTTAAACATTAG
This sequence comes from Schistocerca cancellata, assembly GCF_023864275.1. Classification (NCBI taxonomy): domain Eukaryota; kingdom Metazoa; phylum Arthropoda; class Insecta; order Orthoptera; family Acrididae; genus Schistocerca; species Schistocerca cancellata. Next base: position 421,247,153 of record NC_064633.1, read on the forward strand.
TTGAGATAGACACATCACGTTATTACAAAAGAGTCGTTTAGCCCATTAGGGAAAATAAAGCAGCTTCATTAATTCGTTAGAACGATTTGCAACGCAGTAAAGCCCACAAAATGTTACCCGAAGTTTGCTGGCCGCATGAGAGTATGAGAGTGTTTTTCTTCCATAAATGCCAATAAACTGGCAGTTTCAAAAGTTGAATTATTAACTGCTGTGTAACTTCACTGATTGTCCTACACCACTACGGAGCTTCACAAAAGATCTCAAGAAGTCTGGATAAACAAGAAGAAGAAAAATAATAAAGAAGAGGCACGGTATACCACGAAACACCCTTCTTTGTTTTCCATTCAGAATTACCCATGTACACGAGTTGCTTCCTGTTGACCTGCGCGCTAGGGAGACCTTTGCTTTAAAATTTCGTGCTCACTTGGAAGTGGACAATGATAGGCCGTGGGAGATTTTATGGAAAGCCGAAGGCAACTTCCATTTGACAAGATATGTCAAAACACAGAATTCTCGAATATGGGCAACGGAAAATCCACACGCAAATCAACCAGTACCACTTCAACCTGAAAGGCAGGTTTACGGCATCATTTATCATAGGGCCATATTTTTTCGAAGAGACAGGTGCTTCCAGTCCTGCTACCTGTACCACCATTGGTAAGCGTTACGAGTGTCTGCAGCGCAGCCACGTCATTCCAGCTCTCCAACAGCATGGATGTGTGGATGGGATCATTTTTATGCAAGATGGCGAACCTCCACACATTTCAAATCCAGTTACGTAGCTGCTGAAGCGCCATTTTCGAAATGTTAGAATTATCTGCCGCCATTTCCCTACTGACTAGCCGTCCCCAATCACCTGATCATAATCCGTGCGACTTCTAGCTGTGGGGCTATCTGAAAGATATTGTGTTCAGTGTTCTGATTGCAAACTTAGCTGCATGAAGGCACGAATTGCGCCACACACTCTGAACGTGAAAAAGGAAACACTTCGCTCAGTTGTGGAGCATGCTGTTTCTCGATTTCAACTCGTTGCAGAAAACGGTGGACTGCATACTGAACATTTTTTGCGCCAGTCGCACGGAAATCAATAATCCGAATTGATTTCATGGGGTTTTTGGCGTCGGTCTGTTAAAATCCGATTTTTCCCATCCGGTGTGATATGATGTTGCCGTGGAGGACTGGCTTACGTAACTAACAGTATCACATCTGTACACCCATATACACTGAATAGTACAGTTTGTTTAACGTCAAACGTACACCTGAGACATTGTTGTGTGATTCATTTGTCATTTGTAGTCGACCACTATTAAATTATCTGTACACCGATGCACACTGAGTAGTACAGTTTAACGTCAAACATTCACCTGAGACATTGTTATCTGATTCATTTGTTACTTGTAGTCGACCACTATTAAATTATCATGATTACAGCACCATCTATTGCTAAATTTTGTAACTATTTATGTTTCTTCTGCCATACGTTTTCCCCCTTCTCCGATAATATCCCACCGCGCGGGATTAGCCGAGCGGACTGATGCGCTGCAGTCGTGGACTGTGGGGCTGGTCCCGGCGGAGGTTCGAGTCCTCCCTCGGGCATGGGTGTGTGTGTTTGTCCTTAGGATAATTTAGGTTAAGTAGTGTGTAAGCTTAGGGACTGATGACCTTAGCAGTTAAGTCCCATAAGATTTCACACACATTTGAACTTTTTTTTTTAATAATATTCCGTAGCAATTTGACGTCATTCTGACCAGTGGTGTTATTTCTACAGCTGTTTGAAAGTTTAACTTTATTTATAATTACCATATATATATATATACGAGGGCTGTTCAGAAAGTAAGCTCCGATTGATCGCGAAATGGGAACCACAGTGAAAATTAGAAATGTTTTATTTTTAACAGTTAGCTACACCATCCAGCTACTTCTCTACGTAGTTGCCGTTCTGACTAAGACATTTGTCGTAGCGTTGTACCAACTTTCCAATACCCTCATCATAAAAGACAGCCGCCAGTGCTTTCCGCCAATTCTGTACGCTGGCCTACAGCTCGTTTTCTGTGCCAAAATGTTGTATTCATAGCCAGCAGTTCATGTGAGCAGAAATGAAACGCAGGGGGAGTCAATTACGGGCTGTATTGTGGGTAGTCAAACATTTCCAATTGAAAACGATGCAGGAGCATCTTCATTGCCCCTTCAGAATGCGGCTGAGAATATTGCCTTGTAGAAGAAACTGCACGACAGTTATGTAATGTTGGCTGAATAGCTTCAGGCGAAATTTCTCACCAGGTCCTCGTACTTGGCGGGAGACACTACTCTCTAGCCAACTTTACGCGATCACTGTGAATTCAGAAATGAGAGGAGTGACGTGATGCTATCTAGGGTCATACTAGACACACATCTGTGCAAAGCTTTATCGGATTATCATAGTCGTTTCCATTTCGCGATCAATCGGAGCTTACTTTCTGCACTATATATACACTCCTGGAAATGGAAAAAAGAACACATTGACACCGGTGTGTCAGACCCACCATACTTGCTAAGGACACTGCGAGAGGGCTGTACAAGCAATGATCACACGCACGGCACAGCGGACACACCAGGAACCGCGGTGTTGGCCGTCGAATGGCGCTAGCTGCGCAGCATTTGTGCACCGCCGCCGTCAGTGTCAGCCAGTTTGCCGTGGCATACGGAGCTCCATCGCAGTCTTTAACACTGGTAGCATGCCGCGACAGCGTGGACGTGAACCGTATGTGCAGTTGACGGACTTTGAGCGAGGGCGTATAGTGGGCATGCGGGAGGCCGGGTGGACGTACCGCCGAATTGCTCAACACGTGGGGCGTGAGGTCTCCACAGTACATCGATGTTGTCGCCAGTGGTCGGTGGAAGGTGCACGTGCCCGTCGACCTGGGACCGGACGCAGCGACGCACGGATGCACGCCAAGACCGTAGGATCCTACGCAGTGCCGTAGGGGACCGCACCGCCACTTCCCAGCAAATTAGGGACACTGTTGCTCCTGGGGTATCGGCGAGGACCATTCGCAACCGTCTCCATGAAGCTGGGCTACGGTCCCGCACACCGTTAGGCCGTCTTCCGCTCACGCCCCAACATCGTGCAGCCCGCCTCCAGTGGTGTCGCGACAGGCGTGAATGGAGGGACGAATGGAGACGTGTCGTCTTCAGCGATGAGAGTCGCTTCTGCCTTGGTGCCAATGATGGTCGTATGCGTGTTTGGCGCCGTGCAGGTGAGCGCCACAATCAGGACTGCATACGACCCGAGGCACACAGGGCCAACACCCGGCATCATGGTGTGGGGAGCGATCTCCTACACTGGCCGTACACCACTGGTGATCGTCGAGGGGACACTGAATAGTGCACGGTACACCCAAACCGTCATCGAGCCCATCGTTCTACCATTCCTAGACCGGCAAGGGAACCTGCTGTTCCAACAGGACAATGCACGTCGGCATGTATCCCGTGCCACCCAACGTGCTCTAGAAGGTGTAAGTCAACTACCCTGGCCAGCAAGATCTCCGGATCTGTCCCCCATTGAGCATGTTTGGGACTGGATGAAGCGTCGTCTCACGCGGTCTGCACGTCCAGCACGAACTGAGGCGCCAGGTGGAAATGGCATGGCAAGCCGTTCCACAGGACTACATCCAGCATCTCTACGATCGTCTCCATGGGAGAATAGCAGCCTGCATTGCTGCGAAAGGTGGATATACACTGTACTAGTGCCGACATTGTGCATGCTCTGTTGCCTGTGTCTATGTGCCTGTGGTTCTGTCAGTGTGATCATGTGATGTATCTGACCCCAGGAATGTGTCAATAAAGTTTCCCCTTCCTGGGACAATGAATTCACGGTGTTCTTATTTCAATTTCCAGGAGTGTATATATAGCGCAACAAGCCGTCGTCTTGGGACAGATGGTGTTAAAGCCATCGGTTACCTTTATTTTGCTAGCTAACAAGGGAAAATCCTCATCGCACCCCCCTCAGATGTACTGGTAAAATGGCCCAGTGTACAGTTCGTCTAAAACTGAATACAGATTAACGATGAAAAGAGAAAGAAAGTGTACCGAAAAGTGAGAAAAGAAGCAAAATAGAAACAGTGAACAGTCCACGTTCATGGTTGCGTCGCCACAGTGTTGGACAGCGCAGGGGGAAATCCATGTTCAAATATTCCTTATGTCCCCCTTTTTTCCTCACAAAATTAAGAACTTTCAGTCTCGTCATCCACGTGTCTATTCTCCTTCTGTAGTCTTGGCAATTATCATACTATACACTGGGTGTAGTATACCAGTTCATTTAGTAAGAACAGATTATCGCCGCAAGTAAACGTGATGAATAGTGAGAACAGGCGAGATGCCACATAGACCACTCACAGAAATGAAAACAACAAATAAACGGTTGTGAACTATGTTATAAGAAAGGAATTAAAGAACCAAAACTTTCGATACAGAATGCAAGAGTCATAACATTTGGTACTTGTGTAGAAAAAATAGGAGGTACGTATGTCTGGAGGTCCTTTCCTTATACCTTGCTGTTGCAAACGGACGTTACACCTCAACACGAACACATATTTAAATACAGCGAACAGGTGCGTCAGTGACTGGACGAACAGTTCATAATTAATGGGGCACGAGGGAGATTTAAACACTGATCTCCTCCTTGGCAGTCCCACACCATGACAACATAAGTATGATGTCGCAGCTATTTAAAGTCGCATGATGTTTCACATCTTGAGCTTGGACCATTCACAGTTTCGATATTTGCTTCTTTTTTTCATACTTCGCTACATCTGCTTCCTGTTTTCACGCTTGATCTGCGTTCAGTTTTTGATTTCTATCAACTGGGTATTCTTACCACTGAATTTGAGGGGGCTGCGATGGGGAGTTTCCCTAGTAAGTAGAGGATTCGTGCGTCACATTTGTCCTACTGATACGGGTGCACATCTCTCTGTTGCTGCCTCAAGAGAAGCCACAACAACAGTCAACGTGCTGACAAACCGTGCTGCTCCAGGTTCGTGTTGGTATGGTTGGTATTACAGGCAGCTTAAGTTTACTTATGTAGCTAAGTAAAGGGATAGTGCTTCACAGTTGGGCCTGCTATTATCTGTACGCTTCTCTGTTACTGTGTCAAGTGAAGTCGCAACATCAGTCGCCATGTTGATAGTCCACGCTGCTTCAGACGTAGTCATGTCGGGATGGTTGGCATTAAAGCCAGCAGGTAACATTATTTAGGTGGCTAAATAAGGGGGTAGTGCATCACAGTTTGACATGCTACTATTGGTGCGCCTCCCTCTGTCGTCACCTCAAGGGAATCCTCAATAATGATCGAAAACTTACAATCTGTGGTGCTCCATACAGCGTCATGTAGAGTAAGCTGCTATTAAAGGCAGCGGATAACTACATTTAGGTAGGTAAATAAAGGGGTGGTACGTCACTGGTGGGTCTGCTACTACCAGCGAGCCTTTTCTGTTGTCACGTCAATGGAAGCCACAACAATGGTCGCATTGCTAACACACCATGCTGCTCCATACATTTGGTCAACATTAAAGGCAGTGCTTAACTTTATTTAGGTAGCTAAGTAAATGGTGGTGTGTCATAATTTAGCGCGGCCTGTGTTGTTCCAGACGTCGTCATATTGAGCGGGCTGCTGTTAAAGGCAGTGTTTGACTTCATTTAAGTAGGTAAATAAAGTGGTGATACGTCTCAGGTATGTGTGCTACTACCAGCGAGCCTCTTCTGTTGCCAAGTCAATGGAAGCCACTGTTGCCAAGTCAATGGAAGCCACAACAAGGCTCGCACTGCTAACAGGTGATGCTGCTCCAGACATCGACATTTTAGGACTGATCAATATTAAAGGGAACACTTAACTTCATTTAGGTAACTAAGTAAGTGGGTAGTGCATCATAGTTTGGCGTGCTACTGCATACTCGCTTCCCTCTGTTGTCATTTCAAGGGTAAGGGCAACGATGGTCATCATGCTGCCAGTCCACGCAGCTCGAGACGCCTTGATGGAAAAAATCAATTTCCCGACCGGGGATACATGACATGGTTGTACGATCTTGCACGACGCACCAAAATATGTCTGTCCTCTCAGTCACTAGCCGCCAGAGCCTTTGAAATCCTACCTTGCCTTGCATATGGTCGCCTGAACTCGTAGTTTCGTTATTCGCTTGACAGTAGCAGCAATGTCGTGGAATGGTAAATTGCAATCTTGATAGGCATGATCCTCCCTCTATCCTTAGACCTTGGTCCTTCCTATAGAAGGCCCAACACGATGTTCTCATAAATAAGCAACATTCACATATGATTTCTGAGCGAAAAATCTCTACATAGTCTTTCCTTTTACAGAATGTAGCTGACGTTGCCCTGAAATGCTCAAACATGCATAGACAAGGATGCTAATATGGCCAGTAGTCCATGTATTAATTGACAGAGGCACCTGGAAGACATGGTCAGATGCAAATGTAACTTTGTGCAAGTACACATCATCATCAGTAGTATAAAATATTAGAGCTGCAGTTCTCCGTGACAGGTAGGATGGTCGCCACAATGCGTTAGCGTTTCCACTAGGACTGACAGGGCATATAAAGGGCGTGAACAGCGTTATATGTAGAGTGATCACTATGATGTATATGGAGATAGTGTGTACTCGTTTGAGACAGCATTATCGGCACCTGACAGAGTTTGAACAGGTCTCATTGTGGGTCTCCATATGGCCACGTGGCCCAATCGTCCAGTATCCAGATCTGTATGGCGTTCGGACGTTGGCCTGATAATGTACTGCAGCATGGGGCCAGAGGTCAGGCATACTCATCATCAAGGTTACATGTCTGACCACTACAAGATACGAGCGTTGTATTATGCACCAACACACAAACGCTTCACATCTGTGCCTGCCATCCGAGAACAAGTAATGTACTCCTTGTCACATTCTGCATCATTCCGCATCATTGGTGAAAAACTAGCAGCAGGCAAACCAGGGAATTACCGTCCCGTTTGTAGGCTGCCATGAGCAGCACAACACTACACTAAGCGTTGTGTTTGCAGAGGTGCCGTGACTGCAGCAGTTGCGGGCCAGCTTACCTCAGGAAAACCGAGCGGGGTGGCGCAGTGGTTAGACACTGGACTCGCATTCGGGAGGACGACGGTTCAATCCCGCGTCCGGCCATCCTGATTTAGGTTTTCCGTGATTTCCTTAAATCACTCCAGGCAAATGCCGGGATGGTTCCTCTGAAAGGGCACGGCCGACTTCCTTCCCAATCCTTCCCTAATCCGATGAGACCGATGACCACGCTGTCTGGCCTCCTTCCTCAAACCAACCAACCAACCAATTACCTCAGGAAAGGATGCAACCGGTGTACGACACCCTTCCCAGCTGAATCAGTTCATGCCATCTGGTTAGTGGTGAAGAAACATTGTACTGATAAGTGGACTCATACTGCGAAAAGTTCTTTGTACATTTTCTGGGTTTTGTAACTATTAAAATAATTTCATATGCTCTGGCAATCCAAGAAGTTTGATTTCGTTTCATACTCCCGTTTTCAGAGTTTCACTCTTTTTGTCATGGAGTGGATACAGTTGTATACTTTTTATAAAACTACTCGTTTGTTAACTTCTTATGTGATAACGCCTGAATCCAAAACGTGTTAAGTGTAAGGTCTGTTAAAGCAAAACAAGCTATCAAGATAGAACATTACATCAAGTAGCGGTGTTGTGATCATAATCTCTCATTATGACTTTATACCAGTTTCTGTCGAATTAAGTCGGGTGATGCTGAGGGAATTAGATTAGGAAATGAGACACTTAAAGTAGTAAAGAACTTTTGCTATTTGGGGAGCAAAATAACTGATGATGGTGGAAGTAGAGAGGATATAAAATGTAGACTGGCAATGGCAAGGAAAGCGTTTCTGAAAAAGAGAAATTTGTTATGTTAACATCCAGTATAGATTTAAGTGTCAGGAAGTCGTTTCTGAAAGTATTTGTATGGAGTGTAGCCATGTATGGAAGTGAAACATGGACGATAAATAGTTTGGACAAGAAGAGAATAGAAGCTTCCGAAATGTGGTGCTACAGAAGAATGCTGAAGATTAGATGGGTAGATCACATAAATAATGAGGAAGTGTTGAATAGGATTGGGGAGAAGAGAAGTTTGTGGCACAACTTGACTAGAAGAAGGGATCGGATGGTAGGACATGTTCTGAAGCATCAAGGGATCACAAATTTAGTATTGGAGGGCAGTGTGGAGGTAAAAATCGTAGAGGGAGACCAAGAGATGAATACACTAAGCAGATTCAGAAGGATGTAGGTTGCAGTAGGTACTGGGAGATGAAGAAGCTTGCACAGGATAGAGTAGCATGGAGAGCTGCATCAAACCAGTCTCAGGACTGAAGACCACAACAACAACAGCACCAGTTGCTGACAAAAAAATTTTTCAAGGTTCTATCTAGTTTCAGATGAAAGTACGTGATTCTAGCGATCTTTCCAGGTCTCAGACCTCTACGATTTATGTACACAGACTAAAGCCACGAATGAAAATTTGTACTTAGGCCAGGATTCGAACATGGGTCCACTGCCCACGAGGCCGAGGCACTAACTGTAGTGGACTGACAAGACAGCCAGTCCACAGTGACGGGTAACCGAAAGGCACGCGTACGCACACGCCGACTGGCGTGACTTCTGGAACAGGATACGTAATTAATTCACTAAAGAAAAGTACGTAGCGTCTGTTTACTTAACTTTAATTCATCCTTGTGGTACATCGCTCTTGATTATACAAATAAGACTCTTTCCAGATATGGTTAATGGCGCCTTGCTAGGTCGTAGCCATGGACTTAGCTGAAGGCTATTCTAACTGTCTCTCGGCAAATGAGAGAAAGGCTTCGTCAGTGTAGTCGCTAGCAAAGTCGTCGTACAACTGTGGCGAGTGCTAGTCCGTCTCTCTAGACCTGCCATGTGGTGGCGCTAGGTCTGCAAATACTGACTGTGGCGACACGCGGGTCCGACATGTACTAATGGACCGCGGCCGATTTAAAGCTACCACCTAGCAAGTGTGGTGTTTGGCGGTGACACCACACTAACCACTACGCCACCCTGGCACTGTCACTCTGCACTACTGCACGGATTACTCCAGCGCGCCTCCCTCCTCAGTCCAAACTCCCATCCATGCCTCGGCCCACTTGGTATCCCCCCTAAACTCGAACGGCATTGCAGAGACTATCCAACAGTATTACTGATGCTGAGGTGCTATTCCAATACTGCTGGAGAGCGTCTGCAATGCTGTTTGATTGTAGGGGGATACCAAGTGGATTGACGCATGAATGGGAATTTTAACTGAGGAGTGATGCATTCTAAAGTAGTCCACGTAGTTGTGACAAGCCACGGTGCCAGTGTGGTGTAGTGGTTGGGGCATATGCCTTGTGAGCAAGAGATCCAGGTCTGAAATCCTGGCCTAGGTACAAATTTTCATTCGTGGCTTCAGTCTGCGTATATACATCAGTATCTATTCTGTTCAACCGATCTTTGAAATCCTTTGCTGCCTCTTGTGGCACTGCAATCTTGTCTGCAACCCTTCAAGTTTTTTCTTTGTTCTCCTTGCATTTTAATTCCTTTCAGAAATTTAATCTTAGTTTTTTTTCTCATCTAGAATAACTTTTAGTTCCGAAGGAAAATAAAAAATGCATCAAGCAAATGTTCTTTACACGCCAAGGGACATTAAGCAGCCTGACTGCCTTTCTTGTAACTTTGTTGGTTATGAAAACAGAAGCAGTAGTACGTCTTTTTTAAAGAGCGCCAAATGGTTTGTATTCGTAAGTCCACTTCCTCTTCTCAAGGCCAGTCCAAAAACGTATCACAACGTACCATTCACGTAAACGTGATTTTATTAAAAATGTAACACAAAATTGACTTAGACTCTCACATACTAGTGAGCCGTGGTAAAAATTGCTGTTTTGAAGAGCGTGCCGCAGCTCGTAGTGTGAAGCAGTCGCCCTCCGTTTCTGGTGGTGGCGCCGCTATGGCAATCGCAGCTTTGGTGTCTCCCTCTGGTGGGACAGGAGAAAGGTTGCCTGTTCACGTGCATTTAAGGGGCGCTGTGAGCTCGCCAGTGGGCCTCCGTGTTAATCTCTCCAAGACCCAGGCGATCATCATAGGCTGCACCACCCACTCCTTCCGCCTCCACGATTTCTACCTCACCATTTATGGCCGTCCTATCCAACTCACTCCTACCCTCAAATACCTTGGCCTCACACTCGACCGCCACCTTACCTGGACTCCCCATCTCCAAAACAAAGCTCACAACCACCTCCGCCTCCTGAAACTCCTGTCCGGCCAGACGTGGGGTCTGCATCCTTCCACCATCTTTCACACCTACAAATCCTTCATCCACCCCATCCTCTGTTATGCCAGCGTCGCTTGGATTTCCGCCCCTCCCCGGTTCTATAAAGCCCTCCAAATCTTCGAACGCCATGCACTCTGCCTTGCCTTCCGCATCCGCCTTCCGTACCCCACGCGCATCCTCTACGACTTCGTCCCCTTCCCCCATCTTCTCCTTTTCCTTGAACACATCCACACACTATATATTGTCCACCGCCTTGATCCCCCTCACCCCCTGGTGTCTCCCTTCCTCTCCACCCCCAACCAGTTGCTGTGCCTTTACCGTTGTGTCTCACCCTCTCTCCATCTCCACACCCTCCATCTCCTTTCCCAACACAACTTCCACCGTCTACCCCTCCCGGATGATGAGCTTTGCCCTGACATCTACCCTTCCTACAAACTCTAACCCCATCTTCCTGCCTCCTTTTCAGGGCTCCCTCTCCTCCCCCTCGCTCCTCCTGAGCGGCTTCCCCCTCCTACTCCCCCTCCATCCCTTGTGCGTCCTTTCAGTGTCTCTGCGCTCCCTCCTGCCCTGTCTTCACTCTTCCTCTCCCACCCCACGTGTCTCCTGCCTCTTTGTGAACCCACTGATGCCCCTCCTCTCTTCATCCCGCCGCCTCCCCTGCTGCCCCATGCTCTCCCCTCCTTTTCCATCCTCTCTGCCCTTTCCCTCGGCAGATCCCGCCTGGCAGTTTTATTCTTCGTCGTGTGTGCTCCAAGTGGGTTTTAAGTGTGTTGGTCCGGAGTGTTTTTACTACTGTGGCCGACTTTTAACGTGTGCATGTCCGTTCAGTGTCTTCTGAGTTTTGAAGACTCGCCAACCGTGTTTTTTAACTTTCTGGTGACTTTTAACTGTCCTCCATGAACGTCTCCGTGTTAGTCTATTTTTTATCTCCATTTTCTCCCATTATTCTGTTTTAAGTTCCCCTTTCTCACCTTATGTATGTAACATTTTATTCTTATTTTAATTTGTTATGTCCCTCGGCTGAAGAGCGGCGGATTGTGCCGCTGACAGCCCTCCCCTGCCCATATGGGGCAGGGGAATGAAATCACAATAAAGAAAAAAAAATCGCCAGTGGGTCAGTCTGGGTCAGACAATCGTTCCCAGCTTGCTAGTCTGTCTCTTGCCCGCATTGGTTAGGCAGTTAGTGTGAGGTGGCCAAGTGAGTCCAGTGGGCCGCAGCGTATAGCGAGGGGTAGTGACTTCGTGGTCAACACGAGAGCAACAGGAGTCAACCCACGACATCAGTCTGGCAGGTGCGAGCTGCGATGTCGTGAGACGGGAGATCGGCGCGCCTTCCTGCGTCCGTTGAAGTGGCTGGCAGCGGACGGTTCGGGACAGCGATTTGGGGGTGCTGCGCCAGGTCTTCTCGAGAAATCTCAGTTTATTAGAAGATTTGCACCAGTGTAGTCTTTTAGAGGCTGTTGTGAGTGGTCGTAACTAAGGCCGTGTCAAAGGGGAGCGGCAAGGTTCTCTACCCGAAAACTCATACAGTCAAAACTTGTTTCTTTCTGCCTCTGAATAAATTGTAGCTTGATATTTAGAGGGTGCTTTCTGATTATAATTTCTTTTAAAAAATGCTTTTAGGCACTATTAAAGTGAATAAAATTCCCAGTTATTAAAAGGAATTTGGTTATGATTTCATCAGTTACTCCCTGGCAACTACTTCCATGCTTACGTAGTGTGATTAAATGTGTTAATGTTCTTGATGAATCGCTAGTAAATAAAATAAATTCCTAAGAATATTCTTTGAAAATAAATCACGGTTCAACTAGCACATAGTACAGAAACCTGGGCAGCGTAACTCGTCCACTTGCTACAAATGATAGTGAATAAGTGAAAACGCAAGGAAAATGCACACTGGTCGTTTGGTTGATCCATCATTTGTATTTTTCTTCTGGACAAAAAGTTATGATCGGGAGAAACGGGATGCTCTGTTCCGAGACTGTATAAAATGTGATGTAGCCTACAATCTTGATCATGTTGGGCCCACATTAATGTTAATGAGGAATATTCGATAATTTTTTATTTTGTCTGTCTCAGTTGCATGAATATAGAACATATTGCTCCAGTGGTTAACTGTTTCCAACTGATTCGTCCATTCTCAAACCACACATCTAAATTATTTACCGCAAGTATTTATAGAACATCCGATCGCGACAACTGACAACGGCCAGGAGGGGGGTGCGCTGCCTACATGCCCTTCCTTATGCTCATCCGGTGACGCCTAAGGGCTGAGGATGACGCGGTGGCCGGGCGGTACCGTTAGGCATTCAAAGCCTCTTCGGGTGGTGTTTGTTTGCTTAGTTGCACAACATGGTGCCAAAAGGCACGGATAGCTTTGTACAAGAATTTTTAAATGAAATAATTCCGCTTTTAGCAGAATGGCTTAATTTAAAACTTCCACTAAGGCTTAGACCCACTAAGCATGAAACTTTTGTACAATAACGTCAAACTGAGAGCAACACATACTCTGTTGATAAGACAGCCCATGTGTCTACTGTTACACCAACCAGTTTTGTTGTGTCGTTCATGAGTAACAGCAGGCACATCGTTTGTCTTATCAGTAATAGTATTTGTTGCTCACAGTTTGACGTTCTTGTACAAAATAAAAATTGATCAAATTTTCCTCAGTACTATACAATTGCGGACAACCATCCCTAATCAGCCAAAAAATTAATTTCAACGATTAATGAAAACGACCTCAGCTGTATTTTTACAGTTTATTGTGTTACGACCGGTTTCGTTTCTTCAACATCTTTAGGTTTCCTGCTAGTGCTAAGTCAAGACATAGTCTGGTTGTCTCATGTAATGTTACAGAAAGAGCCAAGAACATTGATCGTAAGCATTCCACTGTAAACTGTACGCAGTAGGCCGTATCGGCTCGCCATACTTCCTCCATGCGGTCGGTAGAATGTGTACGATCAGTGTTTTTGGCTGTCTTTAACATCACATACGACAACCTGACCGTCTATTTCTTTATTTCAGCATAACTCGGCAATCTGAAGATATTAAAGAAACGAAACTGGTCGCAACACAATAAATATGAAAAATACATCTGAGGAGATTTTCATTGAACGCTGACTAAAACTTGTCTCACTCCCTTCTCAGTTACCGCCGCCCATTCATGACCTTCGACTCTTAGATATGTACACAGGTTTCTATAACAACCGTGGATACCCTTTCATTGCCTATACTTCATCCCTAATAACTTCAGAATTTTACTGATGATTATAGGAACTATATTTAACCAGACAGTAGAGAAACTGCACAAATTAGAAGTAGTTGTTAGGCATTGGTTGTCAAGTGGAAGCAGATGTCAGTTGTACACCCAAACGTTTCTCTTCCAGCTGAGCGTTCCCAGCCTTGCGGAGCCTCGTAGCACGGAAAAATACGATGAACAGGACACGCTAAAATCCATGACAGGGCATTGGAGAGCAATGCGAAGCGCTGCAGGAGGGAAGAATGGGGCGGCAGACAAAAGGCTGCAAGTTTCATCCGAATGGAACGCGGATCTAGCGGGCAGGGCACACATTGCACGTTTCCAGGGCACCGGATGACGCAAGCAGTGTGCCCCGAACCTTCTGGTTACACTTCTAGTGGGGACTAATCAGATGTTCGATACGACTATGCTTTACGTGAGCTTCTGAAAAATTAACTCAAAACGAAATGTTACGTATCATTAGCGTTTTCTACCTTATTTAGATCCTATAAAAGGCAAAAATAAAATTTTCTGTGTGAGGTACTGGATGAACTAAGCAAAAGGTTTCGAACGCTAGGTATCTTTTTTTTTTATTTAACTAAGGCGTTTGATTGTGTTGATCACAAAATGTTGCTCCAGAAGTTGTACCATTATGAAATATGGGGAGTAGCTCGCAATTGGTTCACCTCTTACTTTACCAACTGACAGCAAAAGGTCATTTTCCACAGTATTCAGAACAGCTGTGATGTGGGGTCCAAGCGGGGCAGGATTAAATGGGGAGGATGGTGGTACCCCAGGGATGAGTGCTGGGGCCAGTCAGATTCCTTATTTGTATAAATGAGGTGCCTGCTGGTATTGTAGGTGATTCTAAAATATTTCTATTTGTTGATGATACTAGCTTGGTAGTAAAGGACATTGTGTGCAGCACTGGCACCGTTTCAAATATTGGAATTCAAGAGATGGGCAGAAAATAAACTAAGGCTAAATAACAGTAAGACTCAATTTTTACAGTTTGTAACACACATTTCAACAAAACTTAACGTTTTAATTTTACAGAATTGGTATATGATTAGTGAAACTGATCAGTTCATGTTTCTAGGTATTCAGTTAGATAGTGAAATGTTGTGGAAAGGCCATGTTCAGGATCTTAATACTGCCATTTTTACTACTAGAATAGTATCTGCAGTAAGTGATAGTGCGACACGATAAGTATATTTTGCTTATTTTCATTCGCTTTTGACATGTGGTATTATATTTTGGGGTAACTCTTCCCATTCTCAAAGGCTGTTTTTGGCTCGAGAACGGGCGATTCGGGCAATAAGTGATGTAAGTTCGCCAAACTCTTGTCGTCCACCGTTCATTAGCCTGGGTATTCTGACATTCGCTTCGCAATATATATATATATATATATATATATATATATATATATATATATATATATATATATATATATATATATATATATATATATATTTCAATGTCGTTTCTTATTTACAAAATCAGCTTATTCACAAGAATTAGCAGCTTTCACTCAGTTAATACTATGCAGAAATCCAACCTGTATTTGGATCGCACCTCTTGACTCTTGTATAGAAATGCGTACAGTATTCTGCTGCAGTCAATTACAGTAAGCTACCACAAGACTTCAATAATCTTAGCAATAATCCACGTGCTTTAAAATCCAAAATGAATGGTTTCCTCTTGGATCAGTCCTTCTATTCTGTCTAGGAGTTCCTTGAAAAATTAAGCTAATTCCTACTTTACATCGCTGGTTGCGTTTATATAAACCTAAAGCTTGTCGTCTTTTTAGGACTTACAAACATTTTACTTTACCTCTTTGTACTTTTCTGTTGCAATTACATGTACTGACATGTTCCATGACCATGGAGAACTGCTTGGTTTAGTCCTATGGAACTTGAGGTGTAAAATAAAAAAATAAAATGAAGACACTGTTTTATAAGTAAGTGCGATTTTTCTTTGCGGTGTGACGTTTCTGTTCTTTAATACGACTGATACACTGGATTTAATTAACAAGTGTCCCGACATCGAATTCTCTAGCGCTGCACAGATAATGTAGTTATGGCGCGGGAGACCGGCCAAACAGAAAGGGACGAAACACACAAGGTTCCCGATAATGCGCAACTGTAATGCTGTCGACATAATACGTCTATGTGAATTTCCCAGGAATGGATAGCGTCTTTAAAGAAGTTGTAAGATGAATATCAATATAAGTAAAACAAAGTTTGTGGAGGGCAGTCGAATTAAATCAAGTGACACTGAGGGAGCTACATTCTAAAATAAGACGTTAAAAATAGTACATGAATTTTGCTATTTTGGGAGTAAAATACACACATCAAAAAAAGTTTTGCATCGCACCTGTTCCCTGAACTCCAGAAGATAGATGTTGATTGTGAATATTGTATCACAGACACAGTGCCTTTGACTGTTCAGAGATAGCACTAAACCCGCGCAAAGATGTAAACAACCATGAGCAGCGCCTGTTAGACGGAGGGGGTCCGACAGCCGATTAGTTCCAATCAAAAATGTTCAAATGTGTGTGAAATCTTGTGGGACCTAACTGCTAAGGTCGTCAGGCCCTAAGCTTACACACTACTTAACCTAAATCATCCTAAGGACAAACACACACACCCATGCCCGAGGGAGGACTCGAACCTCCGCCGGGATCAGCCGCACAGTCCATGACTGCAGCGCTTGAGACCCCTCGGCTAATCCCGGGCGGCCAGTTCCAATCATTCCGCCAGGAAGGAGGTACACGGCTCTTATTGTCTGTAGTTCAACCATGCCTAGACGGTGAATACCGTGGTTCGATCCCGTCCGCATTGTAATTTTGTGCCAGGAAGAGCTCTCAACAAGGGAAGTATCCAGGCGTCTCGGAGTGAACCAAAGCGATGTTGTTCGGACATGGAGGAGTACAGAGAGAGACAGGAACCGTCGATGACATGCCTCACTCAAGCCGTCCAAGGGCTACTACTGCAAAAGATGTCCGCTTCCTACGGATTATGGCTCGGAGGAATCCTGACAGCAATGCCACCATGCTGAATAATGCTTTTCGTGCAGTCACAGGACTTCCTGTTACGACTCAAACCGTGCGCAATAGGCTGCATGATGCGCAACTTCACACCCGACATCCATGATGAGGGAAATCAGAGCTCGTACGGAAACATATAGGTATTCGTACTTTACGCGCGCTATACGAGATTGGAATAATAGAGAATTGTGAAGGTGGTTCGATGAACTCTGTGCCAGGTACTTAAATGTTATTTGCTGAGTATCCATGTAGATGTAGATGTAGATAGGTTGAAAAGGGCTGTTTATGCACGACGTGACCAACCAACCACTCTGAGGGATCTAAGTGGGACAATCTGGACCAACAGTGCCTTGTTGAACTTGTGGACAGTATGCAACAACGAATGCAGGCATGCATCAATGCAAGAGGACGTGCTACTGGGTATTAGAGGTACCGGTGTGTACAGCAATCAGGACCACCACCTCTGAAGGTCTCGCGGTATGGTGGTACAACATGCAATGAGTGGTTTTCATGAGCAATAAAAAGGGCGGAAATGATGTTTATGTTGATTTCTATTCCAATTTTCTGTACAGGATCCGAAACTCTCGGAACCGAGAACCGAGGTGATGCAAAACTTCTTTTGATGTGTGTGAGTGACAATGGCTGAAGTGGAAAGTACAGAAAATGCAGACCGGGAACAGCAAGAATGCGTTAGTGAAAATCAGAAATTTGTAACCATCCAACGCAAATTTAAGTGTTAGAAAGTCTTTTCTGATGGCACTTGTCTTGACTGTAGCATTATGAGGAAGTGAAATGTCGATTAAAACAGTACAGGCAAGATAAGAACAGAGGCTTTTACAGTGCAGTGTTACTGGGGAATACTGAGTATTAGGGGGAGGAGGGGGGTGGATATCGAATAATTAGTGATGAGATACTGCATCGATTTGTGGATAAAAGAGTTCTATGGGCACATTTCCTGCTCTGACAGTCAGTTTGGGAAGGGAGGCTAAAGTGCGGAGTGAAACCTGTTGAGGAAGGTTTAACATGTAGGTTAAAATAATTATATGAAGAGATTTGTGCAGAGTAGATAAGGGTGGGAAGCTGTAAAAAAAAATCAGACTTTGGACTGAAGATCACAACAGCACAACCAGTCACATTAATGTGACCACCTGTGAAGCGCAGCGCAGACCGTTACGAAACGTGGGGGGAAGAGAGTCAGTGAAGTTCTGGAAGGTACCGACAGGAACGTGGACAGGATGTGGAGCCACGCCGACTACATTGCCGTGGCCAGCTGCGCTAGGTTTCTCGGTTGAGGATCCATGGCGCGAACTGCCCGGTCGGGGTGTATAAAGGCACATCTGCATGCCGAGCGTGAGTTTCCTCGGAAACGCGAAATATTAAATAAATAAATAATCAGTGACAAATAAATAAAGCCTATGGCACACAACTGCAGCGCTGTGTCGCTGATAAAACAAAAGCACAATTACGTTACTCATATGTTTGTTTAAGAAAAGAGAGAGCTCTGGTTGAAGTGGTGCGAGAAGCACGTATTTTATTTTATTGTCTGGCACACCGCCATATTTCATGTTATAGAAAATTACTGCGAGTTGCAACCACACTAGGCACTCGATTCTGTAAAGAATTTATATTTATAAAAGTAAGTAGGATTATGAACTGTAGGCTTATTCATTGAATATATCTGATTTAACTAACAGTGTAACTTTTTTATGTTTAGTAGACAATCACCTCTGTACGACGTTTTGGCATGGCTGGCAAATTATTGTAATATTGAGATTTAGATTATGAGTCCGCACCTACCGCAGCAGTCTTTGGAAACGATTTAACTACGAAGTCCGATTATTTCAATTTTATTTCACGGTCAACTACGAGTAACATTGCCTTTACGAAAAAGCCATTGTCAAGCGTCTGATACCGAATAATTATCCAGATAAGCAAATATCAATTACAATTACAATCACCATCATACAGAATAATTAACATTAAAATAATTAATATTTTATTTGATTTTATTTTATTTATTTTATATTGGCGACCGTGACAGGACTTGTTATTTTGTCATTTGTTACATTGTTCTCTTTGTTTCATGTAAAAAATCAACTTTCTGGACCTGGACGTCAATGTATGAGAGATAACAAAATTTGAAGACATTGCAATTCTGAAATTTTGCCGGAAGACGCAAAGAAGCTTCCAGCAAAATAAGGTAAGACGCAGCATCCTTGCATTGGCAGGCTTGGCCAGACGTATAATTCAGTGTATTAGCTTTTCAGTAAATTCTGTAGTGTTTCTTTTCCGCATAACAGTTTCAGTGATAAATTTCATTCTCAGTACTTTTCCCTAAACAATAACGTATGCAACAATACCAATACACGAGTGTACAATATGGCCGACTTCTGTACGATACGTAGTAACATGGACAGCAGCCATTACCAATAATCTCAAATTCAGTTTATATTTTTAAATTAATAGACAGCCATTGTTGCTACGAGCGATTCATGCTCAACTGCATTTTATTTTAAAATCAGTGTCAAATATTTTCTTGAAACATATATCACGTGTGGCATGGTAATAACTAGAAAACAATACGCAAAAATGGAACAGCAAGGACGTTCTATTCAGACGCAATCCGACTCGGACGTGAGACAAGTGTTAGAAAATGACTTTACGACAGCAACCGGTAGTGACGATTCATCAAACATTGACGCAAGTGTTGACGAAAATTTTGACAATAGGCCGTCCACCACAAAAATTTCAAAGTCTCAATCAGAGCCCATGTTAATGCATGACGTCACGTCTAATGACGCGGCGGGGGCAGAGACCTTGCAAACGGTAAACATTGCCGACATGTTACAAATGTTAATCAAACAGAACGCCGAAAACATGGCAACCTTAAAGACACAAAATGACGCAATTAAATCTGACCTCATAGCACTCAAGACAGGTAATGACACTTTATGTAAACGTGTGGAACTTATAGACGCCACACTGACCAAACAGATGACTGAACTCAGTACTAAATTTTCCCAGCTTAATACGAGACAAGAAAAGACTACAACTGACGTAGCACTTTTACAGACACAAATAAAAAACCTTAATGTCACGTGTGAAGTTCTTACTGAACAAATTCAAACATATCCTTCAGTACATGACAACCTTGAAAAACGAATTACTGACGTACAGAATAAATTTGACAATGTTGAACAACACCTGACTGACATCTTACAATCGGATGCCACAGCTCATTTTGAAAATATTAATAAAGAATTTAATGATTGGGTAGTGAACAAAGACAAACATTTTGATACATGCTTACGTGAAAATTTACCAACAATTGTGCACGACTCCGTAGCGCAATACATTACTAATAACAAACAGCTGATCAGTGACGCAGTACAATCCGTCACTGCACCCATGGGACAATTCACCGATCGACCACAGTCTGAATGTAACGAAAATATCAGTCAAAATGTACAGTTCAGAAACCAATATACATTCGAGTATGATACACACATTCCGCACACGACAAATACACAAGAACAAAACGCACCACGACTACAACACATACCACGATGTGCAAACACAAACACAAGCTATTATCATGGTAAACCACAGCAACATTATCGTAATTACTCGCCAGCTGGACATAGCAGTAATTACAGTGGGACAAATCCATATCATAATGCAAAGGAAGACGAAAGCTTAATGAAACACAGGCAATTTCAGATTTTTATCCCAGAAAAACGAACCATTCATCCGGTGATTTTTCTTAAATCTTTTAGTAACGCATTTCCACGCACTTGGAGTGACCGGAAAAAGATTTCATATATTGTCGGTTACATCCAAGGCGATGCAGCTGTCTGGGCATACAGTCAAGCTGACGTATGTACCACGTACAGTGAGTTTGAGCGTGCTTTTCTGAACAAATTCTGGTCGCAATCCGTCCAGGAGCGACTCAGAAGACAAATTTTAGAACCTGAAACTTTTAACAGTAAAAATGGCAACTTACGCAGATATTTTGAAAAATACTTGAACATGGGACACTTTTTAGACGAACCAGTCGCAACGCGTGATATACTCCGTGCGTTGAAGGCCAAATTGCCTTTCAACATTAAAGAAAAACTTCTACATATCCCGGATGACGATTCAGATTATTTTTTAACAGCTTTAGATTCGGTTGACATGTTACTTGAAGACCAGCGCTTCGCGCGGCAAAACAGCAGCCACAATGTTTACACTAGTGGTATGCAAAACATGCAGGCTTGCCAACACAATTCTGGCGCGCCCACAGTTGGATACGCGGTACAACAAAAACAGCAAACTCACATGCCGTCTCAGTACGGAAATCAAAATCAACACGCGTATTCCAATACAAACAATAGTTACAACAGTAATAACACTTCATGCGGCAATCCATACAAAAGGCACCGCGGTAATAACTACAACGGTAACAACGGATATAAAGGTAATAACAAAAACACAAACAGAAATAGAAATAATAATAACTACGAGCCAAGACAGCATCAAGGTTGGACTCGTAACGATCAGTACTTTCATTCAAACTCTGCTTTACCACAGCAGCCACCAGGACAAAATTGGAGCATACCTTACGACCGACAGGTAAGTTATAATGCGCAACAGCAACAACAACCGCAAAAGTTTGGAGATCATAATAGGCAATATCCGAATGTGAATATAATAGAAATGACACCTGATGCACAACCTCAATCTGTGTCAGTACCTAGTACAAATGCTAATCCAACAAACTAGAAACAGTCACTACTTTGCCCCAGGTCGTGGCTGAAGAATTCTTGGGGGGCGGCTTCAATGTTAATCAGTTATTTGACACCACACTTGAACAACAGAATAATGATATGCCGAGTAATTCTAAACAAAAACTACCTGTTTTATTTATAAGATACAACCACAATAACAATATATCAGATGAACTTTTACAAGACAGTACACAATGTCGTTTAAACACAAATGAAATTGTTTTAGCATCCACTACTGGTGTAGTAGGTGGGATTCCAACTACTATTGTCCTAGATACAGGTGCAGCTGTGAGCGTTTTATCTTTTAATTTTTATAAAAAGATGTGTGAATTGGAACCTGTGCCTGAGTTTCCTGCCCAAAACTGTAAAATAACTACTGCACTAGGTAATAAGTCATGTAGGGTTACGAAGCAAGTTTTTGTAAACGTTAAAATAGGTAATGGAACCGTACAATGGCCATTCCTGGTTGTACAAAACCTTGTGACTAATTGCATATTAGGAATAGATATTATGAGCGAGAAGGACTGCATTATAGACTTCTCCAAAGGTAAATGTATTTTAAATGATAAAAGCAGGGTAATTATTATTGATTTGGACAGGAGAACTCTAAAGCATGACAAACACTGTACAGGGTACAAGGTTCAGTTAGTACTTGACAAAGACATTCAAGACATGCAAACACACTCATCTGACGCAGAGCTAATGGACTTGAAAACATTGCTTGATCATAAGATAAGTGAAGCTACAGCTCTCAGTGTACATGAACGTATAAAACTACAGGAAGTGTTATCCAAATATTTACAAGTTTTTACCAAACGATTAGGTGTTATCAACACGTATGTGTACAAGATTGAAGTTAAGCCTCACAAGATCTTCTACCACAAGACATATAACGTACCGTTATCTCAACGACCTGCTGTGTGGCAAGAATTAAAACAAATGTTAGACTGGAAGGTCATTGAACCATCCACCTCACCTTACTGTAGTCCTCTACTTGTTGTCAAAAAATCAAATGGAAGCATTAGGTTAGTCTTAGACGCACGAGCTATTAATGAAATAATTTTACCGGTTCACACAAAACCTGAAAATTTAGAAGAGCAATTACAGAAATTTCTAGATGCAAAATATTTTTCCACAATAGATCTAGCTAATTCGTTTTGGCAGGTGGGTATCACTCCTGATTCTCGGAAATATACTGCATTTATGTTCGGGGGGCGAACCTATCAGTTTTGTGTTCTACCCTTCGGACTGAATGTCAGCTCTGGGGTATTCATTACAGCCCTGGATACCGTGCTAGGCGACGATTTAGTTGAGACAGTCACACACTATGTAGATGATATACTGATAGCTACACAATCCTGGAATGAACACGTTGACACACTTCAAAGAATTTTAGAAAAATTTGCACAAGCTGGAGTCACAGCCAACCTAAGAAAATCAAAATTTGGTTGCAGTGAGATAAAATATTTAGGACATATCATTAATTCACAGGGCATACGTCCTGATCCCAGTAAATTAGATGCTATCAGAAACTTTCCTAGCCCTCGAACTAAAAAGCAGTTAAAATCATTCCTTGGGCTATGTTCATTTTTCAGACGTTTTTTGCCACAACCACTTTTGAACAGTAAACATCTGCTAAATCTACTCAGAAAGAATCAAGTTTGGATCTGGTCGGAACAGTGCCAGAATGACTTTAATACAATTAAACATGCTTTAGTGAATGCTAACATATTGAGCCATCCAGATTTCAATTTAGATTTTTGTATGACTTGTGACGCTTCACGTACTGGCTTGGGCTGTTGCTTATTTCAAGTTGTAAAGAATAAAGAAAAGGAACAGATAAGAATTATTGGGTTTGCAAGTCGTACTTTAACTGAATGTGAGCGTACATACTCGACTACTGAGTTAGAAACACTTTCCATAGTATGGGCATTCAAGAAATTCAATTATTATTTATTTGGAAAACATACAGTAATTTACACCGATCACCAGGCCCTGACATTTTTGTTAACTTGTAAACTTGTACATCCTAGACTATCACGATGGGCAGTTACACTTCAGAACTACTCTTTTGAAATTAAGTACATAAGAGGTAAGGACAACACCATTGCGGACACTTTGTCTAGACTTCCACAAGGTATGAATGATACCAACAGTGACTTAGAAAATATAAATGACTACAGGATTCTCTTAATGCAAGACAAGCAGTATCACCAATATTATATTGATATGTGCAGAAACATGGCTGAATTACAAAAATCTGATCCTCACTGGTATAAGATAATAACATTACTGGTAGAAAAACAAAATCATCCTTCGACTAAGTATTACAAGTTACACAATGATGTGTTATTTTATCGACGACATCCAAATGCTACTAACTGGTGTGTATGCATTCCCGAAGAGTCTGAACGTAATTTAATTTGGCACACACACTTAGTTTGGGGTCATTATGGGACAAAAAAGTGTTTGGCAAAGCTCAGCACATACTGTTATTTTAGCAATATGAGAAGAAAAATTTACAGGGAACTGAAAACATGTGTCATATGTCAAAAATCAAAACCTCAGAATTTATCCACAAAAACAGATTTACATTCTATTTTACCCAGTAAACCCCTGGAAATTCTGTGTACTGACATCAGTGGACCGCATCCAGCAAGCTCTGGAGGCGTCAAATATATCTTAGCTTTTTACGATGTATTTTCTAAACATGTAAAACTTTATGCTTTAAAAATCCGCCACTGCAAGTGCTATAATACGAAGATTCTCAAGTGATTACCTGACGCACGTGGGAAAACCTAAAGCAATTCTGTCAGATAATGCAGCATACTACTCTGGGTACAAATGGAGAAATTTCTTGTAGGACAATAACATTAAAAGTATATTTATTTCGAGGTTTAGTCCACAATGTAACGCGTCTGAGAGACTTTTCCGAGAATTAAATCGATTCATGAGGACCTATATTTCATCAAAACATACTAATTGGGTGTCCTACCTAAGTCTTTTCGAAGACGTACACAATAACTTAAATATTTACGATACAAATTACACACCTAACGAGATCATGTTCAATTGCAAACAGAACGATCAGTGGATAGAACCATTACCTAAGTTGTCAGACAAGGAAATCACACCTGAACAGAAAATAAAAGAAGTATTGACTACATTGACACATCACGCACAAATACGAAACAAACATCACAGAAACATAATAAAAAGAAAACAAAAATTCGTGGTAGGAATGCTTGTACTACTTCGTACTCATCATAAATCTGTTGCACTCAAACGACGCAACGCTAAGTGGCGTCTGCTATATGAAGGACCTTATATAATTGTTAACATACCGCACCCTGGTGCGTATCTGTTACAACATCGTAGAACTAACAAAATTATTGGGCTATACGCACACCGAGATCTTAGAGCATTTCATGCTGAATAATGTCAAGGTCATACCCATCAAAACGTTGCTAAGCAACTCGTTACAACACAGATAATAAGTAGTATAGAAATTTTCATTTCAGCGTTCCAGAGTCGCAGTTGAAGACAGAAGAACTTTTCTTTCAACGCCGCGGCTCCACCGAGAAGACTGAATATTAAAGTAAAATTTATCATTACGTAGCAGTGAATGATATATTAATTTTTCACGGAACATTTGTGACTGTAGGTACCACTGACTTGGTATGACACCTGACGAACTGACAGACGTCATCTGTGAAGCGATCTTTTACTTTGAGAAATAGATTAGACGCACATCTCTCAACACGAAAAGCATCTACCAGTAGTCAAGGCCACACAGACACTCTACACACACGCACAAAACGCGAGGAATCGAACATTTTCTCTCTCTTACTATTTTGAATATTTATTGAGTAGTGAAAACGCCTGGTCTTGCCTACTGATGTAATGAATGTTGTGTCTAACCTATCTTAATTTCAGGTGACATCACAAAACCGATAAAGAGGACGTAAATATCTGCAATTCATGTAATCAAATGTGACACAATGTAATAACCTATAGCGATGTAATGATGATGTAAACATGTTCATGTGCAACTGTATTATGTTTATACTAAGAAAATATGTGACGTGTGTATGTATAATTACTTTTTTTTTAACTGATGTATCATGTAAAAATTTGAACAAAACGAGTGCCAAAAAGACATTGCATAGTGAACCTCTATTCACGGACATTAACGAACATTACTAACTCTGCAACTACGCAGAAACCTATGTGAAGGAAACGGTTAATGCCATTCATTATGCATCGTACCTATGTAAACGCGATGAACGATTTCCTTGATTAATAACTACGAACATTTAGGTGAGCTATATTCAGCAAAAAACTGAAAATGTGAAGTGCATAATTCGTGCATCGTCTAGTGACATTACTACAGTACCTAACTTCAAGATGTTAACTGGATTAAATGGACACAAAGTGCCTGTCCAGAAAACAACACGACGGGTGGAAGAATTTTGGTTGGAACTTCAGGGAATGAAATGTTCTCGAAATGTGACGGACACTCTTACCTGGACTGTCCAAGGATCGACGCCAGCTATGTGCCGTCCGAGGTTCTACAACCAAGCTTCCACGGAATGTAAAAAACGAACTGCACGTGGACCAATTACTCGTCGGGTCACGTCTGATCTGTAATAAGCAATGCTTTTACTCACAACGAACTGCATCACAACGACTATAATGAAAATAGGAAATGGACACGCTTATGTATTAATCACGTTGTTATACAACGATGTTACCGTGATCAAAAAACTTTACCACGACGATACTAACCTGTAAAAAATTATTGTGCAGCAGATGAATATGAACTGTGATAACGACACGATGTGTATAGGTCAACGCACCTGAAACATACGGACATTTTTCTTTGAAGTATTTCAAAACAATACTATGTAACTAAGAACATTCAACAATCTAAGTTGTATTGTGTTATAACGAATATTGTAAATTTAAAACTAAGTTACCTGTCATAGAATGTAGTCTTCATATGTAATCTTGGTTGAATATTTTCTTGGTGCAACGACTGAGAGACGCGCGCACACGAACAATATGAACTGCAATACTGTGCCGCGTGATCTAACTGTACGATATAACGGCAGTGCCGGAGTCACACAGACGCTTCTGCGCATGCGCGCACTCTATCTGCCAACATAAGAACTTTTACGGCGCACCCGCGTCATTCAAATTTTGTATATAATGAGTATAATGTGGGTCATGTAAATAGTTGTAGATAACTTAGATTTTCTTGTGCCTTTAGGTGAATTGCTCGCCTGCAGGTGTGTCCTTTCGCCTCGCAATTCAGGGGGCAATATAAAGGCACATCTGCATGCCGAGCGTGAGTTTCCTCGGAAACGCGAAATATTAAATAAATAAATAATCAGTGACAAATAAATAAAGCCTATGGCACACAACTGCAGCGCTGTGTCGCTGATAAAACAAAAGCACAATTACGTTACTCATATGTTTGTTTAAGAAAAGAGAGAGCTCTGGTTGAAGTGGTGCGAGAAGCACGTATTTTATTTTATTGTCTGGCACACCGCCATATTTCATGTTATAGAAAATTACTGCGAGTTGCAACCACACTAGGCACTCGATTCTGTAAAGAATTTATATTTATAAAAGTAAGTAGGATTATGAACTGTAGGCTTATTCATTGAATATATCTGATTTAACTAACAGTGTAACTTTTTTATGTTTAGTAGACAATCACCTCTGTACGACGTTTTGGCATGGCTGGCAAATTATTGTAATATTGAGATTTAGATTATGAGTCCGCACCTACCGCAGCAGTCTTTGGAAACGATTTAACTACGAAGTCCGATTATTTCAATTTTATTTCACGGTCAACTACGAGTAACATTGCCTTTACGAAAAAGCCATTGTCAAGCGTCTGATACCGAATAATTATCCAGATAAGCAAATATCAATTACAATTACAATCACCATCATACAGAATAATTAACATTAAAATAATTAATATTTTATTTTATTTTATTTATTTTCGCAGACCGTTACGAAACGTGGGGGGAAGAGAGTCAGTGAAGTTCTGGAAGGTACCGACAGGAACGTGGACAGGATGTGGAGCCACGCCGACTACATTGCCGTGGCCAGCTGCGCTAGGTTTCTCGGTTGAGGATCCATGGCGCGAACTGCCCGGTCGGGGTGGTCCCACAGATTCTGGATTTGTTTTGAATCCTGGGAGTTTGGTGGCGAGGTGAGTACGGAAACCCTTCAAACCACACATGTACACTGTCAGCTGTATGCCACGTTGCATTGTCCTGCTGGTATGTGCGGCTGCCCGCTGCCCCGCGCGGTTTGGGGCGCCTTGTTACGGGCCGCGTGGCTGCCCCCGGCAGAGTTCGAGTCCTCCCTCGGGCATGTGTGTGTGTGTTGTCCTTAGCGTAAGTTAGTTTAAGTCAGATTAAGTAATGTGTAAGCATAGGGACCGATGACCTCAGCAGTTTGGTTCCATAGGATCTTGCCACAAAATTCCGAAATTTCCTGCTGGTATGTGACACCGTGCCGAGGAAAAACAAACATTGTCGCCAAAGGATGCATACTTGTATTTCACGTGCCTTCCAGAATGAGGAGACCCCGTAGCAGACGACACAAAAACATTCCTGAGGCCATAACGCTCCCTCCTCCGGCTAGAACCCCTCCGACGATTGTTGCAGGGTTGCTCGCTTTCACATGTTCCGCACCGTACACGCCAACAGCCATCTGTCCGATGAGACCTAAATCGTGATTCATCTGAAGAGACCATTCGTTGCCTCTCAGAGGACGTACAGTTCGTTATTGACGTGCAAAGTCCAGCCTTCGTATCAGTAGTCAGTGTGGGTGCATGAACCGGGTGCCTGCTACAGAGGCCCATATGCAGCAGCGTTCTGTGAACGGTGGTTGAGGAAACACCATTGGTAGCCCCTTGGTTCATCTGGTCGGTAAGTCCACAGATGCACCTCTATTCTCCCGTACACATCTCCGCAGCCGTCGTTCGTCCCTGTCATTTGCAACCAGTGGTGCAACACAGTTGCCTAGGACCCGGTTTTGGATGCTCCACTTTGCCATGCACAGTATACTTTAATCACGGAAGCACTCGAACATTTTACAAAGTTTCAGATATGCTTCCACCCTCAGCGCGAAAGCCAACGATCAAGCCCTTTTGGATATCAGATAAATCTGCACTGTATACCGCGTTCCCCGATACGCTTTATATACCCTCCACTGCTAGTGCTGCCACCTGCCGTCTGTGAGTGGTTACTGCACGTTGATGTCGAACGTAGGCTGTGGTCTCTCACCATTTATGAACTGTTTTGCGCAGGATAGACTAGAAAGCTGCAAAAAATGGTTCAAATGACTGTGAGCACTTTGGTACTTAACATCTGAGGTCATCAGTTCCCTAGAATTAAGAACTACTTAAACCTAACTAACCTAAGGACATCACACACATCTATGACCGAGGCAGGAGTCGAACCTGCGACCGTAGCGGTCACGCGGTTCCAGACTGAAGTGCCTAGAACCACTCGGTCACACCGGCCGGCGGAAAGCGGCAACAAATCAATCTTTGCACTGAAGATGACAGCAACATAACAATTAAATGATCCTTTATATAAGTCGTCTTATACTTAAGCCATACAGGGGAGAGAAACTTAAGCAGCTGGAATACCAAACTGCAACGCGACAGACACAATTTAAACACTATTATTAATTTACTCTCTGTACTAGCATGACTTTCGAACGTAATCCATTCATGTTTTTTTGATACATTTATTTTATTTTTCATACAGTAACCATATAAATTATATCTTTATAGCAACTTAATACAGTTACGACTGCAGTTATAAATTTTATATGTGCAAAAAGTGCATAAAAAACATCAAGTATTTAGCAGCAATACTAAAGAAAACTAGTATCCAAGTATCCTGTTTTACACCTAATTGCTGGCGTATCCTTTGATCTGATACAATAACATCTAAAAATAAACCAGTCAATAAACTGAAGCTTCAACTGTTCTTTTGCATAACTTCGTGATAAATTAAAGTCGGCTAAGAATTTTGACACTGCCAATGCGACGACGTTACAGATAACTAGCGTCCTAATCTCTTCCTCGAGGCTCCCACCATACATCTCCTGCTTCCTTGTCTCTTTGACTTGAGCCTTGTTTGCTGTTACTGCAAATGAAACCTCGACTGGGATATGAAGTGATTTAAAATTAACTGGTAAATCGCTCGGGATTATTATGCTAAGGAGTACAGGAAAGACCTCTCGTGCCACTTGATCTCTGAGGATAGTAGTTTCAATCACAGTATTTCTCATAGTTTTAATCTGTGAACAGACAGCACTGAAGGTTTCTGGATGAGTCAGATTCCATAGTAGTAATAAATCATAAGCCATAAACAAAACACCCTTCTTCCCTCTTAAAATCACTGCGACCCGGAAAACAAAACAGCGCACTATTCTATATACAAATTTTGTTTAGAATTACGTATAAGGAGAAAGAATATATGTGGAAGAAACAATTTGTCTAACGATTTAAATGCAAATCACAATTTATTGGTTATGAACTGTAGATTAAAGCTGAAGAAATTGGAAAAAGGTAGGAAATTAAGGAGATGGGATCTGCATAAGGTGAAAGAACAAGAGGTTGTTGAGAGCTTCAGAAGGAGCGTTATACAACAGTTGGCTACAGCAGGTGAACTGATTGCAATAAAAGACGAATGGGTAGTTTTAAGACGTGAAATAGCGAAGGCAACAGAGGATCAAATAGATAAAAAGACAAGACCTAGTAGAAATCCTCGGATAGCACAAGAGATATTGAATTTAACTGATTGAAGGGGAAAATTGAATAACGCAAGAAATGAAGCAGGCCAAAGGGAATACAAAGGTTTAAAAAATGAGACTGGCAGAAAGTATAAAATTGCAAAGCAAGAATGGCTAGAGGACAAATGTAAGGATTTAGAACTATATTTCACTATGAGAAAAATAGCTACCACCTACAGGAAAATTGAAGAGGCCTTTGGGGAAAAGAGAGGCAGCTGTATGGATATGAAGAGGTCAGATGGGAAACTAGTCCTAAGTAAAGAAGGGAAAGCAGAAAGATAGGAGTTTAGGAAGGTCTACACAAGTGAGACGTACTTGAGGGCAAAATTATGAAAATGGAAGAGGACGTAGATGAAGATAAGATGAGACATACGATACTACGTGAAAAATTTGACATAGCACTGAAAGATCTAAGTCAAAACAAGGCCCCGGGAGTAGGAGACATTCCGCCGGGATTACTGATAGCCTTGGAAGAGCCAGCTACGACAGGTGACATACCCTCAGGTTTCAAGAAAAATGTAGTAATTACAATTCCAAAGAAACCAGTTGCTGACAGGTGTGAATGCTATTGAACAATCTGTTTAACAAGTCACGCTTGTAAAATGCTAACACGAATTCTTTGCAGAAGAATGGAAAAACTGGTAGAAGCAGACCTCGGGGAAGACCAGTTTAGGTTCCGGAGAAATGCAGGAACGTACGACCCAATACTGACCCTACTAATATCTTAGAAGATAGGTTAAGGAAAGGCAAACCTACCTTTATAGCATTTGTGGACTTGGAGAAACCTTTTGTCAATGATGATTGGAATAAACTCTTTGAAATTCTCAAGGTAGCAGGAGTAAAATACTGGGAGCGAAACGCTATTTACAGCTTTAACAGAAACCAGACGGCAGTTATAAGGGTCGACGGGCAAGAAAGGGAAGCAGCATTTGAGAAGGGAGTGAGACAGGGTTATAACCTATCCCCGATGTTATTCAATATGTACACTGAAAAAGCAGTAATGGAAACCGAAGAAAAATTTGGAGTTGGAATTAAAAACTTTGAGGTTTGACTGTGACATTATAATTCCGACACAGGCAGCAAAGGACGTGGAAGAGCAGTTGAACGGAATGGACAATGTCTTGAAAGAAGGATATAAGATGAACATAAAAAAAGAAGGGTAATGGAATGTAATCGAATTAAATCAGAT
The DNA here is from genome assembly GCF_023864275.1 of Schistocerca cancellata. Lineage (NCBI taxonomy): Eukaryota > Metazoa > Arthropoda > Insecta > Orthoptera > Acrididae > Schistocerca > Schistocerca cancellata. The sequence continues at coordinate 421,278,566 of NC_064633.1, forward strand.
GTTCCTAAGGAATTAGATTAGGAAACGAAACACTTAAAATAGTAGGTGAGTTTTACTGTTTGGGCAGCAAAATAAGTGATGATGTCCAAAACCGACAGGGTATAAAATGTAGACTGTCAATAGCAAGGAAAGCATGTCTGAAGAAGAGAAATTTCTTAGCATTGAATATAGATTCAAGTGTAAGGAAGTCGTTTCTGAAGGTATTTGTCTGGATTGTAGCCATGTATGGAAGTGAAACATGGACGATACACAGTCTAGATGAAAGGAGAATAGAAGCTTTCGAAACGTGGTGCTGCAGAAGAATGCTGAAGATTAGATGGGTCACCAGGTAACTAATGAGAAGATACTGAATGGAATTGGGGAGACAATAATTTGTGGCAAAATTTGACCAAAAGAAGTGATTGGTTGACAGGACACATTCTGAGATATGAAGGGATACTCAATTTAGCATTAGAGGGTAGTGTGGCAGGTAAAAATCGTAGAGGATGACCAAGAGATGAATATAGTAAACAGATTCAGAAATATATAGGTTGTAGTAGTTATTCGGAGACGAAGAGGCTCGCACAAGATAGAACAGAATGGAGGGTGGCATCAAACCAGTCTTCTGAAGGAAGAGCACAACAACGACATATCTACTATAAGTTAATAACTAACAGAGGAAGAAAAGAGAATCGCACATTTCCATAGCTCAGCATTTTATTTCTCGCAGTCATTTTTAACAGAAAGTCTGTAAATTGTTGTTCAAAAAACTGCATTTCTTGTGTCCGTCTGAAAGTACGAGTAAGTAGAATGTACGAGTAAGTAGAATATCCTGTAACAATATGGAGCTAAATACCCAAATTTTCGCGATATCCATCCCAATGCTTATTAGGGTCTCGTACAAAACACGAGTAAGTAGAATGTACGAGTAAGTAGAATATCCTGTAACAATATGGAGCTAAATACCCAAATTTTCGCGATATCCATCCCAATGCTTATTAGGGTCTCGTACAAAACTTTGAAGTAAATTAGTCAAAAACTATTCGAGTTTTTTGGTAGTATAGATATAGGTTTTATATACCAAATGTACTTTAAAATATGTAGTCTATGTCCGCCCTAACGTTTACAGAATATCATCTAAAAATCCGAAGAAAATCGGTCAGGGACATTTTGAGTCTTTTGCTTAAACTATGTCTCTCCTTTATGTAGTATGTATTTAGATACAAACTTATTAAAATATGTAGCTTAAGTCTATCTTTTCTAAGTATCGTATTAAAATTTGAAGAACTTTTGGAGAATTACCTATACTTTTGAATATCGTGTAAAAATTTGAAGCAATATCGTCAAGAATGTCTCGAGAGTGTTGTTAACAACCTTTCCCATTTATATAGTGTATATATGCTTATATACGATACATATTAAAAAAAATTGTAATCTATGTCTATCTTAACATTTATTAGAATCTCGTTTAAAAAAGTAAATGGGTCACAAAGTTTTCGGGATTTTTGGTAACAACGTTAAATTACAACTTTTCTTTATATGGTAGTATAGATCTCTTTCATACTGACTTCATTATGTCAGTGTCTGACAATCTGTAGCTGCAGTTGGTTTTCCGAGGTAGTTACGTAGTTTATCGTCAGGCAGTTTTATTACGTCGTCTAGCCCAAGATCTAGAGCGAACTGCAGTCACCATATTTTCTCTGCGCTTACTCATACAACTAATGCCTCACAACAGAGACTTTGAGGAACCGTAGTGTGGCTAATTATAGAGCGCACGACGTCGCAAGGTGGCCCAATTCTGAACCGTTCCGCGCATACAGCTGCACTAATCCCGGCGGCGCACGAGAATTAGTCTTACTCAGGACGGCTCTCCATGAATAGCGCTGGACAGTGACTAACTGCGCACCTGAGCAAGATGGCCGCACTTCAGTACCGGTGCAGTTTTTAAAAGTCCGTGCAGGACACGGTGGTCGATGCGCAGTGACAGTTTTCGTCCAAACCGCTCGACGAGTTCATTTGTTCGTTAGGAAAGGGAGACCGACATTGTTTGCCCTCTTTTGGCCGGTCGGCGACAACAGTTCGAGGCGCACACACTGCTATCTTTCTCAAACGATTTTACAGAACTACTCAGAAAAAAAGCAATTTTCACGTTACTTGTGGTTTCACATGTTAGCTTCATGACGACGTGCCCTTCATTTAGTTAAGGGTCATAGTTATTGTCATATTTTCGTGGAAGTAAGACAGTGTGCGAAATTCGAAAAAGTTTGCAGTGAAAAATAGGAGTGGCTATGATTTTGCGTTTATGCGTATTACATAATGTGTTTCCATGTTTGAAATTCAGCTGACATATTAAACTTTTTTGACACTTGGGTTCAGGTCTCTATCTGCCACCAGTCTCGAGAAAATTGATCTGATGTGGCACACTCATTCCCGATCACATGCGTCAGCGATATAGCCAGACTGAAATATCCACAACGTTCCTCTATTTCATAAACGGTTTGAGATATCTAAATGGTATTTTGGCAAACTATACCATGCGAAAAGAAAAGCATTTTTCCACATGGTTATTATGTTAAACATCATTATCTACTGTATTATTCCACTAACTACAGATTCTTCGATGAAAGAATATAATTTTTAAAGGCCATCGATTGCTGGTGTAATAAGAAATGCTATGGGTTTACACTTTTTTTTTTTTGTACCGAGGATGAGCTTTTTCATTAGCTACTGCCCTTACTTTTTCTTATTTTCTCACTCAATAAACATGATAAACCACTGTTCCAGTATTCTCTAGCAATTGCGTCTGCACAACAAGTTAGTGAGGAGACACTGGTTGAACTCCGCTGTGATTTGGTAAAAGATGCAAATTTTAACGTGGCAACGACAGAAACATGTCAGTTTTCCTCAAAATTCGTCACTCATGACGCATCTCTGAAAGTTGCAAGTCAGGCAAAAAGAAATTGCTGTTTTTGTTACACTTTCAGCGAAATTCATTTTCCATACTAACCAAACTAGAGGTGTAAGATACTTATGAATGCCCACCATTCAAGTCAGCATTGTGAGGCTCCACTTAATATTCACCAAAAATATGAGTGTGGGCTTCAGTTTAGAAGGGCATTTTCCCTCCAGCAGTCTACATTTCCCCTACAGCGCCTGTCTGTAACCCCCACCACTACCATCCTCCCCACCTGTGACTTGCTGCTTGTGCATCTACCAGCCATGTTATTCTGCATGGACTCTTTAACTGTCGTGTGCAGCATCACTACATAATTCTTGATAACATCGAAGCTTCTTCATTTGATGCAGAACATCGCAGTGCAGGCAATGCAATGATATTTATTCATTCATTTATTCAGCGATTTTACTTTTCATCCACGTACAATGCAATTAGTGGTCACTGACTTCCGAGAAGATGGGAGCCTCTACTTCAGGAATCGTATGATTTATGTTGTAAACATAAAATAAAAATATCTGTTAACTGTAAACCAAGTCTGTAGCGGGGTATAATGGACAACACTGAACTCGCCTGTCAGAAGACACAGCTTGATCATTATACCAAAGCTGGTGGGAGCAGTTCTATATAATGGAAACCATACAGTATAAGTCACTTGAAGAAAAAGATTCTGAGACTACATGTTCTTATTCATGACAGATTTTGTTTATTTTACAAAATTCAAACGGATCTGGTGAAAACTGAATTGAACTAAAATGGAATACATATAGAATTCAGGTACTTGATTTTTAAGACAGTGTGGCCTAAAGATAATATGTAGTTGGTGCGTAAGTTCTTAGCGTTTTTCAATAAGTTTAATAAACACAACTGATAACGTAACAGACACTTTAGTAATCAATAATATATTCTCCTTCACTGTTTACAACAGTCTACCAACGGTGGAATAACTTTTCGATTCCACAGTTGTAGAAATCACGTAGTACTGAGGCGAAGAACTCGTCGAGCCATGTTTGGAGCGCATTTTCATCCAGAAAGGAAGTTCCTTGAAGGTTGTTCGGTAGAGAGTTGAAAATGTAAAAATCTGAGGGCGCCAAACCAGGTGAAGGTGAGTGTGAAATGACTTCCCAACCCAACTCCTGTATAGTGGTTTTAGTCAGTCTAGCAGTATGCGTCCGGGCGTTATCATGGAGTGGCATCACTTCACGCAGTCTTTCTGATCATTGTTCTCGAATTGCATCTGCAAGATGTCTAATTTGTCCACAATAAATGTCAGCAGTAATGGCTACACCTATGGGAAGAATTCATAGTACGCCACACAGTCGCTGTTCCACCATATGCATAACATTATCCCTATGCACGCACGCAGGCCTTTGTACGAGGATACGAGGAGCTTCTGTTTTGTTTGGGCTCAACCATTCCTTTCCTTATATTAGCATAAACACACCGCCGGCCGTGGTGGCCGAGCGGTTCTAGGTGCTTCAGCTCGGAACCACGCGACTGCTACGATCGCAGGTTCGAATCCTGCCTCGGGTATGGATGTGTGTGATGTCCTTAGGTTAGATAGGTTTAAGTAATTCTAAGTTCTAGGGGACTGATGACCCCAGCTGTTAAGTCCCATAGTGCTCAGAGCCATTTTAGCCATAAACACACCATTTCTCGCCACCAGTGACTATATACGATAGGTACAGTAGGTGTTGCTCACAAGCCAATTGATAAGCAACCAGAGATGCAAATATGACTACCTGCTGATTCTGTTACCTTGGCTTAGAGCTATCGGTACCCATACACCCGATTTCTGACCCATCACCATTGCATGCAGATGTTGCATGATGGTGGAATCACCACAGTTCATCATATTTACAAGTTCTTGAGTACGATTTTGGATTAATGCGTTTAAGCGATCTTCATCACAACCCGAAGGTCTCCTTGGACGTAGAAAGTCATTAAACCGAGACAACCACTTCCTTGTCGTGCCCTGTCCAATGGCATTATCCCCATATACGGCGCAAATGTTTGGGGCAGCCTCCGCTGTCTCACCCCTCTACTGAACTCAAACAGAAAAATATACCAGAAACGTTCCTATTTCTCTACTTGGCACTCCAATTTCCAGCGTCCATAGCTCCAGTCACTATCTCCAAATAACAAAATGACAAGATGTAAACTCAAATAGCAACAGTGAACTACAGATAAAAAATGACAATCGATAAATAAATCCATACTATCGGAATACCAATATGCAAAACAAAAGCACTACGAACTATTGCACCAATCTATTTATTATCACCAATACAGTGTACAGCTAATCGTAATATCGAGTGGCTAATGTTTTGGTTCTAAATAAGTATAAACTTTTTTTACTGCATGAAATTAATGTTGTAGGGTGGCGTTATTTCCTCTATTTCAACGAATGCCTAAAATTAAAATGGACATTAAAATTAAAGAGGACAAAGAAAGCAACAAAAACTGCAACTTCTTTTGAACATTCAGTGTTATACAGGAATAAATCTTCGGCTTAATTCCATTTACTACTGAAACAGATTACGTTGGAAGCAAGCAGTGAAGTAACAAAATGAATGTGTTGTAGATGCCTGTTTGTTTGTCCACTGAATAATGGAGGGAATGCAAAAAGGCAAGACACTAAGTGTCTATGCCGGTAATTACCGTAGAAATAAACTTAAGAAGGCTAGAGTAAAAGGTACATAATATGTCACAGCCACAGGAAGAGTCATAACAGCCAAGAGAATTCGAGAAGATTGAAAGTAAGTGCTTCGATGAAAGTTTAGTATATGATAGGTTATGGATATGGAAAGCATCACTGTATAATAGAAATAATCTTATTAAGTGTGGAGGAAATGTTAAATCAAGGATCACTCTCTCTCTCTTTTGCGTATTTTAACACGCGGCAAAAGGGTCGTTTCCTCCTTATCAGTGAGTGTGGTCGAACCAAGGTTCTTACAGCGTTTTATGACCTTCATACTAAAAATGAACAAGATCTTTATTTCCAGCGTCTAATAGAAGGAAACGAGTTGAAACATCGCTGACCACATGATGTAGACGTCAGTATGGACGCAAATCAAAGACAAGCGGCATTCAAATATAATGTGCTTCTTGGAAATGTGAAAGTCAACGTGTATAGACGAGCATTTCTCTATCTCCATGAAATGTCACAAAAGAGAACATACCGCATCAACAATCTGCTGGTTAGAAGGGAAAGACCAAAACATCACTGTGGAGCAGTTCATACACAATCACGCTGAATCATTTCCAGAAAAATGGGCCCATTATTCTGACTCTGAGATTAAATATTTGGATGCTACTTTAGATCTTCAACTTGTTTATCACCTTTTCAAAAACGGAAACATTCAAAAGTGAATGAGAACTTTAAATTCTGTTTAAAAGATTTAAATGACAACTATGATCTGCGCTTTGGAAGGCAACAGATTCATGTGTGTAGTACATGTGGAGAACTATGCAGAACTTACCATCCCCTCACCTTCCAGTATAGATGATTTTCTATCTGCAGCAGCTAATGGGTTAATTGTTTTTGAGTGCATGTTCTGAAATCTCAAATCAGCTTCCTCTTCTTATACCACGAAGGGGTTGCATATAAAGATGCGAACAACATTTGTTCGTTTGTTCATTGTTAATGCACTACATTAATACTTACTTGACTGTAGAAATCACAGAGCTTCATCTTTACTCGGATCGGTGCGCAGCTCAAAATAAGAACCGAGTGGTCATTCGAATCTGCTTAGGTTTAGTAGTGTCTGGCAGTTTTCAGTATATAGTGCACCGATATCACGCGAAGCCATTCATTCCTCACTTGCAATACAGATTCTGGAAGCTTTACGAGGAGGTTCAAGAAAACTGACAGAATCTATAGTCCAAAAGACTACCGTTGTCTGCTAGCAAACAGTCGATCAAATGTACGTGTGCACATGGTGGACTCTTCTGAAATCCTAAATTTCGGCGCCTGCATGCCATCCTTCTACAAGAAAACTTGTATCGTTAAAGAAACCTAAAGAAGCACTCGTGGTGAAAAGGTCGCCTCCGTTCCTACGTCACTGAAGGAATTCCGATGTTCAATGGAGAAACAGCTCTTGTAGAAGCCTATCCATTCGTTGGAGGATTGGTGAAATATACATTTCCACTCGCCAAGCCTCACATGCATGATACCTTCAGCACGAATATTTCTCAGGCACATGTTTCGTAGAAAGCGCTCATTAACAAGGAAAAGGGTGCAGACATACAGAAAGCATACAACTATTTTGAAGTTGAAGAGGAATCAGTTTCATTTTACAAGGAAATTTTGGGGTGACCAACAATGGAACAGGGCGAGGTAACGGGTAAGTGTCAACTACTGTCTGTGGATTGACTGTAGACTTGAGGTCAACATAAATGCGAATGCGACCAGCAGGCTTGAGCAACAAAACGAGACTTAAATGGGAGCAATTCTTTCCATTCACTCGCTACTTTGTCACTTAAAGCAATTGAACGGGGTGGGCCCGGGAAAGCGTAGGCTCTGCATTGTCCTTCAATGTAACATGCGCTACAAAGTTATTAGCTTTTCCCATTCCTTCTGAAAATTGTTCAGGACATTCTTGAAGCAAGCTAGCTACACTGTCGTTTGGCGTAAAAGCCGTCAATGAAAGTACATTGTAGTGGATGCTAAGTCCAAACAAATCAAAGTCATGTAATCCGAATATGTTCTCGCTGTCTCTTGATTTCAGCACAGTAAAATTCATTGTTTACACAAATACATCATAGCAAAAAACAAGCAAAGCCTCTGAAAAGAGAAATTTGATTAGTTCCGTGGTTCTCCTCCCGGAATATATGCAAGAACACATCAACAAATTAGCAAATAGAAACACTTGAAGACGAGCAGGCCTGCAAGCTACAACATAGGAGAAGCAATCAAAATCTTCGTGCAAGTTGATTACCTTTGATCACCACTGAATTATCCTCGTCGCCATTGTAGTACCCTCGTCGCCACTGCAGTATCCTCGTGGCCACCGTAGAGTGTTGTACCACAAGGAAGCAAGGGAGAGAATGTTATGGGTGGGCGGTACCCTCTTTCTGCAACACAAATGCACACGTGGATTAATACCGTTATTTATTTACATGAACATGTACTTAACTTCAAATAGTCGATATTTGATGGTACATGCTCATCAGTATTAGTCCTCTTGCAGACAATGTCGGTAATCTTGCTATTACAGCCGGCTGCTGTGACCGAGCGGTTCTAGGCGCTTCAGTCCGGAACCGCGCTGCTGCTACGGTCGCAGGTTCGAATCCTGCCTCGGGCATGGATGTGTGTGATGCACTAAGGTTAGTTAGGTTTAAGTAGTTCTACGTCTAGGGGACTGATGACCTCAGAACCATTTGAACCATTTTGATATTACAAACTTTACTCTAACTGCTGGACCCGCTATAGGCACTAATCTGGTCGCCATTTATGGTACTGTCGTAGCCTGTTACGTGAACTCAGCCAATCCGTGAGTATTCTGACAGACGCCAAACTGCAAAAGTGAGTCAGTGAGACCCTCCTGTCAATGGCGGTGGCATAAATACATGTTGTCGAGAGGGCGTTGGCGGTGTCTTGCTTGTGTGTGTGTCTCTGGCCTCTCTGATGATAGGCACACTTCTATCGATCCCCGCACTACATCTTTGCCGACCGGTGTGCTGGCGAATGCTTACACCAACACACTGTTATCATTGCTGATTCTTCCGCCTTTCTTTTTAATTTATTGGATTTCGGGATGTGCCCATACTGCCGCCTCAATAATGGAATGTCAGATATGATGATACGATGGTGGGGGCAACACAATACACAATCCTGGAGTGGAGAAAATATCCGACTCTGTCAAGAGTCGAACCCGCGTCGCACTCATCACGCATCTACCAAGTGGACATTCTTCCGCCTTTTAGGGTCAGTTTTCTCTCCCAGGGGCTACAGGATGTACCAAACCTCTGTCCGTTCCTCTATCCTCTTTGAAGAGGCCTTTTGCAGAAGAAGTATGCCTTCTCACAAAATAAGACTTTGACAGCCTTTGCTGATGAATTTTATTTATATTTTAAGTACTAACTGTGCGAGCTATCATCCCAAAGATAATTGGGCTCACATACGGTTCCTGTTCATTGAAATGTCTTGGCTCGAATACGTCTAAAGATTGAACCGCACATGTCGCATTACATGCCCTAAATTAGACGCTTGTGACCCTTTGGTTAAATTGCCTGCCTGATGACAAGTTTGCGAAATACGAAGTTAATATAACATATAATAACAGTAACAATAATATTGGGCACTAAATTAACGACCCATAAATGATGTAGGCCAAACAGTTGCATTTTGGTTAGAATAATGTTTATTCAGAAAGCAAACTAATTGCGAAAGTGGTCGTATTTAGAGTTAATGTTACACACGAGTGCATACCCATTTGACTCAGTTCGATCATTTATAATTTCATCGCGAAGTTATCTACGTGAAAAGTTAAGAGTTCACACATGGCGCGTGGCTGCTCACCACTCAGAGACTAAACCCCACGATACCACAAACGCAAAATTTTCTAAGTCGTTTCACTTCCTAGCTGCCTAAAGACCGACTGTCCGCTTTCACGTCTTAATCCGAAATGTACCCTTTGGGGTGTCTCCAGCCGAACTATCCGCTTTCGCGTCTGCACCAGCACGGTCCCTCTGCTCGTCCCTGGCCGTGTTTCCTGCGTGCCGAATATCCTCGCTCAACTGACTAGGGCAGTTCCCTTTCCTGAAGCCGTCCATCTGATTGGCTACAGCTTATTCTACATTATTTTACATTTTAACATATTTGAATAATCAAAGCTTACCACTTTCACCCTAAATAAAGTAACAATGATATCCATTGTCAAATTCTTTTACATAAAACCAATATAATTTCCTTCTTAACTTTGAATGTCACGGCCAGTAGCCTTGCACAAATGTGCTTTCTGATAAATAAATAAAGAACAGAAGTAACTATTATGCACTAAACTTACAACAAATATTCTGTTACCTAATGAGTCAACAAGTCATGCTGTCATCGTTCAATGTGTTTTGTGTGGAGGATTTGATGATCTGACGCTTAACTGAAAATATCGATAACTTAAATTTACTATATCTTTTAAACAAATAAAGTACAGAGTTGATATTTACAATGTTTGTCATTTTAATGATTCGCTTCTATACGAAATGTCGATCGTTAAGATCGACGAAAGTGTTCAGATTTTAGCATTCAAGTCTTTGTTACAAAACTTGTGAATTTCACTTTAACAGTAAATCCTAAAGTACTATTATAGATATGATCAACATTCAAGTTTTATTGGGATCACCATGAAAATTTATGAATGATGGTAGATTAAAATTACTGTAGCTTCATTCCCTGCATTGCTACATACATACATACATGTTTTCCTTTAAGTCCGATCTTAGGTCCGCCATATTTAACACTGCTACCTCTCCTTGGCCACAAACGGGTTCTACTAGGTTTCCCTATGACGTAGGCTCTCGTCTGACTCACTTGAACACTACAGTGCTTAGGCCTCAACAGACAACAGATACCTGTGGTTTTCCCCATTTTGTGGTGAATCTGTGCCCTTTGTGGCACACGGTCTGGGATGAAAGGGTTCGTTTCACAGTTCCTGTAGGATGACTCTTTCCGCCACATGATTAAATGAGAGCGAAATGCTCGTTAACTGGATTAGAACCCAGGGCCCAGGACATTTTGATTCCTGTCAGTCACACTATCCTTAGATTACTGCATTCACACGGATCAAATGAAGTAGTGTATATGTGCTCATATTTAGATACATTTCAGTGTTTCTAATGTTACATAGGTATACAATCATCTTTAACAGCAGAGGCGAAACACGTTGACTTTGTCACTGAAAAAAAAATTCAAATAGCTCTGAGCACTATGGGACTTAACATCTGAGGTCATCAGTCCCCTAGAACTTAGAACTACTTAAACCTAACTAACCCAACGACATCACCCACATCCATGCCCGAGGCAGGATGCGAACCTGCGACCGTAGCTGTCTCGCGGTTCCGGAGTGAAGCGCCTAGAACAGCTCGGCCACAGCGGCCAGCGTTACTGAAAACGAAAAGCATGTGTTTAACTTAACACTACAGCTAACTGGTCGAAACTGTGTCATTAAAAAAACCTTTGAAACTAAATATAGAATACTTTTAACGTAAAAAATATGCATATCATTTTAAAGTGTTATAGTAACAAAAGTTTTTAAAAATCTAAATATTTCCACAATAAGTAGTTTGACAGAGTATTAATTACCTCAGTAAAATAAGCACATACTTTCAGTTACCAGTGTGTCACAGTTTCTGCACAGAAAAATTGAGGTCATCTTTAAGGAATTTTCGAAGTATTAAGTGTTCTACTGGCATAGTGAGTTCATTTCTTATTTGAGTTTACATTTAAGTGTGACCACAAATTTTTATAAGGCTACTATTCAGTCTGGACACGGCCGAGAGGCTATCACCTTAGAAATGTAAACTAACCCATTTATGATGTAGAAGTCAGGAAGGAAAACTTGTAGCTAGTTAAGTGTTAGTACAGAAGACAACATGCGTCTTGGGCTGACTCCTATCAGTGGCGACGTTTTCTACATCTACATGGATACTCTGAGAATGACACCTAAGTGCGTGGCAGAGGGTTCATCAAACAACCTTCGCAATAATTCTCTATTATTCCAATCACGAACAGCATGCGGAAAAAAAGGAAGACCTACATCTTCCCGTGCGAACACTGATTTCCCTTATTTTATTATGATGATCGTTTCTCCCTATGTTGGTCGGCGTGAACAAAATATTTTCGCATTCTGAGGACAAAGTTTTTGATCGAAATTTTGTGAGAAGACTCCACTGCAAGGAAATACGCCTTTTAATGATGTCCATGCCAAATACTGTATCATGTCAGTGACATTCTCTCGCCTATTTCGCGATAATACAACACGTGCTGCTCTTCTTTGGACTTTCTCGATGTACTCCGTTAATCTTATCTGTTAAGGCTCCCAGATCGCGGAGCAGTACTCCAAACGAGGATGGATAAGCTTAGTGTAGGCAGTCTCTTCACATTTTTAAGTATACTGCCAATAAAACGCAGTCTTTGGTTTGCCTTCCCCACAGCATTGGAACATAGGCTACAATCAATTATAATACAATTCTTTTAAAAACAACTTCGAAACCGGTATTAGGCTGGCTGCTGATAAAAATGTTTATGATTTGCCGATCTTTTTCAGGGAGAACCTGTACTACAACGGACAATAACGGTGAACAAAATTGCGTTGTGAGTGTAGAAAGCAGTCTGTTAGGAACGTCTACTATGTATCAGTATGAGAGTTACGAGTCACTCGCCTGGCTGAGAGATTCCTTAGTCCCTGCTCTCACCTACTAGAGAAGTTTTATCTTTAGTTGTATACAGAGAAACGTATTTATAAGAAATACCTTGAACTAGGACCCGATATTCCAGCTCGGCTGGCTCTCGCAGTGTCCGGACAAAGCACACTTGCACTTCGTTCGTTGCTACGCTTGATACCGTCTGGAGTGTTTACATCGTACTGCACGCTGACGGTATATAAATTCAGACATTTTATCTTGAGAATGATTTGAGATGAGCATTTGTAAACTGCAGCTTCCAGGAGTTATGATGAGAGCATTGGCTGCTGCAGTTACTTTGACGTAATTGAATATTACTTGATGTTCAGAGTTACAAATGGTGTTCATGTGAGCGAGGTCATCCCTTTGTTCGGTTCGTATTTTTGCCTGACTAAGCGAGGATCAATAAATCATTTTACTTTCCCGCTCAATTAACAGTATTACTACGATTTGATAGCATATGGGAATAATTTTCTGCTTTTATCCTTGGAGAACATTTGTATCCACTGTTCATGAATTTTCGTATCTGTTTTCTGAATAATAACTGAGCTCTCTCATGAATTATTTTCCTCCTTAAGTCATATCTCAGTCGTACTATGTTTGAAGATCAATTGCACATGCGTTCTGTAACTGGTGTTGCTTAAACATCGATAGTTGACAAATCCGATATTATCGATAATATTTTTAAAAACTGTCGATGTATCTGTCAAACTAACGATTGTTTGGGGCAGGTATTTCAAATAAAAAACAGCCTTCTAAGAAATTTTATTGCTTACAATACAAGAGATGCGAATTTCGTTTTATAAAAAGTAAGGTATTTAAATTCTTGTCCTTTAGCCTGTTGTTAAAAATACAACATTAAAAGATACATGTAATGTGTTTAAGTTCTTCTCCTTTATTCTGTTGCGTTTTTAAGTAATTATTTATCTTGCGTTGGAGAAAACCCTCTATGCAGGAACTAATGTCGCTGGACAACACAAAAATTTAATGGCCATTACATACAACATACTATTACATTTTGCACAATATTCTAATAAATAACCATGATTGCGTATTAAAAGTTTTCAAAATGTTGACGTATGTCAATTATGGAATCACTGACTGGTGTAACGATGTCGACGTTACACTGTTCCCAATTGGGCAAAATAAGTAGATCACCCGATTTCAAACTGTGAGACGTATGAGTAGAAGCATTGGCACTGCTCATGGATGCTTATGTTTCAGGTATTATTCTTGTAGTTGATACGATGATAGCATAGTCTTTCTGAAGTACTTGTGTAGCGTTATTTGCCTCTTGAGACGTCCTGAAAGAAGTTTTTCAAACCTAGGATCTAATAATGTCACAAGCATATTAACGGTCAATGTGTTAAATGCTTTCACTCTTTCACTGACTGATTTAATCAAGGAATCCAGAACACTTCCTTCTTCATTAGCCGTTAAGGTGCTTTACAAGCCTGAAAACTTTGCAGCAATACATAGTGTAGGAGATATAATTAAGGAAGCACTGACGTATGACTCCCCTAAGATTGTTGTTGCTTCTTCAGAAGGTTCGTGGACACCTATTACCTCTTGTGTAGCTAAGTAATTTTCTGCTCTGACGACAGGCAGTGCTTTTGAACTTTCATTGGTCGCATTCTCAAGCTCACTTCGTACTTCGAAAATTCTTTAGAGTTTGTAGTATGAGCTGTTCCATCGAGTCGGCACCTCTTATATCGGTGACAGTTCTCTTTTGTTTGCACTTTTTTAAACATTGCGCGGTTTGTCACTCACTAGCGTAGACTTATGAAAGAAAGTCACAATAGCCTTTGTTTTCAAAAAAATTTTGGAAAATGTTTCTGCTTTGAAACAATCTTGTACTGTTAAGTTGATGCAGCCGGAAAAATAGGGTGAATGTCGAATCCTTAAGATTTAGCGTAACTGCCGCGTTGTCTGTAGCCACTAGTTATCACGGATATTGTGGTAAGATTTGATTGATGACCTGAAAAAAAATGTAATATTAAAGTAACCTGGCAGTATGTCCGAAATTTTGCACAATATTGTCAATAAATTTCTTTTTTCCAATGTCTTGTTACCTGAAAAGTTACTTTCATATATATATATATATATATATATATATATATATATATATATATATATATATATATATACTCCTGGAAATGGAAAAAAGAACACATTGACACCGGTGTGTCAGACCCACCATACTTGCTCCGGACACTGCAAGAGGGCTGTACAATCAATGATCACACGCATGGCACAGCGGACACACCAGGAACCGCGGTGATGGCCGTCGAATGGCGCTAGCTGCGCAGCATTTGTGCACCGCCGCCGTCAGTGTCAGCCAGTTTGCCGTGGCATACGGAGCTCCATCGCAGTCTTTAACACTGGTAGCATGCCGTGACAGCGTGGACGTGAACCGTATGTGCAGTTGACGGACTTTGAGCGAGGGCGTATAGTGGGCATGCGGGAGGCCGGGTGGACGTACCGCCGAATTGCTCAACACGTGGGGCGTGAGGTCTCCACAGTACATCGATGTTGTCGCCAGTGGTCGGCAAAAGGTGCACATGCCCGTCGACCTGGGACCGGACCGCAGCGACGCACGGATGCACGCCAAGACCGTAGGATCCTACGCAGTGCCGTAGGGGACCGCACCGCCACTTCCCAGCAAATTAGGGACACTGTTGCTCCTGGGGTATCGGCGAGGACCATTCGCAACCGTCTCCATGAAGCTGGGCTACGGCCCCGCACACCGTTAGGCCGTCTTCCGCTCACGCCCCAACATCGTGCAGCTCGCCTCCAGTGGTGTCGCGACAGGCGTGAATGGAGGGACGAATGGAGACGTGTCGTCTTCAGCGATGAGAGTCGCTTCTGCCTTGGTGCCAATGATGGTCGTATGCGTGTTTGGCGCCGTGCAGGTGAGCGCCACAATCAGGACTGCATACGACCGAGGCACACAGGGCCAACACCCGGCATCATGGTGTGGGGAGCGATCTCCTACACTGGCCGTACACCACTGGTGATCGTCGAGGGGACACTGAATAGTGCACGGTACATCCAAACCGTCATCGAACCCATCGTTCTACCATTCCTAGACCGGCAAGGGAACTTGCTGTTCCAACAGGACAATGCACGTCCGCATGTATCCCGTGCCACCCAACGTGCTCTAGAAGGTGTAAGTCAACTACCCTGGCCAGCAAGATCTCCGGATCTGTCCCCCATTGAGCATGTTTGGGACTGGATGAAGCGTCGTCTCACGCGGTCTGCACGTCCAGCACGAACGCTGGTCCAACTGAGGCGCCAGGTGGAAATGGCATGGCAAGCCGTTCCACAGGACTACATCAAGCATCTCTACGATCGTCTCCATGGGAGAATAGCAGCCTGCATTGCTGCGAAAGGTGGATATACACTGTACTAGTGCCGACATTGTGCATGCTCTGTTGCCTGTGTCTATGTGCCTGTGGTTCTGTCAGTGTGATCATGTGATGTATCTGACCCCAGGAATGCGTCAATAAAGTTTCCTCTTCATGGGACAATGAATTCACGGTGTATTATTTCAATTTCCAGGAGTGTAGTTATTAAAGAAGCTACTGCTTATGAACTTGTATGTTACGAACTCTTTAGGAATGAACTCTTACATTTGGATTAATCATTAGTGTATATATATACATATATGTTCAACAAAGTATTCGTTAAGAACTTAACGTATTCCAGTAAATGTTCATAAAGTTTCTTGCATAGTTGTTATGAGGTGTCGCTGTTCGTTGATGTCTTAGAATACATTTTAATTGGGTTTTCCTTCTGTCCAGCTGGTCCTTGTTAGGGTTCTCTAGAGCAAATTTCATCACATCTGTGTGCTTTCTGCCTGTCTTGAACAGCTTTCACTATCATATAGGGGTACAGAGACCAGACGAATATGTTCATTCCGATAGAGATCAAGATGTAAAATTGATTGACACTGAAGTTTTAGCCGAGGCAACGCACTGTCACGTGCACTTATATATCCACATCCACATTTACATACATACTCCATAAGCCACCGTACAGTGCTTGACGGAGGTTACCACGTACAGCTAAGAGTCATATCGTTTCCTGTTCCACTCGCTTACAGAGTGATGGAAAAATGACTGCGGCAGTAGAATCGTTCTGTAGTTGGCCTCAAACGCCGGTTCTCTGAATTTCCAGAATAGTACCTCAGACCCCTGCGGGTCCAGGGGTTATAAGAGGCCTGAGGTATTCCTACCTGTCGTACGAGGTGACTAAAAGGAGTCTCACACGTCTCGGTCTTTATGTGATGGTCTCATCTAGGGTTTGATCTCCATTTTTCAAATTTTTTCCGAAAAGCGAGCCAATTGGGGAATGGCGCTTTACATGGTGCATCGCGTCCATTGTGCGCTGAGACCTTTTGCATCTTTCGCCGACGTGGATCTGCACTTTCGCTCATTCTCCAGCTGTTGGACGAGGTCACCCTCTTGGCTGCGTTCTCTGTCATCTACTGTGCAGTATTGCTTTCTGCGCTGACGATGATAATTGACTTGTTTGCTCATTTGCACCTGATATCCAGCACGGTAGCCAGGCCGTTGTGGTGGGGCCGCCATGTACCCTGTTGGTTGTAGCCCCATGACTACACTGGGATTGCTCTGCTGATACCTGCGCCGTTAACTCCCCACGCATGTCAAGGAGTAGATGCCTGTCACCCTGGGGCATCGGGACTCCCAGCAATGGCCATCCTGCCAGGTGACTGGGTGGCACCCGTAGGGAGGGCCCCTGGTTGGAGTGGGTGGCATCAGGGTAGATGACATGCCATGAAGTGTAGTAAATCATCTCTAGCTGGTGGTCCACCACCAGCAGTCTCCAAGCGATCGACGTCCAACATCAGTGCAAAGAAATACAACCTCAAATTGTTCCCATCACTGGCCACACCATGGGAGGAGCGCCAGGCTAGGGATGGCAGCAAAGCTTATTCGCTCCGGTACCTCGTATGTATAGGAGTTGATGGGGAATCTCTCATCTCAATGAAGCCTCATTGGATAAGGGGGGGGGGGGGTGCAACAAAGGAAATTGTAGAATGTCCGTTTTAAGTAAGAAAGTGTAAACTTATCAATAAATGAATAGTACATCTCTAAACAGAGAAGAATGTTTACGGTTACAAGGCTTGGACTTAGGAAGAGGAAGAGGAAGAAGAAGATAATGATGATGATGATGATGATGATGGTAGCCGCACACTAAAGCATGCTCCTCCATCCGTTACGCCAAAGTACGGGTTTGTTCAAAGCAACAGTTCCTCTGTCTTCGTGTAAACAAGAGTTAACGCTTCTTTTTGTGATTCCAAGTACACTTGGTTACAACTTCAGGGAATTCTATACATACCAGTCTTCGCTCGTTAATGAACTACCTCTTTTGCAGTTCTAACGAACTTTATTTTCGTCGTGGACTTGAAAGTCATTTGAACGGATGCTTGGTCGAAACTTTTCCGATACGGTCAGTAACATTCTCAATTAAAGGAAGGAATAACTTCCCCTCTTCAGCGTCCGTTGTTCTTCATTAGTGCTGGAATTCTTTCTTCTTGGCCGTAGCAATCGCTCCACCTCCTTATTTGAATAAAGGTTTCTCATTCAATACGACTGCAATTAATTGCGTTCTTCTTGTAAGTAAATCGGTTCGAATATTTTATTTGCACTGTTCACTAATCGAGAATCGCTTGCACAGAGATTAGTAACATGTTACAGGAAAAGCGCATTGGTCACTCCTGTTAAAAAAAAACATAGATCCGTTGAACAATTTCAGTGGCGTTTGTCTGTTGATGGATGCTAGGTCATATTCTAAGCACAGATATTACGAGTTCTTTTCTCAAAGAATCTGCGCGGACTGGGAAAGAAACCACTCGTGTACAACACAGTTTGCTTTATTTATACACAACAGTTTGTAAAAAAATACAATTAGATGCAGTCAACTGGAAAAGCGTTTGACCTTGTACCACATCGTAGACTAATAACAAAAATACGATCGAACAAAGTGAATTCGCGAATATGTGTTTGGCTGAATGAATACATTAGAAGACAAAGACGCATCGCGAAAGAATTATTCGAATCGGGTGGAAAAGCGGTAGATGTGACGTACACACCACAGGCAAACAAATGATCACAATTTCAGAGAAATGGATGATTTCTTCGAGAGAAAGAGCTTCACAAATTGAGCAAGTCAATAACCCGATGGTCCACCTCTGGCTCTTATCCAAGCAGTTATTTGATGTCCTCCTTAAGTACAGGGTGGCGCACGAAATGTGTTATCATTTTGGTTTTGAATATAAACTTTATTGTCAATACAATCTGAAAGGAACATATACTACAATGAAGAGCCGTTTATCGAGATTTGTTCTAACTCAGCAAATGCTCAATATGTCCACCATTTCGTTTCCTAACTTCCTTCAAGCGTGAAGTTAGTGATTACCCTACGGCACATGTTTTCCGTAATTTCACTGGAAGCTTGAAGAATAAGTCTTTTGAGCTCCATTAAATCACGTGGACATTTCAGGAAAATTTTTTCCTTTAGGTACCCCCAAAGAAAAAAGTCACATGGATTGAGGTCTGGACTATTGGGCGACCAATTTTGTCCGCCATTGAAGCGACCTGGAAACCTGAGTGAAATGATCCGCATGTCGAAATGCTCGTGTAAAAACTCCAACACTGTGTTTGCAGTATGTGGCCTTGCTCCATCTTGCATGAACCACTGCGTGTTGAAGGGCAAGGTAGTAGCAAGAAGCTGTGAAATGAAGCTACTGCGAAGCATGCTCAAATAACGCTCGCTGTTCACAGTTTCTTCAAAGAAAAAGGGTCCAATAAACCCGTGACTGGAAATTGCTGCCCACGCTGTAATCCTCGGAGCATAATGTTGTCGTTCATGAAGCACTTGTGGGTTTTCAGTGGCCTAAAAGCGTACATTTTTTTTT
This sequence comes from Schistocerca cancellata, assembly GCF_023864275.1. Classification (NCBI taxonomy): domain Eukaryota; kingdom Metazoa; phylum Arthropoda; class Insecta; order Orthoptera; family Acrididae; genus Schistocerca; species Schistocerca cancellata. Next base: position 421,297,843 of record NC_064633.1, read on the forward strand.
TTTGTTAACCACACCGTCTAAATGAAAATGCGCCTCGTCTGAAAACCAAACGTTGTTAAGAGTTTATTCCCTATCCTCCGCCCACTGAGCAAACAGTAGTCTCTGCTGCTTGTGTTCTTCAGTGAGCTTCTGTGCACAGGTCATCTTGTATGGGTACATATGGAGGTCACTTTTAAGAATGCGTTGAACGGTGCGTCTGGATATTCCCAGTTGCACGGCTGCCTTTCTACACGATTTCCCGGGACTTCTCTGTGCAGAAATTCGTACCGCTTCAATATTCTCCGGCGAACAAACAGGCCTAGGTCGAGGTCGCTTCGCTTCCAATACTGTTCCTTCCTGCACAAATTTATCGTCAACCTGTGGATGGTATTCTTGCAAGAGACCCATCGTCTGTTAAACTGTTGTCGAAAACGCCTCTGAGTCACAACAAGGCTTTTCGTTTCATGAAAAAGTAACACAATTGCCGATCGTTGCTGTGTCGTCAGTCTTCCATTGTCAGCCATTGCTGCTTACTAGTCTCCTAGCGGCAGTATCGTGAATTACACGTCATTTCCTAACTCATTTGTTTTTCCAAGCTCTGCTGGTACTGCAGTAGAGATGCCAGCGGGATATCTAATGTGCGTCGTAAACTGTGAAAGAAACAATTGGCAACACATTTCCTGTGCCACCCTGTATATCGTGACAAATTGTGTTCAATTGGCGCGTTAGTTCGTCAAAATTCCGAGCTGATTGAACGGCACTGCCAGTAATGCTCCAAGTTTTCTTAACTGAGGAGAAACCGGCGACCTGTTGGTCAACATAAACTTTGGCAAGTACGAAGACAAGTACATAGTACAAACTCTCGCCGTGTTAGAGTGGCAATTATCTCGCTCAGATGTAAGCCCAGGAGAGCTCACCATGAAGGACAACAAAAAAGAACGTAGAATATTGCCTAAGTACCGCTGTGTTGTAAGGGCGCCGCGGATGACAACCAAAAGCATCCTTCTATGGTAATAAATGGCACCATAGATCATCACTGCTGGTTGTCAAGCCATATGGCGGGTGACAGTCAGGTTGGTATCCAATCGCAGTCCGCGGCATCTCCAGACACGTCTTCGGCCTGGAATCTCAGTGACTGGAGTAGAACTGTTTTCAGTTATGGGTCCAACTTCGAAGCGAGCCCTGATGACCAGCAAAAGCCCCCAGACAGCCATGGGATACCAAGCTGTCGCCCGCCACATAGCACAACAACCAGAACTGACGGCCTGGGGCAGCGTTTCTTTTCATAGCTTGACCGCTTTGATTCTCATCTGAGGCACCCTTACAACACAGCGGTACGTCAAGCCAGCATGGACATTATCTTGCTGAAATGTAAGCCAACACACGGCGAGAGTTTCTACAGCTTGTCATCGTTCTTGTCAAACTCCATTTGATCAGCAAGATCGCCAGATCTCTCCTCAGTTGAGAACGTTTGGAGCATTATGGGGACGGTCTTCCAACCATCTCCGGATTCTGACGGTCTAACGTGCCACTCGGATTGAATTTTGCACGATATCCCTCAGGAGAGCAACCAACAACTCTGTGAACCAATGCCAAGCCGAATAACTGCTTACATAAATGCCAGAGGTGGACCAACGTGTTATTGACTTTCTCAATTTGTAAAGCTCTTTTTATAGAATAAATGATCCAATTTTGCTGAAACTATAAGTTTGGAAGGTAGGAGACGAGGTACTGGCAGAAGTAAAGCTGTGAGTACCGGACCTGAGTCGTGCTTCGGTAGCTCAGTTGGTAGAGCACTTGCCCGCGAAAGGCAAAGGTCCGAGTTCGAGTCTCGGTCGGGCACACAGTTTTAATCTGCCAGGAAGTTTTATAACCAATTGTTTGTCTGTGCGTGTGCATCACGTCTACCGATTTCCGCCCTATTCATATAATTCCTACGTAGTGCTTCTCTTTTTCTTAGAGTGTACTCGAATACCAGTACAGTGCGTTACACTGTATGGCGAACGTTATACAGAACAGAAATTAACATTGGGTGTGCCCCAAGTAAGAGAAATAGCGGCTCTAATGTTTCCAATATACATAAACGATTTGTCAGACAGGATCAGCAGCACTGTAAGGTTGTTCGCTGACGATGCTGTTGTGTACACGAAAAAATCTTCGTTGAACGATCCATAGGAATTGCACAAAGACTTGGACAAAATTACCACTTGGGTGACGAATAGCAGCCATTTTCAAATATATAAAAACAACAAGACGCCTATAGCATCTTATTATACAGTGATAGTGACCGGGCCAAATATCTGACGAAATAAGCGTCAAACGAAAAACCTACAAAGAACGAAACTTGTCTAGCTTGAAGGGGGAAACCAGATGGCGCTATCGTTGGCCCGCTAGATGGCTCTACCATAGGCCAAACGGATGTCAACTGCGTTTTTTTTAAATAGGAACCCCAATTTTTATTACATATTCGTGTAATACGTAAAGAAATATGTATATTTTAGTTGGACCACTTTTTTTCGTTTTGTGATAGATGGCGCTGTTATAGTCACAAACGTATAAGTACGTGGTATCACGTAACATACCGCCAGTGCGGACGGTATTTGCTTCGTGATACATCACCCGTTTTAAGATGGACCGTTTACCAATTGCGGAAAAGGTCGATATCGTGTTGATGTATGGCTATTGTGATCAAAATGCCCAATGGGAGTGTGCTATGTAAGCTGCTCGGTATCCTGGACGACACCATCCAAGTGTCCGGACCGTTCGCCGGATAGTTACGTTATTTAAGGAAACAGGAAGTGTTCAGTTACATGTGAAACGTCAACCACGACCTGCAACAACTGATGATGCCCAAGTAGGTGTTTTAGCTACTGTCGCGGATAATCCGCACATCAGTAGCAGACGAATTGCGCGAGAATCGGGAATCTCAAAAACATCGGTGTTGAGAATGCTACATCAACATTGATTGCACCCGTACCATATTTCTATGCACCAGGAATTGCATGGCGACGACTTTGAACGTCGTGTACAGTTTTGCCACTGGGCACAAGAGAAATTACGGGACGACAACAGATTTTTTGCACGCGTTCTGTTTAGCGACGAAGTGTCATTCACCAACAGCGGTAACGTAAACCGGCATAATATGCACTATTTGGCAACGGAAAATCCACGATGGCTACGACAAGTGGAACATCAGCGAACTTGGCGGGTTAATGTATGGTGCGGAATTATTGGAGAAAGGATAATTGGCCCCTATTTTATCAATGGCAATCTAAATGCTGCAATGTATGCTGATTTCCTACGTAATGTTCTACCAATGTTACTACAAGATGTTACACTGCATGACAGAAAGGCGATGTACTTCCAACATGGTGGGTGTCCGGCACATAGCTCCCGTGCGGTTGAAGCGGTATTGAATAGCGTATTTCATGATAGGTGGATTGGTCGTCGAAGCACCATACCATGGCCCGCACGTTCACCGGATTTGACGTCCCCAGATTTCTTTCTGTGGCGAAAGTTGAAGGTTATTTGCTATCGTGATCCACCGACAACGCCTGACAACATGCGTGAGCGCATTGTCAATGCATGTGCGAACATTACGAAAGGCGAACTACTCGTTACACGTATTGCCAAATGCATTGAGGTTGACGGACATCATTTTGAGCATTTATTGCATTAATGCGGTATTTACAGGTAATCACCATGTAACAGCGTGCTTCCTCAGAAATGATAAGTTCACAAAGGTACATGTATCACATTGGAACAACCGAAATAAAATGTTCAAACGTACCTACGTTCTGTATTTTAATTTAAAAACCTACCTGTTATCGACTGTTCGTCTAAAATTGTGAGCCATATGTTTGTGACTATTACAGCGCCATCTATCACAAAGCGAAAAAAGTGGCCCAACTAAAACATTCGTATTTCTTTACGTACTACAGGAATATTTAATAAAAAATGGGGCTTCCTATTTAAAAAACGCAGTTGATATCCGTTTGACCCTTGGCAGCGCCAGCTAGCGGGCCAACCATAGCGCCATCTGGTTTCCCCCTTCAAGCTAGACAAGTTTCGTTCTTTGTAGTTTTTTTGTTTGACGCTTATTTCGTGAGATATTTGGCCCGGTCACGATCAATGGACCACCCTGTATACTTAATAGTGAATATCTTGAACACATCACATTATATAAGTATTTATGGTGACACTAAGAAGTCATGTGAAATGGAATGATCACGAAGAATCACTTTTAGGGAAGGAGAATGGAAGACGTAGTGTTGTTGGAAGGATTCTGGAGAAATGCGGTCTGTCTGTAAAGGAAATCGCATGCAAGACACTAGTACGATCAGTTCTAGAATTTTGAATGAACTGAACCGGGTGGCTGTAAAATACTTTTATTCACAGTCACGACCGGTTCCGCGTGAACTGAACACTCATCCTCAGGTGACAGAGATTCTATGTAACAACTATAAGCGACATGTAACCTCCTTACAGCGGCAGCAGGCAAGGCAGAATGCCCGCAATTGCAGCGCGGGCAGTTCTATAGATAGGAACGGCATCGTGTAGGAGATGCCCAGCGGAAAGGCACCACTCACGTCTATAATTCTACATGTGTGACGACTATTTCATGAAAAAGTTTCAGTGTGGATACACAACCAACGTCCGAACCCCTACGAGAATCAGAAATTTGCGAGTAGTGGTGCGGAAAATTAGGAATTTAGGGTTGACGGGAAGCGTGTCCGTGTGGCGGCGGCACGGTAGCTCAGCGTGTTCCGTCAGAGGGTTAGCTACTCTCTGTAATAAAAAAAAACTGAGTGATTGGATCATCTATAAACTTGAACTGGTGTCATGGGACGTCCGCCCTGAAGAAATGCAACAAACAAAATGAATTTAATAAAAAAAGATGACAGAGGCGGTTAAGGCAACCATTCTAAAGAAGCGAAGAGTCCAGGTTCGAGTCCCGATGTGGCACAAATTTTCTACTCTACCAGTTGGATTGCCGCAGTGTCCTCGGCGGTTGGAAGCCATCATTTCCTTCGTCTCTCTTTCAAATCCCATTTCCTTTCATCTTAGTTATTCACGTGGGAAGTTGTGCATGCCTGCTACCGCTCAACCACCTTCCTGCTTGTGGCACGGTTCTGGGGTGTCGCCTTCATTTTAACTATGGCGTATCACTTTCAGCGCAACAAACCCACTAAAGAGACAGCCTACGTTACACTTGTCCGTCCTCTGCTGGAATATTTGGAATATTGCTGCGCGGTGTGGGATCCTTACCAGGCGGGGTTGACGGAGGACATCGAAAAAGTACAAAGAAGGGCAGCTCGTTTCGTGTTATTGCGCAATAGGGGTGGGATGAGAGTGTCACTGTTATGATACGCGAGTTGAGGTGGCAGTCACTGAAACAAAGGCGATTTTCTTCGCGGTGCGATCTATTTACATTTCAATCACCAACTTTCTCTTCCGAATGCGAAAATATTTTGATGACTCCGAGCTACGTAGGGAGAAATGATCATAATAATAAAATAAGAGAAATCAGAGTTCGAACGGAACGATTTAGGTGTTTCTTTTTCCCACGCGCCATTCTAAAGTGGAATGGTAGAGAAGTTGTATGAAAATGGTTCGATGAACCCTCTGCCAGGCACTTAAGTTTGAATTGCAGAGCGACCATGTAGATGTAGATGTACATGTAGATGTAGATGTAGATGTAGATGTAGATGTAGATGCTTTGGGTTTATAAATTCAAGTGAATGATGGGAAGTGGCTCTATGGCCGTTATGTCAAACAGAATGTCTTTCACCTTTGGTTGAGTCTTCAGTTGACGCGAAACCTGTCGTGACTTCGAATAAAAATATTTTACGGCCACTCCGAATCATTTAATTCAAAATGTGGAAATTTCGCTTCGGTTTCCAGAAATTTAAAATAAAGTGCAATTCTTGAATATTGTTGTACTGTTTGGAGACCGTATTAAGTGGGAAGATGGCTCTGAGCACTATGCGACTTAACTTCTGAGGTCATCAGTCGCCTAGAACTTAGAACCAATTAAACCTAACTAACCTAAGGACATCACACACATCCATGCCCGAGGCAGGATTCGAACCTGCGACCGTAGCGGTCGCCCGGCTCCAGACTGCAGCGCCTAGAACCGCACGGCCACTCCGGCCGGCTATCAAGTGGCAATGACTACAGCCATCGAACGAATTCAGAGACGCGAAACCCTGCTGGGGAAATTTAGAGAACCTTTATCGAAGACGATCTACAACTATTCTGCCGCCAATAACGAGCAGTATCTGATCAAAAGTATTCGGATACCCCTATATAATTCCGAAGTGACCACTAGGTTCACGAGAGACAGACCTACCAGTATAAAAGGAGCTGGGGAGTGTTGTGTTGTCAGCAGACTAGCAGCAACAGCAGAATCGGTCTATCAGGAGAGTTCAATAACTTAGAACGTGGACTAGTCATTGGATGCCACCTGTATTAACAAATAAAGTACGGACATTTCAGCCTTTCCAAAGCTGCCCAAGTCGTCTGTTAGCGATGTGACTGTGAAGTGGGAACGCAAAGGTACAACCACAGCTAAAACAATATCAGGCAGAAGTAATGTAGGGTAGAACTAGGCAAAGAAGCCATGGCGGGCAAAGTTGCTATTTGGGTCCTGGGGTCTATAAGCTATTGGGATCGCGTGGTAAATACTTTAATGTATTCCCCATGGATGACCCAGTCACTCCATAAAGTCTAAACTTTTTCTGTGTGGCTCTCCGGAGTTACAATATTTTTTTGTGGATTTAGTTATTTTGATCCACGTTAAGTTGTCAGTTTGTATATTTATCAGGGAGAGCAGTGGAATAAGTACCAATTGTGCTCCCTCTGGAATCACAAACTCTTAGGAACACAGTTTGACTTTTATTTGTGAAAACTGTCATTCGATTCATGTTTCGCAATAAAATACAGGGTGTATCAAAAAGAATCATCCTATTTTTAAAAAATCAGAACTATTATATCAATTGAGATACGTGCGTGAACAACGTACTGTTGGAAAGAGCAAACTATCGAGTTTTACTTGGTTTCCGCTAGGTAGCAGCGGTGTGCGCCCACTTCAGTTCTAGTAAAAATGGTGTCGGGACAACAAAAAGCGTTTTGTGTTCTACGTTTTACGCAGTGAGGGTCAGTAATAACTGTTCAGCGTGACTTTCGTACTAGATACGGTCTGGATCCTCCCACAGCATAGAGCATTAGACGATTCCATGAACAATTCCGAGAAACTGGTTTTTTGTGTAAAGGCAAATCGCCAGGCCATCCCCGAGTGTCTGACGCTGGACCATATGATTCAGCTTTACATTACTGACCTCCAAAGTCAACGGACCTGACTACATGTGATTATTTCTTGTGGGATTTTATAAAAGACTCTGTTTATGCACATTCGTTACCAACGACAATGAATGAACTGAGACATCGCATTAACAACAGCTGTGGCATGCTCGCTCAGTGTAGGAACAATATGAATACCGCATTAACATATGCCGTGCATCTCAAGGGCGTAAATTTAATACGTATTAAAAGGTAAGAAAAAGAACTTTCTGAGTTTCCCATTCATCAAAAAACAAAATTTATTGTATATGTTTCTTAGTACAGGAGTATAGACGTGCCAAATGGGCTGGTTCTTTTTATACACCCTGTATTTTATAGAGAAACATTATTCGAATTAACAGTTTTTACAAATAAAAGTCAAACTGTGTTCCTCAAATCACGTACAGTGTTTGTTAGTCCAAAGGAAACAAATGGTTCAAATAGCTCTGAGCACTATGGGACTCAACATCTGAGGTCACCAGTCCCCTAGAACTTAGAACTACTTAAACCTAACTAACCTAAGGACATCACACACATCCATGCCCGAGGCAGGATCCGAACCTGCGACCGTAGCAGTCACGCGGTTCCGGACTGAACTGCCTAGAACCGCACGGCCACCGCGGCCGGCAAAGGAAACACAATTGGCACTTAATCCAATGCGCTCCCTGATAAATACACGAACTGATGACTTCACTTAGATCAGGCTGACTAAATCCACAAAAAAATATTATAACTTCCGAGAGCCGCACACCCAAAACACTTTAGACTTCATGGAGTGACTGGACCCTCCAGGAAGAAAACGTTAAAGCATTTACCACGCGATCTCAGCAACTTATAGCTCCCAGGACCCCAATGGCCACAATGTATATTTAGTTCTTTGTCAAATCATTATTTTCCCCTGTTTTTTATTCAAAACTAAGTGGTCACTTTGTCTGCTCATGTTGGGCAAAGTGATCATTTTGACACTTTTTGAAAATTTAATTGTTTAAAATACTTAATTTAATCCAAAGGTGATTAAACTATAGTATATAATACTTCAATAGATGCAGATTACAGTCGCTCATTTCTATGCATTTTCATCTACTGCTATTCAGCTTTAAAAATAGGAATACCTTGGCCTGACCACTTTCCCGGCTCTCCACTACTGACAGGCGGTGTCCGTAGAGGGTGACTGTAAAATATCGCATGAAATCAGCAGAAGTGCTGCAAGCAGTCTAGCTAGCACGATGACAGTGAGTAGGGAGTTAAAAATAAACATATTGACACATATTAATACGCTGAGAACTACAAAACTGAGGCTTCACAAACAAAACCATGCTTACGCTGAGACTTAAAACCTTAATTAAGTAGTTGTGCCAGGAAGTGACCAAGTGCTGGATGAAATGATTGTACCGTGCAAATGTGTCATATTTTACAGGTAAAAAATCTACAATAAATAATGCCAGAGCAAAAGATTATTTTCTTAAAAGTCAGGTGGGACCAATTGAAAACATGACTAGCTGTAGACGTCGCAGCAGACTGGTGTTGTCACTAAATAATTTGTTTTCAACACAGGAGGTGGACAGGTTTCCTTTAATGAGTAACCAAACTACAACAGTTTTACTTGCTTTGGTATTAACGTTGTTTGACTGTCATGTGATTAATTACATTAGGCCATTAATTATTGTGCGTCAACGTTTTGCAAATGTAGTGACCTCTCAGAGTCGTTATAAAACGTAGAAGTGATCAATTTGATGTCATCTTCTTTTTTATACAGGTCTACAAACAGTTAGACTCCATTATGCAAACCAACGCGAAGGATACTGCAGGAGTTTCCCACTTCTGGATTGGAAACTTCTACTGTTTTGTGAGGATATGTGACTGCGTCATTAGTGGCAGGCTCAAGGCTACCAGAGGTCGCTGTGTCAGCCAAAACAAGCCAGCGACATCTGATCTGGCGGGTTGCCAGCACTCTGATCTGCAGGCGCTTCCCATGGGGCAGATCCGCTGCGAAGGAGGCTTGCCCACGGTACATGTGTGACTGATATGTGCACTGCCCTGAGAGTGCTGTGTCACTCTCTGGTCACTGCTCTCTCTGCCCCATCAGATGGACTGCGGTGTCAGGTGCCATGAAGTCTGATGTTGCGATGTGCGCTGATCCTGGTTACTGGTCCGGTAGACCCTCCGCCAATACGATGCCGAAATATCAGAGCAGTTCAGACCCCAGTTTGGAACAGTGCTGATGGACATAGGGACTACCCATCAAAGACAGCATATATAGTGGACTCGAATGTCAGTTGTCTGTGGTTACAGATCTGCGCTCGTTGTGTCAGGCAGTGAGAGTTTGACTGTTACAGTGTGTTAGTACTGGAATAATCTTCTGCAATATTTTGCAGTTCAATAATCAGAGAACTGAGTGCGAATGATATGGATGCCATTGATCCTACTGATCGACTGCCGCTAATCTACCTGGTCAGAGTATTTATACTGAACTGAGATAAAGCTTTGCTGTGAGACATCATTCATAATACCGAACTGGTCTTCTTTTCCGAGTGCTCAGCAGTCTCTAGTCCCGCTACATTTAACTGACAGGTTTGTTTCAGCATTTTAACTGCTTCCTCAAATCCCCGATAGTCGTTGCATCCTATCTAGAGCATCTTATTTAATGTTACAAGGCCAATGAAGGCAGTTCGGTGTGCCCTTGTCTTAAATTTTTCCACTGAGCTTCCTCGTACTGTCATAAAGGAGTGTCGACGTTATACTCTTGGTGACCGATTAACCATGTCGAAATGTTTACTCCTTGCAGCTGGCTTGTGCCGACACAGCCCTGCTCTGAAGCAATGTTGGGCTGTGGGACAGAGAAAGTTTTTGCTCTCGCATTCCCCTACTATCCCATTGCGAGACCATACGATACAGGGCCACCAGATGCCACAGATAACCGTATAGCTTGCTGTCCACTTGGAGCACTAAACTCACAGTGCATAACATAAATGAGCTAGATTGTCATGAACTTAGATCATACACTCCTGGAAATGGAAAAAAGAACACATTGACACCGGTGTGTCAGACCCACCATACTTGCTCCGGACACTGCGAGAGGGCTGTACAAGCAATGATCACACGCACGGCACAGCGGACACACCAGGAACCGCGGTGTTGGCCGTCGAATGGCGCTAGCTGCGCAGCATTTGTGCACCGCCGCCGTCAGTGTCAGCCAGTTTGCCGTGGCATACGGAGCTCCATCGCAGTCTTTAACACTGGTAGCATGCCGCGACAACGTGGACGTGAACCGTATGTGCAGTTGACGGACTTTGAGCGAGGGCGTATAGTGGGCATGCGGGAGGCCGGGTGGACGTACCGCCGAATTGCTCAACACGTGGAGCGTGAGGTCTCCACAGTACATCGATGTTGTCGCCAGTGGTCGGCGGAAGGTGCACGTGCCCGTCGACCTGGGACCGGACCGCAGCGACGCACGGATGCACGCCAAGACCGTAGGATCCTACGCAGTGCCGTAGGGGACCGCACCGCCACTTCCCAGCAAATTAGGGACACTGTTGCTCCTGGGGTATCGGCGAGGACCATTCTCAACCGTCTCCATGAAGCTGGGCTACGGTCCCGCACACCGTTAGGCCGTCTTCCGCTCATGCCCCAACTTCGTGCAGCCCGCCTCCAGTGGTGTCGCGACAGGCGTGAATGGAGGGACGAATGGAGACGTGTCGTCTTCAGCGATGAGAGTCGCTTCTGCCTTGGTGCCAATGATGGTCGTATGCGTGTTTGGCGCCGTGCAGGTGAGCGCCACAATCAGGACTGCATACGACCGAGGCACACAGGGCCAACACCCGGCATCATGGTGTGGGGAGCGATCTCCTACACTGGCCGTACACCACTGGTGATCGTCGAGGGGACACTGAATAGTGCACGGTACATCCAAACCGTCATCGAACCCATCGTTCTACCATTCCTAGACCGGCAAGGGAACTTGCTGTTCCAACAGGACAATGCACGTCCGCATGTATCCCGTGCCACCCAACGTGCTCTAGAAGGTGTAAGTCAACTACCCTGGCCAGCGAGATCTCCGGATCTGTCCCCCATTGAGCATGTTTGGGACTGGATGAAGCGTCGTCTCACGCTGTCTGCACGTCCAGCACGAACGCTGGTCCAACTGAGGCGCCAGGTGGAAATGGCATGGCAAGCCGTTCCACAGGACTACATCCAGCATCTCTACGATCGTCTCCATGGGGAATAGCAGCCTGCATTGCTGCGAAAGGTGGATATACACTGTACTAGTGCCGACATTGTGCATGCTCTGTTGCCTGTGTCTATGTGCCTGTGGTTCTGTCAGTGTGATCATGTGATGTATCTGACCCCAGGAATGTGTCAATGAAGTTTCCCCTTCCTGGGACAATGAATTCACGGTGTTCTTATTTCAATTTCCAGGAGTGTAGATTGTTTTGGGTCATCAGTGGAACCTAGATTGTTTTGGGTCATCAGTTTTCTGACTGGCTTGGTGTAGCCCATCATGATTCCATCTCCTCTCTTGTGCCAACGTTTTCATCTCAAAGTAACACTTACACCATTTACCCTCATTTATTTGTTCTATATGTTCCAGTCTCTGTCTCCCTCTATAACATTTACCCTTTATGGATGCACCTAATACCACTAAAGCTCTCCTCTGTTGTCTTATCACATGAACTATCATCTTGCCCTTCAGTCAGTTACTGTTATCCATATTGTTTTTCCTCGCCGTTCCTGTGGAGGATACCCTTGTTTCTTATCTTTCCAATCCAATTAATTTTCCAAGTCATTCTTTAGCACCAAATAGAACGCTCTTTTTGAGGAGGAATGCTCTCTCTTCCTCTTTGTCTGTTTCTTATATCCTCCTTTCTTCGTTTCTGAATAGAAAGAAACAAAATTTAGCTGTTAATTTCGACAATTGTATATACAACATTCTGCCTGTGAAATTTTCCTTTCACTATACCGACTATTAAGGCGATGACAATACGGTGCTTCTGGCAAATTTCATACAAATTATAACAAACATTAGCTGAATACAGTTATAAATAGAATGAAACAGTACATTAATCTGATTGAAACTTGTCCAGGACAATCTCCTGTGTAGTCATATAGAAAAAAGTATGGAGAAAATGCATTTTACATTTCCGAAACCGTACATTTCTGGTTTTTTTCCGTTTGTAAATGTTGAAGAACATCAAAAACGCGTGATATATCACCTGACTAGTTTTTACCCAATACCAAAGGCCGCATTTATAAGACGCCCAGGCATAAATCTTTACTACATAGAGTTGTTTCGACGTTTATATTTTCTTTTTAAGGTCATTCATCAGTGGGTTCACTGGTGCCAGTTTTACGATTCTGTGGAAAGGAATTACGGAATCTGTAATGTGGACTGAAAGAAGGTAGACAAAAGAATTAGTAACAGACCACTGTACACTTATGAGACTGGTAAATGAAATGACCTTTGTCTGTGAATCGGTACGATTTGTACACAAGAAAACCACAGCCATCAGCTCAATAGCAATATCAGTCACTAGTTTAAATCACTTGGTCTCAAAAAATGTGTTTGCAAAATTTGGGTATTTTCAAAACGACTTAACCCATGTAATGAGATGTTACTTCCTTGAACATCTGTTCCGGTACAATCACTTGCAACACAAGACTTCATCGTCATAATCAAAAATTATTGGCCAGAAACACTGAAAAAAATAGCGTTTATTCCATGAGCTGCCTGAAAACGGCGTCGTTATAAAGAAGTCATAAGCTGTCGCTGTCCTTCTCACGTACAGAAGCTCACATTAACGCTGGTTCAGTTCAGTGTTTTCATTAGCTCATTTTTATTTTCATATATACGTTTAACAAACAGTAAATGGAAAATGTATTCTCTTAGTAAATGTGATTTACGGCAGACAATTTCTTAAATAATGTAATTAAATATTTTTACTCATTTTCAAATTGACCAACTAGGATCACGAGACAACTTCAATTCCTCTTCTTTCTTTGTTGTTTTCTGTTTTTCCAGTACTCCTTCATCTTCTCCTTATGTTGTCTTTTCCTTCTTTTCCTTTCTTCTGTCCATGTTGTTCTTGAGTTATTATTTTTCCGCATTGTAAGCCTTCTAAATTTACTATTTTATTCTTGAAAAGATTTCTGTCTGTTACTTCCAATTTTTTTATGTTGATTTCTTTCTAAATCTTTCCTTGTTTCTATAACCCATGCGATTGTCGCTTTCTTCTTACAGAAAGACAGGAATATTAGTTTCGTGTTTTATTAAATAATATTTCATAGCTTAGCACAGTAGTGTATTTAATACTTGGTGAGACGTAATTGTTCTTGAATCCATATATATTCTATGTATGTTCCACATCTCCTTCTAAACCACAGAACCAATTTCAACCAAACTTGGTACACATACCACTTACTGTTTGGAAAATATCGCTGTCGCGGTAAGAACCACCTACTTTTCACAGGGGTCGGGGTGGGAGTTTGAAAGCAGTGTATGTAACGCCTCCAAGTGGACTTAGAAATTTCTTTACAAAATCGTAGTTTATGAAGACGGCATTGGACACTGACAAATTATTAGTAACATCATTTTTCCCAAACATGAATTGTAATTGTATGAAAATCAAAGGAGGGATATGATTGATCTAGTATCAGTGAACTCTATAATATATAACATCGTGATGAACGATAAAAAGCTACTATCGACTATTGTTCTCTTCCCTTAAATATCTAGAGCCAAGCATGCTTTAATCCACTAGCGTAATTTCATTAGTTGAATAATAATTAATTCAGGTAATAACTTGTTTTATTTCAAGGAGTTAGACACTGTATCCTATTGATAAATGATAATCAGAAACTCTTTGTAAGTCATCAGAATTTGGTAGCATTACGTTGACTAGAACATTCGATGAGACGCCAACTGCCACACATCGAGCCCTATTAAAGTATAAATCTTTTTCTAAATGTAAATTTACTTTTTATGCAGCAGATTATAATCAGATCTTTTCTAAGTCGATGCTCTTTCAGCACGGTAGTTTAAAATCTCCCGCGCGTGGTCAATTATTGACTTACTGCTAACGATATATTTTACGCTCGGGCAGGAATAGCTGCATAATAATTACACAGAGTTTTCATTGTAACTTTCAATGAAAATAATTAGTTGAGGAATCATGTCAAACTTTAGTAGTTATGTGTCTAAATGAAGCCAAATTAGGTACTTTGAAATTACGTAACGGGACTGCTAATTATAAAGTTTCCGTCCTCCCGTATCGTAAATACAAATTCAAACGTTAGTCAAAGAAAATTTTGTTTCCACATTGTCATATTTCCGAAAATGTTACAAGTATCCCATGACGCTTGAATGCCCGGACTTCATTCATCCAGTATTTGAGGATGGGAGCACTTAGTGACTAGCAGCCAACTTAGAAACATAAACTGAAACATGTTAATTGACTCTTCCGTCGGTTTTTTGTAGACGAAAGTAAACTAGTGCTTTTCATTTATTATAATTTCATACCTTACGAGTCCTTCTCTCAGTGACAAACAGCACAAAAAGATGAAAGGAAAAGAGTTTATCGCTTACTACATTTTCGCTGTTCTTGCGGTAAAACCCTCACATCAGGAATGACGTTTTAACTTATTGCTTCTTCGCGACACATTTTGCAAACAGTATTCATATACACCGCTGAATGTACCAGAAACTTTATACCATTGTACAGCGCATAGTTCAGGAGATACGATGTCATGGATACTGAGCTGCGTAAAAATTAAACTGCAGGACGAAATTCGGTAGACATACAGGTAAAATATGTGTACAAATACGGGTGATCTATGGTAGATGTATGTGAAATATATCTGAAATGTTCGTATTCGAGCAAAACCACGGGTAGAAACCAGATTCTGAACCCCTGGAACGATTTCAGCCAAATCTGATTCACACACTATTTACAATCTGTAAACAAATGCTGTGGGGCCGACAACCAGCAGCCATCTATTGGGGTGAGCGTGATAACGTTGCCGCGCGAAGTGGCCGCGCGGTTAGAGGCGCCTTGTCACGGATTACGCGTCCCTCCCGCTGGAGGTTCGAGTCCTCCCTCGGGCATGGGTGTGTGTATTGTTTTTAGTGTAAGTTAGTGTAAGTAGTGTGTATGTCTAGGGACCGATGACTTCAGCAGTTTGGTCCCTTAGGAACCCACACACATTTGAACATTTTGTGATAACGTGGAGAGAGGAGGGGGATGAGGAAATGAACCGAGAGAGGGGGGGGGGAACTAGGAGATGGGCAGAAAGAGGGGAGTAGAGGAGATGGAGAAAGGAAAGAGGTGCAGATGGACTCAGACAGGAAAAGGAAGAGATAGGAGAGAGGAGTGGCAGGAGGACATGAACAGACAGAAGGGGGAGGATGAAATGGAGAGAGGAAGGAAAGAGGAGAAGATGAACAGGGAGAGGGGAGGAAGAGATGGACTGAGAAAGGTGGGAGGAAGATATTTAGTAACAGAAGACTAGAATTATCAAATACCAGGGTAACACCGGGTTTTCAGCTAGCACAAGAATGAAATGGGAACTTCGTAATTTGCTTTATCACCACTTTAAACTCTCTTGCGGGTTACCAAAGATTTTTGCGATTTAGTCGGTCCAAGTTAGTTAAAAATTCTTCCTTCAACTTCTTTTTTAGATCTTCTTTCGAGTTGATTGTAGTTTTCTCGATTCTTCTAACGAGCTCGTCTCGTAAATTCTCTATTAGAATAATGTTAGGTATAATTCTAAAGAAGCCATTCTTTACCCAGATATGATCGGGCCATAATTTTCCAAAAATACTTGAATTTAGAAATAATTCCAGATTTTTCTGAACTCTTATGCAAATTATGCATCACGATGTTGAGACGTCATTCCTTTTTTATTGGGCTGTCAATGAATGTAATCTTTCTGACCTCAGATAATGAAACCAGTATAATGAAACCAGTCCATCTGCCATGTTGTACTATAGGAGGAAAACAATTAGCTGACACCTCATCACTTGTTTTCGCTACACCATAGTTCTTCCATCTCTTGGAAAATGTTGAATTTGCTATCAGGAAATATAACATCATTCCACAACCCTGATGCTTTTTTAACGTGGCCCCTTGTGAACTAGAGCTTCGGTTCTCTCTTTTCCCGTGTGGGTTTTGTTGTATCCTTCTTCACCGATAACTCTGCGGACCGTTAATTCACTTACTTGCTAACCGCATTTTGGCGGCAGCTGAATTGCAATTTTAATTTCATTTAATGGGGGATTACGTTTAGTTTTTATTACGATCAGTCGCCTTTCTTATTCATTTATGAGTGCCTTTTTTGAGGGACTGATTCTGTGCGATCCTCCTCCTCAAACCCTCTTACAGTATGCTCAACCGTACTTCTCAGTGTAATCGGTAAATTAGCAATATCTCTGTGACTGCGACGCTTTACGTGGTGAAGGATTAGTTGCCGCTGTTCGAACGTCGTGTAATTCCTTTGCATCCCAGTACGACCTTGTAAAAATGTACACCATGCATCCGGACGAAACAATAACAGCGAGGGGACAAAGAGAGAACAGACCGTATCATACTACAGCAAACGCGCTCTTATGCAACGAAACTCAAGTCACGCTCTTATGTGGCCTAGTATTAAAGATTTATTCCTTCACCAACAATCGAAATTAATTATTTAAGAAAATGTTTATTAATATTGTACAGTGATTCGATGACGCTTTAGCACTAATAGCAACCTTACAGCTGATCCAGTATATTTTTGTGTACGTATGGTACTTTATCACTCAATTGACCCTGAAAAGTATTAAATACTGTGACTGATCGAATATTGCTGACAATCTGTGAATCGGTCTGCATGCGACAGCATGTGCTGCCTAATACGTTCCAAAATGATGCGTATAAAAATAGGATTTTTCCGGGGTTCACAGCTCTAGCTCTCTTGCTGCTGATAGAAATGCTGTGGATAGCCCTGTGGATTGGGATCATTTGTATACCCAACAAAAGGATCGTCTTACTGTAACTGTGCTACAGTACAGGGTCAAAGTTTGGATATTACACACTTCCTCCAGCTCAGGAAAATGGAGCAAATCAGTTGGTTCTTTCTGAAATAGATTTGGTCTATGGTGCGCCTTAAGGGACTTGTCGATGCACCACTTAGTTCATGGGCAGCTGCTGAGAAAATCGGAAAAACACGGTGTTCGGGTACCAAAACGAAGCTGAAGATTCCCAAGACTGTTATGCTCAGCAAATGGCTGTAATTTTTACAATATATTCGTGGGATCGTGATCTCGATTAACCTTGAAAATTTTTTTGATATCTTTATCCGTTTCTGAAACACCGAAGTTCAAGGCTACCCCATTGGTGCCGTAAAATACGCACGTAAAATCCGGTATGAGGCGAAAACGTAGTTTATAAAGTGACGTAGCACAGGGAAAAATACTGTAAAGTGTCTCTCTTATCATCAGAAGATTTCTGGGAAGCCCCTGTTGTGTACTTAAAGTATGGTCTGAGGTGTAAAATTGTATAGTTTATTGTTATTTCAATTTCACATAATGAAACTACCAAAATTTTAATGGCCCACAGAGTTCCTTTCATGTGAGTGAGAAGCTCTGCTGTAGCAGGGAAAAGAAGGGAACTAGAGGAAAAATGCTCCAATCGGAGCATAGAAAAAGCGAATATGCTCCTGTTTATTAAAAGACTGAAAAGTGGAGTGCCAGCTGTTTTATTCTATCAGCACCTTTAAAGTTTTTCCCAACAAATTTTGGCATGGGAAAGTATTAGCGCTTTCTATGCTGAGCGAGAAGAAGACAGCGGCAGTGGAAAACAGACGGAAAAGTAATAAATACTGGAAGATAATAGACAGTGGTTGTGATGCAGAAGGAGACAACGGCAGTGTGAGAGAAGAGAGGGACACAGTGGCAGTGGAACGTAGCTGACAGTGACAAAACAGTGCAAGGAAAAGAGTGAAGGAGAGAGTGCCACTGCGAGAGGAATAATTAGAAGGAGGAGGTGGAAGTGTGTGAGAGCCACTGATTATGAGCGACAGTGTCCATGACAATGACAAAGAGGAAGAGAGAGACAGTGACAGAAGAGACGGCATCAGTGGGAAGGAATGGATGAGATAGTAGCAGTAAGAGAGAGCAAGAGGGAGACAGTGACACCGAGAGAAATGTGTAGTAGTTGGACAGAACGAAGGCACCTGTGGCTGTGAGACGGGAGAGAGTGACAGATGGAGAGCCAAAAAGAGATCATGACAAAGAGTTGGGCTAAATGAGTGAGTAAGAATGAACAATTGGGAGTAGATGGCAGTGGGAGACTTACAGTGATGGACTAGTGGGTGTCAGCGAGTTACAGTTAGGGGAGGTTGTGGGAGTGTGGGGTGAAATGCATGCTAGAAAGTGGGCAAAAATGTTCGCTTCCCAAATTTTGGGAACATTTTTAAAGGCGCTGAGGAAGGTAGAAGGAGGCAGCTCATACCACACTTTTCAGTCAGAGTTTTATTAAAGAGGATCGTATTCGCTTTTTCTGTGCTCCGAGAGGAACATTCTTCCACTGGTGGTGTATTAGTCGCAGCGCTGCCGATCGTGCTTCACGCCCTGTTCTTTACGGGGTTTTACGACTGCAGCCAGATGGCGAAAGCTGCCGAGAACAGCCAGTGTTTGCACACCGAGTACCTCCGCCAGCCGCTACAAGGCGCTGGTATTCGCGCTGTCTTCTGCAAAGTGCTCCCGCCGCTTGTAGGCGCCAAAATTGCGTGTATTCTGAGTATAGTGTGCTATGAAAGTCAGGTTACGAGGAACCGTCGTTCTTGTACGAAATCGGAATATAGCGGCAACAGTAAAAAAAGCAATGTTCCTAGAATAGTACGATAATTATCGCGTGGTAAATTCCGCACACCTTGCAGACCCGAAAAAAATGGAAAAATATTGTCGAAACATTTCAAAAAATTGCTTGCTCAAGAAAATGTGTACATACAAAATGCAATAAACAATATTTGGAAGGCAGTACGTAGTTCATTTTTGCTTTATACAGTAACAGACAAGAATTAGTACATCCCTTTAGAGGTGTCCAATTCACTAAGATTTATTGTTGCAAAAGTGCGTATAGGGTACAGGAAATCATTACATTTACTGATCAATAGCACAAGTGCTTCTGAGGTACCAGGTATCGACCCATGCTGAAAAACCCATATCAGCGCGTGGTGTAGCCTTCACGGGCGGCAACGCAGTCGCCGATTCTGATATCCAGTCGATCGTACAGATGGCGGATACTATCCTGAGATATGCTATGCCTCCCACGTAAAAAAATAGTATTCCATTTGAATCCATAGACGTATCACGCCACTGTGCTGAACAGATATTTGAACGTCGTGCAGGGGCAGTTGAATTTAGTGAAACTAAATTTCTAATTGTTATTGTTTATAGGTTCCCTAACTCTGACTTCAGAGCATATCTGTTCAAGCTAGAGAGTGTTCTTGATTCACTTTATAGGAAGTACCAGAAGTTAGTTATATGTGTTGACTTCAATAAAAATTTTCTATATGATTGTTCAAGAACGCCGGCCGAGGTGGCCAAGCGGCTCTAGGCGCTACAGTCTGGAACCACGCGACCGCTACGGTCGGAGGTTCGAATCCTGCCTCTGGCCTGGATGTGTGTGATGTCCTTAAGTTAGTTAGGTTTAAGTAGTTCTAAGTTCTAGCGGACTGATGACCTCAGACGTTTAGTCCCATAGTGCTCAGAGCCATTTGAACCATTTTTTGTTCAAGAAAAAGGATGTTGGGAGATCTCCTAAATTCATATGATCTGATGCAAACTGTATTTTGTCCAGCTAGGGTCAGGGGGACAATAGCACAGCCATAGACAATATTTTTATTCATTCTTCATTACTAGATGGGCATTCTGTTTTAATTAATGTTTTTGGCTCATTCGTAACTTAATCGGGACCACACAATGAAATATAGTAATAAATTTACATAAATTTATGGTTTACAAACACTCGGCGCTTGAGCATAGCATTTTCGTTACAGGTCCGTTCATGTATTTTTAACCGTGTTTCTTCGCTCTGTGATTTCTCTTAAAATTCTTGTTACCATTCTGATAATTATTATTACCGTTGTAATTGTTGTTGTAGTTGCACTGTCTCTTATTTGTATTACCGCCAGTAGAATAAGAAGCGTTAAAATTGCTGTTTGTGCTGTGTTGAGTATGTTGGTTGTGTTGTGTATATACATTTGCCATTTAAAGTGGTTGATTCTATTGGCTTGCGTGTCCGACCGCAGCCGGCGCGCCGGAATTGGGTTGGCTACCCTGTGTAGCAAATGGCGCTGGTCTAAACATTGTAGCAACTGTTTTGCCTTACGCAACGCTGGTCCTCGTAAAGCATATCAACAGAATCGAGAACTGTGAGAAAATTCTCTTCGTCGTTATCTGGGATGTGAATAAGTTTTTCTTTGATATTAAATGGCAGTCCTGCCTTCAATGTGCAGAGGATGTCACGCGTTGGAACAGGCTCGTCAAGCAAATGTCCCATATTTAAATATTTTTCAAAATACCAGCGCAAATTGCCGTGCCTAGGATTGAATGGTTCAGGATCGACAATCTGCCTGTGAAGTCCTTCCTGAACAGATTGTGACCAAAATTTAGATAAAAAGGCTCTCTCAAATTGTTCGTACGTGACGCATCTGTCGGCTTCAATTATACGCCCATACCGCTGCGTCGCCTTGGATATAACCGACAACTTAAGATATCGTCTTACGGTCACGCCACGTACGAGGAAATGCACTTCCGAAGGCTTTAAGAAAGATGTCATTATATATGGTTCTTTTTTCAGGTATAAATGGCTGCTGTGTTTTATAAGGCTCTCCTCTTCCTTTGCATTATAGTAATGTTTCGTTTCAGAATGATTACTGTAAGGTTCAACTGGCGAATGACAAGGAAGATGTTGATAATTATAACGACTGCAATGCAGTGTATCATGTCGAGGTGCGTACTGTTGCTGTGAGTACGTAGTGTGAGGTGTGTACGCGTCATAAATGTACTTGTATTCATTGCCAAACTGTGTGTTTTGGTTGCTATTACCGTCATTGCACATCTGGTTGTACGTAATTGTCAAACTGTTTCGACTGTACAGCGGCAGCTTGTATTGCTTCATTGATTACGTGTTTATTGTCATTTACTTATTCCGCGACAGTGTCGTGGACAACAGCAGGCAATTTTTCTTGTAAGCACTCGTCAAAATTGTCTCTTTTCTCAATCCAACTGCGAAAGTCTCTATTGGTGCATGGAAATTGGTTGTCAGTGCGTAGTCTTACTTTATCAGAAAACTGTTTGTCAATTGTGTTAACCTTGTTTTCGACATCGACAATACGCGTTTTTATATCATCATGCACTTTCCGGATATGGTTTAATCTGAGTAACTACAGATTCGCTTGTTTTACCGAGATTGTTTACTTGTGCTTGGATATCTGTCACATGTTTATCTGTATTTTCTTGTTGTAATGAAAGCTCTGAAAATTTCGCGGTGAGGTCGTACACTTGTCCAGTCAGTCTATTATTTATCTCATCAACACGGCTACACAAAGTGTCGTTTGACGTTTTAAGCGCAGTTAAATCTGATTTAATTTCATAATGTCGTTTTTTTTATCTCATCAAGAGCTGTTTTCAAGTGGCGCGTATAGACGTCATCTGTTGGTCGATACATACGTCAATGTCCTGTTTATGTTGTGTCATTTGTTTCATAATAGCATCGAACATACTGGCAGTACTAGTGATGTGCAACTATTCCTCTCCCGCCACTTCGTTAGACATGACGGCAGACATCAAAAAGGGTTAGAAACTTCGTTTAGGCATATTACTGGTAGACTGTCTATTTTCTAAATTTCCGTCACCAGAATAGTCAATAATATGTCGCCCGTTAGTATGCGAGTCAACCATAAGGTCACTTATTTAATGGCACGTCAAAGTCGATTTGCGTAGCTATGCGGGGTAGCCGCGCGGTCTAGGGCGTCTTGCCACGGTACGGGCGGCTGCCCCCGTCAGAAGTTCGAGTCCTCCCTCGAGTTGGCCTATGGGTGTGTGTGCTGTCCTTAGCGTATGTCAGTTTAAGTTAGGTGAAGTCGTGTGTAGGCTTAGGGACCTATGACCTCAGCAGTTTGGTCCCTTAAGACTTCACACACATTTTCGAATTGCGTCTGTGTTTCCAGTCTCTGGTTCTCCAGCTTTGCTAATTGTTTCCTGGTCAGTACCATGCCACACGTAATATATGACACAATAAAAATTCAAACTCGTACGGGTAATCAGAATAAATGTAAAAATTAATATCGTTGCGCGACAATGTCTGAACAAGAAAATTAATTGTCGTAAGTAATGGTGGAATTTTGATCACTAATGGCTGCATGCCATTTTACGTCGCACAGAAATAAAGTCGGCGATATTGTGACCCGATAAAACAGTACTGCTGCACTGCATGAACAATCAAAATAATTTTGGAAACCGCGATGTAGTTTAAAATCACTGCTACAGAAACGGAAAATTGTGATAGATCTACCAAGCAAGCTACGATAATACAAAGCGCTTGGGCAAGATTGCTGATGTAAAGATGCGGTGCCTTACCTTGTGTCCGCGAATGCAGCGCAATTTGAGATGTTGACATAGAATCCAGTAATTAGTCTTGCTTCAATGTATTCCGGTCTCGTATCCGTTGTAGTCTGCAACAAACATGTAACAAAAGGAAGACAGTACAGTACATTTAACAATGCGTCCAGACACGAATCGCTAATTTAATAAACTTTTTTGGCTCATTCGTAACTGGACGGAAACAATACAATAAATTATAGTAATGAATATTAAATAGAAATCAATTAAATTTACGGATTGGTAAAACATGTTTCATACAAACTCTCGGCGCTTGAGCATGGCTTTTTCTGTTAAAGGTTCGTTCATGTATTTTTTAAGCGTGTTTCTTCTCTCTTTGTTTTCGTAATCGGACTTAGTTATCAAACAGCACCCGAAGGCGACGGTGGATCTAGCTGGACTACATTTTGCTTAAAAGTGCGAAATCTTTTGCCATGCCAAGTCACCCAACAATCTTACAATGACTAGAAGCAAAATAAAACATACATAGGTTAGCAATTACAATGTATTCTAAAGTAAAAACACAATTTGAAATTTGTACACTTACATTGTGACTTGAATTATGCAATTACGAGTGCCGTTTGGTCGCAACTTGTGAATAAAATAATGAAATAAAGCAGCATTAATGGCGGTGTGCCACATACGTCCGATCTGAACAATACTTAGAAAACAAAAGGCGATTCTTAGTCAGATCAGATGACGATAAATCTTCAAATGTTTCCAGCGGCTGCAGACAATATTTGTACAGCCGTGGACTATATCAATGGCTTAAATTATTTATTTCATTACTTATAATTACGTTTTCTGCTAAGAAAATCTCAGCATGCAAATGTGCCACTAAACTATCAGTAAAAGTGCGAATGACCTTTCAGATGACGATACACAAATTTTAACACTAAAAGGCTTCCGTACTTAAACAAACGCCTCATATAATTACAAACTATGTGGGAGAGCTAATCCAACAGCAATAAAGAGTTTTTTAAACCTCGTCAAGAAACAAGAGTGGCAGGATTTTTATAGTGTCGATAACATAGATGACAAATATAATGCTTTCCTTAACACATTTCTCAAGCTCTTTGAGAGCTGCTTTCCATTAGAACCTTCTAAACTGGGTACTAACAGTAAAAGGCAGCCAGGTGGCTGACTAGTGGGATATGGGTATCATGTAGAACAAAGCGGGAATTATATCAAAATGTTAGAAGTAGTCACAATCAAGCTAGAGTAGCCCATTACAAACAGTATTGTAAAGTGCTTAAAATGTTATTTGAAAGGCAAAGAGTATGTAGTATGCAAATAGAATAGCTAATTCACAGGACAAAATTAAAACCATATGGTCTGTTGTGAAGGAAGTGTCTGGTCAGCAGCACAAGGTCGATGATATAAAGTCAGTTCGTAGTAAAAATATTTCTGTTACTGATAAACCAGACATATGTACAGAATTCAACAATAATTTTCTGAGCATTGCTAGTTAATTAAATAAAAAATTGGTTTCTACAGGGAATCATATAACTCTCTTGACAAATACCTTTCTGAGATTGATGTCTGAAAGACTCCTCTGTGATACAGACAAGGGGGAGATTATGTCAATAATCCAGTCACTGAAAACTGAGGACTCTCATGGATATGATGGAGTGCCTAGCAGAATATTAAAGTACTGTGCTGCATATGTTAGCCCTGTATTTGACGATATTTGTAATTTTTCCTTTATGAATGGTCAGTTTCCTGAACGATTAAAGTACTCAGAAGTAAAGCCGCTTTATAAAAAGGGAGAAAGTAATAATGTAGACAATTTTAGACCTGTTTCTATGCTATCAGTGTGTGCTACAGTTACTGAAAATGCTGTATATGTAAGGATAATTGATCATTTTATACCACACGATTTGCTATCAAATGTACATTTCGGCTTTAGAAGTCGTTTAAAACAACTGAAAATGCTATAATCTCTTTTCTCTGTGAGGTACTGGGATGGGTTAAACAAAAAGTTTTGAAAAAGTATTGCTCTAGAAGTTGGAACATTACGGAATACGGGGAGTAGCTTACAATTGGTTCACCTCTTACTTTAGCAACAGACAGCAAAAGCTCATTATTTACAGTGTTGAGAATGGCTGTGATGGAGGGTATGAGTGGGGTACAGTCACGTGGGGAAGGGGGGAGGGGGGTGCTCCAGGGATCAGCAATGGGGCCACTCCTGTTCCTTATTGGTATAAATGTTATGCCCTCTAGTATTACGGGTAACTAAAATATTTCTGTTTGCTGATGACACGAGCTTGGTAATAAAGGATATTGTGTGCAACATTGGCTCGGTTTCAAATAGTGCAGTTCATGAAATAAGTTCTTGTGTTGTAAAAAATAAACTAATGCTAAATCACAGTAAGACTCAGTTTATAACTCACAATTCAACAAAATCGGACGTTTTAATTTCACAGAATGACCATATGATTAGTGCAACTGAACAGTTCCAATTTCTAGGTGTTCATACAGATAGTAATCTGTCGTGGAGAGCCCACGTTCAGGATCTTGTTCAAAGACTTAATATTGAGATTTTTACTATTCGAACCGTATCTGAACTGAGTGATTGTTCGACACAAAAATTAGTCTACTTTGCTTATTTTTATTCGCTTATGTCGTATGGTATTATATTTTGGGGTAACTCTTCCCATTCTAAAAGGCCATTTTTGGCTCACAAACGGGCGGTTCGAGCAATAAGTGGCGTAAGTTCACGGAACTCTTGTTGACCCCTGTTCACGAGTCTGGGTATTTTGACATTAGCCTCTCAATATAAATGTTCCTTACTGTCATTTCTTGTTAACAATATTAGCTTATTCCCAAGAATAAGCAGCTTTCACTCAGTTAATACTCGGCAGAAATCAAACCTGCATTTGGATCGGACTTCCCCAACTATTGTCCAGAAAGGTGTGCAGTATACTGCTGCATACAAGCTAACTAGAATACAAGAATCGTCGCAATAATCCACAGGCTTTCAAATCGAAACTGAAGAGTTTCCTCATGGATCACTCCTTCTATTCTGTCGAGGAGTTCCTTGAAAGATTAAGCTGATTCTTGTTGTATTGTTGATTGTGTTTACTTAAACGTACGGCTTGACTTTTTCGGGATCATAAATATTTTGTTTCTATCTGTTATTACTTTTATGTTGTAGTTTCATGTACTCACACGTTCCATGACCTTGGAGATTTTCTCCTCAGTTTGTTCCAGGGAACTTGGCGTGTAAATAAAAAATAAATAAAAAAGCTTCATCGACCTGTTCAGTACTACTGTAAGACCTGCTGGCTGACGACTCCCACGAGTAATTTCTCGTCCATGGTATCCTACACGTGCTCGACTAGAGACAAGTCATGGCCAGGGAATTTTGTGTATGTCCTGCAGAGCACGTTACGTTTCGCGGGTAATGTGTGGGCCAGCATTATCCTGTAGGGACAACACTTCACTTTCTTGTTGCAAGAACGGCAAAAGAACGGGCCTAACAACGTCCTGCATGTACCGAGTGCTGGTTAGCGTCCGGTCCAGAAACATCAACGGTGACGTAGCGTTGTAGCTTGTTGCACCCCAGACCATAAGGCCTGAGATGGGGTCAGAGTGTCTTGGATGAATGCACTCTAAGAGACAGCGCCCACCAGGTCTACGTTGTAGACGTAAACGACTGCTATCACTTGCGTGCAGGCGGAATCTGCTTTCATCGCGGAAGACCACGGCTCACCATTCCATCTTCCAAGGGATGCTCTGACGGCACCAGTCGCGCGGGGCACCTCGATGCTGTGGCGGGAGTGGAAGACGGCCAAGAGATGTGCATGCTCGTAGTCCCGTTGCTAGTAATTGGTTCGTAACGGTTCATGTTGACACGTCTGGGCTCACAGGCCTTCTTACCTGTGATGTGGTGATGTACGATCTGCCGCCACTGCTGCCCTTACAATACGACAATCCTGGCGGGCATCTGTGCTGCATAGACGTCCAAAACCTCGTCTACAGGTGTGAGAATATTCATGTGGCCACTGATACCTGAATCGTTGCACAACTGACGCAGCACGTCCAACTTGTGGGGCGTTCTCCGAAACGATCATCCCGCAACTCGGAATGCCACAATTAGACCCCTTTCAAAATCGCTCAGTTGGTTGCAGGAAGCAATAGTGCGTCTCCGCGGCACGATTGCTTGCTTGCTTTATACGTCTGAACCACACTAAGTCTTCTGGATGTGAGCGTTCCCTATTAAAGGGTAGACACAGATGGCGATATGGTAGCTATCCCACTTTGCTATCAGCCAACAATGACACTGAAACCATTATCACTACATCTGGTGTCATCAGCCGTCATCAGATGAAAATCGAAGTCGTTTTTCCAGGTGCACTAATTTTACTCTGTGATGTATTTTGGAGTATGGTTTCGTTCTCTAAGCTAAATAACAAACAAAACTACATTATCTAATCAAAAGTGTCTGAATACCCCTAAGTGCTGTTCGATCAGGCACCAGATCTCAAGGAAGCAGATACCCCAATGTAAAAGGATGCATTCAGTCTTGTGTTGTCTTTAGCCAAGCACTAAAGCAGAATCGGTTGATCTGGAGAGGTCAATGATCACTAATGTCATAGAATGTCACATGAGTAACAAATCCATTAGGAACATTTCAATCCTTCTAAAGCAGCGTAAGTCGACGGTGAAAAAATACGAAGAAACAACCGCAGCTAAACCAAGATCGGGAAGACCTGATGTACTGATGGAAAAGGACCATTGCGGACTGCGTGGGGTGGTTGTAGAAAATTGCATGAAATGAACGGAAGCAATCATTCATGAGTTGTACAGTGCTACCAGCAGTCGAGCTATCGTAATGACCTCATGCAAATTCGTTCAAGCTGGTTGGAGGGACCTGCCCGTAATGGTCCAAACGTTCTCAGTTGGGAGAAATATGGCGACCTTCTGGCCAAGATAACCAGTAGAGACTCCTGCCGTGTGCGGACGGGCATTATCTTGCTGAAATGTAAGCCCAGGATGCCTTGTCATGAAGGGGAAGAAAAGACGGCGTAGAATATCGTCGATGTACCGTTGTGCTGTAAGGGTGCAGAGGATGGCATTCAAGGATGTCCTACTGCGAAATGAAATGGCACCCTAGGCCATCACTCCAGGTTGTCTAGGGAACCTCCGGACGTTTCTTCGATAGTCATCAGGGCTCAATTCGGGGCAGGACTCGTCACCCCTGCAAACGGTCTTACTGCTGTGCAGGGGCCAATGCTCGACGCCCCCTTTTTGCGAACCGCGTATTAATGGTCTCCGTGGTCACGGAAGTACCAGTTACACGTCGGATCGACGATAATGATGAATCCGGGGTTCTGAATGCCTCTATGACGATTGTTTGGTCCTCACGTTCAGTCGTCTCTCTAAGTCGGTCACTTCCTTCTTGACGCTGTTTTCGGCCATGGTTCACCCATTCCCGCCAACATAGTGGAATAGTGGCATCACTCGTATTCAAATGTCGAGCTATTAACTGATTACTCCAATCGGCTTCTTTGAACCCAACTGTATGTCCTCTGTAATCTTGTCATCTGCATACATTGTTCTCGCGTCAGTCTGTGAAGCCTACTTCCTGTCCAACTGAGTACACGAAATGAAATTTGCAAATACTTTATGCCCTGGTATCGACATGACCCTCGTTTACTATCCTTGTCGTCTGCCCGGTGAAACGAAACTACACTGCAGCATCACGCATTTATCCATAGGCCGCCGAAGTTTACAGTTTTGCATTCTCCGTCGATACGAGTTGTTACCCACTTGCATAACTATTTCGTCGTGCTCGGCTTTTCTTATGTAGTAGACCTACTAAAACATTTAGAGTTGGCTACTTCTGCGATAGTTATAACTGCCAAATTTCAGGATATACACTCCTGGAAATGGAAAAAAGAACACATTGACACTGGTGTGTCAGACCCACCATACTTGATCCGGACACTGCGAGAGGGCTGTACAAGCAATGATCACACGCACGGCGCAGCGGACACACCAGGAACCGTGGTGTTGGCCGTCGAATGGCGCTAGCTGCGCAGCATTTGTGCACCGCCGCTGTCAGTGTCAGCCAGTTTGCCGTGGCATACGGAGCTCCATCGCAGTCTTTAACACTGGTAGCATGCCGCGACAGCGTGGACGTGAACCGTATGTGCAGTTGACGGACTTTGAGCGAGGGCGTATAGTGGGCATGCGGGAGGCCGGGTGGACGTACCGCCGAATTGCTCAACACGTGGGGCGTGAGGTCTCCACAGTACATCGATGTTGTCGCCAGTGGTCGGCGGAAGGTGCACGTGCCCGTCGACCTGGGACCGGACCGCAGCGACGCACGGATGCACGCCAAGACCGTAGGATCCTACGCAGTGCCGTAGGGGACCGCACCGCCACTTCCCAGCAAATTAGGGACACTGTTGCTCCTGGGGTATCGGCGAGGACCATTCGCAACCGTCTCCATGAAGCTGGGCTACGGTCCCGCACACCGTTAGGCCGTCTTCCGCTCACGCCCCAACATCGTGCAGCCCGCCTCCAGTGGTGTCGCGACAGGCGTGAATGGAGGGACGAATGGAGACGTGTCGTCTTCAGCGATGAGAGTCGATTCTGCCTTGGTGCCAATGATGGTCGTATGCGTGTTTGGCGCCGTGCAGGTGAGCGCCACAATCAGGACTGCATACGATCGAGGCACACAGGGCCAACACCCGGCACCATGGTGTGGGGAGCGATCTCCTACACTGGCCGTACACCACTGGTGATCGTCGAGGGGACACTGAATAGTGCACGGTACATCCAAACCGTCATCGAACCCATCGTTCTACCATTCCTAGACCGGCAAGGGAACTTGCTGTTCCAACAGGACAATGCACGTCCGCATGTATCCCGTGCCACCCATCGTGCTCTAGAAGGTGTAAGTCAACTACCCTGGCCAGCAAGATCTCCGGATCTGTCCCCCATTGAGCATGTTTGGGACTGGATGAAGCGTCGTCTCACGCGGTCTGCACGTCCAGCACGAACGCTGGTCCAACTGAGGCGCCAGGTGGAAATGGCATGGCAAGCCGTTCCACAGGACTACATCCAGCATCTCTACGATCGTCTCCATGGGAGAATAGCAGCCTGCATTGCTGCGAAAGGTGGATATACACTGTACTAGTGCCGACATTGTGCATGCTCTGTTGCCTGTGTCTATGTGCCTGTGGTTCTGTCAGTGTGATCATGTGATGTATCTGACCCCAGGAATGTGTCAATAAAGTTTCCCCTTCCTGGGACAATGAATTCACGGTGTTCTTATTTCAATTTCCAGGAGTGTATAATTCATTAAGTTAACAAATTTTGCAAATTTTCATTAATTAATATTCTGGGGTAACTTCTCAGTTAGGAAAAAAGTATTCATTGAACAAAAGAAAATAAATAGAATTATATGTGGAATCCACAGATACACATCTCGCAGTATCTCTTTAAGAAGCTGGGGATATTAAGCACAGCCCCACTGTACATTAATTCGCTTACGAAATTTGTTATGAACAATCCATCTCACTTCGAGAGTAACAGAGATTTTCACAATTACAACACCAGAAGGAAGAATGATCAGCGCTACCCGTTAATGAATATAACTCTAGCACAAGAGGGATGAAATACGCAGCTATAAAAATGCTTGAGAAATTACCCACGGAAACAAAATATCTGACAGATAGCAAAAGCGTTTTCAAATATAGATTAAAGATATTTCTCCTTAACACCTCCTTCTATATCATAGACGAATTCTTGAGTAGAGATAATTTTAAAGAAAAAACTGTAAATGGGTAGCATATATACATGTAAATATTGTTTTTTAATGTTTTTAGTTCTATATAAGTATTCTACGTTTGTTCTGTTGACACATTCCAATCTAATAACGTTTATCGTGAATTTCATCTATGGAACGAGTAACTAATTCTTATTTCTACACATACAGAGGGACTTTTCGAAGTGCATGGAGAATCAAACGATGTACAGATAATACCGAAAAGAAACGATGTTTAAGCGTCATTTTTCTTGCAAAGCAATATTTACTGAGCTATCAACATTTTCAGGTGATTGAGTACAACAGCCAGTCACTCAGCTGGTTGTTGTATTTCTTCAAGTAATTCAATTCACAGACACAGAGCTAAACCAGTACTAACACAGATAAATTAATATCACCACTTTTATGTACCTCACTAACGACAGATCGTAAGACTGAAACTAATTCCTAAGTAAAATGATCATGATCTCAGTAGATTCAGTGGCTGCCAGCACATTTCTTCCTGATTACATATTTCAATGCAACGCTTCATGGGGCATAAGATATACATGAAATATATTCGCAGTTGCAAATAAGAACAACCTTGAGGTGTGTAAAGGACTGACAACGAAAATTCGCGCCGGACCGGTACTCGAACCCGGATTTCCCGCTTTACGAGAGCGATCGCCTTAATCGCTTTGGCTAACCGTGCACGACTCACGACTAGATCCAAACTTCCATACATCGTCGTTCCTGGTTCAGAATCTGTACTTGCACACACATTATGTAAGTCCTGTACAAGGGAGGACATTTTAAATGAAAGTCGCTGCCTAGTGTATCTGAATAAATACACTACTGGCCATTAAAATTCCTAAACCACGAAGATCACGTGATACAGACGCGAAATTCAACCGACAGGAAGAAGATGCTGTGATATGCAAATGATTAGCTTTTCAGAGCATTCACACAAGGTTGGCGCCGGTGGCGACACCTACAACGTGCTGACATGAGGAAAGTTTCCAACCGATTTCTCATACACAAACAGCAGTTGACCGGCGTTGCCTGGTGAAACGTTGTTGTGATGCCTCGTGTAAGGAGGAGAAATGCGTACCAACACGTTTCGGATTGTAGCCTATCGCGGTTGCGGTTTATCGTATCGCGACATTGCCGCTCGCGTTGGTTGAGATCCAATGACTGTCAGCAGAATATGGAATCGGTGGGTTCAGGACGGTAATACGGAACGCCGTGATGGATCCCAACGGCCTCGTATCACTAGCAGTCGAGATGACAGGCATCTTATCCGCATGGCTGTAACGGATCGTGCAGCCACGTCTCGATTCCTGAGTCAACATATGGGGACGTTTTCAAGACAACAATCATCTGCACGAACAGTTCGACGACGTTTGCAGCAGCATGGACTATTAGCTTGGAGCCGGTCGGAGTGGCCGTGCGGTTCTAGGCGCTGCAGTCTGGAACCGAGCGACCGCTACGGTCGCAGGTTCGAATCCTGCCTCGGGCATGGATGTGTGTGTGAAGTTAACTTCTGAGGTCATCAGTCGCCTAGAACTTAGAACTAATTAAACCTAACTAACCTAAGGACATCACACACATCCATGCCCGAGGCAGGATTCGAACCTGCGACCATAGCGGTCACGCGGTTCCAGACTGTAACGCCCAGAACCGCACGGCCACTCCGGCCGGCCGCTGGCGTATCGCCCGGCGTGATGGTATGGGGTGCCATTGGTTACACGTCTCGGTCACCTCTTGTTCGCACTGACGGCACTTTGAACAGTGGACGTTACATTTCAGATGTGTTACGACCTGTGGCTCTACCCTTCATTCGATCCCTGCGAAACCCTACATTTCAGCAAGATAATGCACGACCGCATGTTGCAGGTCTGTACGGGCCTTTCTGGGTACAGAAAATGTTCGACTGCTGCCCTGGCCAGCACGTTCTCCAGATCTCTCACCAATTGAAAACGTCTGGTCAATGGTGGCCGAGCAACTGGCTCGTCACAATACGCCAGTCACTACTCCTGATTAACTGTGATATCGTGTTGAAGCTGCATGGGCAGCTGTACCTGTACGCGCCATCCAAGCTCTGTTTGACTCAATGCCCAGGCTCGTCAAGGCCGTTATTACGGCCAGAGGTGGTTGTTCTGAATACTGATTACTCAGGCTCTATGCGCCCACATTGCGTGAAAATGTAATCACATGTCAGTTCTAGTATAATAAATTTGTCCAATGAATACCCGTTTATCATCTGCATTTCTTCTTGGTGTAGCAATTTTAATGGCCAGTAGTTTATGATAGTGTAGAGCCTGTGTTAATAAGAAAAATGATTCAATGAAGAAGAGGCACTGCGGTGACAGGGTCTGGCCGTGATTCGTGCACAGATAGCCAAAGTGGTTAAGGTAACCGCTCGATTGTAGCACGAGACCATGGCTCGAGTGCCGGTCCGACACCAGTTTTCACTGTCGTCATTCCATTACGCAGCTGACGGTTGTTCGTATTCACAACTGCCAACACGTTTTACGTATTTCATAAAGGCTGTAGTCACCACGGCCTGTTCCTTCTGACATGTGTGCAAGTCCGAAGAAGCATTGCCTCGTTCTTCCTGAGAACACAGGCGTTGCAATATTGTATTTACCAGCCAATACCAGACAGCGACTTTCAATTAAAGTGTCCTCCTCTGTACGGGAATTGCATGATATAGTTCGAGTACAGGCTATGACGCAGGAACGACGACATATCGAAGTCTTTGTCTGGCCGTGAGGAGAGCACACGTGCAAAGCGGCAAATCTGAACCCGAGTCTCGGTATTGGAAAGAAGTTTCGCTGTCGTCATTCCCTCATACACCTGATGGTTGTTCCTATTCGTAACTGAGAATTTCGTAACGGCTGTAGAAGCAGCAGTGGCTATTACTTCGGAGATGAATGCATATCCGAAGGAACGAAGCATCATTCTTCTCAGCAACACAAGCAGTGCAGTATAGCATTCGTGGGACATCCCTTCCTGCTTTGTAATTGCTTGCACACGTTCTTGCATATTATTTACAATTTTTGTCGTATACTCAAGGCCAATAAATTCTCATTCATCTTTCAGCATTTTTCTAAGAGCTTTTACTTCTAGTTGATTGTAATTCACCTGACCTTTGTTGATTGTAATTCACCTGGCCCGTCCCATCTTCATAGGGTGTTTCGGTAAGAGCGTCCAAAAATCTAACAGAACATAAAGAATGCTCCACTGAACAATTTGAGATAGGGAACCTGGGGTCGGAGAAGCGAGCTTAAGAAGATATGGAAGTAAATTTTTCTACCGCTTTGTCTAACATTACTGTTTTTCAGCTTATTTGCAACTAACATGCGTACAAGTTTACATGTACTGTGATGTTTATTTAGATGATCACTCGTTATTTCCTGTAAGGAGACAAGGAGGACGAGCCTGATTACTAGGAAGTCATGATGCAGGTTTTATTTACTTTACTTGTCCATAAGATGGCTCTGTTGTTTCTTATTTACATTTTCCCATGACAGAACGTACCATGAATCAACGACAGACCCATTCATTACTCAATGTTATTCAGAGACGTACAGCACAATACGATGCAGCAGTACCGGTACAGTTTCGCAGAACTCACTGATATGGGGAAGTCCTTTGCAATGCTCTAGCTGCTGAAAGGGTGTACAGGGAACTATGTCCTAACAGGCAGCATCCGTCACGACGCAAGCGTTTAATTCTGTCGATCGACGAATGTGGGAGACTGGTTCATTGGAAAGAAAAGTCGGGGGACCTGGCAACATAAGGCCACACCAGCGATATTTGTCAGCGTGCGTCAGACTCTAGTTCGACGACGTCATGCTTTCATTGAGGTTGATGGCCGTCAGTTACAGTACATTTTGTAAGATACAGTACAAATGGTACATTCATTGTGTCAATGACGGTATTTACAGTAACTGCAACTAAGGCAAATAAAAAAGTACACAGTAATGTGATTTAATTCCTACTACCTCCTTAATCTGGGTTCTCCGACCCCAGTTTCCCTACGCCAAATTGTTCAGCGGAGCGTCCTCTATGTCCTGTTACATTTTTGCATGCTCTGACAGAAACATCCCGTATACTACTGAACGGCTAATCCGGTTCATGGTACACTCCCCAGCTGCATGTTGCCTATCTAACGGCAACTAAGATGTTGTTTGCAGTACTTCATATAATTTCTGGCCAATTTTAAAAATTTAAAATGATTTTATAATGTACTCATTAAGAGGTATAATCTGATGCTAAACGTTTAACATAATAAGACGAGTGATATAGTCAGAAACTGTGTATACGTCTTGAGGCAACATAACTCACGACGTACATATTACCCAGACTATACTCATCCACTATTTGAGAGTGAGAGCACTTAGCAATTCCAACAAACATTAGACATAATTTCAAACCTTTTCTAATCTTTTCTGCTCTTACATGTGGCGTGTGTCGCGCACGTCATCAGGCGCCAACGCCACCCTGCAACACATCTCTGCCAGGCGGGCTGCAGCAAGGTCAGCCCCTGCGACAAAACGATTGCGCAATACAGCGAGGCAACAAATTTCAGCCCGTACCGAAGAGGACCTTCGCGTAAAGTAGACACGAAAAACAGGTGGCGCGCACAATTGCGACGGGGGTCTTTCCTCCTGTGGATCTTCTGCTTCATCAATCGTGCCATATGCGACCAATCGAATGCAAGGATACCTCCGCCATGCGAGTATTTAGAACAATGCCAGCCTTTATCCACGCTTGTACTGCTCTGTTTGTGGACTCGTGGTTGGAATACACTCACATGCCACCTGCAAATACAGACGCACATCAGGAATTTAGTAAACGCTAAAAAAAACCAGGACTGGAGCCAAACATGCACTAGACTCAACACTACACTCCCCATTAATTTTCCAAGTACTAGAAGGCATTCCATCGGCTCACTGGCACTAACGCCATACCTCACTACTCGCTTCTCCACTATAACCATCTCTTACCTGATAACCTGAGGAAAGCTAACAAAAGCTAACCATTTTGAATTGTATCTCTCTGACATCTCCATACCTGATGACCCTCATTTTGATTATTCACTTTTCTCTACCATTAACAAACATGAAAATACCTCTGCCCCACCCCTGGCTCCCAGCTTCCTGTAGTTGGGCAACATACCACAAACAGAATGAAATACACCAATTACAACATACAATATACAACAAGTACTCCACAAAAAGCACAACACTTTCCCCACTACACGTTAAAGAATGCCTCCTTTTCTTTCTAATCACACTTGCAACCCTTTACACCACTATCCTACCACTCAACAACGGAAAAAAACCAAAATCCTGCTTTCTCTCAAACCACACAAACCTCCTACTGATACTTCCTCCTATTGCCCCAGTTGCCTCACCTCAAAGATCAGCAAGGTCTTCTAATCCTCCTCTCCTGACGCATTCGTCAACACCTGAACAGCACCACATCCTTCACGTTAACCACTGTGGCTTCTGTCCCAATTTCTCCTGTTATGACCAGCTCCTGCACCTCACCCATCTCCTATCCAACTAACTCAACTCCCATAAAATCGCCATTTTTGCCTCCCTCGACCTATAAAAAGCCTGTGACCATGTATGGCATTCGTTTTATTTTCAAATGCAGACCTACACCCTTCCATTTACCTACGTCCATCTTATTTTGCTTGGCCCTCCTTTGTCACTATTAACAATACCAATTCCTATATTTTCCGTGCCACTACAGGAGTGTCTGAAGGCTCTGTCCTCTCCCCTCTCTTCTACACTCCTGATATACCAAAACCATCCTCATCAGTCCACTTCCTTCAGTATGCTGTAACACTGCTTTCCTTGCCCTTTACCCACACTCCAGAAGTTTCAATGATCCCTCGAAATCCACCTCAATCAGTTTACCTCCTAGTGTAACCAGCGTCTCCTCCATATCAACCACTCCAAAACCCAAGCAATAATTATGGGACAAACCACCTGCACCTTCCACCTCCATGACTTCTACCTTACTATTCATGACCATCCTATCCAGTTAACTAATGCACTAGAATATCTTGGACTAACCCTCAACAGGCATCTAACGTGGAAACTTCAACTTCTAACCAATCAACAGGAAGCCCACAATAGACTAAAACTACTAACAGGCTGAACTTGAGATTACACCCCTCCACTATTCTCCACACCTACAAAACCATGATCTGACCCACCCTCTGCTATGCAAATAGTGCATGGGTCTCTACCTCACTGAAGTTCTATAATTCTCTCCAAATCTTCAAACACCATGCACTCCACCTTGCTTTCCACATCTGTTTACCTTCCCCTACATGGAAGCTCTACCATCTTATCAAATTCCTTTTTCTTGTCACTCAAATTGAACCCCTCTGCATCTCCTATAACATCCGCAAAACTAGATTCCTATAGCTGCAATGTCTCCCGTCTGATCACCAAACCTGGTATGCTGCGATGCCTTCACAAACACATCCATCCTCCCCTACAACTACTCACACTCCAAATCTTATCTCAATGCAACTTCGACAAACTACCAGACATTGAGATCTGCTCTGATATTTATCCCTCCTACCAACTTTAATTCTTATCCACCTACCTCACTCCACATCAGGTCCCCTCTCTGTTTTTCTCTCTCCATCTATCCCTACTCCATTCCTCTTGTAACCACTACCCTCTCCAAACACCACACTACTCCTCACCTTCTGTCCTTCCCTCTGTCTGTATTCTCCCTATTTGCCTCACCTCCTACCAATCCTCTCAATATTTTCCCTATATAACAGTCTGTACCTCTTTACCCACACCCCACAGCCCTGTGGAACACATTGTCTCCTCCAACAACACTTATCACCCAGCACAGCTCCTTCAGATTTTAAATGAAAGTGCTGTGCTTCGTGGTTTTAATTAGAAGACTTTCACCTTTCTGTGATGTGCTCTTAAGATGTTTATATATACATTCGTTTTTTATCTGTGTCTTTGACTTTCAATTTAAAATAGAAAGTCACTAATTTTGTTTCTCATTCTGTATTTTTTATTTCACTTGGCTGAAGGGCGGAATATTGTTCCGTTGAGAGCCACCCTCCCCCCCCCCCCCTCCGCCCCCTACCGCCAATATGAGGCGAGGGAAATGAAATAACAATTAAGGAAATAAACCGGTCCAAGCAGTTGTTATGT
This sequence comes from Schistocerca cancellata, assembly GCF_023864275.1. Lineage (NCBI taxonomy): Eukaryota > Metazoa > Arthropoda > Insecta > Orthoptera > Acrididae > Schistocerca > Schistocerca cancellata. The sequence continues at coordinate 421,335,767 of NC_064633.1, forward strand.
CTCGACCTCCTAAAACTCAAAGACCTAGCTCTGAAGGCACGTCTACCTATCATTCGTACCTTTGAGCTATCTTTGCACTCTTCAGCGACTGTGTAAGATCCGCCATGGATGTTTGCCTCACGTTCAGCTCATGGGAACCCTTCTCTATCTAAACCCGCCCAGAAGGCTGACAAGGAACTATCAGGCCCACATTGGTTCCAACAGCTCCCCTCCTGTATCCAGTGCTTTGTCAGTCACCAATCACAGCAATGCCGGCAACCAAAGTGTACTACCTGCAGCAAATCTGGCCATAGGGCCACTGTCACTGTTGGCAGTGGAGGACACTGACCCCATTGATATCTCTTTTGTACAGTCTTTTCTCCGATCTACTAAAAAGTTGATGTCTGTCTCTGCACTAATTGATGCCATTCTGGTGGACCTGCAGATAGACACCGGCTCCTCTACCACCATTATCGACTGTCTCATGTATCACAAATTGAGGGAACCCTCTTCAACATTTTGAAACACCCTTATGTAGTTTTAGTAATTATCTCATCTACCTCTCCAGTGCATTTTCGGCCCTGGCACTTCTAACCTCCTTGGTCTGGACCTCTTTAATGTCTTGGGCTGAGATTCACAGCCCTAATCCCACTGATAGCGTCATGAACACCGGTTCTTTCATATCAGAGCTTTTTGGCAAATATCAGTTCGTATTTTCAGCACCTCCTTCCAGGGTCGCTAATTCCAAAGCCTGCTCTGTCCCATTCATCCTACATGACAGGCTTTGCCACAAACTCCAGAAGCTTCAAGACAAGAGAATTCTCATGCCAATCTCCAACAGCACATTTGTCACCACCATAATGGTTGTGCAAAAGCTGAACAGTGTTCTCAGGATCTGTGGTGATTGTAATGCTATCTCAGTCAGTGATTGACTCCTACCTTATTCCATAACTGGAATAAATTTTGACTAAGCTCAGAAGTGGTAAAGTGTTTGCCAAGGTTGATCTCCAGGACTTCTATCTACAGCTGCCATTGGAAACTGCTTCTCAGGAAGTGCTCATCATAAATAATCCCTTTTGCTTGTTTCCGTACAATCAGCTGTCGTATAGCATAGCTAGTGCGCCTGCCACTTTTCAGAGATGTCTAGAATAGTTATTCCATAATTGCCCATGGAATGGCTAATCGCTTAACCAATATCCTGGTGGCCGGAAAGTCTGCCATGGACCTCGCTCGCAACTTGGATGCTCTTTCTTCCATTTTTCATGGGGTTCATTTGCAATGAAACAAGTACAAGTGCGACGTCTTCCTTGGAGCACTTGGGATGTGTGTTCAGGGCTCCTGGAATTCACTATCCCTCTCAGTGCATCAAGGCTATTCAAAAGTTACTGTTACGCAAAGACAGATCACAATCGAAATCAGTACTTGGGCAACTTAATTCTTACCTCCAAATCATCCCACACACCATGGTACTGCCTGAACGTTTCCACTATCTGCTTTGCAAGGAAGTCCCATGGACCTGGTCTACACAGTGCGACACAGAGTTTTGAGCTCTATGGCACACCCTCCTATAGAGCACCTGACTGATTGCCTATGACCCTTCAATGCCTGTAGACTTGACGTTTGATGCGTCAGACTATGGTGTGAGGGATGGTCTGGAACGACGGCTCACTTTTGTTTCTAATACTTTGAATGGAACGCGGTACTGTATATCATCTTTGGAATTAAAAAGTTTCATCACTACTTCTACAGCCATCTGTTCACACTTCTCTCCAACCACAAGCTGCTGCTTCCACCGCTCAAGTCGACTGCTCCAGTCCCCACCAAGAGGATGTGCTGCTTGCAATGCTGTCCTCTCTTCCTACCCAGCAACATATATTCATACGAGATCCAGTTCTGCTCCACAGCACATTGTGCTAATGCCAACCTTCTTTCCAGGTTACCATGGGACAAGACCTGCCCTTTGGTGAGGACCTGGAGATCTGCTTCCACATGCATACAGAGGCAGTCGCCTGGCTTTCCCTGAACATGGAACACATCTGGCATTACATAGCTAGGACCCCATCCTCCATGACCTCCTAGAATACACCACCAGGGTTGCCCCTCCAACTGTAAGATGCTACGACATCCTGACCTCCAGGCTTTTGGGAGCATCAACAGAAACTTACAACAATGCAAGACATAAACCTCATCCAGGGCGTCAATGACTGGACACACATGGTCATCCCACATGCCTTTCATGACTGGGTCTTCGAGCTTCCCCAAGAAGGTCACTGGGGGAAGGTCCTGACTAAGTGGCTGGCATGGCAACACATCTAAAGGAGGGGCACAAGCTTCATAATAGCTAACATTCATAACGTGATCCACATGCGAGAGTCAGCAAGCTGCCCTGGCCAGAAGTTATTTTCCATGGCCGCTTACATCTACTATTGGGTCCTACATCCATCTCGATTGTCCCGGTCCCTTCCTTGGTGCCCCTTGGTTCAGAACTATTGATGTCAGCACAGGCTTCTACTTGTGACTTGGACATCATTCACCTCCTCAACCCAGAAACATTGTAAAAATCTGACTCTTAGTTTTCTATACACAGAGACACAGCATACGATTTTGTGCCTTGTTTGCTGTTGAGGTGAGGAGCGAGCGCTGTCTCTGTCTCAGGAGACAGATGTGATCATGTGTAGGGAATCATTTTTCACAGCATCAGATGGCGGCAAGCCCTCACCCCTGTCAGTGTAGAGCAGGGGGCATTGGTGGTGGACGGTGAAGAGTTGAGGGACCCTCTGCTGGTGTGTGAAGTGGCATACAGCCTCTACACATGAGACAGGACAGCTGAGCACAGTCGAGGTCAGCTCACCTACAGTTGGGACATGTTGCTGCCTGTTAGTAGTATACCACATGGTTAGTGATGTATTTTGTGAACTGTCCAACCACATAAGACATGTTAGTGATGTTTTCTGAAGAGTCTAAGGATTTCGCATTATCGCTTAAAAGTTACATAAGGTACATCTAATTGTATGAATAAATCAATCCAGCACTCCCATCGATACTTCAACGTAACTGGTTTGGATATAGTGTACTTTATTTCAAAAACAGAATTCAACATCGCCACAATGTAAACGTTACACAGCAAATGTGAAATTTGTCGAAAAAATGAATCCAGCACCTCCATAGTGCCACTGTCAAGTAGAAAGAGTTTTACTGGTTTAAATACTTGAAAATAGTTTAAAGAAGGAATTCTGTAGTTTCAAAATGTAACTCTAAACGACTACACCTGCTCCTCGTGAAGCTCGAGTGCACGATAGCGCTCCCTACAATGTTCATAATTGTTTAAACGTTAAATGTGTCAAAAGTAGAGGAAAACGAAAATTAAGAATATGAAACATGACAGAACTTGAATCCTGAACTTCCCAGCGCCAATATCAGCTGGCAGTGGTAGTATAGCTCAGTTGCACTCCATTACACTGCGACTGCTGTGTTCGGATGCGCGCTGAGTTGGTATCCCTTCGCTCCCAGCTTCAGGCAGTGTTGGCTTCGACCACACGGCTTGAGGCTGCTGCCAATGGGCATCACTGTGGGGGTCCGGATGGGGGTTTGTTGGGGATGGCCAGCTCGTCCCACGCATCCTCCGATCGGAGTACGGCTGTGGCTGCCCGGGATACTGCCCACATGGAGGCTGACCCCTCACCCGTGGTGGAGTGGGAGGTCGTCTCGAGGTGTGGCAGGGGGCGAAAGACATTCCGGAGGGCTGAACGGAAGGCCTCTCCAGTTTGTCTGCCGAACTGGTTTCAGGCTCTGTCTCCGGCTGATACTGATCTTCAGCCGGACATGGCTGCCTGTCCTGTTCCAGAGGTTGCCCCTCAGTCTGCAAAATCAGGGCGGTCGCAGAGGGTGGGCTTACTGGTAGTTGGGAGCTCCAACGTCAGGCGCGTATTGGGGCCCCTTAGGGATATGACAGCAAGAGAGGGGAAGAAAACCAATGTGCACTCCGTGTGCATACCAGGGGGAGTCATTCCAGATGTGGAAAGGGTCCTTCCGGATTACATGAAGGGTACAGGGTGCACCCATCTGCAGGTGGTCGCTCATGTCAGCACCAATGATGTGTGTCGCTATGGATTGGAGAAAATCCTCTCTGGCTTCCGGCGGCTATCTGATTTGGTGAAGACTGCCAGTCTCGCTAGTGGGATGAAAGCAGAGCTCACCATCTGCAGCATCGTCGACAGGACTGACTGCGGATCTTTGGTACAGAGCCGAGTGGAGGGTCTGAATCAGAGGCTGAGACGGTTCTGCGACCGTGTGGGCTGCAGATTCCTCGACTAGCGCCATAGGGTGGTGAGTTTTCGGGTTCCGCTGGATAGGTCATGAGTCCACTACACACAGCAGGCGGCTACACGGATACCAGGGGTTGTGTGGCGTGGACTGGGCGGTTTTTTAGGTTAGATGGCCTCGGGCAAGTACAGAAAGGGCAACAGCCTCAAAGGGTGCGGGGCAAAGTCAGGACATGCGGGGACCAAGCAGTAATCGGGATTGTATTTGTAAACTGTCGAAGCTGCGATGGTAAAGTACCGGAACTTCAAGCGCTGATAGAAAGCACCGAAGCTGAAATCGTTATAGGTACGGAAAGCTGGCTGAAGCCAGAGATAAATTCTGCTCAAATTTTTACAAAGGCACAGACGGCGTTTAGAAAGGATAGATTGCAGTAGTTTATCCTGTAGTGAAGTAGAAGTGGATACTTCCTGTGAATTATTATGGGTGGAGGTTACACTCAACAACCGAGCTACGTTAATAATTGGCTCCTTTTACCGACCTCCCGACTCAGCAGTATTAGTGGCAGAACAACTGAGATGTTTAGGACGGGTGGTAGGGACAGAGCAGCGAGTGACATTATACTGAGTGCACTATCCGAAAATTACTTCGAGCAAATAAACAGAGAACCAACTCGTGGAGATAACATCTTGGACCTAACAAACAGACCCGAACTTTTCGACTCTGTAAGTGCAGAACAGGGAATCAGTGATCATAAGGCCGTTGCAGCATCCCTGAATATGGAAGTTAATAGGAATATAATAAAAGGGAGGAAGGTTTATCTGTTTAGCAAGAGTAATAGAAGGCAGATTGCAGACTATCTAACAATCAAAACGAAAATTTCTGTTCCTACACTGACAATGTTGAGTGTTTATGGAAAAAGTTCAAGGCAATCGTAAAATGCGTTTTAGACAGGTACGTGCCGAGTAAAACTGTAAGGGACGGGAAAAACCCACCGTGGTTCAACAACGAAGTTAGGAAATTACTGCGAAAGCAAAGAGAGCTTCACTGCAAGTTTAAACGCAGCCAAAACCTCTCAGACAAACAGAAGCTAAATGATATCAAAGTTAGCGTAAGGAGGGCTATGCGTGAAGCGTTCAGTGAATTCGAAAGTAAAATTCTATGTACCGACTTGACAGAAAAACCTAGGAACTTCTGGTCTTACGTTAAATCAGTAAGTGGCTCGAAACAGCATATCCAGACAATCTGGGATGATGATGGCATTGAAACAGAGGATGATACGCGTAAAGCTGAAATACTAAACACCTTTTTCCAAAGCTGTTTCACAGAGGAAACCCGCACTGCAGTTCCTTCTCTAAATCCTCGCACAAACGAAAAAATGGCTGACATCGAAATAAGTGTCCAAGGAATAGAAAAGCAACTGGAATCACTCAACAGAGGAAAGTCCACTGGACCTGACGGGATACCAATTCGATTCTACAAAGAGTACGCGAAAGAACTTGCCCCCCTTCTAACAGCCGTCTACCGCAAGTCTCTAGAGGAACGGAAAGTTCCAGATGATTGGAGAAGAGCACAGGTAGTCCCAGTCTTCAAGAAGGGTCGTCGAGCAGATGCGCAAAACTATAGACCTATATCCAGAATGAGATTTTCACTCTGCAGCGGAGTGTGCGCTGATATGAAACTTCCTGGCAGATTAAAACTGCGTGCCCGACCGAGACTCGAACTCGGGACCTTTGCCTTTCGCGGGCAAGTGCTCTACCAACTGAGCTACCGAAGCACGACTCACGCCCGCTACTCACAGCTTTACTTCTGCCAGTACCTCGTCTCCTACCTTCCAAACTTTACAGAAGCTCTCCTGCGAACCTGCAGAACTAGCACTCCTGAAAGAAAGGATATTGCGGAGACATGGCTTAGCCACAGCCTGGGGGATGTTTCCAGAATGAGATTTTCACTCTGCAGCGGAGTGTGCGCTGATATGAAACTTCCTGGCAGATTAAAACTGTGTGCCCGACCGAGACTCGAACTCGGGACCTTTGCCTTTCGCGGGCAAGTGCTCTACCAACTGAGCTACCGAAGCACGACTCACGCCCGCTACTCACAGCTTTACTTCTGCCAGTACCTCGTCTCCTACCTTCCAAACTTTACAGAAGCTCTCCTGCGAACCTGCAGAACTAGCACTCCTGAAAGAAAGGATATTGCGGAGACATGGCTTAGCCACAGCCTGGGGGATGTTTCCAGAATGAGATTTTCACTCTGCAGCGGAGTGTGCGCTGATATGAAACTTCCTGGCAGATTAAAACTGTGTGCCCGACCGAGACTCGAACTCGGGACCTTTGCCTTTCGCGGGCAAGTGCTCTACCAACTGAGCTACCGAAGCACGACTCACGCCCGCTACTCACAGCTTTACTTCTGCCAGTACCTCGTCTCCTACCTTCCAAACTTTACAGAAGCTCTCCTGCGAACCTGCAGAACTAGCACTCCTGAAAGAAAGGATATTGCGGAGACATGGCTTAGCCACAGCCTGGGGGATGTTTCCAGAATGAGATTTTCACTCTGCAGCGGAGTGTGCGCTGATATGAAACTTCCTGGCAGATTAAAACTGTGTGCCCGACCGAGACTCGAACTCGGGACCTTTGCCTTTCGCGGGCAAGTGCTCTACCAACTGAGCTACCGAAGCACGACTCACGCCCGCTACTCACAGCTTTACTTCTGCCAGTACCTCGTCTCCTACCTTCCAAACTTTACAGAAGCTCTCCTGCGAACCTGCAGAACTAGCACTCCTGAAAGAAAGGATATTGCGGAGACATGGCTTAGCCACAGCCTGGGGGATGTTTCCAGAATGAGATTTTCACTCTGCAGCGGAGGTGCGCTGATATGAAACTTCCTGGCAGATTAAAACTGTGTGCCCGACCGAGACTCGAACTCGGGACCTTTGCCTTTCGCGGGCAAGTGCTCTACCAACTGAGCTACCGAAGCACGACTCACGCCCGGTACTCACAGCTTTACTTCTGCCAGTACCTCGTCTCCTACCTTCCAAACTTTACAGAAGCTCTCCTGCGAACCTGCAGAACTAGCACTCCTGAAAGAAAGGATATTGCGGAGACATGGCTTAGCCACAGCCTGGGGGATGTTTCCAGAATGAGATTTTCACTCTGCAGCGGAGTGTGCGCTGATATGAAACTTCCTGGCAGATTAAAACTGTGTGCCCGACCGAGACTCGAACTCGGGACCTTTGCCTTTCGCGGGCAAGTGCTCTACCAACTGAGCTACCGAAGCACGACTCACGCCCGCTACTCACAGCTTTACTTCTGCCAGTACCTCGTCTCCTACCTTCCAAACTTTACAGAAGCTCTCCTGCGAACCTGCAGAACTAGCACTCCTGAAAGAAAGGATATTGCGGAGACATGGCTTAGCCACAGCCTGGGGGATGTTTCCAGAATGAGATTTTCACTCTGCAGCGGAGTGTGCGCTGATATGAAACTTCCTGGCAGATTAAAACTGTGTGCCCGACCGAGACTCGAACTCGGGACCTTTGCCTTTCGCGGGCAAGTGCTCTACCAACTGAGCTACCGAAGCACGACTCACGCCCGCTACTCACAGCTTTACTTCTGCCAGTACCTCGTCTCCTACCTTCCAAACTTTACAGAAGCTCTCCTGCGAACCTGCAGAACTAGCACTCCTGAAAGAAAGGATATTGCGGAGACATGGCTTAGCCACAGCCTGGGGGATGTTTCCAGAATGAGATTTTCACTCTGCAGCGGAGGTGCGCTGATATGAAACTTCCTGGCAGATTAAAACTGTGTGCCCGACCGAGACTCGAACTCGGGACCTTTGCCTTTCGCGGGCAAGTGCTCTACCAACTGAGCTACCGAAGCACGACTCACGCCCGGTACTCACAGCTTTACTTCTGCCAGTACCTCGTCTCCTACCTTCCAAACTTTACAGAAGCTCTCCTGCGAACCTGCAGAACTAGCACTCCTGAAAGAAAGGATATTGCGGAGACATGGCTTAGCCACAGCCTGGGGGATGTTTCCAGAATGAGATTTTCACTCTGCAGCGGAGTGTGCGCTGATATGAAACTTCCTGGCAGATTAAAACTGTGTGCCCGACCGAGACTCGAACTCGGGACCTTTGCCTTTCGCGGGCAAGTGCTCTACCAACTGAGCTACCGAAGCACGACTCACGCCCGGTACTCACAGCTTTACTTCTGCCAGTACCTCGTCTCCTACCTTCCAAACTTTACAGAATCTCTCCTGCGAACCTGCAGAGTGAAAATCTCATTCTGGAAACATCCCCCAGGCTGTGGCTAAGCCATGTCTCCGCAATATCCTTTCTTTCAGGAGTGCTAGTTCTGCAGGTTCGCAGGAGAGCTTCTGTAAAGTTTGGAAGGTAGGAGACGAGGTACTGGCAGAAGTAAAGCTGTGAGTAGCGGGCGTGAGTCGTGCTTCGGTAGCTCAGTTGGTAGAGCACTTGCCCGCGAAAGGCAAAGGTCCCGAGTTCGAGTCTCGGTCGGGCACACAGTTTTAATCTGCCAGGAAGTTTTATAGACCTATATCTCTGACATCGATCTGTTGTAGAATTTTAGAACATGTTTTTTGCTCGAATATCATGTCATTTCTGGAAACCCAGAATCTACTCTGTAGGAATCAACATGAAATCCGGAAACAGCGATCGTGTGAGACCCAACTCGCTTTCTTTGTTCATGAGACCCAGAAAATATTAGATACAGGCTCCCAGGTAGATGACATTTTCCTTTACTTCCGGAAGGCGTTCGATACAGTTCCGCACTGTCGCCTGATAAACAAAATAAGAGCCTACGGAATATCAGACCAGCTGTGTGGCTGGATTGAAGAGTTTTTAGCAAACAGAACACAGCATGTTGTTCTCAATGGAGAGACCTCTACAGACGTTAAAGTAACCTCTGGCGTGCCACAGGGGAGTGTTATAGGACCATTGTTTTTCATAATATATATAAATGACCTAGTAGATAGTGTCGGAAGTTGCATGCGGCTTTTCGCGGATGATGCTGTAGTATACAGAGAAGTTGCAGCATTAGAAAATTGTAGCGAAATGCAGGAAGATCTGCAGCGGATAGGCACTTGGTGCAGGGAGTGGCAACTGACCCTTAACATAGACAAATGTAATGTATTGCGAATACATAGAAAGAAGGATCCTTTATTGTATGATTGTATGATAGTGGAACAAACACTAGTAGCAGTTACTTCTGTAAAATATCTGGGAGTATGCATGCGGAACGATTTGAGGTGGAATGATCATATAAAATTAATTGTTGGTAAGGCGGGTGCCAGGTTGAAATTCATTGGGAGAGTCCTTAGAAAATATAGTCCATCAACAAAGGAGGTGGCTTACAAAACACTCGTTCGACCTAGACTTGAGTATTGCTCATCAGTGTGGGATCCGTTCCAGGCCGGGTTGACAGAGGAGATAGAGAAGATCCAAAGAAAAGCGGCGCGTTTCGTCGCAGATTTATTTGGTAAGCGTGATAGCATAACGGAGATGTTTAGCAAACTCAAGTGGCAGTCTCTGCAAGAGAGGCGTTCTGCATCGCGGTGTAGCTTGCTGTCCAGGTTTCGAGAGGGTGCGTTTCGGGATGAGGTATCGAATATATTGCTTCCCCCCACTTATACCTCCCGAGGAAATCACAAATGTAAAATTAGAGAGATTCGAGCGTGCGCGGAGGCTTTCCGGCAGTCGCTCTTCCTGTGAACCATACGCGACTAGAGCAGGAAAGGGAGGTAATGACAGTGGCACGTAAAGTGCCCTACACCACACACCGTTGGGTGGCTTGCGGAGTATAAATTTAGATGTAGATGTAGATGTTTTTAAACATATAACCTAATCTTTACTGATGTGAAAGAGTCCTACACGCAAATGGTCTGAGAGCCCAAGGCGATGGGGGCATCCTTTGTTGATCCATGAGGTAAGGGGAAAGGAGGAGGAAATCATTTTTCTTTAACAGTAATGTGCTGGGGATAGGGGAATCCATTGTCTGTGCCAAGAACTGTCAAAGACAACGGAGATAGTTCTGCTCTCTCGGATTCTCCAGTGACCCTTTGACCTTGAGGACAAAAGGGCTAGGTCCACCATAATGGATAACCAAAGGCCCCATCTTGTCAAGCGCTGCTGTATCCATTGTGACTCACAAGGGAGTAACAAATTATTCTTTTGTTCAGGATGACAAGGAGGGATAATAAATTATGTAGTGCGAGTTGTCTATCTAGCTTGACCCTGCTGCAGAGCATACGCACCTCCCTACTTTTGGATGCATTAAACAGATACTGACGTTCGTTCGCAGTTGGTCTCCATAGATCAAGCCTTTAAAAACAAAACTTGACATTTATTATTGACTGGCCTGCTTAGCGTTCAAGAAAAGGAAGCTGAATTTTCATCTGTAAATATTCTATACTTTCTGCACTCACCGTTACAATATGCACCGAAAATTCACCCAACATATGTTCCACTGGCCACTGTATACTGTGTGCTGGATGAAACGTCGTGTATTAGCGTTCTTCTGTTCTACTCCATTGGCATACTGGGCAAGAGTAAATTACTGTCTATATGACTCAGCTCACGACCCAGTCGCTCTTATATTCTCACTTTCATGATACCTTTGCAAAGTATCTGATGGTATCAGCAACACTGCAATCGCTTCCTTGAATAACAGTTCTCTAAATCCCTAAGATGAGAAATTTCATAAAATTTGAAACTATAGGACTCTGAGTCAAGTTGTTTTTGCATCTAGAATAATAACCTCTGCTGGCATAAACCGCTTAAATCAGTAAGTAGAGCTACACTCTCAGGAGATGTTTGGATTCTGAAAAAACAGAGGAACCAGAGAAGCAATACTAGCTCTAAAATTAGCTATAGATAAACGAGTGAAAAGGAATCTAACTACTTTCATAGTTTTCAGAGACAAAAAAAAGGCTTTGATAATGTCACTAGGGCAAAATGTGTAAGATGTTGAAGAAAGCAGGAACAGACTACAAAGACTTCCTAACACTTAAATTTGTATTCGATGCTAACAAATTGCTCTTTTTCAAAAATACTTTCCTTGCTGTTGTCAGACTTCGTTTTATATCTTCTGTATTTTGGCAATAGTCAGTTATTATGCTGCCCAAATAAAAAAAAAAACTTTAAAGTTTCTCATCACACGACAACAATCAGCTTTGCTATTTTCCTAGTCTTCTAACTTGCTAGCATATTGTAAACATAATCTTTGCCCATTAATCGATGTCTGAAGTGAGTACAGTCTTTGGACAGTCATAAAAAGAAGTCTGGGCCACGTTCTTTGATGAGCAGAATCTTGGAGACTGAGGGCTCAGCATGTTCATGTGCCGGAAAGGCATGGACGGTATTTAAATAGGACAAAGGCAGACGAGCGAGATTTGCTTGAACTTCTTCTTGCACATTGGATGAATGTCTCAGAGTGTGCTGGCCTGTCCTGACAAGTTTTTGGTGGGGACGACTGATGTGAAAACTCGCCATGAGAGTGCTTTCTGCATACTCTTGGTATGAGCTATAAGTCAGTATGAGGTAAGTGCTAGGAATACATATCTTAGTGCTTTAATTCAATGCAACTACTTCAGGTTTGCAGAAAACAGTTATGGATGGCAGAATCGAACATGGTTTATACTGTGAGATACCCAGTCTCGATTCATGTGGGACAGAAATCGATTTCTCAATAGTACAACTGAATCATTCGTGAGCTAAGTAGATGATATTCTCATTCACCTAACTGTTCTTGAAGAATTTGTAAGGAAATTATTTGTAATATGGTGACATAGAATGCCAAGTGGTTCATTTATGAATAACTCTATTTTTTCTTATGCCATGAGCTGTGTCTCGAGTTGAAGTAATCATTAACTTGAATACAATCTCTCTTAATTCATCGATATTTTCTTGACAATGTTAAACTGATAGTTGAACCGTAACAATTCCATGTCATACATTATTGCAATTTGCAATTAAACTGTAGTAGATTTTCTGCTAAGGTCATATGTTTTCAGCAAACGTATTTTGTCATAAAAGTTGCTTTCAGACTCCATATCTCAGACTCCATTCAATTTTTGTTCTAGCACATTATACTCGTAATTTCAGGCTTTATGTGGCAAAGTTGTAGACTGAGCTCCGTATGGTCATTGCACGTACCTCTGTCTATAAGACGGTGTGTTTACATGTTACTTAAATCAGGACTTGCTGATAGTAATCTTGATCGTTAAAGTTCATTTAAATGATCATTTATACCTACAGATCAATACATTACGGAATGAAAGCCTTCCCCTTGTGAAGTTATTCTTAAACATAAGCAGACAGTGTTTAATAATAATTTATCAGTCAAAGCTCTCATGTTATAAGAAGGCACTTGAAACAAGGAAACGTTTTGTAGACTTTTTTTCATGTAATCAGACTTTACCAACATGGTGGGAACTAACAAAGTCATCGAGTACTTTTAGCATCACGTCTCCTAATCTAATTATATCAGCAGTGCTTAAAAAAAATAGAGATGGGCCCCTCCACGCCCGCACCAAATTGATGACCAGACCAAAACTTCTACTATCACCTCCGTCAACATGTTAGTTATCTAATAAATCACATGGATGCTGGGCTTTGATGTTATCCGTGCGTCTGGGTAAGACTACGCATTAATACGGTCCATCAGGTGATAGATAGTGGACAAAACGCGAATGAGGGTAGAAATTTGAAGAGCAGAAGGAAAAAAGTGCCGAGGCTCGTGCCGTGGGAAAACAACCTCTGCGACAGTGGGATGGGTAGTAAGAGCAGTAGTGGCTTACTAGCTGCGATAGTTCATGCAAGGTTGGATTTGTTAGTATGGGTATCATGCATCATTACCGTGGCAAGCGATAGCGATGTATCCCAGTTGCTGCAGCCGCTGCATTCCTGGAACAGTCAAGATCGTTATAAAGTAGTGGGAGATCATCTCACTGTGTGTGTGGGGGGGGGGGGGGGGTGGAGCTTGTCTGCATGCAGTGTACGGTACGGCTTCCCTGCGTGGTGCCAGTTGTTCGACAGTGTGTTCCAGCTGGATATCCAGTAACGCCGTCTGATTAACAGGGGCTCACCTGTATCGCTGTATTTGCGTGTGCTTGGCCATAGATATCAGGTCCTTACAAGTATGTCTTTTGGTCTTTTGTGTTTCCATCTATGGTTGTGGTCGTAGTTCCCCAGATTCAGAATAAACGGGTTCTGCGAATGTCTGGAGTTTCTGTATAGTCTTGTGGTGAGTTTGAGGATTACCTCCGTGAGAGTCTCAAGTCGATATTCCTGGTGAAGGTCCGCGATGCGAGTGTATCGTGGAGCATTGCTTATGATTTTGAGTACTTTGTTTTGTATGAGCTGCAGACGGCGCAGGCGTCTGGGCGCAGCGTATCCCTAGACAGGAGCTGCGTACGTCATCAGGGGTCGAGTAAGTGTCATGTACGTGGACCTCGACACCCTTCTGTTCAGTGTGCTACGCCTGTTGAGCATCGGGTAGAGCTGTTTGAGCCTCGCGCTTGCTCGGTTGGTCATGTGTTGTATGTGGTCCCCTCCGAGTAATTTCCGGTCCAACCAGACACCGAGGTATTTGACTTTCTCACGGAAACGTATTGGGCGTGCATGTAGAGTTATTGGTCTGCAGTATCGGTGTTTGCGCAGTTGTTTCGGTCTTCTAGTGAACAGAACGGCTTCGCACTTGTCGACGTTTACTCTAACACGCCGTTTCTCCAACCAAGGCTCAGCCACTCTGAGTGCAGTCTGTAAGCGTGACTTAATGTTTGATGGTTTCAAATCTTGCGAGAGGATGGCAGTGTCATCCGCGTAGATTGCCATCGTTGTGTTGAGTGTGGTTAGGAGATCGTTTATGTAGAGGTTGAACAGTGGGGGCCCTAGGATGATTCCCTGGGGTACACCCGCGTGTATACCGTGTCGTGTTGATTGTTTTCCCTGCACGTCAGTGTTGAAACTCCTGTCTGTGAGGTATGGGTGTATTAGACGCAGCAGCCCGTCGGGATAATCCCGCGTCGCTGAGTTTGCGAATGAGGCCGTTGTGCCATAGACGGTCGAAAGCCTTTTCGATGTCCCGGAACACCGCCCCTGTTGCTTTGTTTGTGTTGAAGCCATGTGTTGTATGTTCAACGACCCGCAAGGGTTGTTGTGTTGTGGATTGGTGATTGCTGAAGCCGAATTGCTCCGGTCTCAGGATTTCATTCGTTATGCAGTGCCTAGTGATGCGTTTGAGAATCATCTTCTGAACAATCTTACTGAGCGAGCTCAGAAGGCTGTTGGGTCGGTAATTTTGTGGGAGGCTGTGGTCTTTCCCGGGCTTCCTGAACATCAGGACCTTGGCCGTCCTCCAAAAGGCGGGGAAGTGTTGGTGTTTTAGTATGGCATTCGTTATGTGTGTTAGGTATTCAGTGGCTTTATCCGTGAACTCCTGGAGGACACGGTTTTGAATGCCATCATGACCAAGGGCTTTCCTAGCAGCGGAATGCATTATAGCCCAGGAGACTTCGGCTGTGCTAGCATGGTTGGACTAAAATGCGTGTAACCTCCTGGTCAGTAGCAAGTGTGAACACTGGATCTGATGGTACCAGGTTCGGCGTGAATGACGCTGCGAGTGTGCGGGCCATTAGTTCTGCTTTCTCTTCCGCTGAGTATGCAGGTCCGTCAGGCCCTTGAAGCGTTGGGGTGCACATTTTCTCCCTGGTGAAGTGTCGGGCTAGTTGCTACTCGCCAGGTCGTGCGGTGTCCAGCCCTTCGAGTTTTTGGTTCCACTGTTGTGTTCTATGTGTTTGTATTTTGTCGTGCATGATGCCCTGTACCCTGTTAATGTGCCGTTTGAAGTACTGACGCCTGGTGCGCTGCCATTGTCTCCTGAGGCGATTCCTCATTGAGATTAGGCCCAGGATTTCCTGGGGCAGGGCCGCACTGTGTTGTTGTGAGGTGCGATCAGGTATGGTGCCCGCCATTGCATCCTGAACGGCGTTAGTGAGGATTTCTACTGCCTCGTCAATTTGTTCTGTTTCGTTAATTTCGTGTATGGGGATGTGGCTATCGAGCGTTTCCTTGAACAATGTCCAATTCGCACGCCCGTAGTCCAGCATCCTGCGTTGTTGCATGTGCTGCAGTGTTTCCTCAATGTATAGTATTACAGGTCGGTGGTTTGAGGGCAGATCGTTTTCAACGGCAACGTTGAGTGTCGTTTCCATGCCCTTGATGAGGGCCATGTCTCACACGTCTGGCCTGTGTCCCCTCTGATAGGGAATGTACGTCGGTTCAGTCGGTGCTAGTATAATGTAGTTTCTGCCTAGCGAATGTTCGTACAGTTTTTTGCCATTGGGATTTCGTATGCGTGAATTCCATTCTGTGTGTTTTGCGTTCACATCTCCAGCGACTATTACTCGCGGTGAGATGTTAACTAGTGTGCTGATATCGCGTGTTGAAATGCCTGCAGCATCGTTGTATACCAATATCAGTGTGGTGTAGGCTCCGTTGAACTTGACTCTGGCAGCCGTAGCCTCGATTTTTTCCAGTTCAGGTAGCGCTATGTTTGTGTGCTCAATGTGTTTGTGTATGACGATTGCAGTTCCACCTGCCACGGCGTCGCCCGGTCGGTCGGTACGATAGACGCAGTAGCCAGGAAAGTTTATTTGTTTCTGCGGTTTAAGCTTAGTCTCGCTCAGTAGCGCGACAAGGATTCCCTTGCGCTCCATGAACGCGGCAAATTCTGCCCTTTTGTTGTGGATCGAGTCTGCATTCCAGAACAGGATCTGTGATAGTGTGTGTGGGTTGCGTTACGGGCCGGGTGTGATATGTTATTCATGTAAGAGTGTGAAAGAGTCTTGTGATGGCAGTGTGCATGACAGCCCAGTATTGCCCGGGTTCGGCGCTCATGAGCTGGGTGATGAGTGTAGTGACGGCCGTCAACACCTTGGTAAGGATTTGAACGGCCGCGTGTCGAGGGAATAGTGTTTCCAATATTCCCCCAGGTGATGTGTTGGGTGTGGCAGCCTGTGGAGTTAGCGGCCGCTTGTGCTGGTAATGGTATGTTGTTAGGAGTGGCATTTCTGTTTATGTTTTGTGGCAGAGGTTGTGGCGCCTGTGTTACTTATGTGGTGAGGGGGATGGTAGTGTGGGTTACAGTCTCGATGTCTTGTTGACTGTTTTCCTGTGTGTTATTGGTCTGTTGTTGCTGGGTGGCCTGTTGTGGTGATATGGTGTTCCCCGCCCTGTGTTTACGTGTACGTCTATTCCTGCTCTGGGCTTGGGGTTCTGGGGGTTCTTGTGTGGGTGTGTTTTCCTGTATAGTGTGCGTTTCTTCGCAGCACGTGACTTCCGGGAGTGGGGTCGTGTTGTTTGGGGGCATAGGTGTTGGCACCGATGCTTGTTGGTTTTCTGGTGTTATCTGTGGCTGTTGTGTAGCTGTTGCAACGGTTGTTTCGCGTGTGTGTGAAGGGCGCTGAGGTTCCGCGGCCTGTGCCGTTCCGCCAGGGCGTGCAACCGTGGCAAACGTTACGCCGTTCCTTACTGGGTTCGGCGCTGGCCTTGGGCGTGGAATGTCGTACTGTGCCCTGTTCTTGTCTTGCTTAGGCTTCCGTGCCTGTTTGTATGCAATGCACTGCCTGAAGTTGGCCGCATGGGGCCCACCGCAGTTGGCACAGCGTCGCTGGTGTGGCAGTGTTTGTGTGCAGGTGTTGGATCTGTGACTGCCAGCGCATCCACGGCAGCGAGTTGCCAGGCCGCAGCGAAGGCCCGAGTGGCCGAACCGCTGGCAGTTGTTGCATTGTTGGGGGACGTTGGGTGGTTCGTAGTGTTCTAAACGTACGTCCATCCGCAGAAAGCTCTTTATCTGCAGGATGGCGCGGGAATCAGCGTGTCGGCTAACTCAACCATGTAGTGTGGTAGCGGTGCCTGTGTGTGGAACCCCATCATCCGGGAGGCACTTTTTCACTCGAATCCCAGATAACAGAGTTCCGCCTGTACTGTCTCGTCTGAGGTACTGGGATCCACTTCCTTGATCACGTACTGCTGGGCTCTCTCGTCCAGAATTCTGTACGTGTAGTGTTCGATCTTTGAGGAAGGTCAGAAGATCTTTTTATTCGTTGTCTGTGGCAACGTAAGGTGAGGCCCTATCCCCCGAGTACTTTGCGTGTAGTGTGCTGTTAATGTGCCTTTCCGCGAATGCAGTGTTAAGTGCACTAAGGTTCCCATAGTTTTGTATAACGACTGGGGGGAAACCAGTCTTGTGTTGTGTGGGCACAGCTGCGGCTTTGTGTGCTTTGTTGTTATTCGCCACAGCCGTGTCTGTGTTTTGTTTCGTGTTATTATTGTTGCTAGCCTGAGATGTGCTAGTAGGTGTGATTTAATCCAGCTACACTCCATTACCCCTGTTATACTTTTGTTGATCTTCATCTTATAACCTCTTTTCGACACACTGTCCATTCTATTCAACTGCTCTTTCCAGTCTTTTACGATGTCGAATAAGTTTCGACTACAGTATGTTATGGCACTGTTGCTCACCCTGTTAGTCTTCTTATCAACTGTATTTTCTTTTAATTTATGTTATGTTGCTGGGTTGACAGAACACCACCAACTGTTCTTGAAACAGGTTGACATACAAGAGAACCGTATGAGGAACGCAAGAGCTTCGTTGTAGGCACAAGCCACTGCTGATGCTTCTCTGTGATTAGCTTTTACAGGACACAGTAAAGGAGGGGCCCAGAAGATATGTCGATCACTACGTGGTTGGTGGCTAACGTAAACCATGTTCCACCCTTAGTTGCCTCCTGGCGAAAGAGCAACTTCAGCAGGATGGGGGTCTCTTCCTGCCGTTACTATCGGTAGCTCTGCTAGATACAAAGCCCCACCCCCTGTATTAGGTACGCAGTCCAGAACACAGCCAATATAGTGTCAACTATTGCAGCATAAGCTGAAAGGGGGAGAAAACGATCTATTGATACGTAACAAGCACGGAATTAGAATATTTTTTCATCCTACGAACTTTTTACTCACACGAATTCAGTCGACAGGGGATTCATGTTGATTCCATATTTATAGATTTTCAGAAGGCTTCTGGCACCATCCCTCACAAGTAATCTCTGATCAAAATATATACTGTGAGACTGGATTCTTAATTTTCTCTCAGAAAGTTCACAGTTCGTAGTAATTGACAGGAAGTCATCTAATGACACTGAAGTGATAACCTAGGTTCTTCAAGGAAGTGCCCTAGGCCATCTATTGTTCTTCATTTGTATAACCTATTTAGGAAGCCTAGTTAGATTGTTTGTAGATTAGTCTGTCGTTTACAGTCTTGTAGTTTCATCAGTAGGTCCAAAGGAATAGCAAAATGATTTAGACAGTGTATCTGTGTGTTGCATAAAGTAGCATTTAACCGGAAATTTAAAAAAAATGTGTGGGATTCTCCACAAGAATAATAAAAAGAGCATTAGATTTTTGTTACACGATTAATAACATAGATTTAGAAGTTGTAGATTCAACTAAATACCTAGAGATCACTATTACAAACAACTTAAAGACGAGCCATCGCAAAGAAAATGATGTGGAGTCTGCGAACAAAAGATGGCTTTATTTGGCAGAACACTTTGAGACTAAAACAAATCTGCTAAAGCACGGCTGCCCCTCGTCTTCTGGAGTACTGCTGCGTACTATGGGCTCCCTACCAGACAGAACCGTCGGATGACGACGAAAAAGTTCAAAGAAGGGCTCCTCGCTTCACACTATCGAGAAATAGAGAAAGTGTCACAGATTATGATAAACGAGTTAGTGTGGAAATCGTTAAAACAAAGGCATTTTTCGTTGCAGCAAGATTTTTTCACGACGTATAGATCACTAACTTTCTTCTCCGAATGCGAAAACATTTTATTGACCCTCGCGTATACAGGAAGTAAAGACCATCGTAATAATAGAAATCAGAGCTTGCACGAAACAAATTATGTACCTTAGAATGAAGCTTCGTTCTTGAGTGAAGTGCCCTGCTTTTACACTTGAATGGGCTAGTTACATTTATGTAATGCTAGACATTGAAATACGTCATCTATGACAAAGATTTTAGTAATTATAGATTTATATAATCTCTAACCGTGATCTAAAATTGTTTGGATTATTATTAAGGCAATTATTTCGAAGAGTTTAGTAGCTACTTAAATGGGTCTTTTCCTAACCACTTTTGACATGCACTGCACTTCTTGTCTTAGGCGTTGCTGCAATGACTTCTAAACATCCAATAAACCACAGTGCACGTCTTCAGCAATAGGACCAGGAATAGCATAACCTTATCTTTTGATTTTTCCACCTGAAAAAAACATACTATTTGCTAAAGACCATGATCGATAGTCTTGAGTAGACAAAAGCTGCGAGCTTTTTCTATATATTCCTTTAAAATCATTAACAAGAATTTTCCTGAAATTTAATTTCTTGGCTTTAATGAAAGAATGAAGCAAGAAAACACAATTTTGTTTTTCTACTTTTTCCTAAAACTAAAATTAAAGAAACTAAATAATCACTTATCTATAGGCAGAAGGCATTTCCTTTGTCTCTTCTTTTACGTCACATTTATATTGCTGCACAAACTTTTATACTGCCAACAATTACTTTGTCCGCCGCTCGTGGTCTCGCGGTAGCGTTCTCGCTTCCCGAGCCCGGGGTCCCGGGTTCGATTCCCGGCGGGGTCAGGGATTTTCACCTGCCTCGAGATGACTGGGTGTTTGTGTTGTCCTCATCATTTCATCATCATCCAGGAAAGTGGCGAAATTGGACTGAGCAAAGATTGAATAATTGTACGGGCGCTGATAACCACGCAGTTGAGCGCCCCACAAACCAAACATCATCATCATCATCATCATCAACAATTATTTTCTATTTAACAACACGACTCTGGATAATTGCATGAAAGTAAGTAACTAATTAGCTTCAAGTTAATACAAACACATGTTATTACAAATCATCTTGACAGGGATATTGTCCATAACTAATTAACATGAACTTTTCCTAACGTATCGGTTTCTTCCCTCACACATGTAACTACAAAACAAAAACGTTTTCGGCTGCTTGAATGAAACATAGACGGGTAAGCAGTGAGCAGTTAACACATTACGGTATCTTAACAAACAATTAAACAATATTTAATTAAGTAGTGTGAGCGTCTCGTGTGAAACATATATCTGCTGCTCGTCGTGTTGCATTGCTTGGCCACTATGCTTGCTGGATTTGTGGTGCAAGCACTTACGACATAGATCTGGACTCGAAAAAATCGTGCATCGGCGGCAGGTACATATCTGAGAGGACTTACTTTTGTGAGTGCAACAACTCGATATTTTACTGCAAAATATTAACTGCTAATCGTGCACACTAGAAGTCAACAGCACTGCACCACTGAAGACTGACTGCTTGTCTCTTCGTGTGCAGAGCGCCACGGCAAGATGAAGGAACGAAAGTAAAGCACGTAGGATATCCCCTTACGAGTGCACCGGCAGTTCAGTTTTATATGCTGCTATCGGTGTAAGTAACGCACAGCCTATTTTGTTGGCTTGACTCGTGATATTTGAGGGGCTGGTGGTGCTCCGTAGTTTTAAAACCAGATCGTGTAACATAGAAATAATTCCTAAACAACTTTTAGTAAATAAAAATGTTAGCGAAAAATGACTGGATAAGTCCTGTAAGATTAGTGATGCTGATGAAGCCAGATTGTTAGGGTTTAAACCAAATAAATGTGTACAATGTACTATTCACAGATGTGTGAATTGTGGTTCACATGAATTGCAGATTCAAAATAAAAACAATTAAACAATATTTAATTATATAGTTTGAGCAGAGCATCAATTAGAGAAACACTAGCGAGCATAGTTCTTTAATCCGCACAGTAAGTCACTATAATTAACAGAATAGATTCAGAGTTAGAAAGTAAAGTATCTCACTATCAGTTATGACAAGAATAGAAGTTGTTCTGCTGAATAACCACTGCGAAAAAGTACAAGTCCTCAACAAAAGAATACAAATATCAACTGTAACAATCAATTATAGTTCATAACTACTTCATACACCGTACACAGAATTAAATTTCGTATAGTGGCGCAAAATCAGTTACAAAAAACACATTCAAGCGATCTACTTCAAGTAAAAAATTAGACCCTGGAACTCATGCTCACAAAAGTTGTTGCAAGGCCACTGAAGTGTTAAAGTCTATAGCTCGCAGCTGCTCAGCCGCAAAGTCTCCTCATCAGACTCACCAGTACTGACCTATGACAAAAGACTCCGAAAGACAGACAATGACAAAGGCCTTCTGAAGACTCGTCCTTAAATAGTTTCTGTGACATAACACACTACTGAACTCAAAACAGACATTCTAATAATGACCACTATTCAAATTTAAAGCTAATTACAGATATGCATAATATACTAGATTACAGAGAAAACTATTGCAGTTATTATGCAACTTCTCATTGAAATTTCAAAACAATATTAAGCAAGTTATTAACCAAGTTTACGTAGCATACCAACATCTACAACATTACAATATATATATATATATATATATATATATATATATATATATATATATATATATATATATGAAATAGGAAACTGTGAATAATCATCGAATATTAGGTAACATTCCAGGACACTCAAGCCGCCTCTAGATTACATATAACAATGGGGATTCATAGCACTGCGCATTAACTTTTAAAACCTCTGTATAACGAAAAACCACTCCAGAGTTGCTAATTTTTTTTTATTCACTCGAGACCCATATTCGAATCATCGTAACACAGTCAAAAATGATATTTCCGAAGATGTGAAAACCATGTCAAAAATATGCCACGGACAGTTACAGCGCATACCGCTGCGAATTTTCTGGTGTATTAATTTTTCTGTAACGTGTTTGTAGAGTCTGTAACCGTAAATTTACAATCATTTGTTTCACCTCAAGCGATAATATCTCAAGTAATTCAATGGAAATGACAGGAGAAGTCAAGTGAACTTTATGCACACGAGGAAATAACTCGTCGATCACAGAGTTGCGAAACATACCTTGCCTTGTTGCCAAATCTCAGTTACAGTATCAGCAGGAAGAAGACGAACAGATGTGTTCCTACAGAGGGCTGGAAAGTGATCATAGCAAGCATCTCAAAGACGCGGCTGGCACAGCCTGGAATACGTAATGCTTCTGATTAGCATTTCTGTAACTAGGTTTAGGGACTGGAGCGTAATTACTAATAATACTCAGAACCGACTGTAAACTAAGCATAGTAAATCAGTAACTCTCATACTTGTTTTTATTTTTCTTTCGTAAGTGTACTCGAAACTAAGAAACTCATTCATGGACGTTTTCGTGCCTGGCCGATAGTCGAGCACAACATAGAAATAAAAATAAAAACAATGTTTGTGTATGTGTGTGTGAGAAGAGATTCCTATATAATTTCATCCATCTGAACTGCAACTGTATCATCTCCATCCTTCAGATAGCATGCACACTCTGACCCTGTGGTAAAACCCGCATCTGGCACTCAGGCACCTACATATCTTGCATTCGTCACCCACTTTGCTCACTTCATCTGCTCGGTTGGGAGGCTGGCATAAGCAGTTAATGTAGCATTTCATAAATAAAGTTATGTATTCCTAGAAACCCAAAATTTGCTTGTCAGCAACGGAAAGAGGCATTACCTGTTGTACAGAATTGTAAGTTTATCACCATTGCACTATGAGCCGAAAGTAATTTCTTGCGTTTTCCTTATCGATGTTTGATCTGACTGCTTGTAGCTCTTTCACAGAAGGGGTAAAAACTTTGCATTCAGCGAGACTGGAATCACGAACCAGAACTGCCGCTTTTCGTACAGGACAGCATATTACCACATAGTTAGCGCAGATGTATGTGGTTTAGATTCCTATTACGTTCCTTCATTACCAACTGGGCAGAGCCGGTTTACGTTGGGATATGACATAGGCAGAAGTCATAGTAAACGGAAATACTGTCGCCAGTAACTTACTTACATTAGAAAATTTTATTTTATTCGGTGAACCGATAGCCATTTGAAGGAACAGGGCTCTTATTTTACTTGTACTTGATTGAACTACAGACGTTGAAAAATTTGGTGCTGGCCTGTGATTAGAATTCGTATCTCCTCTCTCGAGGATCTGAATCTCTCGGAACAGTATAGTTCAATCATTTCTTTCCTTTTCCCAAGACTGCAATCTTCTGTAGGTCTCCTCCAAAGGTAACTATGTGGGTCTGAATACTGATCCAGTACAAAAATATTCTTAATTTCATTTCAAGCCCTATCACGTGCACATTAGCCTGCTAGTGAAAATTAACATGCATTTTTAATGTCTGTTCATGTGTTGCCAACATCCGCATAGGTGCCGTTATTTCTAGTCAGACACGCACACATCTTACTGTTGGTGAGTAGCCAATCGATACTTAAGCTATATTCGTGGATGATAAAGAAGGACGGTAGGTGTGCTGTTCGACTGTCGCTCAGGTACAAAAATTTGTATCCTTATTTTAGATTCAAACACCTAGCAGCTGGTAAGAAAAATCGATACAAACATCTGATTTTACTTAGTTAACAAACCGATTACGTGTTGGGTTCGTATCTCTGTCACAGAACTTTACATCACGCACTTCATCTTTAACTGCATGCACACTTTGTGACTTCTGAATGGAGATATATCATAAATCTTTCGTGGTTAGTGAACAGGGACGAAAGGGTCTAGATAGGAGTCCCGGTTTATTACAAAAACTGTGGTCTTTTATTTTCAAGTTTAGATTTGGTTACTGATATTGGCGAAAATTTCGGTAATTCATGTCTCTTCATGGCTAGGCAGCAATATGATTAGATTAGATTAATATTTGTTCCATAGATCACAAATATGATATTTCGTAATGATGTGGAACATGTCATTTTAATCAAAGATTTCTTTACATACCATGATGCAATTTCTTTACAATTATTTACTCTCTCTCTCATTCTTTTTTATATTTATCTCTATTTCTCTCTCTCTCTCTCTCTCTCTCTCTCTCTCTCTCTCTCTCTCTCTTCTCACACACACATACACAAACATTGTTTTTATTTTTATTTCTTTGTTGTGCTCGACTATCGGCCAGGCACGAAAGCGTCCGTGAATGAGTTTCTTAGTTTTGAGTACACTTACGAAAGAAATATATAAACAACTATGAGAGTTACTGATTTACTATGCTTAGTTTACAGTCGGTTCTGAGTATTATTAGTAATTACGCTCCAGTCCCTAAACCTAGTTACAGAAATGCTAATCAGAAGCATTACGTATTCCAGGCTGTGCCAGCCGCGTCTTTGAGATGCTTGCTATGATCACTTTCCAGCTCTCTGTAGGAACACATCTGTTCGTCTTCTTCCTGCTGATACTGTAACTGAGATTTGGCAACAAGGCAAGGTATGTTTGGCAACTCTGTGATCGACGAGTTATTTCCTCGTGTGCACAAAGTTCACTTGACTTTTCCTGTCATTTCCATTGAATTACTTGAGATATTATCGCTTGAGGTGAAACAAATGATTGTATATTTACGGTTTTCAGCCCAGGAAACTCGTTGCACGTGGAAATCGCAACTAATCTTGTCCTTTAAATAGCGATTTACGAGTTCTAGCCACTATTAGCCTCGTAATTGGAATCCCAGGCACATACCTCTGCGCTAGCTATGTGGTAATGTGCTGACCTGTAAGAAAAGCCGCAGTTCTGGTTCGTGATTCCAGTCTTGCTGAATGCAACGTTTTTATCCCTTCTGTGAAAGAGCTACAAGCAGTCAGATCAAACATCGATAAGGAAAACGCAAGAAATTACTTTCGGCTCATAGTGCAATGGTGATAAACTTACAATGCTGTACAACAGGTAATGCCTCTTTCCGTTGCTGACAAGCAAATTTTGGGTTTCTACGAATACATAACTTTATTTATGAAATGCTACATTTGCATACCTCTTGAATATGACACAGCATACCAATTAAACACAGACCCAATCGAAATCTAAGTGAGTAGTATTTTACTAATTCGGTCCGAAGGAGGCACGCTTGTGTACAGACACTCAGCTTTATTAAAACAGACATTCGTCGTAAGGTTATCATGGGTAGTTTTATTTCATTTCTTATAATACAGTGCACAATTTTCGTATGTTTTCTTTTAGTGTTGTTTAAACAGTAGACACGAGAAAGAAATTAATCATCAACGATATATGCGAATTCTCTGATGTTATCTATAACAGTCTGACAATGCACATGCAGTTTATTGATTACATGTTCTGAGTTAAAGTTGAAGATTTGAAGAAGAATAAAACGACACTACCACACGACATCTAATGTAGAAAATACTTTTCTGACGTATTTTGGCATGATGCACTCTCCCCATACAGAATACAAAATTTTCGACATGCATCTACTGCCTGACCGTCTATTAAACCTGAAAAGAAAAAAAATGTCAGATTAGTTGCCCGTTTTACCCACATGCGACTATTTTGGGTTGAGAAGTAAAGGGAATTATTTTCAAAGTTCAATTAGATTGATAACTTCAGTAGACAGCAGAATTGCGTTTTAAAAAACGTAGCAGGGAATGTATTTAAACTCGCGACGTTTTGTCTATAGTGCACTACACTTACAATTACACTACTAGCTGAATTATAACTACAGCGGCTCCAGAAGTCAACGACAATTCCTCCAGAACTTTAACATTCCACAGTGTTGTGAGATAATGTGTGGTGTCACCGCCAGATACCACACTTTCTAGGTGGTAGCTTTTAAATCGGCCGCGGTCCGCTAGTATACGACGGACCCGCGTGTCGCCACTGTCAGTAATTGCAGACCGAGCGCCACCACACGGCAGGTCTAGAGAGACGTACGAGCACTCGACCCAGTTGTACAGGCGACGTTGCTAGCCATGGTTCACTGAGAATTACGCTCTCATTTGCCGAGACGATAGTTAGCATAGCCTTCAGCTACATTTGCTACGACCTAGCAAGGCGCCGTATTCAATTACTATAATACTTCTGTATCATCCAGAACCTCACGCCAGCCTGCGTGAGCTTATAGCGTGCATTTCGGCCTCCTCTAAAAACAGTGTTGGCAATTCTGCCGACACTTCATATTGGCGACGAGTCTCCGAAAGGATTTTGTTCTTTATCCTTGCTTTGCACTAATTTGCTTGTGTCATGGCTTCGCCACATTCTCCAGATGTACTGTCCGAATTTTATCGCTTACAGAATCAGCAGACGCGGCCTTATTGGATGCCCTTGGACAGCTCGTCCAGGGTCAACGTGCACTGCAAAACGATGCGGCCGCCGCCGCTTCATCGCTACCGCAGCCACAACACCCAGTTGCACCACGTTTTCGGCCTTTTGATTCAACAATGGAAACATGGACGGAGTGGTCACGCCAATTTGGATTTCATCTCGCCGCCTACAGAATTCAAGGTAACGAGCGGCAGCCTCACTTATTATCGTGTGTTGGCGTCCAGACGTACAGAGTGATAGTGAAATTATTTCCCCGACGCGACGTAGCAACTCTGTCCTATGAAGAAATTTTGTCTGCTTTAGATGCCTATTTCAAAGAAACAGTCAATGTAGTTGCAAAAAGGTATACATTCTTTCGTACAAAACGTACGGCCGGTCAAACTTATTGGGAGTGGGTTGCAACTTTGCAAGGCCTTACAAGGGATTGTGCTTTTGAGTGTGAATGTGGACTCCCTTACTCAGATACTATGGTGCGTGATGCAATTGCACAGAACGTTTCTGATGTTCGCATAAGGGAACAGATTTTGAAACTAGTCAGTCCCTCCCTTCAACAAGTGATAGACATATTGGATAGGCAAGACACACTTGACTTTGCTCAGGAATCATTTGAAACTTCGCCAGCTGTGTGTCACATTAACCGGCCCGCCGGGCGAGCTGCACGGAACTGTAAACAGCCCTCTCGCCCTTCCACGCAGCCACGTGTGCCGCGTAAGCAAGCAAATGCCGTCAAATCATGCCCGCGGTGTGCTACTAGACATTCGCGTGAGCATTGCCTGTCACGCCAAGCTATTTGCTTTTTCTGTAATAAAAAAGGTCATGTTCAAAGTGTTTGCCAGAAAAAGCTTAGAACGGACACTAACAACCATTCCAGGCCCTTTGCTTTGCGCCGGAATCGAACCAAGAATCCTCGGGCTCGTGAACCTTTGTCCATGGAAATTCATGTAGTTAATGCCACTCCGCCCAGTGCTTCTCTCTCTAACAGTGACTGTGCTCGTCCCACAAAAAATGTGCGTCGACATCGACGGAAATCACGTCAAGTCGCAAGTGATTCTGTATCAGTGTCTGTTCACGTTGCACAAAACAGTCGCTCTTGTCGTCGGCAGGACAATAAACTTTTTGTAGATTTGGACTTTGACGGCAAAGTGATCCCGTTCCAGCTCGATACTGGAGCTGCAGTTTCATTGATCAATAAAGACACGTACAAACAACTGGGCGCACCTCCGTTGCGTGCCGCAAATGTTAAGCTCACTAGTTATTCAGGACAGCATATCCCTGTGTTAGGACAATGCAGCCTTCTTGCAACATACAAGGGACAAACAGAACTTGTGTCATTTTACGTCCTTCGTTCTTCTTCTGCAGTGAACTTGTTTGATTTAGATTTATTTCAGTTGTTTAACTTGTCTATCGTAAATCAGGTCCTATCAGTGAACCGGACTGTGCCTTCAGCCAGTGTTTCTCGTCTCTGTGAAGAATTTGCAGACATTTTTGCACCGGGCCTTGGTTGTGCTAAGAACTATAAAGCACATTTGGAACTGAAAGTCAACGCGCAACTGAAATTTTTCAGAGCGCGCAATGTTCCCCACGCATTGCGTGATGAGGTCGCAAGAACATTACACGATTTAGAATCACAAGGTGTAATTGAACGTGTGCAGGCTTCTCTCTGGGCTTCACCCTTAGTAATTTTACAGAAACCTTCCAGAAAGTTGAGACTTTGCATGGACTTCAAGGCAACAGTGAATCCACAACTTGTGACTGCAACTTTTCCCTTGCCCCGCCCGGAAGATCTTTTTGACAAACTGTGCCCGGGTAAAAATTTTTCAAAATTGGACCTAGCAGATGCGTACTTGCAAATGCCGGTGGACGAAGAATCCCAGTGCGTCTTGGTGGTTAACACGCATCTTGGTTTGTACCGATTCAAAAGACTGCCATTCGGGTGTGCATCCGCCCCTGCATTGTTTCAGCAATATTTACAAACAGTTTGTGCGTCGGTTCCTACTGCTGCAAACTATCTGGACGATATTGTGATCTCCGGAAAGACAGACGACGAACATTTAGACAATCTCCGAACGTTATTTCAGGTCTTACGACAAAATGGTCTTCGCTTGCGGAAGGACAAAGGTGTGTTTTTTGCTCGTGATTTGCCATATCTGCGACATGTACTCAATGCCCAAGGCATACATCCCAGTCCCGAGCACCTCCGTGCCATACAAGACTTGCCTTCGCCGCAGAATTTGAAGCAGCTACAGAGTGTGCTGGGAAAAATTAACTATTACAACGAATATATCCCCAATGCCTCTTCCATTTCAGCTCCGCTTCATCTCTTACGCCGTAAAGGTGTTCCGTTCGTCTGGACGACGGAATGCGAACGCGCCTTTCGCCAGTTCAAATCGGCGTTGCTTTCTAATATTTGCCTTACGCCATTCGATCCCCAGAAACCCCTTTTGTTGATGGTAGATGCATCGGATTTCGGGATCGGAGCTGTGCTTGCACACAAAGATGGTTCGCATGATCGCCCTATTGCCTTTGCGTCCAAATTGCTCTCGTCAGCGCAAAGAAATTATTCACAGATAGAGAAAGAAGCTTTGGCTCCCGTGTTTGGTGTTACAAAGTTTCATGATTTCTTGTATGGTCGTCACTTTACCATCATCACAGACCACAAACCTTTGACATCGCTTTTTCATGCAACCAAGCCTGTACCTCCACGTACAGCGCAGAAATTCATTCGCTGGTCTATTTTCCTCTCGCAGTACCGCTACGATATCTTGTATCGGTCCACTGCTAAACACGGAAACGCCGATGCGTTGTCCCGTTTGCCTGTTGCTGAGGATAGAGCTTTCGATTCCTCCGAACTTGCTTGCATGTTCATTGATTCAGAAACCGATGACGTGGTCGAATCGTTTCCGATTGATTTTCGTCGTGTAGCTACAGCCACAGCTGCAGACCCTGTCCTTGCTACCGTTTTGCGTTTTGTTGCTACGCAATGGCCCTTGTCAGTCACGGATCGAGGATCCGTTGGTTCGCCGATTTTTTTGCTCACAAGGAGAGACTTTTTGTTCGACGTGGTGTTTTGCTGTTGCGTTCTGATAATGATCAGTCCAGGGTCGTGGTCCCACGTTCATTACAGTCCTTGTCTTAAAGCTTCTCCACCACGGACATTGCGGTATAGTGAGAACGAAACAACTTGCTCGTCAGCACTGTACTTGGTTCGGAATCGATGCTGCGATTACGAATATGTGCTCTTCTTGCATGGCGTGTGCCGAACAACAATCCGCACCACCGCGGAAATTCTTTGCATGGCCAAAAGCCACTTCCCCGTGGCAACGCTTACACATAGATGGTTGGTTGTTGTCGTTTCATTCAGTAATTTTCCTTTTGTTGTCCGGATGTCTTCCACGACGTCTTCTGCCACAATCCAAGCGTTGTCCGCTATCTTTTGCATTGAAGGTCTACCACAGACTATTGTTTCCGACAATGGCCCACAATTCATGTCCGCAGAATTTCAGTCATTCTGCAGGGCCAATGGTATTCAACATCTGACATCCGCGCCGTTTTCGCCACACTCAAACGGTGCCACTGAACGTTTGGTCCGGACTTTCAAGTCCCAGATGTTGAAATTGAAAGAGTCGCATTCTCGGGAGGACGCGTTATTGCTCTTTTTGTCCTCGTATCGCTATCAGCCTCGCGATGGTCGCTCGCCGGCATGAGTTGCTCCATGGTCGTCCTCATCGAACCTTGATGTCTTTGCTGCATCCGCCGCATCAGGTTCCTGTGCAGCGGCAGACACTTGCGTTTGCTCCTGGCGACGTTGTCTATTATCGCACCCATCGCGGTCCACGGCGTTGGCTCGCAGGGCGCATTCTTCGCTGCCTCGGCCGCGCTATGTATCTGGTTTTGGGGGCCTCTGGTGAGGTGCGTCGGCGTCTCAATCGGCTGCGCCTCTGTCGTCGCACGGGTTCTGCCGCTCCCCGTCTGCTTTCAGCGACGGTGCCGTCCGGTCAGCGCCCTGGGGACCCATCTACTGGCTCGCCTCATCCTCAGGTGTTACCGACGATGCCTTCCATTTTGCCCCATGGCGTCGCGCCGCCGCCGGCGCCGCCCGCAGTGGACGCGTCGCTGCAACCGCCGGGCGCCTCCCTGGGTCACGCGCCGCCGATCGCTTCCCGTGACCAGCTGTCCTCCGCCAAGGAACTCTTGCCCGCTCCGGACCATCTGTCGTCTTCGCCAGTCGGGTGCTCCGACTCGATGGAGGTCGACCCTTCGGCCCCTCCTGCCTATCTAAGGGCGCATACACCGCATGTTGACGTGCACCCTGGACTAGGTGTTCAGGCGTTTCCTAGCTCCCCTCGGACCGAATGGCCGGGTGCGGGTGGCACAGCCTCGCCTGTTGTTAGGCTCCCCACCTCATCGCATACGTCAACATGGGGCCCTCCCCACGGCGGGCGGAAGCCTTATAACACGACCGTTCGCCGATTTGCGGGGGAGGAATGTGGTGTCACCGCCAGACACCACACTTGCTAGGTGGTAGCTTTTAAATCGGCCGCGGTCCGCTAGTATACGACGGACCCGCGTGTCGCCACTGTCAGTAATTGCAGACCGAGCGCCACCACACGGCAGGTCTAGAGAGACGTACGAGCACTCGACCCAGTTGTACAGCCGACGTTGCTAGCATTGGTTCACTGAGAATTACGCTCTCATTTGCCGAGACGATAGTTAGCATAGCCTTCAGCTACATTTGCTACGACCTAGCAAGGCGCCGTATTCAATTGCTATAATACTTCTGTATCATCCAGAACCTCACGCCAGCCTGCGTGAGCTTATAGCGTGCATTTCGGCCTCCTCTAAAAACAGTGTTGGCAATTCTGCCGACACTTCATAATGCATAAGGCCGGATGTAGAGTTCTGAGAGACAGACAGTTACAGCTTTTCTTTTGCACTGCACGACGCTTTCAACAAACAGATAGCACAACAGAGTAGCTCAACTGGAAAGGAACCCTTCCTATTTAAATTTCTGCGTACTACACTCTTGGCAGTCTGGGTAGGTGGCAGTTATGTGATTTTATTTCGGTGATTACAAAATAGAGTCGAATGTATGCACTGGGTAGCCGAGGCAACTAGTTCATGGCGATTCGGTCAACCAAGTAAATGAATGTACTGAACATGCTGCAAACCACTACAGGGGGCCTGTGTGTCAGAATTCTCATCCAGGGTGGTGCAACGGCGTTACAGTAGAAAAAGGAGCTACAGAGAGGAGGATTTGGTGGTCTGTTGGACTGCTGATAGATTCATATACTCATGGTCTGGGTTCGATTCCAACTTCTACCGATGATTTTTGATAGGGAGAGACAGATTCTATTCTCTTCTGGCTACGCCAAGTGAAGAAGGTATAGTGGCATTGTGGTCTGAAATTCACATTAAGCATGATATTCCTTCTCTACCAAGTAGACATTAGGTTCAACCACAATAAAGTAAGGAGTGGCGACATGTAGAAACTCTATCACCAGTAACCTTTCTTATACTAGTTATTTAGTTCTAGTGACGAAACAGACACCATGTAGGGTCACAGGACACTTAATTCATCTTTTGTTTGAGCTTGTCTATGTCGATAAAATTGGTTCTGAACTGGGAACGCAACTCAGACCGCCGTTAACGCGGAATTTGATCCCTTCGTGACAATACAGCTCGACTACAAATTGTTGTTTGTTCAAAACTGCAGATTCCTCAACATCTCCACATATTGTGCGTGAATGGGTTCGAGTCCTGGCCCGGCACTAAACTTTCCTTACGTATTATCAAACTCTAGCATGAGAACGCCTATCTGCTGGTGGATAATAATTTTGTTTTTTAATGTATTTTCATTCGTTGTCAACACTAACGATAACTGACGTTTTTTACTCCCAGTGAGACACAGAACTATTTGCGAGATCACTGTAAGTTCAAGGATGTTATTCCGAGTTGCTGGTGGAGAAAAATTCGGTAGCTGACGTCTCTTTGTGTGTAGTCAACAACAATTGTGTGGCGTTCAACAATGGTTCAAATGGCTCTGAGCACTATGGGACTTAACATCTGTGGTCATCAGTCCCATAGAACTTAGAACTACTTAAACCTAACTAACCTAAGAACATCACACACATCCATGCCCGAGGCAGGATTCGAACCTGCGACCGTAGCAGTCCCGCAGTTCCGGACTGAGCGTCTAGAACCGCTAGACCACCGCGGCCGGCGTGTGGCGTTCGATTACCAGTCAGCACTGAGCTCTTCGTCATATTATTTCTAGTTCAAACATGCTCACATGTCGCTGCTGGTGTAACAAACCAATATTTAACGTTCATTTTCTCTACAATATAACAGCGACAGGTGCCACGTTGGAGTCCTGGGAAGGAGAAAATTAATTTTTCCTCTCGCCATTTCAGTTAAAACATCTTGTCACAGTTGATTGTGCTTCGATAACAATCCGATTGGGTTCTGGGTTCGAATCCCTGTCCAACACAAAGCTTTACCTCACGGCATTTCAAGTAAGTTACTTGTGAAGAAGCAATATTTAACATCTCTCGTAGTTCCTTAACAGGCACAACAGATGCTGGGTAGGAGTTCGCGTGCGTTAAAAATGTTTACGTTATGTAATTTAAAGTTGATATTTCCTAACTGATACTGTCTAAAATCGAGGTATATCACTCTCTGCATGCCTAGTTAGGAATGACTGTTAGTTTCAGTCACGAAATCTTTGCTTAGTCAATACGATCTGGGTTTGAATCCATATGCAGAACGAGACGGTTCGTCGTGTCATTTGAAGTTCATACATATTCTCAACTAGCTGCCCGTGAATAACTTAAATTTTTAATGTCATTTTGTGTTAAATAATAAGTACGGTATCTTTCTTGAAGAGGAAATCATGAATACGACGAACTTACTACGCGCATTACCTATCTGACGTAATAATGAGAGTGGTAATATTTCAGGTATGTCATTTATTGTAATAAATGTGAAATTACAAGCCTTAAGGACAGTGTTATCTGTGATGAGGTGTTCCCTGATATTTGTAGTATCGTGGTATTACTTTACATCTTGAGTTATTGCGATACAGAGCACTGTTTTCTAGTAGTGATTTGTTGGAACCATTTTCAATAGTCAAACGACTGTACCAAGGAGCGATTAGAGGACCTGCTAGATAGCTGCGCTATGAGGGTTGTATTCGAATCAGGCGAAATGCAATTCAGGTCGTTCGGATACTTTGGAGCACGGTTGTACACACATCACAAAAAATATTATCTTTTTAGTTTAAAATAAAGCTTTTAAAATAACGTTCCGATCAATGCTCCAACGAGCGAGCCAGGTTTCACTGTCTCTACCGCGAGAGAAGCCAGCAGTCTGGATTTCCTAGGCAACCGCCACCGATCGCATGCGGAAGGAACAAAGGCGACACTACCGTCGGATTGTCGATGTCAACGTGCAATCATATGTCACTTATAAAACGAAACAAGGAATGAAGCTCAGTGTTACAGTCTATCAAATGCTTTGACCGATATGCTCAAGCAAGGACCAAGTTATGATATGTGGTTGGTGATAGGCTGAAACTTATTTCCATGCAAACTGAGTTAACGTATCCGGACACCCCGAAGTAAGGCGGAGTTGACCACGAGGCGTCACGAGAGACCGGCCTACCAGTATAAAAGGCGATGCGGGTGGGGGTGGCAAGTGTTGTTAGTAGAGAAGCAGAACCACAGTACCAGCAGAACTGGTCAGTCAGGACTAGTGATTGGATGCCACCTAGGTAACAAATCCAACAGGGACATGTCAATCCTCCTAAGAGTGCCCAAGCCGATTGTTGGTGGTGTGAAGGAGCAACCAGAGGTAGAACAAGACTAGGCAGACCTCGTAGCGGATTATGGTTGACAACAATCGCTTAAAATGGGGGAGGAATCACCCATGAGTTTCAAAGTACTCCCAGCAGGCCACACACCACAGTGACTGTGTATGGGAGGTTAAAAGTAATGGGGAACAGCGGTGGAGCAGCTTCTTATAAGACACATATTTCTGGAGTCGGTGCCAAGTGATGCTTGAGACAGCGAGAAGAGCAACACCACTGGACACTGGATGACTGAACACGAGTGATTTGGAGTCATGATTCGAGCTATGTTTGATTTGGTTAACCAGTAGAACATTACTTGCCATCACGTGTTTCGTCAACAGTGAAGTACCGAGGAGGTGGTATCATGTTTCTCGTGGTCAGGTCTTATTTCACTTACGAAAACACTAATATGAGGGTATAAGACTACATCTCACAGATTTGTGTCCGCGTGCAGTATCGGAACAGTTCAGAGACGGTGATTGCATCAGTATGACACTGCAGCTTGACAGAAAGTTCCAAAGGAGGCGATGGTTTTCAGACAGTAACACTCCTGAGAAGGACTGACCTGCCCAGATCCCAATCTCAGCTCAAAGAAACACCTGTGGGATCAGTTAGAATGTGGACTACACTCCAAAACCTAACATCCAATAGCACTTACTTTCTCTAGTTTCGACTCTTGAGGAATAATTTGGTGCCATTCCTCCACAGATATTCAGAAACCTTATTCCCAGTAGCGTTCAATCTGTCGTAAAGGTAAAAGTCGAGTCAACCCCTATAAATACTCACTAATAAGTGCCCAGATACTTTTGATCAGATAGCATAAATACATGTAGAACAGTTTAATGGCACAATTCTTTTTCGATGTGTGAATAGTTCTGAGAAACGACTTTGATGGTCTGAGGTGTAAAAAGTATTGATTGCTTGGAACCATCAGCTTTTCTGTCTGCGAGAAGCATCAAGACCGTAGAGCATAGCGTCAGTACCATGGGAAGAAGACGAGACGATAGAGAGTACTGAACACATTTCCCGTGGCGAAGATTGTTGAGTGAGCGGGTAATATCAGCAGCCTAGAGGACAAATTTATCACAGCAATTTACTTTGCGTGCAAATGCTTGCAGTTCCATAAGGTTAGTAGGATAGATCAGATGGTTAGTTACAATGATATGCTGCTACATAAATGTATTGCTCAATGCATTAAAAATATGCCCTCCTTTTCGCTCCAAAAAATTTGCTCTCGTTGAGGTTATACTTTTTGTCCTCCTTGCAAAATGTGAAAACGCAGTTCGCAATTTGTGCTCTCATGAGTGACAATATCGTCAGAATAACCTGCGCGTAAAGAAATAGCAGCAGCAAGTTGTTCCAAATATTGGTGGCTTGTTGGTGTACTTGGCATTACAAATGGGAGACATCAAATCAGAATAATGAAAAGCGCGTAACTACCACAATAAAAGTCTAAGTTCTTCATCTAGAGGTAATGATAAGCATTATCAGCAAAATCCACATTTGAGAAATATTTGCCATTGGTATTTTGGATAGTTTTTTTTTCCACAGTGTAGTGTAATAGGCCACAATGAACTGACCATTATTTGTAAATTCGCAGTCACCACACAAGCCCAGTGAGCATTTACATTTCTTGATTACTACTAAAAGTGTATCTCAGTTAGTCAAAGCTATGGATCGATTGGCCCTCAAAGTATGGACTGTTTCACGGCAATTGGAGTGAATTGAGTACAACAAAACTTTGGGATTGTTGATATGTAATCACGGAGGTGATTACTTACTTATGGACAGGATGATAGAACTTGTATGAGGACATGAGAGAATTGTACTAGAGAGAGCCATATGGGGCAAAATCCCTATATTGGAGTGGTAGAGAGAGATGAAACAGAAAACTTATGAGGAAAAAAATGTCATTTCTCGTTCCGTGTCAACGCTAGTCGTTAGACCAGTCGTCGAACCCCTGAATGTCTTCTTGCATTTCGTAACAGTATTACACATTACTTCCAATTTTATTTTGCTTTTGTTCTCAATAATAGTGTCTGAAGATGGCTGAAGTATAAACACGTTATGTGGAATAAGACAGCGAGAAGAATCCTGAAACAAAGGATGCAGTATTATTCATGAAGGTTAATGTGACTGCTGACCTATACCAAGAATTTACTTCCTTCATATCCGAATATACTATTGTACATGACTTGCATTCATGTTTTAGGTTTCCACACCTCAGTAGGTACAAATGGAACTCTTAGAGGATCACTTAAGCCGCGCGGGGTAGCCGTGCGGTCTGTGCACATTGCCACGGTTCGCACGGCTGCCCCCGTCGGAGGTGCGAGTCCTCCCTAGGACATAGGTGTGTGTGTTGTCCTTAGTTTAAGTTAGGTTAAGTAGTGTGTAAGCCTAGGGACTGATGACCTCAGCAGTTTGGTTCCATAGAACATACCACAAATTTCCAGTTTTTCCAGAAGATCAATTTGTTGTCCGTCCGTCCGTCTGTCTGTTCGACTATTATTTTATGCTAACCATTCTGTGAACTACAAATTCTTAGTCAGGCCCTGTGCACTCTTGACTCGTTCCATGGCACAGTAGTTTTGTTTCAGAAAAACAGATACATAAAATAAAAGTCGAATATTGTTAACAAACATAACAAGTATAAGTGAAAGACAGTTTCAGTATTGACGAGAATTGCATTTATTATGAGGATTTCAGGTTTTACATGCTGCAAAATTATATTCTCATTTCGTCGCGGTCACCGTCGCTGATAACAAACGTGTCCACAGGATACCGATCGGCGGGTTCAGTTGTATCAGCGACACACGAAGTATCAATGTGGCATGAGTCTGAAACATACAATTATTTCATCGTTATTACAAGACATCAAAGAAATCTATAGCACCAGAAAAAAAATAGAGCAGAATTTTATTGTTTTTTTTTAACTAACGTGTGAATTATCTCGAATAACACACTGTTTTCCTACTAAAGAAGTAGTTGGTGGTGAATTAACACACTGCAATGCACTCAGAGTGGATTTCTTTAGACTGAGGGTCATTTTAAATTACTAGAGTAATTATTAAATGTCATTGGCTAGCTACGACGAATTGGAATGTGTAAACCTCAGCACCAGTTTCTACACCTACATACATATCCCGGGAGCCACGATACGGTGCATGATGGAAGGTACTTTACACCACTGCTAGTCATTCCCTTCCCTGTTCCACTCTCAAATGGAGGAAGGGAAAAACGGCTATCTATATGCTTCCGCACGAATACTGAGCCCTCTTATCTCGTGTTCGCAGTCCTTGTGTGAGATGTATGTTCATGGCAGTAGGGTCATTTGGCAGTCTGTCGTAAAAGCCTGTCTCCCAAATTTTCTCAGTAGCGAAAAGAAAGTGTTCCTCCCAGGAGTTCCCATTTGAGTTCACGCAGTATTTCCGCAAAACTCACGTCTCGATCGAATATTATAAATCACCTGCAAGTAATAAACCCGGCAGGACGCCTGTGAATTGCTTCGACGTCTTTCTTTAAGCTGACCGAATAAGGTGACGCAGCGGTTAGAACACTGGACTCGCACTCGCAAGGATGACAGTTCAGGCGTCCGGCCACCCAGATTTAAGTTTCACGTGATTTTCCAAAATCGCTTAAGGCAAATGCTGGGATGCTTTCTTTGGAAGGACACGGCCGACTTCCTTCCTAATCGTTCCTTAATGCTAGCTTGTCGCGCGTCTCTAAGGACCCCCTTGTCTACGGGTCGTTAAACACTACTCTTCCTTCCCGTCTTGTCACGGCTCGCGTGGCTCCCCTCGTCGGAGGTTCGAGTCCTCCCTCGGGCATGGGTGTGTGTGTCTTGTCCTTAGTGTAAGTTAGTTTAAGTTAGATTAAGTAATGTATAAGCCTAGGGACCGATGACCTAAGCAGTTTGGTCCCACAGTCCTTACCACAAACTTCCAAACTTATGATCACATAATGCTTGAAACATTATTCGGATCTGACTCAGCACAGCCAAAAAACAATTGTATATTGAAGTTGAGTGAAAATACAAAATAAAATCGATTGATTTTTAAAAATTGTTTACAAAAAAAGGATGAATGCGGTTCAAGCTCCCAAAAATGCTTTGTGATATTATTGACCATGATGAGGATAGTGCAATACGCACAAAACTGGATACAGTGTTTTCTGTCTGGAAATTTTGATGTCAAAGAAGGACCTCAGTCTTCTCAGGAAGTCAAAAGACACATTAATGGAATCACGAGGAAAGTTGGAGAATACCCGCACATTAGCAGCTGTCGTCTGTAACAAATTGAACGTTAATCAGAAACGCTTTTATATTACAAGGGTGTGCTGAAAAGTAGTGCTCCTGCATTTTTTCATTCTGTCCGCAATGTCGGTTGAGGTATTACACGTCATGCATATTACTAGGCCGACTTTCCCGCTTCGATGACGCAAGCTGCAACCTTCTGCTACTAGAAGACTCCGAATTCTAGCGTGTGTAACGTGGCGGTGTGTGACGTAACACTGTCGGTGTGTGAGAAACAGCGTGCTCTGACCGAGTTTGTAACCGAAGAGTTCGTCCACACATGCAGTACCCTACCCTTCAGCGTGACAATGCCAGACCACACATGAGTGCTGCGACATCTGCAACAGCCCGATGTCTTAAGCTCACTGTCATCTGTCATCCACCACACAGTCCCAACTTGGCCCCATCCGATTTTCGTCTGTTTCCAAAACTTAAAGAACGCTTTGGAGCACATTGTTAGTGATGAAGCGGTGCAAGCAGAGGTGAGGTTGTGGCCGCGTCAACGAAGTCAAACATCCTACAGTGACGGTATCAACAAACTGGTCTCTCATTGTGAGAAATGTGTTCTTCACCAGGGTGGCTATGTTGATAAACAAATATGTATACGTGCAGAGAAAAGAAACAGAACGGTGATAAAGTTGGTTTTACTTGAAAAGCATTAATGGTTTTCACTTAAGAAATTCGGAGGAATTAATTTTCAGCACTCTCTCATATATAGATATGACTGCATATTAAAAACTTAATTCACAAGATCTGATGGTTGATCGCAGTTCCACCTGCGATAGATAGATGAAGCAGGAAGAATTTCCACAATTTTTTGAACTGCTAATTATGGGCGGAAAAATTTAGCCACACAAGACCTGTGTGGAGAAGTTGGTCATCGAAATAAGGTGAATCTCTGCGAACGACGTCTCGGTACATTTTTTCGTTGTGAACGCAAAGTTTTCTTTCTGAACTGTGTTGCCAAAAACCTGGAAAGTTTACACCAATCGATTCTGAGAAATAAAATATTATTCGTGGATAATAATTGTGCCACACCCTCTTCTGTCACGTCAAGCGCTACATGCACATACATCTGGTGACCCCTAACAAATCGAGAGGAATTTTTTTCAAGTCGATACCTCCAGTTGAAATTCTTCATCATCGCAATAGAAATCTCTTAGAGGTCCAACGTTGACTTTTAAACAGGCTTTTCAAAATGACATTCACAGTTCCTCCTTCTGAAATAACAGATCTAGACGACCGAATTACGTGATCGCCTGAATAACTGCAAAGTGGCATGTATTTCATTTGATAAGCGTTCTTTCAAATAGAACCTCTCTCACAAAAGTCAGCTTTATAACATGAGAAAACTGTCTTTAAAATCCGCTCAATATAATGTTTTAAACATAAAGTAGATCTACTATTCTATTAGCTTCCATTTTGTAAGGACAGATAATTTGTATATTAAGCGAAACTTCCGAGCTTGCGCCTTGAAAGTTGCAAATGTTAATCTGTAAATCTCGACTGCATCGAGATGAGCAAGCGTTTGTTCACCAATGCAAGCGTCAATGAATATCACAAGAATGAGAACGAAAGTCTTTCTGTTTCAGGGCTCTTCAGCGCGTCGATAAAGCTGAGATTAAATGATGAGGACCCGATCGGGAATCGAAACTGGAACCTTAAATCGAAAATCAGCAACGCTAACCCCCTTACTACGAACTGAAAACTTAGTTGCAAATGTTTTAGTTCTATAGAGAACTGTGGAAGATTCAAGTCATATACAACACCATCGCATAATCTTATTAGTCATAATCGATGTTTTTCGAAAACCTGCAACTCTATCATTAATGATTTAAATTTTCAAGTGCAATTATTTGTATTGGTACAAGCATTCTATACGATGTCTGCGTGTGTGTTGTTCTGTTTCTCTTGCCCTGCTGTCGTCTTTTTGTGGTTTTACTGAAACGGAAAAAATAACTTCGAATTTATTAGGCGCTATTGTGAGAAAATAGTATTTCTTGTGTATCTTCATACAGGTATTGTACCTCTATCATCGGGCAGTTATTCACGCGCATCCAAACGATCACCAGGAAACGATCACTGAAATTTATGACAGCAGACCAAAAGCATAAATGCTTAACTCCGTTTACAAATTTTTTGTTTACGAATAAAAATCCAGGCTTAATGCCCCAATTTTATTCTCGTACCACTTCAAAGATGAATGAAATAGATATTAGTGTCAACAGCGTTGAGGAACAGTTGAAATCATTAAAAATGAACAGTTCCAGGGCCTGATAGAATATGGTCCGATTCCATACTGAATTCGTGGCTGAGTTAACCCCCCCCCCCCCTCTTTTAACCATAAGATACACAAAATACCTCGCACAAAAAAATTTGTCTTGTTGTTGGAAGAAAGGACAGGCCACAATCAGCTGCAGGAAGGGCAGCGGTAGTGATCCACGTTACTGTCGTCCAGTATCCTTACCGTGCATGTATTGTAGAATCTTAGAAGATATTCTGAACTCAAGTGCAATGACATATCTCGAACAAAATGTCCTCCGCCATGCTAACCAGCATGGATTCCGAAAAAAACGATTATTTGAAGCCGGACTTGCACTTTTCCCACATGACACCCTGAAAGCCATGGGTGAAAACAGTCAGGTAGATGCAGTATTTCTTGACTTCCAAGAGGCATGTCTCAGTACCATACCTACGATTATTAGCAAAAGTATGATCGTATGGGGTATCAAGAGAAATTTTATGACTGGATTGGAGATTTCTTGGTGGGCAGGACTCAGCATTTTGCTTTGGATCGTGAATGATCGGCAGATGTTGAAGGAACTTCAGAAGTGTTTAGTTAAAGTTTTTACACAGCCAAGGGACCCTAGACCATAGTGTGTGACATAAATTTCAACTTGATATGTTTATTCATTCTTGAGAAAAGAGGGTCTTAACAGACGGACCAAAAGACAGAGCATC
Organism: Schistocerca cancellata; assembly: GCF_023864275.1. NCBI lineage: Eukaryota > Metazoa > Arthropoda > Insecta > Orthoptera > Acrididae > Schistocerca > Schistocerca cancellata. The sequence goes on from NC_064633.1 coordinate 421,377,391, forward strand.
GGGTAACAAATGACAAAAAATTTTCCGCGTAATATAATTGTAGATTTGCAGTTTTCGGATTTTTGCTTTGGTTTCATTGTGAAACCTTGTTTTTTTGTCAAATTCTATGATTCTAGGGCAACGGGAAGAAGGATACGTTTTGATGAGTCTTTGCGAATATCAGAAGATATGGCGGAATGGCGATATCTGTCCATTGCATTGACTTTGCAGCGTCAATTTTTTATATCACCAATGGGCTGTAGACTTTCGTGTGTGTGACATAAATTTGTACTTTGTATGTGTATCTGTTCCTGAGAAAAAAGGGTTTTTAGCAGTCGAAAAGGAAGACAACGAGGTGGTCCTATAGCAGTTGCGTTTTTACCGATTGAGCTATGGCACCTTAAAAAGGAGAGGAAGTCCCTTCCTGACCAGGAAATATGTCACCAATCAGGCAACCAACTGAACCTCATTGTCCCTCAATGGCTAATTGAAGATGTAGAAGGATAAAGAATAATTACGTAGCTGGAGATGCCTGGCCACGTGGCTCACCTTTGAAGCAGCAGACTCCCGGCGCAGAGCAGCGGCCGACGCCGCCGGCGCAGCGCATCTCGGGGCTGTCCAGGGGGCAGGGCGCCGTGGAGCGGCAGACGGCGGTGTCCGCGGGGCTGGCCAGCCGGCAGCCCATGCGGGGGCCGCAGCAGATGTGTGGGCCCAGGCACACGCCCTGCCCTCCGGGGCCGCACGGCGCGCACCTCTGCAACACCAGCAGGCCACGCTGTAACCGCGCTGCAGTCAGCCCGCCAAGAGTGTGGAGGTGTACGAGTTCCCTCCTCCCAACCCGCCTGCCCCTATCTCTGCTGCAACCACTTAAGCAGCTCAGCCTGTCACGACGGAGACACAAGAGTACCTGTGGAGCGGGCAGGGTAGCCGCGTGGTCTCAGGCGCCTTGCCACGGTTCGCGCGGCTCCACCTGTCGGAGGTTCGAGTTCTCCATTGGGGAATGGGTGTGTATTCTCCTTAGCGTAATTTAGTTTAAGTTAGATTAAGTAGTGTGTAACCCCATGGACCGAGACCTTAGCAGTCCCCATAGGAACTTACCACAAATTTCCACAGAACCTGTCTACTAAAGTACAAGAAGTCAAGTTGGGTTTCCGCAATCCCGACTTTCACGGACCCCGTTCAGCGTGCCGCAGCTGCCAATAGGTTGCGCTATCAATGCAACGTGACTAGCCGGGATATGTTCGCGTAGGTAACTTCGCTGCAGCTCATTTATCATAACGGTGGGAGCAGGAATATGAACAAACCAAACTTAAAGAAGGCTGAGGAGGTAGTAAGTACAGGGAAATATATGTCAGTCACGAAGCAGGGCCCAAGTCCAGGAGGGGAAAAGTTTTCGTGCGTTTCAGCTAAATCAATATGTGTCTCGCAATGCAGATTGTGTAAAAAGTTACTTAACACGCATTCTGGAACCTCGAGTATGTTAAGCGATGTTTGTAAATTTTACCAGCACTTTCCTCACTCCATAATTATTTTGAAAGAGGAAAAGACGCAGTGGCTGACAAGCGTGTTGAAATGTATGCTAAGGTCATGAGGCCATTTAGTATTATACACGGTGATACAAAAAGGTACGGCCAAACTTTCAGGAAACATTCCTCACACACAAAGAAAGAAAATATGTTATGTGTACATGTGTCCAGAAACGCTTACTTTCCATGTTAGAGCTCATTTTATTACTTCTCTTCAAATCACATTAATCATGGAATGGAAACATACAGCAACACAACGTACCGGCGTGACTTAAAACACTTTGTTACAGGAAATGTTCAAAATGTCCTCCGTTAGCGAGGATACATGCATCCACCCTCCGTCGCATGGAATCCCTGATGCGCTGATGCAGCCCTGGAGAATGGCGTATTGTATCACAGCCGTCCACAATACGAGCACGAAGAGTCTCTACATTTGGTACCGCGGTTGCGTAGACAACAGCTTTCAAATGCCCCCATAAATGAAAGTCAAGAGGGTTGAGGTCTGGAGAGCGTGGAGGCCATGGAATTGGTCCGCCTCTACCAATCCATCAGTCACCGAATCTGTTGTTGAGAAGCATATGGACACTTCGACTGAAATGTGCAGGAGCTCCATCGTGCATGAACCACATGTTGTGTCGTACTTGTAAAGACACATGTTCTAGCAGCACAGATAGAGTATCCCGTATGAAATCATGATAACGTGCTCCATTGAGCGTAGGTGGAAGAACATGGGGCCCAATCAAGACATCACCAACAATGCCTGCCCAAACGTTCACAGAAAATCTGTGTTGATGACGTGATTGCACAATTGCGTGCGGATTCTCGTCAGCCCACACATGTTGACTGTGAAAATTTACAATTTGATCACGTTGGAATGAAGCCTCATCGGTAAAGACAACATTTGCACTGAAATGAGGATTGACACATTGTTGGATGAACCATTCGCAGAAGTGTACCCGTGGAGGCCAATCAGCTGCTGATAGTGCCTGCACACGCTGTACATGGTACGGAAACAACTGGTTCTCCCGTAGCACTTTCCACACAGTGACATGGTCAACGTTACCTTGTACAGCAGCAACTTCTCTGACGCTGACATTAGGGTTATCGTCAACTGCACGAAGAACTGCCTCGTCCATTGCAGGTGTCCTCGTCGTTCTATGTCTTCCCCAGTCGCTAGTCATAGGCTGGAATGTTCCGTGCTCCCTAAGACACCGATCAATTGCTTCGAACGTCTTCGTGTCGGGACACCTTCGTTCTGGAAATCTGTCTCGATACAAACGTATCGCGCCACGGCTATTGCCCCGTGCTAATCCATACATCAAATGGGCACCTGCCAACCCCGCATTTGTAAACATTGCACTGACTGCAAAACCACGTTCGTGATGAACACTAACCTGTCGATGCTACGTACTGATGTACTTGATGCTAGTACTGTAGAGCAATGAGTCGCATGTCAACATAAGCACCGAAGTCAACATTCCCTTCCTTCAATTGGGCCAACTGGCGGTGAATCGAGGAAGTACAGTACATACTGACGAAATGGAAATTAAGCGTTTCCGGACACATGTCCACATAACATCTTTTCTTTATTTGTGTGTGAGGAATGTTTCCTCTTAGTTTGGCCGTACCTTTTTGTAACACCCTGTATAGGCAAGCATTCATTGAAATATCAAAAATATCACTCCGTGGATATCAAAAACCACATTCTGGTGGTATGCAACGTAGAAAGAAGAAACTTTAGTATGAAAGAAAAGCTTCTTCTTTCAGATATGTAGCTTTCAAATCAACATAAAATGGAAAACGAACTCCATTTTGCTAAAATGCATTCGGGGAATTTAGAATTAACCTTTTTTCAGCGAACCCGGAATATACATTCTGGAAAAAGTAATTAAAATTGCTATAACTGGGGTTAGCCAAAGGCCTTGCCGCAGTGGTAGCTTCGGTTCCTGTCAACTGAGCGAAGTTAAGCACTCTCGAACTGGGATAGCACTTGGATGGGTGACCATCCAGTCTACTGAGCGGTGTTGGCAAGCGGGGTGCACTGAGCCCTTGTGGGGCAAACTGAGGAGCTATTTGATAGAGAAGGAGCAGCTCCGGTCTCGTAAACTGACGTACGGCCTGGAGAGCAACCCCTCTACATCCGCATCCAGTGACGCCTGTGCGCTGAGGATGACACAGCAGCCGGTCGGTACCGTTGAGTTTCAAGGCCTGTTTGGGCGGATTTATCTCTTTTTTTTTTTAGCTGGCTGAGGCACACTGAGGTCACAGAAACTAGGCTTCCAAAGCTTTACTTCATTTGGCCTACCAGTGTAATAGACATCTTCAGGTTCTTAGGAATTTCAACTTTCAGAAATGGTTCTGCTTACTACAGAAAACATGCATTAGAGATGACCAGATGATGCTTCGAATTGAGAATAGCCAGTAGAACTCGAAAGAAAGTGAAGTTTCACACATTTGTTCATTTCGAAATAAATAAATAAAGCCGAAATACGCTGAAAAGGAAGAAAAGGACAAATAAAATTCACCATTTTCTGGCTTACAATGACCCAAAATGAACATATATTTCATTGAGCGTCATGTTGTGCTAATTGGGTACGAAAAGACTTTTCTTTAATGCCGAAGTCTGCTCATAACACTGTAATGAAGGCGTACAGAATAAACTACTACGCAGCGTAGCACAGTCAGAAGATGAGCGGGCAAACTACCCGTTCTGCTGACAATGTGCAGCAACGTGCCTGCCTGGCTAATAGACAAACATGGGCAGGTTAAAAGCGGAATGTGGACACTTTTGGAAGAGTTTGAAGAGTGGGGACCGAATATTCTATCAACTGCCAGTGTGCCGGCCACACTATAAGCGTGGGTCCACGCACGCGCTTTGGCTTTTGGTCTCACATGTCGGCACTTCTGCAAGAAGAGTAGCCCACACTATAACCATGTAGCACATACACTACTGCTTTCTGCTACAGCCATTCTGTGAAGAGAGGTGGTGGGATTATTCTGCCAGCTGCAATGTGCAGGGTACAATAGTTATCTAAGTCCCAGCACAAAAAGCTCACCTCTGAATATATAATTGATCAAATTACATTAAAACTAAACTCCACTCGAACAGGCCAAGAAGGCCCAACAGTACCGACCGTCCGCCGTGACTTCCTCAGCCCACAGACGTCACTGGATGCGGATATGGAGCGGCATGTGGTCAGCACACCGCTCTACAGGTCGTATGTCAGTTTACGAGACCGAAGCCGCTACTTCTCGGTTAACTAGCTCCTCAGTCTGCCTCACAAGGGCTGAGCACCCGTCCTTGCCAACAGCGCTCGGCAGACCTGATGGTCACCCATCCAAGTCCTAACCCAGCCCCAGCGCTTACATTCGGTGATCTGAGGGGAACCGTGTTACCACAATGGCAACCTCGTTGGCTGATCATATTCCAATGTCTGACAAAAAAAAATGAGCACCCAGAAGACATGGTCAGTTGTCAGTGTAACTTCATACATGTACACACCATCATCAGGTACATAAATGATTAGAGTTGCAATTCTCTCTGACCAGTAGAACCATCGCCAGAGCACATTAGTTTTGTTCGCGTTTAGTGTTGCTGTATAAGGGACATGTTGTTGTATAAGGGACATGTTCAGAGTGGTCACGGTGACGGCCACGGAGATGCCGCGTACTCGTCTGAGACAGCATTATCAGCACCCAACATGTTTGAAAGGGGCCTCATTGTCGGTCTCCATTTGCCTGCCTGTTGCCTTATCTTAATGAGAACAATCTAAAATTAGCACTACACGCATCACATACTGACGATAGGTAAATTTCTATATATGTATATAATGCTCACTATGCAAGTTAGAATCAGACTGAAGTTTGTCATTAAGACTAGACACTTTCAGTGCGGTCTCAGTAGATCAGGCTTGAGGATGAATCAGTCGGTTCGAAATTACTCGAGAAAATATATCGGCCGCAACTGTGATAGATCTGTAATCAACTCTTCATTAAATAAAAAGTTTTCTTTAAGAGGCATTCTGCCATTGTTAGTAAGTCCAACTTTTATTGCTGAACTAGCAATCACTTAAACGTTTAAGTTCACATTATATAAATGTTCAAAATCATGATTGTATATAGAAGGAGTTATTAAACTTCTAAGCAACTATTCAAACTGGAGCCGCGTGGTTTGAGGCACCATGTCACGGAGTGCGCCCCTCCCCCCCCCCCCCCCCCCCCCCGTCAGAGATTCGAGTCGTCCCTTGGGCATGGGTGTGTATGTGTTGTTCTTTCTTACAATAATTTAGTTTATGTTAGCTTAAGCAGTGTGTACGTCTAGGGACCGATGACCTCAGCAGTTTGGTCCCTTAGGAATTCACACACACTTGAATATTTCAAACTGAAAAATATTCGTGCTTTTACTCAGCATACACTAATCACGCACATGAGACAGTACCATATTTGTACACTCGCGATTTCCACAAATTATTATAACATGATATGTATTTTCTGTTGCAATTATGAAAGACCATCAGTTGTACAATGGAATGATGCTAATAAAAATTTGTTGCCATACTGGGACTCGAACCGAGATTGCCGGATATCTTAGTATTAGGAGCACGATTTATAGATAAACCCAAACTTCCCCAACTTGTCAACCCTGTGTCTAGCCTGAGTCGTTCACGGGTAGCCTAATGGTAATCGCTCCCCGTAAGCGAGAAACCCCGATTCAAGTCCCGGTCTGGCACAATTTTTCATTGTCGTCATTCCATTATACAGCATTATACAGCTTGCCTATATTCGCAACTGCGAATGCATTTCATGTATTTCATTACGGCTGCAGTAGCTACAGTGCCTGTTCCATCAGGAACATTGCATCATAATTCTGAACGTAATTATTGTAACTTCTGGAATAGTCACTCGTGGACTGAAATATAACCACGCGATGCTCTTTTTTTTCATTCCAGACTGCAACCAGTGACATCCTACCGCTAATGTCAATGGTGTATTATGGTATCTCTCTACTGAGCCCAATGCTAACAACACAAAGGAACCTCTCACTAGCTCGTACCGCATGTCCAATTCAAGTCTCCCCATTCTACGCAGTTCACCATTGTTGCTGAGTAACAGTCACGAAGTTCGACATAGGTAAAAGCAGCAGGCGTTTCTGAGACCTGCCAGAACACCAAGATGGCGTACCTACTGAAGAAGTACACTTGGATCAGAAACTAAAGGCTATCGATATTGGTCACCCTTACAAGGCCTCCCCATACTGCTGAAGAGCACAGACTCACCAAACCCGAACAGGGGGAGATGACTTAACAATAAATATATCTTGAAGAGAATTTGGAGAGAGTTGATAAATTTTTTAACTGTGTAAATAGCGGGAAGTTTTACGGTGGAAACAGTAGACAGCGCAGCGAGTGAGAACATGGACGCCTTACGTGTTGCAGACCGGCCCTCTTGCCCCCACGAGGACAGTTGGTGATGAGACAGGCGGCCGCGATGCTGACAGCTACGGTGAGCAGTACTGCTTGCTGGAACCTCATGGCTGCTGTGAGCCGGACGAGTCGCGTCTTCCGCTTTTATACCCCCACAGCCGTCCGGGACTGGAATACTAACGATGCCCACCGTCCAGGCCATCTTGTCCTCGCTGCTTTCAACCCCCTCCCACATTCCCTGTTTCTTTTCACCTCTGGACTGCAATACAACCACTCATGCTCCAACGCTCTTCATCCTTTCATCTGTCCCTTAGTTTCTTTGCTGCTAAGCATCTTTCTGCCACACACACACACGCGCGCGAGCGCGCGCGCGTATGTGTGTATGTGTGTGTGTGTGTGTGTGTGTGTGTGTGTGTATGTGTGTGTGTAAAAGTAGAATGATGCTTAGAAGCAAAGAGACTAAGCGGCAGAAGACCCCAATTACCCTATTAAACAAAAAGAAACAATAAAAGAGCTCGGCATAATCTTTGATGGGCACTTAAATTGAGAAAAACAAAATCTTGCAAAACGCAAGAAATCGCTCTGTAGCCTGCATATAACCGAAAAATATATGAAAGCTATTGTCTCCCGAAAGTTAACGGACGTTATTCCAATCTCTAGTCTGCCAGATCTTTACTACAGCACTGAAGTTCTCAAGGCGCAAATAGTGAAAACTCGAGACGATTCTAGTTAACTATGAATACTTACATAAGACCTTAGCGTAACATTGAGTTGTTGGATGATAGTCCAATGGAGGGGAGTGCAATCTGGGTACAGCCATTTTATTCGTTACTGAATTCTCTCGAATTTGTAGCAGTCAATGTCCGCGACTCCATTGAACTGCAGATTTATCATTGCTGACTTTTATGAGAAAAACTGCTATTCTATCTAAATCTGCATAGATACTCCGCAAGCCACCAAACGGTGCCTGGCGGAGGGTACTCTGTATTATCACTAGTCGTTTCCCTTCCTGTACCACCCGCAGATGGAGCTAGGTAAGAACGATTGTTTATTTCCAGCCGAACGAGCCCGGCCTTGTCGTATTTTATCTTCGTCGTCCGTTCGCTAAAAATATGTTGGCGCCAGCAGCATCGTTCTGGAGTCAGTTTCAAATGCTGCTTCTATAAATTTTCTCAGTAGTGCTGCCTGAGAAGCACGTCGCCTTCTGTCCAGGGATTGCCATTTAAGTTCCCGAAGCATCTCCGTAACACTTGCGTGTTGCTGGAACCTACCGGTAACAAGTCTAGCAGCCCGCCTCTGAATTGCTTCGGTGCCGTCCTTTAACCTGACCTAGTGCGAATTCCAAACACTCGTGCAGTACTGAAGAATAGGTCGCACTAGCGTGCTATATGCGGCCCCCTTTGCGGTTGAACTATACTTTCCTAAATTTCTCCCAACGAAAACAAAGTTGACCATTCACATTCCCTACCGCAAACACTGTGTGTCTTGGGTATCGTTAGAGGACACTGTCTTCATAGGAAATTAGAGCGAATTCTTGGTGCAGCTGAAGTTTCGGCATTGATCAGCAGTCAAGGTAAACGCGAGCTGTACAAAACCGTGCCGAAATTATTATATATCTTCAGTCATTTTCCGTTGTTTCTCGTTAGCCTTACCGAGCTGAAGAAAGCAGCCTGTCTAACACCTTAGCGCACACATTCCATCACCAGTTTTCAACACGTAAACATGGCAGTAATATAGGTGCGTCATCCGTTCGCAATACCCGTTAAGGACGGCCCTCCCTTTAATGCACAACGGAATCACGATAGTAGTTTACCATTTCTCCAGGTGCAAAACAGCAACACATGCAGTCACAGAGCTAGGAATTCGGCATTTCAGTTGGCGCTCTGCACAGTAATGTGATGTACTGGAGACACGAGGAATCTCTTGGTGCAGTCCTAGGCCGCTGAAAGATGATTCCACCCACGAATTTGAGGAAGGTGTTGAGAGTTTTCGCACATTTATCCAGCTGTAATGTGGCCCGAGAATAGGCTTTGCCTATCCAACCGAAAAAAAGTAGCTTTCAAAACACATTTTGTTCAGCTTCAGTCGATAGTAATGAAACAGAAACTACAAAAGTAAACAATAAAACCATTAGCTTTGACAGCTCCGAAGCTTTGCAAGCTATACTATCCATCAGAGTTGAATTATCCTTTTTGAAGTTTATTTCATGTTTCTCCACTTTGAGGGGCGTTAATTTGGCTTTTTTGTTGAAAACCAGCAGTATTTTCTAAGTCATTCTGATCTTTATTCCTGCTTCAGGTTTTCAATTTTGCTTCTCATTGCATGCAGGCAGAATCAGCTTTCATCGCTGAAAAGCACGGAGTGCCATTCCATCTTCTAGGTGATCCATTCACGACGCCAGTCGAGGCGTGCACGTTGATGCCGTGGTGTGAGTAGGTCTAGAGGTATACGTGGCCGAAATCCCTCTGCTTAAAACCGGTTCGCAACAGCTGGTGTTGACACGTCTGCGGTCACAAGCCCTTCTATCCGTGCTGTGGTAGCTGTATGATCTGGCACTGCTGCCCTATACGACGATCCTAGCGGGCGTCTACGCTGCGTAGACGTCCAGTACCTCCAGAACCTCCTCTAATGACCACTGACACCAGCATCGTTGCAGTACGTCCAGGTTGTGTGGCAGTTCTGCGAAAGAACCATCCCGCCACTCAGAAGCCCACAGTTTGATCCCTTTCAAACTTGCTCAGTTGCAAGGAGCACGAATGCGTCTCCGTGGCATGGTGGCCTGGCTTGCTTGAAACGTTTGCATTACACTGAGCCTTCTGGCTGTGAACATTCCCTATTAAAGGCTAGATACAGATGGTGCTCTGGTAGCTATGCCACTACACCATCTATTGGCGGGTGACGTTGAAACCATTATCAGTACATCCACTACCCCCAAGGTGGCATACACCGTCATTGGGTAAAAATCGGCGTCGTCTTTCCAAATGTACTAAATTTTTTCCAGCATTGTATTTTGGCATTTGAAAGAAGAAGTTTATCATCCTGTAAGAAGTTTTCGCCGCAACGAGAAAAGCCTTTCATTTAATGATTGCCACCAGAGCTTGCTTATCATATCCGTGCCACTCCCTCCCTTATTTCTTGATAATGCAAAACGAGTTGTCCTTCCTCACTGTCCGACTCCGTCGCTCAGTGGTCAGTGTGGCTGACTGCTATGGGGAGGTCCTGTCTTCAGTTGCCGGTGCGGCCAGGTAATGTTCCTTGGTGGCAGAACTGGAATGGGTCGCTCTCCGCCTCGTGATGCTATTTGAGGAGCTACTTGAGCGAGTACTAGCGGCTCCTAGGTCTGGGAACCCGACAACGGCCGGGACAGCGGTGTGCTGACCCCATGGCACTCAATATTGAATTCTAATGACGTCATACGGCGTAGTGTGACACGGCAGTCCGGCGGTGCTGAATGAACCAAGAAGACCAATACGTGGAGCTTAAGATTTAAGTGCCGCGCTAACTTAAATTTAATACGAAGGGCCTTCAATAAATGATACAACACATTTTCTTTTTGAAAGCAGGTTGGATTTATAAAATGGTTCAAATGGCTCTGAGCACTGTGGGACTCAACTGCTGTGGTCATAAGTCCCCTAGAACTTAGAACTACTTAAACCTAACTAACCTAAGGACATCACACACATCCATGCCCGAGGCAGGAATCGAATCCGCGACCGTAGCGGTCGTGCGGTTCCAGACTGTAGCCCCTTTAACCGCTCGGCCACTCCGGCCGGCGTTTGGATTTATACAGGATTCCAATATACCATATTGTAAGTAGGCTGTTTAGGTTTCTATGTTGGTAACGCCATGTAGCGCTCTGTATGAAAATCACTGGCTGTGCTTGGTGCAGTCTGTGGCTGGTTGGCATTGTTGTAATATTCGCAATTGTAGTGTTGGGCAACTGGATGTGAACAGCGCGTAGCGTTGCGCAGTTGCGCAGTGGTGGATGTGGGGAGGCAGATGGCAGAGTTTTGAGAGCATATGATCTGGACGTGTGTCCATCTGAGACAGAAAATTTGTAAGACTGGATGTCAAAATGGCTCTGAGCACTATGGGACTTAACATCTGTGGTCATCAGTCCCTTAGAACTTAGAACTACTTAAACCTAACTAACCTAAGGACATCACACACTTCCATGCCCGAGGCAGTATTCGAACCTGCGGCCGTAGCAGTCGCGCGGTTCCGGACTGAGCGCCTAGAACCGCTAGACCACTGCGGCCGGCTACTGGATGTCATGAACTTATATATATATTATGACTTTGTACACTATTAAGGTAAATACATTGTTTTTCTCTATAAAAGTCTTTCATTTGTAAAGTATGCCTATCAGTAGTTAGTGCCTTCAGTAGTTAGAATCTTTTATTTAGCTGGCAGTATTGGTGCTCGCTGTATTGCAGTAGTTCTAGTAACGAAGATTTTTGTGAGGTAACTGATTCATGAAAGGTATAGATTATTGTTAGTCACGGTCATTCTTTTGTAGAGATTATTGAAAGTAAGATTGCGTTGCTCTAAAAATATTGTGTGTCAGTTTAGTGTTGATCAGAATAAGTAAAGAGCGAAATGTCTGAGTACGTTCAGTTCAGCTCAGCTGTCTGAAAATCAAATAACGTAAGGGATTTATCAGCACAATCATTCATAAATGTTTCTAAGGAAACGTTTCATAATATTATTCCCCGCTCTTTTGCTTTTTTTAATTCATCGGTCTTCTGACTGGTTTGATCCATTTCACCACGAATTCCTCTCCTGTGGTAACCTCTTCATCTCAGATTAACACTAGCAACCTACGTCCTAAATTATTTGCTTGATATATTCCAATCTCTCTCTTCTTCCACAGTTTTTACCCTCTGCAGCTCCCCCTAGTACCATGGAAATTATTCTCTGATGTCTTAACAGATGTCCTGTTGCCTTGACCGTTCTTATTGTCAGTATTTTCTACATATTTTTATCGCCTCCGTCTCTGTGCAGAAACTCCTCGTTCCTTACCTTATCCGTCCACCTAATTTTCCAACACCTGTAGCAGTAAGGCGTACTAACGATAATTTACATGAAAGGAGCAGGTTAGAAGAGTCGGAAGAAAGAGACTTGGCAGAATCAGGGAAAGGCTATGCAGGCTAAAGAGGACGGGGAATAGAGGAGAAAGTACTAGTAGAGTACAGATGGAAATGTGGATGAGAAATGCAGAGAGCATTTCGTGACGGTACAGAACTATACGCACTATCCTGACGGCGATACTTCGCAACACCCGAAAATGTGGGTGGCTATGTTTCATGATTCTTTATCGACTCCTTGGGGGCACAAGCTAAGAGCTATGTTTGTGAGTATTTATTTACGCGATGAAGCCCGTGCTGTAATGCAAGAAAAGATAGACAGATGCGTCACTTTCGAGGAATTTTAGAGGCTGTTTCTTGAGGAGCACTGGTCAAGCTCGATACAGAGCAGGCAAACTAAATATTCTGATGATGCCCCACATCAGCGGGTGCAATGACAAGGATTCGGTGCGCTATTTCAGCGAGATGCTGAAGGAAGGAATTCCTGCAATTGCTTAAGGAGCTGAATAGAGAAAGTAATTATGGTAACGATCAAGAGGAACAGTTGAATAATACGCGAAATAGTAATGAGAGAAACGATAGTAATCGGAATGGGTATCGCAGAAGCTATGGGGGGGAGGTACCAGAGTAATGTCAGTTGACATCAAGGAAACAGTGGAAGTGGACGGTACAGGACATATAATAATGGTGGTGAACGACGGCAATACAACGATAGTAGAGGTAATGGTGGTGGAAATGATGGGAGGCCGGCCACGGAGTAGAAGCGAACAGAGGTAACGAGGACAGGAGAAACAGAATTTGACAACTATACGACGGGGCCGTCAACGACAGAAATGTGGTATAGAATAGTTTTATAACAGACTGCGGCGAAATTAGGGAGACGTTACTGGAATGGAATGACGCAAAAGAAAACACGAAACAGACGATCATTAGCATAGAAATTAATAATGTGATAATTCCGTTTGTAGTGGACTCGTGGAGTCTGACGAGCGCAATGAAATAAGATGTATTTATAGCGTGCAGCGCAACCAAAGCGAGGCCATTGTTACCACTACAAAAGACCATAGTGAGAGGGGCTATGGGACACAAGTGTGTGGAGGTAAAAAGGCAGGCACGGATAGTGTTCGAATACGTGGGACAGACGTTCCATGTTGTGGTATTGATAATTCCCACATTATCGCTTGAGGGAATCCTGGGGATGGATTTTTTTTTAGTAGACACAAGGTGCACATAGGCATTGAAAGGAATAGAGTAACTTTACAAAATCAAGACATAGAAGTTCAGATACCTTTCGATGAATGTAAAGAGGTAGGGCTTTGCTTCACAATAAGAGGGTTGGAGATGAGAAGAGATGGGAAAATGTGGTCCTAGGATAAACACAAAGATAAAGTAAATAGCAGTTTACGGATTGAGGATATAAGAGAAGAAGAGATAGATGTCAAAATCGTTCACGTGAAGGGGACCTTGGAGTACAGAGAGCTTAGGGAAATTCTTAGAAAACGCTCCAGGATCTTTCAGCAAACAACTTGGAACATACGTGGTTTCGTGTATAAATTCAGCGTGAGACACTTTAAGGCGCAGGTATATTCAATTCCACTGGTGTACAAAGAGCGTGTGGAAAAGAGATTAAAAACATGCTGGAACAGGAGATAATCGAACCAGCGGTTAGTCCGTACAACAGTCCTCTTGTATGTATTCAGAAAAACGACAAGAGCATCCGGTTGGCGCTGGATTCACGTAGGATTAACAAAATCATAGTATCGGAAATAGACCGGCCAGGAACACTTGAGGAGTTGTTGCAGCGTTCCCACCGGAAAAGCGTGTCGATTTGCGGAGCAGCTTCTGGCAGGTGAAGTTGAACCCCGCACCGCATATCGTAAGTATACGGCATTCTTGTGCTATGGAAAGTGCTTCCAATTCCGCCAGCTTCCGTTCGACCTGAACGTATCGTCAGCAGCATTCATTAGGGCACTAGACACGGTGATTCCGGAACAGACTAGACACAAAGTAACGATATACATCGATGATGTACTTATAGCGGAGAAGAATTGGGTCGAACATAACAGAACGCTGGAAATTTTATTAGATGCTTTTGCTAAGTCTGGAGTCACTGTGAGCCTGCGTAAGTCAGAGTTTGGCAAGAAGCAGATACATTCCTTAGAGCACGTCATATCTCCAGAGGGGATTAGGCCGAACCCGGGTAAATTATACGCGATAACTTTCCGGTACCGAAGACAAAGCGACAATTACGTGGTTATCTGGGTTTAATCAATTTCTACAAGCGGTTTATTCAAATAAAAGGAATGACAACGCCCGACTATACTACTTGAGTGGAAAGAAGGCTTTTTGGTCCTGGGATGCTGTGGCGCAGGGCGAATTTGATTCATTACAAATTGCACTGTTAGAGGCTTCTCTACTAGGACATCCTTATTTGGATAAGGAGTTCTGTTTGGCGACCGATAGCTCACGTTGCGGGCTGGGAGTGACCCTGTTCCAAGAAATCGAGCGAGGAGAAACTATCATACAGCAACCAATTGCTTTTGCCAATCGATTACCGAGCAAAGCTGAGAAAAACTATTCGGTTACTGCGCTTGAGGCTTTGGCGATCGTGTGGCGATCTAGTAAGTTCCGGTACTACTTGTACGGGCGGCTTACTAAGATGTACACTGATCATAAAGCGGTCGTGTTTCTGTCGTCCGCCAAACTGACACACAGACGATTGATGAGATGGGCACCGTACCTGCAGGATTTCGTATTACATATATCTGGTAAGGAAAATGTAGTGGCAGATGCTCTGTCTCGCAACCCATTAGGGAACCACAAGACCGAGGATACAGACTTTAGGGAAAGCTGGATTGATTTAATGTATATGCGTGAAGTGCCATTTGAAAATTGTATTAGAGATGCTATAGGGGAAATAAGAATTTTCCAACTGAGAGACTTTGTTTGGAGGATGGTTTGAGATAAGCTAGTTCCTCAAAATTACCAAAAGCTCGATCAACTTTACAGAATAAAGGACAATATTTTGTTTTCTAGAAGAGACCGTTAACAGTGTCAACGAAACGTCCCATCCTTCCAGTCGCACCGAGTAGATTGAGAGATCTAGCAGCGACGAAGACGAACGTTTTTGGGCCACTGCCTATGTCGAAAGAAGGTCTTAGGTACGTGCTAGTAACGATTGAGCTAGCGTCAAAGTATGTCACATTGACGCCATTAAAGAGGGCCACGGCAAGAACTGTAGCTATTGGAGTAGAAAGAGATTTCATCAATAAAGTAGGAGGGGGGGGGGTCGAAAAAATGATCTCTGATGATGGACCTCAGTATAGATCTATAGTTTAGCAGACAATGTGTGGAGGCGAAGGATTAAACCAATTTCATATCACGCTATCACACGGCGAGCAATCCATGTGAACGTGTTATTAAGGAGTTACGGCAGTTGTGCAGGATTTACTGTAATCGAAATCACAAGACCTGGAGTGTCTATTTAAGAGAGTTTGAAGAGATTTTGAAAGAGATGCCAAGTGGTGTAACAGTGATGGCGCCAGTTACTGTCATGTATAATCAAGCAGCACCAGATGTTTTTAGAGATATTGTAAGGTACCTAGAAGGCACAATTACCAGGCATAGGGAAATAGTTAGACGCGCTATTGAAGGGATTAAAAAAAGGGCTGAAGAAAGAGAAAAGAGGCAAAAGGGAAAATTAGAGAAATAGAGTTATCGAGGGGAGATAATGTGTTAATTACAGCGCACAGATTGTCGAAGAAACATCGGTTTCAAACAAACAAATTCTTTAACCTGTTTTGCGGGCCATTTCGAGTAAGGTGAGTTATCCATAAGAATGCAGTGGAAGTTGAAACTTTAAGAAGTACACAATCAAGGGGAACACACCATATATGTAATGTAAAAATATGCAACAGTTAGTGAAATATAGAACTAAGAGAAGAACAGACTGACAATAGTAATTATGGCTGAGTTGAATTAATGTAAAATATAAAGCGAAGTATGTAGGCCAAAGGACGACTAATCGTGTATCAAGTGAGCTGTAAATACAGGTGATGGTATGTTGTAGGACTGAAATAAAGATATTTTTGATGGGAATAAATCGTGTTAATTTTATATGTTTCATTTTGATGCCGCGATGATGCGAGTCTTTGAGGATACGTTTTGAGGCCGCGATAAGGAGAGCTTTATTATACTGTGTATGTGCAAGTTGGTGTAGGCTATACGTTTATTGGAATGTAGAGTCACCTGGGGAGATTTTCTGAATAATTAAAAATGTAAAGTGGGGAAAGAGATTAGTAAACTGATAACGTAACCACGAATTTCTGTTGCAACAAAGTAAGTAGTTCATCCTGAGTGTGTGTATTTTGTGTGTGTAATTTTGGAAGGGTTTTCGTATTTCAAAGGGTGAATTTGTGTCGGGAGTAGGCAGCAGTACAGTAGTGGCTATCAAAGTGAATGGTCAAATAGGCGCGGAAGTTATATATAATAATTTTGGTTTTCGGTGGAATAATTTTGATTAGAGATAGCTACTGCTTCGTGACAATCGGAACTGCGAACGACTCGATCCTTGCCTTTCTCCTGTGCGTATGTTGGTGCAGTAATTGTGTGTGCATGTTGATTAATGGGCACAGTTGTGGAATATCCTTTTCTTCCGATCCAAAAGTGGTCACCTGTGTTATTAAGAGATACCATCCTGTAGGGGACCTTAGTTTTAGTAAAAAGTCAGATGCGTTAACGATAAATAAAGATACAAAGTCAGATGCGTTAAATTTTACATTGTTAATAACACCGTCAGATGCGTTTAAATTACATTGGGGAATCTGATGCAAATTTCATGCTGTGTAAAGATCAGCCGCGTTAATATTTTTTTTAAAGAAGTGAATTTCTTTGTTCTTATAAATAACTGAAATGCTCAATGAATAAACCAATTTGTTCTATAAAAATTCAAATTCGAGTCGGAACATTCTTTCTATAAGAATAGACAAAACTTTCACTATTTTTTTATTATCTGTTGAAAAAGAAATTTTATTTAATAATTTTACTAAATGGTTGAATGTCAATCATTGGGCCAAGCAGAATTCACATAGCTTTCAAATTTGGGCATTTATGCAAAGGTCCTGATAATAAATCGATTGCACATAGTGTTAAACTGAAGCAGCAGTGGGTACCTTGCAAATGTAATCAGACAGTGTTTAATAAGAATTTATGAGTCGAAGCTCTCATATTATAAGAAGGCACTTGAAACAAAGAAACCTTTTGTAGACTTTCTTTCATGTAATCAGACTTTACCAACACGGTGGGAGCTAACAAAGTCATCAAGGTCTTTTAGCATCACGTCTCCTAATCTAATTATATCAGCAATGCCTGATTTAATTCAGCTACTCTCCATTACCTTTGTTTTAATTTTCTTGATCTTTATCTTATCACCTCTTTTCGACACACTGTCCATTCTATTCAACTGCTCTTGTGACTCTTTTACAACCTCGAATAAGTTTCGACTACAATACGTTATCACACTGTTGCCCACCTTGTACAATTCTTATCAACTGTGTTTGCTTCTAATTCATGTTATGTTACTGTTCCGACAGAACACACAAAACACTATCTCTATTGATTCATAGCTACTTCTCTGTTGTTTCTTACAAGATTTACGTGTATGATCTACTGGCGTTAGTCTGGCTATTGTTAAAGTCAGTTGTAATATACAAAAACAGAAAGTTGAATGCTGCCAATGCCGTGCTAAGGTCAGCAACAACATACAAGTCATTGATGAAAGCAAAACATTCGAATCCAAGTCTCTAGCAATATACACCTTTAAATTGTTCCTTAAACAGGTTGACTCAGAAGAGAACCGTATGAGGAACGCAAGAGCTTCGTGGTAGGCACAAGCCACTGCTGACGCTGCTCTGTGGCTAGCATTTACAGTACACAGTAAAGGATGGGCCCAGAAGATATGTCGATCACTACAGTGTTCGTGGCTAACGTAAACCATGTTCCAACCATAGTTTCCCCCTGGTGAAAGAGCAACTTGAGCAAGGGGGAGGGGGCAGTGGGTGGCCAATGTCAGGGTATGAGGCACTGTGGGGACAGCACATCCGTTGGTACTCTCGACATACCACATGAATGGCAACTCCGCCTCATGGATATTAACTATGGGCAGCCCTCCCAAAAGCATTTTAGAGACCGAGGACGAAAACTGATAACAGAGACAGAGTGGGGTGGTTTCAATACCCGATGCAGAATTGCAGCACCATCCAGAGTTGGTGCATGTGAACTATTTTGACTTGATTTCTTCCACTCACCAATGTAGAACAGTAAAGAATTAGAAACGGCGTTAAAGTTGACTCTGTAGACACCTCGCCTGTTAGCATTGAACATTTGCTGTTTGAAAGCCAAGATCACTCGTCCCTCCTCACTACTATAATTTAAGTGGGGAGGCACGACATCGATTTGTACTAGGATTCTGGGAGATATATTGTGCTCTAAAATTACGACATACTTCGAAGAAAACGATCTATTGTCAAGTATCAAGCACGGATTTAGATTATTTTTTTCATACTACTGACTTTTTATTCACGCTAATTAAGTCGACAGGGGATTCATGTTGATTCCATATTTCTAGATTTTCAGAAGGCTGCTGGCACAATCCCTCAGAAGTAATATCTAATAAAAAAAAATTCTGTCAGACTGGATTCTTAATTTTTTCTCATACAGTTCACAGTTCGTAGCAATTGACAGGAAGTCATCTAATGACACCGAAGTGATAACTGAGGTTCCTCAAGGAAGTGCCCTAGGCCCTCTGTTGTTCTTAATTTGTGTAACCTATTTAGGAAACCTATTTAGATTGTTTGCAGATGAGTCTGTTGTTTACACTCTTGCAGATTCCTCAGAAGGGCAAAGGAATAGCAAAATGATTTAGACAATGTACCTGTGTGTTGCAATAAAGTGTCATTTAACCGGAAATAAAAGAAGGTGTGGGATTCTCCACAAGAATAATAAGCATTAGATTTTGCTTAGGTGATGAATAACATACATTTAGAAGTTGTAGATTCAATAAGTACCTTGGGATCACTATTACAAACAAAATCGAGCCATCATATAGAAAATGTGCGGACCAAAGACGGCTTTATTTGGTAGAACACCTAGGAACTGAAACAAGTCTACTTAAGGCACTGCTTACACAATCCTTGTCCCTCGTCTTCTGGAGTACTGCTGTGTACTATGAGCTCCCTAACAGAAAGAACCATCGGACGACAACGATATGGTTCAAATAAGGTTTAATGATATATATATATATATATATATATATATATATATATGTGTGTGTGTGTGTGTATATATGTATGTATATATATGTATATACACTCCTGGAAATTGAAATAAGAACACCGTGAATTCATTGTCCCAGGAAGGGGAAACTTTATTGACACATTCCTGGGGTCAGATACATCACATGATCACACTGACAGAACCACAGGCACATAGACACAGGCAACAGAGCATGCACAATGTCGGCACTAGTACAGTGTATATCCACCTTTCGCAGCAATGCAGGCTGCTATTCTCCCATGGAGACGATCGTAGAGATGCTGGATGTAGTCCTGTGGAACGGCTTGCCATGCCATTTCCACCTGGCGCCTCAGTTGGACCAGCGTTCGTGCTGGACGTGCAGACCGCGTGAGACGACGCTTCATCCAGTCCCAAACATGCTCAATGGGGGACAGATCCGGAGATCTTGCTGGCCAGGGTAGTTGACTTACACCTTCTAGAGCACGTTGGGTGGCACGGGATACATGCGGACGTGCATTGTCCTGTTGGAACAGCAAGTTCCCTTGCCGGTCTAGGAATGGTAGAACGATGGGTTCGATGACGGTTTGGATGTACCGTGCACTATTCAGTGTCCCCTCGACGATCACCAGTGGTGTACGGCCAGTGTAGGAGATCGCTCCCCACACCATGATGCCGGGTGTTGGCCCTGTGTGCCTCGGTCATATGCAGTCCTGATTGTGGCGCTCACCTGCACGGCGCCAAACACGCATACGACCATCATTGGCACCAAGGCAGAAGCGACTCTCATCGCTGAAGACGACACGTCTCCATTCGTCCCTCCATTCACGCCTGTCGCGACACCACTGGAGGCGGGCTGCACGATGTTGGGGCGTGAGCGGAAGACGGCCTAACGGTGTGCGGGACCGTAGCCCAGCTTCATGGAGACGGTTGCGAATGGTCCTCGCCGATACCCCAGGAGCAACAGTGTCCCTAATTTGCTGGGAAGTGGCGGTGCGGTCCCCTACGGCACTGCGTAGGATCCTACGGTCTTGGCGTGCATCCGTGCGTCGCTGCGGTCTGGTCCCAGGTCGACGGGCACGTGCACCTTCCGCCGACCACAGGCGACAACATCGATGTACTGTGGAGACCTCACGCCCCACGTGTTGAGCAATTCGGCGGTACGTCCACCCGGCCTCCCACATGCCCACTATACGCCCTCGCTCAAAGTCCGTCAACTGCACATACGGTTCACGTCCACGCTGTCGCGGCATGCTACCAGTGTTAAAGACTGCGATGGAGCTCCGTATGCCACGGCAAACTGGCTGACACTGACAGCGGCGGTGCACAAATGCTGCGCAGCTAGCGCCATTCGACGGCCAACACCGCGGCTCCTGGTGTGTCCGCTGTGCCGTGCGTGTGATCATTGCTTGTACAGCCCTCTCGCAGTGTCCGGAGCAAGTATGGTGGGTCTGACACACCGGTGTCAATGTGTTCTTTTTTCTTCTTATTTCAATTTCCAGGAGTATATATATATATATATATATATATATATATATATATATATATATATATATATATATATATATATATATATATGAATGGATGGAAATGGGGATGAAATGGCTTTAAATATTTCTGTTATTTACTCTTTCAGTACGAACTTTGTTGTAGAACCCCTTATTTACGTGTGGTAATAAAAATTCATTTAGACAGAATTAAGCACATTTAAAATTACGTGAACCTTAGCAACCCTCTCATGCTGATAAATTCATACTAACTGAATAATAACATTTATGACTTTGAAAATTGTATAAATTAAATTTTTTCACGTATTTCGGCCTTGGCACACATTTTCTGAATGCAGTGGTTTTTTAAATATTTACTGTATTCTTTCCCGGCGTTAGCTATGGAACACAAGACTGTCTCTGTTAGCATAAAATGGTTAAATATTGCCAAGCCGACCTGAACGTTTAATTATCATTGACAAAACACACTTCACTACACGTTTAAGTTATTTGCTTTAGAAATTGAAAGAACCAACAGATTAACAACTTCAACGTTAATTATCCGCCTATGAATGCACAAATGTAAAACCAGTAATAAATTCCGTCAGTCTCAGGATCGCTGTAAAAGAAAAATATTTCGTAATTCACTGCTAATTTTACCTGCTCCCGATTTACGGGTTCGGTTAATTTTATAGCGGAACAATTTTTTAAATGTGCCGCCGCTGCAAATCGTTCGGTCGCGGCACAGCCCAGCAGCACCAACGATAATCGCTAAAAGTGCTGAAAATTCTTTAAAGAAATATTATAAATGACATGGGCATGCTAATTTACATTAGTAACACACAATTTCGATAAATTATAATGTATTTAGACCATAACAATAATTAAAATTACACACCTTTATAATTTCTCCTCTAATGGCGGCTAAAGATAGATACAGACAAAAGAAGTCTACTCATTCATATAATGCTACGTCACAGGTTCCTCTCTCTCTCAGCTCTCGACAAATAATGCACATTATGTAGTGCTTTTTATGCTACTGCTGATTTTCAATATCTCTTTGTAATCTTACAACATTATTTTCCTCTGTGGCTATATTTCACATTTTTTCATCGCAGATATTAACATATTTCGTAATTACATTATGAGTATAGAAATATTACAATCATAAATACATCTAGAATATTATTACAGAAAATATTACAATAATAACGAACGTCCTATATACAAAATTAAATAATATTTTTTGTTTAACAATTACAGTACATACGAATTGCTTCATAGCGGCGTACATAGTACAATTAAACGTCATTTCATTTTATTAATAGTGTGTGTGCTGCCAGGGAACGTTACAAAGGGCAGCTCGCTTCGCACTATCGGGAAATAGGGAATGTGTCACAGATTATGATACACGAGTTGGTGTGGGAATCGTTAAAAACAAAGGCATTTCTCGCTGCAGGAAGATGTTTTTATACGTTTCAATCACTAACTTTCTCCTCCGAATGCGAAAACATTTTATTGACCCTCACGGATACAGGGAGTAAAGAGTAAGAGAAATCAGAGCTTCCACGAAACAAATTATTTTACTTAGAACGAAGTTTAGCTCTTCAGTGAAGTGCCATGCTTTTACACTTGAGGGAGCTAGTTACATTTACGTAAAGCTAGACACTGAAATATGTCATCTATGACAAAGCTTTTAGTAATTTTAGATTTGTATAATGTCTAACCGTGATCCACAATTGTTTGGACTATTATTTAGGCAATCGTATTATTTCGAACAGTTTAGTAGCTGCTTAAATGGGTCTTTTTCCTAACCACTTTTGACATACACTGCATGTCTTGTCTTAGGTGTTGCTGCAATGACTTCGAAACATCCAACAAACCACAGTGCGTGTCTTCAGTAGTAGGAGCAGGAATTGTATAACCTTATCTTTTGATTTTGTCAACTGAAAAAAAACATACTATTTGCTAAAGAACATGATCGATAGTCCTGAGTGACAAAAGGTGAGAGTTGTTTCTATATATACATTTAAAAACATTAACAAGGATATTCCTGAAATTTAATTTCTTGACTTCAATGAAAAAATGAATCAAGCAAACACAGTTTCCTACAACTCAAATTAACCACGAATTACGGCAAAGCGATTATCTCAGTAGATGAACAAAACTTAAGAAACTAAATAATCACTTTTCTATAGGCTGAAGGCATTTCCTCTGCCTCTTCTTTTACGTCACATTAATATTGCTAAACAAACATTTATACTGCCAATAATAATTTTTTATTCAACAACATGACTATGCATAATTACTTGAAAAAAAGGAACTAATTAGCTTCAAGTAATACGAACACATGTTATTACAAATCATCTTGACAGGAATATTGTCCATAACCTTGTGGTGCAGGCAGTTATGACATAGATCTGGACTCGAAAAACTCGTGCATCGTGCATCCACGGCAGGTACATATCTGAGACGACTTACTTTTGTGAATGCAACAACTCGATGTCTCCATATTTTACTGCACAAAATTAACTGCTTATCGTGCACACTAGCCGTTAACTGCACTGCATCACTGAAGACTGACTGCTTGTCTCTTCGTGTGCTGGGCGCCAGGAACCAAAGTAAAACACGTAGGACATCCCCTTACGAATGCACCGGCAGCTCAGTTTTACATGCTGCTATCGGTGTGAATAACGCACTACCTAATTTGTTGGCTTGACTCGTTGTGATATCTCAGGGGCTGATGGTGCACCGTCGTTTTAAAACCAGATCGTGTAACATAGAAATAATTCCTAAACAATTTTTAGTAAAGAAAAATGTTAGCGAAAAATGTAAGTAAATAACAAAACGACTGGATAAGTCCCGTAAGATTAATGATGCTGTTGAAGTCAGATAGTTATAGTTTAAACCAAATAAACGTTTACAACGTACTATTCACAGGTATGTGAATTGTGGCTCACATGAACTGCAGATTCAAAATGAAAACAAGCAATATTTAATTATGAAGTTTGAGCAGAGCATTAAGTAGAGAAACACTAGCGAGCAAAGTTCTTTAAACTGTACAGTAATTTACGATAATTAACAGAATAGATTCAGAGTTAGAATTCAAAGTTTGTCACTATCAGTTGTGACAAGAATCGAAGTTCGTTCTCCTGAATAACCACTGTCAAAAAGTACAAGTCCTCAACAAAAGAATACAAATATCAACTGCAACAAACAGTTATAATCCACTGAAGTACTAAAGTCTATGGCTCGCAGCTGCTGTAACCAAACTATTGTTATTTGGGGAGACAGTGAAATTTTGCTGCGGCGAAAATTTTCAACATCGAAAAGCGATTATTTGATTTAAACAAAAAACCTCAATAATTTGTTGTTATTCTTGTGTTCCATAGACATCAAGAATCGTGTGATCATGGGGGTGTTTCTTACTGATCACATTGGCCTCCACTACTCAAAGAATTACTTTTAGAGTAATGCAAATGTTTACTGCTAGAACAGTTTGCACTTTAGTAATTAGTTCTGCAGTGACACTTATATAGTTCAGTTGATTTCTTATACGTATCGTAGTTCGGTGTAACTCGGAGTAATCTGCTTCGTGTTGCTGCTGCTGCTGAAATAGTCGTTGCCTCGGTCCATTTCTACTGCTAACTGTATCAAGTTCCGTGAATTCCACGAAATACGAGGGTTGTTTTTTAAGTAACGGCCGTCCGCGCGTATACTCCCGTAGTTCGCGCGGATGCCGCAACAAGCCACAGCGCCACTTGCCAGCATCCTTCCCGTTCACACTGATGCAAGTTGCAGCTCTGTAGCTGACGTGTACGCATCGCTGTGCTACTTTATAATACAGTTGGGCATCACGATTCTTTTTCCCGATTCGATTCCTACGATTCAATCTCACATTGCGAATCGATTCCTACGATTCGTTCACGATTCTTTCACGATTCATTCTAGTCTGCGATGGCACGATTCTTACGGAATGCAAAAAGTTCTACATCTTACTCACAGATGGCAGGACATGTCTGAAATTGTCAATGAGGTTAGAATCGGACTGTGTCATGATAACATATGCCAGAAATAGTTTATTTCTGAGTAAACATGCATATGACGTTACAAGTGTGATTCTCGATTTATACGTGTAATGCCTTAATTGATGAAATGTCACGTCTGATTTGATTGCATCTACTGTTTTATTTCAGTATGCCAGGAAAGAGGAATCGATTTTATGCGAAAGGTGGTGCAAAATTACGTGGTATGCCAGTTTGGTTGTGTGGCTTGAACGTATCTAACTACAGACGTCTGTTTTGTAGTAACAAAATCTAGCAGTGAGGCAGACGTGATTTGGCTCATTTCATCCTAAGTTTTTCTGTGCTAAGATGCCTTTCCAAGTCCACATCACCCTTGTAATTCATAACGCAGCTGACAGCCCTCCCACACAGCAAATTTAGCTTAACTTTCATTTCTTCTAAATACAAAGCATAGTTATTTTGCTTTTAATTTGTCTGAGAACTTGCCTGTCATTACTATTTACCTGAGAAGACGACATACTTCTAAACAGTAGGATTCAATCGTATACAACAACATTACTTCACTAAAATTTAATATGAATCTGAACAGGATAACATTCGAAACTCGAACTTGAAATTATTCATTAAAAAGCTTTTGTTTAAAGACGGTATTACACGGCGATACGCCAAGAAAGGTATTGGATAGAGAGCCTATATTCTCTCTATATAGGCTCTGTAATATTAGTCTAGTGCGACAGCCATTTAGTGGCAGCACTGGTTGAACTAACAGAATTAGCAAATTAGCAGTGAAGTAATTTCGCTGTATACGATTGTATCCTACACTTTAGAAGTATGTCGTCTTCTCACATAAATAGTAGTGGCAGAAGCAAGTTCTCAGACAAATTAAAAGCAAAATACCTATGCTTTGTATTTCGACGAAACAAAAGTTAAGCTAAATTTGCAGTGTGTGAGGGCTGACAGCTGCTTTATTATGAAATATAAGGTGCTGTGGAATTGGAAAGAGCACAGAAAAACGTAGGATGATACGAATCCGCGCATGTGCACTATATAGGAATAACTCGAACATGCGCACAAGGGGGTACTGCAGTCAGCTTTCTGCTTATTTGTTTATGGTTTACTGTTGCTATTAACCTCTGTGTCCAGATCCCAACTTCAAGTTTTTATATTGAAGATTTTGTCCATTCTTCAAATTTTTATAAATATAACAACTAAACAATTTTTTTTCAGCAGACTTTCTTTACTCAAGCTATTTTCGAAAGAGATTCTTTGTACTTTGATTGCTTCTTATTCTAGAAATAGAATGGATCAA
The DNA here is from genome assembly GCF_023864275.1 of Schistocerca cancellata. Classification (NCBI taxonomy): domain Eukaryota; kingdom Metazoa; phylum Arthropoda; class Insecta; order Orthoptera; family Acrididae; genus Schistocerca; species Schistocerca cancellata. The sequence goes on from NC_064633.1 coordinate 421,403,517, forward strand.
ACAAGCATTAATCGTCTTAATTCAGCCATATTGCGAGGAAAGGTGTTTGTATTCCTCCCACGACCCACTGTATCGTGATAAGATACGCCACCAATCGTTTATTTCTGAGTAATCATGCATATGACTTTACAAGTGTCATTTTCGATTTGTATGGGTAATGTGTTAAAATTGACGAAAGGTCACGTCTGATTTGATTGCATATTTTGCTTTATTTTAGTACGCCAGGAAAGAGAAACTGACAGAAGTCGGTGAGATGGTCCGATCACGACATGAATGAATAAACTGTGTGGACTTAACTTCTTCATTGATAGTATGATATGAGTCACATCACGTCTGCCTTTGTCCCTTCTTCCCAGTCATGGTTTTAACCCAACAACGTCTGGCTTTTCGTCGACGTCATCCTGCCCTAATCTTAAGGGTTACAGGCCAGCATCTCGAATATCAATGCGTCCTCCATGGGCGAAATGCTGTATAAATGTAAATTTCGATAAATATAAGCTTGTGCAACTTAAGTGCCATAAAATAAAACGAATAGTTGAGACCATAAGACAGAACACTAATACTGTAGCATAATTCGGTGATAGCTATATGAGAGAACAATTACTCAATAAAAAATGACAATAAAAATATAACGACTACTTAATAAATATGAACTTTAAGCTCTCAGAAAATTTAATTAAAATGAACGGTTTCACAAGAAATCAGATGGTTCCCTAAGAGTTTCGCATGGTGTTGTCATCTGCACGTATTCGCGTGAGGACTATCATCCGTGCATCGTCTGATCGGGCAACGTGAACTGGTCTGCAGTTTCCGATGTTTACGTTTAGGGAGCTGATGCGTAGGTGAACGCGATAGGCGTATCGTGCGACGTGCAATACGGTCTTAAGAGCGCGAAAGAGACAGTGGTAGACATATTACAATATCTCAAACAGCGATATCTTAACCTCGACTATGAATGAAAGATTTATCCAGGCACACCATTGGTAGCGAATCTCATGAAAAACATGCAACCAAGAGTTTGCAATCTATACCTCAATTCAATTACGCTATACTTAACTTCGTTACATGATTAAATACATCTTTGTTTCCACAAAGGAGGATATTTCTAAAAAACAAAAACTCCGCCGAACATTAAAAAAGGAACAAAAAAGTCGAACATGTTCGGAAAAAGCCGGACGGTTGGTAACGCTGTAAACGCGTAATGATTTAATGGCAAGGTGTTACAACTTTACTGAGTTCATAACAATCGACATTTATCCTAGGGTTGGATCAAATAAATTATACATGATTTTAAAAGTGCTGCAAATAATTGGAAACTACTGTAAACATACTATAATTCGTTGAAAAAGAAAATATTTGCGTAAGGACTGAAAGAATATAAGTTACATGTTCTTTATTTTTCTTCGTTTGTTGGCTCTCCCGAAAAGGGCAGAAAACAGGAATGTTTATATACTTTCATCTCTTGAGTTACTTGCGTCGTCGTAAACAGAAGTGATTGTCGTCTTCTTTGTATATGTGCATGTTAAAGTGTTAGTGTTTGTCACTAAAATGGATCGTGATAAGCGAAAAAAAAGTGTTATCTGGAAATATTTTCTAGAAATTAACCCTGGTCGTGCTAAATGCGAAATATGTTCTAGTATTTATTCCTTCAAAGCTGGAACGACTTCCAATTTAGCAAGACACTTGAGAACACAGCATCCTACTGCTGTTCTCACACCCGAAGGTCCTCAGTTGGTTATTGAAGACGAAGTGGAGAGTGTTACTGAAATAAGAACATCATTATTTTCAACGTCTGCCATAGTGCCCTCAACATCGTATTCTATACCCTCGACGTCGACCAAAGAACCGATTCAGCCACCAACCAAAAAACAGAGAACAGGACAGAGCACAATCAGTGATTTCGTCACGAGACCCCTACCAGTGTCGAAGGTCAAAATTTTGGACGGAATTGTTCTGAAATTAATTGTGAAGCAGTTTCACCCATTCAGAATAGTTGAACAGCTAGAATTTAGAGAACTGATACACAATCTAAATCCAAATTATGTATTACCTTCGAGAAAGACTCTCTCGAACGCACTGTTGGATTCAATGTACAATAGCATGAAAGAGAAAGTAAAAGCAAACATGTCTCAAGCTGTTGCGTGTTGTGTTACTACAGACAGTTGGACTTCGGCTGCTGGCGAAAATTATGTCGCAATAACTGTGCACTATTTAGATGAAACCCCTAAATTATGCAGCACGTTACTTGATTGTTTTGCGTTCAATGAAAAACACACTGCCGAAAATATCTCCCACGAAATAAGGAGGGTTTGTCACGAGTGGGAAATTGACAATAAAATTGTCGCAATTGTGACTGACAATGCCACTAATATGATTTCAGCTGCGAGATATTTGCAGTGGCAAAGTATTCCATGTTTCGCTCACACCCTAAATCTGGTTGTGCAAAATGCAATAGCTGAAATAAAAGAGCTGCAAATAAAAGTGAAAACAGCAGTGGAATATTTTAAACGCAGTCCCCATGCACTTTCAAAATTAAAGGAAGTACAAAAACAAATGGGTCTTCCAGAGCAGACTGTAAAACAAGACGTTCCAACAAGGTGGAATTCAACCCTGGCAATGTTTGGAAGTGTAGTGAAGAGCAGGGATGCTATTGTTGCAACTTTAGCAATAATGAATCCTGCAATAGTAATTGCTAAGGAAGACTTTGAAATGCTCGAAGAAATGTGCAAAATTTTAAAGCCTTTTTTACATATCACTGAGGATGTGAGTTCTGAAAAACAAGTAACAATATCTAAACTAATTCTATTTTCTCAGTGCTTGAGAAAACATTTTGAGAAATACGATACTGCCAACAAACCTAGACAGGTATTATCTGTTATTAGAAAAATCAAGGACGAACTTGACAGACGTTTCAAAGATACTGAAGATAGAGCTATGTTGGCCGAAGCTACCTTGCTTGATCCCAGATTTAAAAAGCAAGCGTTTCTGTCAACAAATTCGTACAACAAAGCAAAACAGTCTGTTATACAAAAAGCTGCAGTATTAAGAATATCCAGCGATGATGAGGCAAAACAGCCTGAGGAACAGGAACAATCAGCAGACACAGAGGAAGATTTATTTTGGGAAGATTTTGACTCCAGTGTTCAACGCTCTTCGAGTCAAACTATTACACCCATGACGTCTACAATAATACAATTCGACAAGTATATCGAAATTCAGCCTTTAGGAAGAAAGGCAGATCCTTTTAGATGGTGGAGTGAACATAAGATATACTACCCGAGACTCTACCAGCTCATGTTAAGACGCTTGTGTGTGGTGGGAAGCTCTGTTCCGTGTGAGCGTGTTTTTTCAAGGGCTGAAAATACTCTCACTGACTTACGACGACGTCTAACTTCGAGGAAATTAAGAAAGATAATGTTTTTGAACTATAATTTATAAACTGCGTGTGTGTAGAACTTTTACGCGAACTGAGCCTGAACTGTATATGTTTGTGACAATACTTGCTTTGAACTGTGTTTAGACAAGAAACATAGATACAGTTACGCAAGTAATCAGTAATCCAATGCTGTAATGTGCATATAACTCTTGTTATTACCATAATGTGTGGAAGACCGAGCTTAGCTCTGTTTCTTTTTGTGTAAAATCGAGTTTTTTCGGGAAACACACCAATATAGATAAACTTGAAAATCAAAATCCATATCAAAATATAAAATTTTATCCAAACTGTTAAAGCCGTTCCCAAGAATCACGAAATTCGCGTTTTTAGTTAAAAAAATTCTTTTGTGTAAAATCGCGTGGTATAAGGAAAGACACCTATATACAGATAAACATAAAAACCAAAACCCTAGCTACATTCAATACGTACTAACAAAGTTTTACGAATGGAACTATGTGGGATATATATATTGTAAAATTGACTTTTTACGAAAGAATGGAACTATGCAAGTGAACTCAAAAAGCAAAAACCAGTCTAAATACAAAATTTCATTCAAATCGTTAGGGCCGTTTTCGAGATACGCGAAATGTAATACATAATCCAAGTGCTATTGCTCGTGTGTAAAGAAGGTGTGTGTGTTTTGCATTGCATCTGCAACAAATAAGAGGTACGTATTTATTCATCATACTTGGATTTTTTTTATTTTAATCGTTTGTATTGGGAGCTGTGTACTCGCTGTATATCGTTTCTGTCACCTCTAGCTCGTGTATTACTCGCGCAAACTAAGCTGACGTCGGCGCGGTGGCTGATGGTAGCGATAGTAAATGGGAAATGCCTTTACGCTCGTTCCCGTCAGCCACCGCCAAGTGTCAGCTTGGTTTTCACGAGTAATATTACGGCCCACGAACTTCGTTTGTTCGTTCCGAGGTTCCTTTGTTAGACGCATCGTCCTCTTGACTGCCATCTGGCGGTCGTAATCATTCGGCACGACTCGGCATGATTCGGAAGTTGCCTTCGAATCATACCGTGCTAAGAATCGATGAATCGTTGGAACTTGGAATCGTCACGACTCGGAAACACGCAATCGTTCTTACGATTCTTTTGAACGACGATTCGTCCGTATCACGATTCGATTCTTACGATTCTTTATTTAGAGTCGTTCAAATGAACGACTCATTCACGAATCGCCACAACTCTACTTTATAATGTTTACGATTATTGAATCGCCCGCCGCGTGTGAGATACGGTCAGTGATACGTTTTTTGACCGCGAGAAGCCTAGCACCTGCAGAAATTCCTCGTCAGTTAACAGAAGTTTATGGCTTGAATGCAATGAGTTAAGGTAAAGTGCGTCAATGGGTTAGAGAGTTTAAAAATGGCCGTCAAAACGTCCATGACGAAGAACGCTCAGGCCGGCCCTCTGTGATCACTGATGATTTGGTGGCTGCAGTCGAGACAAAGATTCGTGAGGACAGAAGATTCACAATTTCCACTCTTTCTTTGAAATTTCCACAATTTTCAAGATCGGTTTTGTACAAAATTGTGTCTGAAAACCTAAACTTTAAGAAACTGTGTTCTCGGTGGGTACCCAGACTCCTCACAGAGGACCACAAAGAGAAGAGATTTGCCACTTCATTGGACTTTTTGATTCGTTACGAGGAAGAAGGGGATGACATGTTAAGTCAAATTGTCACTGGAGATGAAACATGGGTTTCCCATATCACTCCCGAAAGCAAGCGACAATCGATGGAATGGCGACACACAACCTCACCCGCCAAGGTCAAAGCCAAACAGACGCTGTCAAAGCGCAAGATTATGGCAACTGTGTTCTGCGACCGGAGCGGTGTTTTGCTCGTGGACTTTATGCCACGAGGAACGATAATCAACTCAGATGCCTACTGTTCAACTCTAAAGAAGCTCCGCAGAGCAATTCAAAACAAAAGGCACGGCATACTGACAAAAGGAGTTTTGCTCCTGCACGATAACGCTAGGCCTCACACCTCTCAAAAGACTCGGGATTTGATTGATTCTTTTGGCTGGGAAGTTTTGGACCATGCACCATACAGCCCTGACCTTGCTCCTAGCGATTTTCACCTTTTCCGGTACCTGAAACACCATCTTGGCTGGCAGCGCATCAATGACGACGATGAAGTGAAAGCGGCCGTGAACTCTTGGCTGCCGGAGCAGGCGGCCGAATTCTTTGAAGAGGGAATTAAAAACTTAGTTGTACGGTATGACAAGTGCTTAAATAAACAAGGCAACTATGTAGAAAAATAGGTAAAAGGGTGTAGAATCAGAAAATAAAAGTTCTTTTAAAAAAGTATTTGTATCCTTTTTTTAAATAAAAATGGCCCTTACTTAAAAAACAACCCTCGTAATAAAGGTACCAAGTCGTTTTATAGAGATTTATTTATGACACGCTGCACCATTTCTTCTTAGTGGGAGCTCACTCCACATAACAGGCTACATAGACGAAAGACTGCATTACGTAATTACATTATTGCTTAGAAGTGCGACAGTGGTTGCATCTCAAAGCTGTCTCCAACTGTCCATTCTTGAGCCTAATGCTCCTCCTATTTATACGTTTTTTTGACAATCAAGTCAACCAAACTACAGTACAAATTTATTAAATTAACAATTCAAAGTTTAACATTTTTATGATTAACTATCCACAAAACCTTGCTTATCTTATGCTGAAACTGGCGTATACAATAAAAAAGACTTTTACATAGGATGTACATCATAATATATAAAATACTGAAAGATAACAATGCTCAATGCTAACCTAAGTTTTCTTAATTATGGCATCATTTGTGAATGCAAAATGTTGCGAACATATATTGGACAATCGTGACCTACTACTAACCATATGGAATAACAAAGCTTATGATATTTAATGTATTACGCGAATTTACTTATTAGATACCATTCGAATTACGGAACTTTCAGAACAGGAATGCAAAATAAAAAGTTTGTTTTATTTCACTGCTCAGCCACAAAGTCTCCTCATCAGATTCACCAGTACTGACCTCTGACAAAAGGCTCCGAAAGACAGACACCGACAAAGGCCTTCTGACGACATATCCCACAACTCGCTCTTAAATAGTTTCTGTGACATAACACGCTACTGAATTCAAGACAGACATTCCAATAATGACCACTGTTCAAATTTAAAGCTAAGTACACATATGCATAAAATACTAAATTACAGAGAAAACTATTGCACTTATTTTGCAACCTCTCATTGAAATATCCAAATAATATTAATCAAGTTATTAACGAAGTTTACGTACCATACCTACATTTACAACATGACAATACATACATAAAACTATAGATATATATGAAACAGCAAATTGTGAACACTCATCGATAAGGAATATTACGTAACTTTCCGGTACACTCAAGCCGCCTCTAGATTACATATAACTATGGGGGATTTATAGAACTGCGCGTTAACTTTTAAACCTTCTCTGTATAACGAATAACCACTCCGGAGTTACAACTTTTTTTTTATTCACTCGATGAATAGTTTCGGGCGAGACCAATTTTTGAATCATCGTAACACAGTCAAAAACGAAATTTGCGAAGACTTGAAAACCATGTGAAAAATATTCCACGTTCAGTTACAGTGCATACAGTTGCAAATTTTCTGGTGTATTGATTTCTCTGTATCATGTTTGTACGGTCTGTAACGTAATTTCGACCAAATATTTCATAATTATCTTTAGTTAATCTGTAGTTAATAGTTTCAAAGGATAAGACATAAAAATACGTTAGATACAGATTAATCATGTAGATCTAGGTGTGGTGGAAACTTGTGAGCTGTAAACGGTGGATCGCTGTACGTGACTGAGGCCGGGATCTTAATTAAAGCGTTAACGGTTGCTTCTGCGGAGTTAGGTTGCATATTATTAATACAGGGAAAATTGAACAATGCATCCACCACAACCAATCGAATGGATTTCACAAAATGGTCAACGAAATCCCAGTGAATTCGTTCTCATGTTCGTTTTGGGGTTGTTCATGGTGAGAATGTAGCTCTGGTGCTGCCATATACTACACACATGACTAGTTGCTAGGCATCTACTGCCGTATTTGGAAAACACACGTTTCTGGTCTAGGTTCTTCGTCTGGGTCATTCCCCAAAGACTTACGTACCGCATCTCCGCATCTTAAGAATCTCCAGTTGCAGAGTTTGGTGGATGATCGTATAGTATTGATCGCTATTGATGCTCAGAAGCGAAAGTTCACCCACAGCTGAAAACAAGTGGTATTGTTTGAGAAATGTCCAGATTGGCGCCTTTTTTGTTGTTGTAATGTTTCGTGATTAGCTATGGTGAGTAGCTTCATCTGTGGTCCAAGCGGTGACTGTAGAATTATGGTAGCCAACAGATAGTTATCCAGTTGAAAACACATTATTTCTACTTTGAGGAATCGTGGGTCTATCACTATTTATCAACGTAACAAGGTACTTGCATTGGTTTATTTCCCAACGTGCTCAAAATGGAATGGTAAGTGGCCTGGTTAGCGATAGCAAAGTTTGCTAAACGATCATAACTTAAAGTACATGGCTGAAGCTTCATCGCGGGCTGCTCCTTTCTGTTGTACTTATAACCGCTGAATTGTTCCAACACCGTAAGAAAGATTGTCACATAGAGAGGGAATGCTACAACACCAGTTACAGTCTTGGTAATATCAACCCTATTCAGAAAACTCTTTCACAGGACTGTATAGTTCACGCGCTATTGTCGTGGATAATTCGGACTCACTTTCACAGTCAAATAAGTCTATCAAGCGCTTTCTCGAGCGCAATACCAATTTATTCCTATTGCGACAGCCTCTTAATTAGTTTTAAATATCACAATGATACGATCATCGTTAGTGTGTATTATACAGTACGATATTTTCACAGCCGATTCTCTTAATAGAAATTATAATTGGATCAAGACCCTACGCTGTCGCCGGCTGCGGTGGCCGAGCGGTTCTCGGCTCTTCAGTCCGGAACCGCGGGACTGCTACGGTCGCAGTTCGAATCCTGCCTCGGGCATGGATGTGTGTGATATCCTTAGGTTAATTAGGTTTAAGTAGTTCTAAGTTCTAGGGGACTGATGACATCAGATGTTAAGTCCCATATTGCTCAGAGCCATTTGAACCCTACGCTGTCGACAGGCGTTGATATACATCAACGAAGACAGTTGAAAATGTGTGCCCAAACCGGGACTCGAACCCAGGATGTCCTGCTTACGTGGCAGACGCTCTATCCATCTGAGTCACCGAGGGCACAGAGGATAGTGCGACTGCAGGAACTTATCCCTTACACGCTCCTATGAGACCCACATTCCCAACTTAAGTCCACACACTACGTTCGTAGTGCCCCTACCCATTACACTCATTACTAGCGGCAGGCAATCTGACCGAGTCCTGTAAGAGATCGAGCAATACGTGTGCTTCCGCACAGAAGGAGAAGTTCATTGGCCGGTTAGCCTTAACTATATGAAGATGGTATCTGTTCTTTCGGACATGTTCGAAAGAATAGATACCATATTCATCTAATAATAGAGTCTTCTGTTCAAACACATGGCCCAGTCAGCGCGGCGTGGCAGATATATACGAATATGTTACTACACGCGCTAAACGTTGCACTAAAACGTATTGTTCCAACTATTACGTAGCACATACGTACACACACTACAAATATTATTACCTATTATTACCTTTTTACTTTTAAATAAAGCTTTTAAAATGACGTTCTGACCAATACTCCCAACGAGCGAGCCAGGTTTCACAGTGTCTATCTCGAGGGAAACAAGCAGTCTCTGGATTTTCTCGGTAACCGCCATCTATCGCATGCCGAAGGCACAAAGACGACGCCATCGGCGGATTGTCGATATCAACGTGCAACGATGTGTCACTTATAAAATGAAACCAAGAATGAAACCCGTGTTACAGTCTATCAAATGCTTTGACAGAGGTGCTCAAGCAAGGACCAAGTTATTCCATGTGGTTGGTGATAGGCTGAAACTTATTTCCATGAAGGCTGAGTAATAGTATCCGGACACCCCGAAGTAACGCGAAGTTGACCACTACGCGTCACGGGAGACGGACCTACCAGTATTAAAAGAGATGGGGTGGGGGTGGCAAGTGTTGTTAGCAGAGAAGCAGAACCAACAGAACAGGTCGGTCAGGACTAGTGATTGGATGTCACCTAGGTAACAGATCCAACAGAGACACCTCAATCCATCTAAGAGTGCCCAAGCCGATTGTTGGTGATGTGAAGGAGCAGCCTGAGGTAAAACAAGACTAGATACCATGTTCTGACCGTCGAGCATTCATAGCGGATGATGATCGTCAACAATCGCTTTAAATGAGGGAAGGAATCACTCATGAGTTCCAAAATGCTCCCAGCAGTTCAATGACTGTGCGTAGGAAGTTAAAAGTAATGGGGTACAGCGGTCGAGCAGCTGCTTATAAGACCTCCTTTTTTGGAGTCGCTGCCAAGTGACGCTTAAGACGATGTAAAGAGCAACGCCACTGGACACTGGATGGCTGAAAACAAGTGATTTGGAGTCATGATTCGTGATATGTTCGGTTTGGCGATACAGTAGAACATCACTTGCCATCACGTGTTGCGTCAGCAGTGAAGTACCGAGGAGGTAGTATCTTGTTTTTCGTGGTCAGGCTGTGGTCCTCTTTTTTCTCTTAAGAAAACACTAAATATGTAAGTATAAGGCTATTTTTCATAGCTTTCTGTCAGCGTGCAGTGGAGGAACAGTTCAGAGTCGCTGATCGCATCAGTATGACAATGCAGCTTGCCAGAAAGTACCAAGTGAGGTGAACGTTTGCTGACAGTAACACTCCTGAGATGGACTAACCTGCCCAGAGTCCCAAACTCAGCTCAAAGTAACACCTATGGGATCAGCTAGAACGTGGACTCCGCTCCAATCCCTAACATCCAATAGGACATACTTTCTCTAGTTTCGGCTCTCGAGGAATAATGTGTTGTCATTCCTCCACAGGTATTCAGACACCTTATTCCCAGTAGCCTTCAAGCTGTCATAAAGGCAAAGGTTCGAGTCATCCCCTATAAACATTCACTAATAAGTGTCCAGATACTTTTGATGAGATAGCATAAATATATGTAGAACATTTTAATGGCACAATGTGTGAATAGTGAATAATTCCGAAAAATGGTTGTGATGGTCTGAGATGTAAAAACTATTGATTGCTTGGAATCATCTGCCTTTCTGTCTGCAAGAACTTCATCAAGACCGTACAGAATAGCTTCAGTACCATGGGAAGAGGACGAGACGAGGGAGAGTACTGAACACACTTGCCGTGGCGAAGATTGTTGAGTGAGTGGCTAATGTCATCAGCCTAGAGAACAAATTTATCACAGCAATTTACTTCGCTTGCAAATGCTTGCAGTTCCATGAGGTTACCAGGATAGATCAGATGGTCAGTTAAAATGATTTGCTGCTACATAAATGTATTGCTCAATGCATTCAAAATATGCCCTCCTTTTGCTCAAAAAATTTGCTCTTGTTGAGGTTATACTTCAGTCCTTTTTGAACGTGAAAACACAGTTTGCAAATTATGCTCTCATAAGTGACAATATCGTCAGGATAATCTACGCGTAAAGAAATAGCAGCAGCTAGTTGTCTCAAATATCGGAGGACGACGGTTCAATCCCGCTTCCGGCCATCCTGATTTAGGTTTTCTGTGATTTCCCTAAATCGCTCCAGGCAAATGCCGGGATGGTTCCTTTCAAAGGGCACGGCCGACTTCCTTCCCCGTCCTTCCCTCATCCGATGAGACCGATGACCTCGCTGTCTGGTCTCCTTCCCCAAACCAACCAACCAACCAACCAACCAAATATCGGAGGCTTGTTCGAGTACTTGGCATTACAAATGCCAAACTGAGCAATATTTGTAAATTCGCAATCACCACAGAAGCCCAGTGAGCATTTACATTTCTTGATTACTACTAAAAGTGTATCTCATTATTCAAAGCTATGGAACGATTGGCCCTCAAAGTATGGACTCGATCCAGCTAGTATTTCACAGCTGTTTCACTGCAATGGGAGTGATTTCAGTACACCAAAACTTTGGAATTGTTGATATGTAATCACTGAGGTGGATCTCTTCGCTTACTTATGGACAGGATGATAGAACATGTATGAGAACATGAGATAGTCATAAAGGGCAAAATCCTAATATTGGAGTGGTAGAGAGAGTCGCTGCGTCGCCCATCAGATGAAACAGAAAACGTATGAGCAAAAAACTGGCATTTCTCGTTCAGTGTCAACGCTAGTCATTAGATCAGTCATCGAACCTCAGCATGTCTTCTTGCATTTCGTTAGGGTATTACACATTTCTTCTCATTTTATGTTCCTTTGTTCTCAATAATAGTGTCGGAGAAGGCTGTAATATAAGCACGTTACGTGGAATAACACATGAACAAGTATTCTTAAACAAACGATGCAGAATTATTCATGAAGGTTAATATGATTGTTGACTTATACCAAGAATATACTTCCTTCATATCCGAATATACTATTGTACATTACTTGCATTCATGTTTTAGGTTTTCAAACCTCCGTCGGTACAAATGGAACTCAGACGATCTCTTTGTTGTCCGTCCGTCTATCCGTTCGACTGTTATTTTCTTAAGCATTCTTTGAACTACAAATTTTTAGTCTGTGCCCTGTTCACTCTTGACTCATTCCATGGCACAGTACTTATGTTTCAGAAAAACAAATACATAAACTAAAAGTCGAATATTGACAAAAAACATAACAAGTATAAATAAAAGACACTTTCAAAGTTTATCAGAATTGCATTTATTATCAGAATTTCAAATTTTACATGCTGCATAATTATACTCTCATCTCGACACGGTCACCGTCGCTGATAACAAACGTGTCCACAATATACCGATCGGCGGATTCAGTCGTGTCAGCGACACACGAAGTATCAATGTGGCATGAGTCTGAAACATACAATTATTTCATCGTTATTACAAGACATCAAAGAAATCTATAGCACCAGAAAAAACAAATAGAGCAGAATTTTATTGTTTTTTTTTTAACGAACGGCTGAATTATCTTCAATAACACGCTTTTTCCTAGTGAACAAGGTTGGTGGTGAATTAACACACTGTAATGCATTGTAGGTGGATTTCTTTAAATTGAGGGTCATTTTAAATTATTGGAGTAATTGTAAAGTGGCATCGACCAGCTATCATGAACTGGCATGTGTAAAACTCAGCACAAACACCTACATACATATCCCAGGAGCCACCATACGGTGCATGATGGACGGTACCTTACACCACTGCTAGTCATTCCCTTCCCTGTTCCACTCTCAAATGGAGGAAGGGAAAAACGACTATCTATATGCTTCCGCACGAATACTGAGACATCTTATCTCGTGTTCGCAGTCCTTGTGTGAGATGTATCTTCGTGCCAGTAGCATCGTTCTGCATTCTGTCATATATGCCTGTCTCCTAAATTTTCTAAGTAGTGAAAATAAAGTCTTCCTCTCAGGAGTTCCTATTTGAGTTCACGGAGCATTTCCGCAAAACTCACGTCTCGATCGAATGTAATAAATTACCTACAGGTAATAAATCCGGCAGCATGCCTGTGAATTGCTTCGACGTCTTTCTTTAAGCTGGCCGAGTGAGGTGACGCAGCGGTTAGAACACTGGACTCGCATTCGCAAGGATGACAGTTCAGATCTGCGTCCAGCCACCCAGATTTAAGTTTCACGTCATTTTCCTAAATCGCTTAAGACAAATGCTGGGATGGTTTCTTTGAAAGGACACGACCGACTTCCTTCCTAATCCTTCCTTAATGCAAGCTTGTCCTCCGTCTCTAGGGACCTCCTTGTCGACGGGTTGTTAAAAACTACTCTTCATTCTTTTACTTCCTTTCACATATTGAAACGTTGATGTGAATGTCGAAATCTGCAGTAGCTGATTTTATGATCACATAATTCTGGAAGCATTATTCGGATCTGACACAGCACAGCCAAAAAACGGTTGTATATTGAATATGAGTAAAAAATACAAGAGAAAATCGACACATTTTAAAATTGTTTTCAAAAATGGATGAATGCGGTTCAAGCTGCAAAAAATACTTTGTGATATTATTGACCATGATGAGGGGCAGTACTATAAGCACAAAACTGTTTACAGTGTTTTCTGTCTGGAAATTTTGATGTCAAAGAAGGACCTCATGCTTCTCAAGACGTCACAAGACACATTAATGGAATCACGAGAAAAGTTGAACAATACCAGCACATTAGCAGCTGTGACGTCTGTAACAAACTGAATGTTAATCACGAAACGCTTCTACATTGCATGACACCCCGAATGACAATGGATCAAAACAGTCAGGTAGAAGCAGTATTTCTTGACTTCCAAAATGCATTTGCCTCAGTACCACACCTATGCTTATTATCAAAAGTATGATCGTATGGGGTATCAAGCAAACTTTGTGACTGGATTGGAGATTTCTTTGTGGGCAAGACTCAGCACAATACGTTGGATCGTGAATCATCGGCAGATGTTGAAGGAAAGTCAGAAGTGCTCCGAAGAACGGTGTCGGGATTCTTGCTGTTTATATTGAATATTAATGACCTTGCAGACAATGACGCTAACGTCAGACTTTTCGGTGACAATGCCGTTATTTGTAATGAGGTACTGTCTGAAAGAAGCTGCGTAGATATTCAATCACATATTGATATGATTTCAAAGTGGTGCAAAGATAGGAAACTTGGTTTAAATGTTCAGAAATGTAAAACTGTACACTTCACAAAGCGAATAAACGTACTATTCTATGACAATAGTATCAGTGAGACACAGTTGGAATCAGTCAACTCATACAAATCCTTGGGGGTAACACTTTATAGCGATACGAAATGTAATGAGACATAGGCTCAATCGTGGGTAAAGGAGGCGATACAATACTGGCGAAATGCAATCAGTTTGCATAGGAGATTGCTTACAAATCATTTGTGGGACCCATTCGAGTATATTGATCAAGCGTGTTGGACCCTTACTAAATAGGACTAACGGGGGATATCGAACGTATGCAGAGAAAGACAGGACGGATGGTCACAGCCTTGTTTGATCGTTGAGAGAGCTTCACAGAGGTCCTGAAGGAACTGGACTGATATAGTATCGAAGGTAGACGTAAACTATCGCGAGAAGGCCTATATACAAAGTTTCAAAACTGGCTATAAATGATAACTCTAGGAATGTGCTACAGTCCCCTGCGTATCGCTCACATAGGAATCTTGAGAACAAGATGAGACTAATTACAGCATGTAGGGAGTCGTTTCAACAATCATTCTTCCCCTGCTCCATATGCGAAGGGAACTGGAAGAAACCCTAAAAGCTGTAACAATGGGACGTTCCCTCGGCCACGCACTTCACAGTGTTTTGCAGGGTGTAGATGCAGATGTAAAATTAAATTTTCTCTCCCGCTTAGCTATAAAAATTCTTATTTTTTTCTTCCGAATCGAAATTATGCCCTAAAATTGTTCAATGGGTTTATTTCACTAAATTGGTATGCGTATTTGATTTTAAACTAATTTCTAATAACGGTACTAACAAAGCAAATAGGTTGCTGAATTTTTACTTATTTTTTTAAACACCTCTGAAATATTAGATCCACAAAGCATTCAGTATTAGGTACTGAAAGGTTACCGATCCCTGCTCTAAAAAAAATAGGCAGGTGCAAGTAGAACTGGAGCCCTGACGGTTCCGTATGTGTATACAGACAGCTTACCCGTTCCGCAAATCGAGAATCTCGACCATTTTTGAATGTTATCGACACTGATACGTGCAAGATATCTATCCCAGGGACTCCAAGACTTTAGAGAATGTTTTAATTTCAAATCTGACGTCGGGTAACAAATGTCAAAAAGACATATTTTTTCATTTGATATAATTACAAATCATCAATTTTCGGGCGTTTTCCTTTTCTTTTACTGTGAAATCTTACTTCTCCAAGAACTTCATGATTCTAGGTAAATGGGAAGTACCTAATAGGCTCTGATGAGTAAGGCTGCGAGTATCAAAATATGAGACATACATGGCTTTATCTTTTGATTGTGTTTCAACTTTTGACACTGCCTAGGGACCGTAGTCTCTATCATATGACATAAATATCAGCGAGATGCGTCTAAACTTTCCTAATAAAAAGGAGTCTCAACAGAGGGACGGACGGACAGACAGATAACAAATGAGAAAAACATTTCGTGTGACGTGACTACAAATTTACAGTTTTCAGTTTCTTCCATCGGTTGGCACTTCGGAAGCTTCCTTTTTTGCCATATTTCATGACTCTAGACCAACAGCAAGTACTGGTGAGTGACTTCCCGAGTGTGAAAATATGTGACATAAATGGCCGTATTTTTTAGTAGCGTTGACTTAGAAGCTTAAATGTTTTACACTGAGAAGGGACCGTAGACCTTAATGTGTGACATAAATTTCAACGTGATACGTGTATTCATTCCTGAGAAAAGAGGGTCTTAACAGACGGAAGAACAGACAGAGAGGCAGACAGCAAATGACAAAAAATGTTTTCCGTGTAATATAATTGGAGATTTGCAGTTTTTGGTTTTTTGTTTTGGTTTTATTGTGGAACCCTGCTTTTTTGTCAAATTTTATGATTCTAGGTCAACGGGAAGGAGGATAGGTTTTGATGAGTGAGTTTGCGATTATCAGAATATGTGACATAAATGGCGATATCTGTCCATTGCATTGAATTTGCAGCGTCAATTTTTTATATCGCCAAGGAACTGTAGACCTTCGTGTGTGACATAAATTTGAACCTTATATGTTTATCCGTTCCTGAGAAAAAAGAGCATGTAACAGTCGAACAGGAAGACAGATAGGCTGGCAACGAAGTTATCTTGTAACAGTTGCGTTTTTCCTGATTGAAGTATGGCACCTTAGAAAGGAGAGGACATCACTTCATGACCAGGAAATACGTCACTATTTTAGCGAATTCCATGACACCAGTCAAGCGACAAGCTGAACCTCATTGTCCCTCAACGGCTAATTTAAGATGTAGAAAGATAAATAATTACTTAGCTGGAGGTGCCTGGCCACGTGGCTCACCTTTGAAGCAGCAGACTCCCGGCGCAGAGCAGCGGCCGACGCCGCCGGCGCAGCGCATCTCGGGGCTGTCCAGGGGGCAGGGCGCCGTGGAGCGGCAGACGGCGGTGTCCGCGGGGCTGGCCAGCCGGCAGCCCATGCGGGGGCCGCAGCAGATGTGTGGGCCCAGGCACACGCCCTGCCCTCCGGGGCCGCACGGCGCGCACCTCTGCAACACCAGCAGGCCAGGCTGTAACCGCGCTGCAGCCAGCCCGCCAAGAGTGTGGAGGTGTACAAGTTCCCTCCTTCCAGCCCGCCTGCCCCTATCTTCGCTGCAACCACTTAAGCAGCTCAACTTGTCGCGACGAAGACACAAGAGTATCTGTGGACCTCTCGGGGTAGGCGCGCGGTATGGGGCGCCTTGCCACGGTTCGCGCGGCTCCACCTGTCGTAGGTTCGAGTTCTCCATTGGGGAATGGGTGTGTATTCTCCTTAGCTTAATTTAGTTTAAGTTAGATGAAGTAGTGTGTAAGCCTAGGGACCGATGACCTCAGCAGTTTGGTCCCATAAGGTCTTACCACAAATTTCCAGAGTACCTGTGTACTGAAGCACAGCAGGTGAACTTGGGTTTCAGCAAGCCCGAGCTTCACGGACCCCGTTCAGCCTGCTGCAGCTGACAACAGGTTGCACTGTCAGTGCAACTTGACTAGCCGGGATATGTTTGCGTAGGTAACTTCAGAAATGGTTCAAACTGTTCTGGGCTCAATGGGGCTTAAAATCTAAGGTCAACAGTCCCCTAGAACTTACAATAATTTAAACCTAACTAACCTAAGGACGTCACACACATCCATTCCCGAGGCAGGATTCGAACCTGCGACCGTAGCAGTCGCGCGGTTCCGAACCGAAGCGCCTAGAAACGCTCGGTCACAGCGGCCGGCAGTAGGTAACTTCGCTACAGATCATTTATCACAACGGTGGGAGCAGGAAAAGGAACAAACCAAACTTAAAGAAGGCTGAGAAGAAATTTAGAGTTGGGAAATACATAACAGTCAAGAAGCAGAGCTCAAGTCCAGGAGGTGAAAAGCTTTCGTGCGTTTATGCAGCAGTTTCAACTTAATCAGTAAATTTTACCAGCAGTTTCCTCACTCCATAAATATTGTGAAAGAGGACAAAGACGCAGCGGCTGACAAGTGGGTAGAAATGTATGCTAAGGGCATGAGGCCATTCAGTAGTATATAGGCAAGTATTGATTGAAATATCACTCCGTGGATATCAAAAAACACATTCTGGTGGTATGCAACGTAGTGCGAAGAAAGTTTAGTATGAAAGAAAAGCTTCTTCTTTCAGATACGTAGCTTTCAAATCAACATCAAATGAGAAACGAACTCCGTGTTTGCTAAAATGCATTCGGGGAATTTAGAATGAACTGTTTTTCAGCGTACCCGGAATATACATTATGGAAAAAGTAATTAAAATTGCTGTAACTGAGGTTAGCCAATGGCCCTGCCGCAGTGTTAGCTGCGGTTCCAGTCAACTCACCGAAGATAGGCGCTCTCGAACTGGGATAGCACTTGGATGAGTGACCATCCGGTCTGCTCAGCGCTGTTGGCATGCGGGATGCACTCAGCCCTTGTGAGGCAAACTGAGGAACTATTTCATAGAGAAGGAGCGGCTCCAGTCTCGTAAAATGACGTACGGCCAGGAGATCGGTGTGCGGACCACATACCCCTCCACATACGCATCCAGTGACGCCTGTGGGCTGAGGATGACACAGCAGCCGGTCGGTACCGTTGGGTCTTCAAGATCTGTTCGGCTGAAACACACTATGGTTACAGAAACTAGACTTCCAGAACTTTACTTCAGTTGGTCTTCCAGTGTAATAGACATCTTCAGGTTCTTGGGAGCAAGGAATTTCGACTTTCAGAGATGGTTCTGCTTACTACAGAAAACATGCATTATAAATTACCTGATGATGGTTCGAATTGAGAATAGCCAGTAGTACTCGAAAAAGAGCGAAGTTTCAGAGATTTGCTCATATCGAAATAAATAAATAACCCCGAAATACGTCGAAAAGGAAGAAAACGAGAAATTAAATTCACCATTATCTGGCCTACTATGACCCAAAATGAACATATATTTCATTGAGCTTCATCTTGTGCTAATCGAGTACGAAAAGACTTTTTATTAATGCCGAATTCTGCAACAGTAGTCTACGTCCCAGCACAAAAACCTCATCTCTGAACATATAACTGACCGTACTACACTAAACTGCACCCGATCAGACCAAGAAGGCGTAACAGCACCGACCGGGCGCCGTGTCATCCTCAGCCCACAGACGTAACTGGTTGCAGATATGGAGGGGCATGTGGACAGCACATTGCTCTTCCAGCCATATGTCAGTTTATGAGACCAGAGCCGCTACTTCTCAACCAAGTAGCTCCTCAGTTTGCCTCACCATGGCTGAGCACCCCACTTGCCAACAGCGCTTGGCAGACCGGATGGTCACCCATCCAAGCGCTATCCCAGACCGACAGCGCTTAACTTCGGTGATCTGAGAGGAAACAGTGTTACCACAACGGCAACGCCGTTGGCTGATCATATTACACTGTCTGACACAGAAGACATGGTCAGTTGTCAGTGTGACTTCATACATGTACACACCATCACTGGGTATATAAATGATTAGAGTTACAATTCTCTCCGAGCAGTAGAATGCTCACCCGAGTAAATTAGCGTCGTTCGCGTTTTTGTGTTGTTGCAGGGTCTGACAGGGTGTATAAGGGGCGTGAACATTTTCAGAGTGATCACAGTGACGGACACGGAGATGCTGCGCGCTCATGTGAGACAGCGTTATCATCACCCGACAAGTTTGAAAGGGACCTATTTGTCGGTCTCCATTTGCCTGCCTGATGCCTTATCTTAGTGACAACCATCTAAAAATTAGCAGCACACGCATCAGGTAGTGATAATGCTCACTGTACAAGTCAGAATCAGGCTGAAGTTTGTCATTAAGACTGGACACTTTCAGTGCGATCTCAGTAGGTCAGGCTCGAGGATGAATCAGTCGGTTCGAAATTACTCGACAAAATATATGTGCTACAACTGTGATAGATTTGTAATACACGCTTCTTTAAATAAAATGGTTGCTTGTCCTACACCAAGAAAATTTTGAAATTGTAAAATTGTGACATTTGTCGGTTATATCCTTTTGCACTTTCGCAAATTTTCTGAAAGAACTATTCCTCGCCAAGCTATCGATTCTTATCCAGTTGCTAAACTCAAACTGTGTTCAAAATGTCCAAATTGAATTTTATTTCCTAGTGGCGAGGTCTTTTAAAATTATAAGTCACTTAAAACAGATGGTTTATTAATATTTCTTCTGAGCAAGCTAAGTGTCCCCTAAGAGGCATTCTACCATTGTTAGTAAGTCCAACTTTCATTGCTGGACTAGCAATCACTTGAGCGCTTAAGTTCATATTACATAAATGTCCAAAATCACGATCGTATATAGAAGGAGTCATTAAACTTCTAAGCAACTTTTCAAACTGGAGCCACGCTTAGTGGCCGCGCGGTTTGGGGCGCCATGCACGGATTGCGTGGACCCTCCCGCCGGAGATCCGAGTCCTCCCTCAGTTATTGGTGTGTGTATTGTCCTTAGCATAATTTAGTTTAAGTTAGCTTAAGTAGTGTGTAAGTCTAGGGACGATGATCCCAGCAGTTTGGTCACTTAGGAATTCACGTACATTTGAACATTTGAAACTGGAAAATATTCGTGCTTTTACTCAGCATGCTGTAATAACACACATGAGACACTATCACTTTAGCACACTAGCGATTTCGACAAATTATTATAACATGATATGATTTCGCTGCTGCGATTACGAACGACCATCAGTAGTACAACGGAATGATGCCAGTGAAAATTTGTTCCATATTGGGACTCGAACCCGGATTGGCAGTTTATCTTACCATTAGGGAATCCGAGCACGATTTATAGATAAACCCAAACTTCCCCATGTTGTCAACCCTGAGTCTAGCCGTGAGTCGTTAACGGGGTGCCTAATGGTAAGACAGTCGCTCCCCATAAGCGAGAAATCCGAATTCGAGTCCCAATCCGGCACAATTTTTCATTGTCGTCATCATACAGGTGATGGTTGCCCTTATTCGCAACTGCGAATACATTTCGTGTATTTCATAACAGTTGCAGTCGCTCCACTGTCTGTTCCATCAGGAACATTGCATCGTACTTCTGAACAACACAGGCACTGCAATAACGTAATTATTGTTAACTTCTGAAGTAGTCTCTCGTGGACTGCAATACAACAACCCGATGCTCTTTTTTTACATTCCAGACTGCAACTAGCGACGCCCTGCCGCTAATGTCAGTGGTGTATTTAGGTATCTCTCTACTGAGCCCAATGCTAACAACACAAAGGAACCTCTCACTAGCTCGTATCGCATGTCCAATTCAAGTCTCCCCATTCTACGCAGTTCCCCATTGTTGCTGAGTAACAGTCACGAAGTTCGACATAGGTAAAAGCAGCAGGCGTTTCTGAGACCTGCCAGAGCTCCAAGATAGCGTACCTATACTGGAGAAGTACACTTGGACCAGAAACTAAAGTCTATTGATGTCGTTAACCTTTACAATACCTTCCATATTGCTGAAGAGGACAGACTTACCAAACCCAGAGGGAGATGACTTAACAGAACGTGAAAATAATTTAGCGATAGTTGATAAATCTGTTAATTGTGTAAATAGCGGTAAGTTTTAAGGTGGAAGCAGTAGACGGCGCAGCGAGTGAGAACACGGACGCCTTACGTGTTGCAGACCGGCCCTCTTGCCCCCACGGGGACAGTTGGTGATGAGACAGGCGGCCGCGATGCTGACAGCTACGGTGAGCAGTACTGCCTGCTGGAACCTCATGGCTGCTGTGTGCCGGTCGAGTCGCGTCCTCCGCTTTTATACCCCACAGCCGTCCGGGACTGGAATACTAACGATGCCCACCGTCCAGGCCATCTTGTTCTCACTGCTTCCAATCCCCTCCCACATCCCCTGTTTCTTTTCACCTCTGGCCTGCAATACAACCACTCATGCTCCAACCCTCTTCATCCTTTCATCTGTCCCTTAATCTCTTTGCTTCTAAGCATCTTTCTACCACACACACACACACACACACACACACACACACACACACACGCACGTGTTTGTATGTGTGTGTGTGTGTGTGTGTGTGTGTGTGTTTGCGTGTGCGTGTGCGTAAATGCAGAATAATGCTTAGAAGCAAAGGAACTAAGCGGCAGCTGACACCCAATTACCCTATTAAAAAAAGAAACAGTAAAAGAGCTCGTCATAATCTTTAATGGTCATTTAAATCGAAAAAAAGCTCTTGCAGAACGCGAGAAATCGTTCTGTTGCTTAAATGTAACCCAAACAAATATGAAATCTATTTGCTTCCGAAAGTAAACGGACATTAGTCCAGTCTCTAGTCCTGCCAGATCGTTAACACAGCAGTGCAGTTCTCGAGCCGCAAAAAGTGAAAACTAGACGACTCTAGCTAACTGTGAATGCTTACGTAACACCTTAGAGTAACATTCAGTTGTTGGATGATGTCAGTCCTTCATGTATTCAGTTAAGGATTTTTTTCAAGTACTGTTTTCTTCACCGGTGTCATAGTCCAAACGAGGACAATCAGGGTACAGCCACTTCGTTACTGAATTCTCTCGAATTTGTAGCAGTCAATGTCCGCGATTCCAATGAACTGCAGACTTCTATGAGAAAAACTGCAATTCTATCTAAATCTACATATCTACATACATACTCCACAGGTCACCTAACGGTGGGTGGCGGAGGGTACTCTGTATCATTAATAGTCGTTTCCCTTCTTGTTCCACTCGCAGATAGAGCTAGGGAAAACTGATTGTTTATATCCAGCCGTATGAGCCCTAATTTTTGGTATTTTATCTTTGTGGTCCTTTCGCTAAAAGTATATTGGCGGCAGCAGCATCGTTCTGGAGTCAGTTTCAAATGCTGCTTCTCTAAATTTTCTCAGTAGTGTTGCCTGAGAAGAACGTCGCCTTCCGTCCAGGTATTGCCATTTGAGTTCCCGAAGCATCTCCGTAACACTTGCGTGTTGCTGGAACCTACCGGTAACAAGTCTAGCAGCCCGCCTCTGAATTGCTTCGGTGTCGTCCTTTAACCTGACCTAGTGCGAATTCCAAACACTCGTTCGGTACTGAAAAATAGGTCGCGCTAGCATGTTATATGCGGCCTCCCTTGCAGATAAACTATACTTTACTAAATTTCTCCGTACAAAATGAAGTTGGCCATTCGCTTTCCCTACCGCAGTCACTGTATTCATTGGGTCTTCTTAGAGGACACTATCTTCGTGTGAAATTAGAGCGAATTCTTGGTGCAGCTGAAGCAGTCATGATAAACGCGACCTTTACAAAACCATGCCGAAATAATGTCTTCAGCTTTTTCCGTTGTTTTCTCGTCAGCCTTGCCGAGCTGCAGAAAGAAACCTGTCTAACACCGTAGCGCATAGATTCTGTCGCCAATATTCATCACGTAAACATGGCAGTAATAAGTGCGTCATCCGTCCACAATTCCCATTAAGGACGCCCCCTCTCCTTGATACACAACGGAATCACAATAGTAGTTTACCATTTATCCAGGTGCAACACAGCAACACATGCAGTCACAAAGCTAGGTATTCGGCATTCCAGTGGGCACTCTGCACAGTAATGTGGTGCACTAGAGACACGAAGAATATCTTGGTTCAGTCCTCGGCTGCAAAAAGCTGATTCCACCCACGAATTTCGAATGTGAGGAAGGTGTTGAGAGGTTTCGCACATTTATCCAGCTGTAATGTGGCCCTAGAATAGGCTTTATCTATCCAACCGAAAAAATGTAGTTATTTTGCTCAGCTTCAGTCGATAGTAATGAAACAGAAACTACAAAAGTAAACAATAGATCCATTAGCTTTGACAGCTCCGAAGCTTTGCAAGCTATACTATCCATCAGAGTTGAATTAGCCTTTTTGAAGTTTATTTCATGTTTCTCCACTTTGAGGGGCGTTAATTTGGCTTTTTTGTTGAAAACCAGCAGTATTTTCTAAGTCATTCTGATCTTTATTCCTGCTTCAGGTTTTCTATTTTGCTTCTCCTTGCATGCAGGCAGATCAGCTTTCATCGCTGAAAACCACGGAGTGCCATTCCATCTTCTAGGTGATCCATTCACGACGCCAGTCGAGGCGTGCACGTTGATGCCGTGGTGTGAGTAGGTCTAGAGGTATACGTGGCCGAAATCCCTCTGCTTAAAACCGGTTCGCAACAGCTGGTGTTGACACGTCTGCGGTCACAAGCCCTTCTATCCGTGCTGTGGTAGCTGTATGATCTGGCACTGCTGCCCTATACGACGATCCTAGCGGGCGTCTACGCTGCGTAGACGTCCAGTACCTCCAGAACCTCCTCTAATGACCACTGACACCAGCATCGTTGCAGTACGTCCAGGTTGTGTGGCAGTTCTGCGAAAGAACCATCCCGCCACTCAGAAGCCCACAGTTTGATCCCTTTCAAACTTGCTCAGTTGCAAGGAGCACGAATGCGTCACCGTGGTTTGCTGGCCTGGCTTGCTTGAAACGTTTGCATTACACTGAGCCTTCTGGCTGTGAAAATTCCCTATTAAAGGCTAGATACAGATGATGCTCTTGTAGCTATGCCACTACACCATCTAGTGGCGGATGACATTGAAACCATTATCAGTACATCCACTACCCCCAAGGTGGCATACACCGTCACTGGATCAAAATCGACGTCTTCTTCCCAAGTATACTCATTTTCTTCCGGCATTGTATTTTGGCATTTGAAAGAGGAAGTTGGTCATCCTGTAAACAGATTTCGCCGCAACGAGAAACGTCTTTCATTTAATGATTGCCACTCCAGCTTGCTTATCATATCCGTGCCACTCCCTCCCTTATTTCTTGATAATTCAAAACGAGTTGTCCTTCCTCACTGTCCGACTCCGTCGCTCAGTGGTCAGTGTGGCTGACTGCTATGGGGAGGTCCTGCCTTCAGTTGCCGGTGCAGCCAGGTAATGTTCCTTGGTGGCAGGACTGGAATGGGTCGCTCTCCGCCTCGTGATGCTATTTGAGGAGCTACTTGAGCGAGTACTAGCGGCTCCTAGGTCTGGGAACACGACAACGGCCGGGACAGCGGTGTGCTGACCCCATGGCACTCCATATTGCATTCCAATGACGTTATATGGCAGAGTATGACACGGCAGCCCCTTGGTACTGAAAGAACCAAGGAGACCAATAGGTGGAGCTTAATATTTAAGTGCCGCACTAACTTAAAATTAATTCGAAGTCCCTTCAATAAATGATACAACACATTTTCTTTTTGAAAGCAGGTTGGATTTATTCAGGATTCCAATATACCATATTATTCCCCGCTCTTTTGCCTTTTTGAAGTCATCAGTCTTCTGACTGGTTTGATCAGGGCTACCACGAATCCCTCTCATGTGACAACCTCTTCATCTCAGAGTAGTACTTGCAACCTACGTCCTAAATTATTTGCCTGATGTATTCCAAAAAATGGTCCAAATGGCTCTGAGCACTATGGGACTCAACTGCTGTGGTCATAAGTCCCCTAGAACTTAGAACTACTTAAACCTAACTAACCTAAGGACAGCACACAACAACCAGCCATCACGAGGCAGAGAAAATCCCTGACCCCGCCGGGAATCGAACCCGGGAACCCAGGCGTGGGAAGCGAGAACGCTACCGCACGACCACGAGATGCGGGCTGATGTATTCCAATCTCTCTATTCTTTCACAGTTTTTACCCTCCGCAGCCCCCCTAGTACCATGGAAATTATTCCCTGATGTCTTAACAGGTGTCCTGTCACCCTGACCGTTCTTATTGTCAGTATTTTCTACATATTCTTATCCCCTCCGTCTCTGTGCAGAAACTCCTCGTTCCTTACCTTATCCGTCCACCTAATTTTGCAACACCTGTAGCAGTAAGGCGTACTAACGACAATTTACATGAAAGGAGCACGTTAGAAGAGTCGGAAGAAAGAGACTTGGCAGAATTAGGGGAGAGGCTATGCAGGCTAAAGAGCATGGGCTATAGAGGAGAAAGTACTAGCAGAGTACAGATGGGCAATGTGGATGAGAAATGCAGAAAGCCTTTCGTGACGGTACAGAACTATACGCACTATTCTGACGCCGATGCTTCGCAACACCCAAAAATGTGTGTGGCTACATTTCATGATTCTTTATCGACTTCTTGGGGGCACAAGCTAAGACTTAAGTTTGTGTGTAATTATTTACGCGATTAGACCCGTGCTATAATGCAAGAAAAGATAGACAGATGCGTCACTTTCGAGGAATTTTGTAGGCTGTTTCTTGAGGATCACTGGTCAAGCTCGATACAGAGCCAGGCAAACTAAATATCCTGATGATGCCCCACATCAGTGAGTGCAATGACACTATTCCAGCGAGATGCTGAAGAGAAGCAGATACTTATATACTCCAAATGAGGCCCCGGAATTAATTAGAATATGCTTAACGCAATTGCCTGGGAGAATAAGGCGTGACGTAGTAATTACCGGCAGAGGGATGCAGAATTCGACGGAATTCCTGCAATTGCTTAAGGAGCTGAATAGAGAAAGTACTTATGGTAACAATCAAGGGGAACAGTTGAGTAATAGGCGAAATATTAATGAGAGAAACGATAGTAATCGGAATGGGTATCGCAGAAACGATGGGGGGGAGTTACCAGAGTAATAGCAGTTGGCATCATGAAAACAATGGGAGTGGACGGTACAGGACATATAATAATGGTGGTGAATGACGGCAATACAACGATAGTAGAGGTAATGGTGGTGGAAATGACGGGAGGCCAGCCAGGGAATAGAAGCGAACAGAGGTAATGAGGGCAGGAGAAACAGAATTTGCCAATTATGCGACGGGGCTGTCAACGACAGAAATGAGGTATGGAATAGTTTTATAATAGACTACGGCGAAATTAGGGAGACGTTGCTGGAATAGAATGACGCAAAAGAAAACGCGAGACAGACGATCATTAGCATAGAAATTAATAATGTGATAATTCCGTTTGTAGTGGACTCGTGGAGTCAGACGAGCGCAATGAAAGAAGATGTATTTATAGCGTGCAGCGCAACCAAAACGTGGCCAATGTTACCACTACAAAACACTATAGTGAGCGGGGCTATGTGACACAAGTGTGTGGAGGTAAAAAGGCAAGCACAGATAGAGTTCGAATATGTGGGACAGACGTTCAATGTTGTGGTATTGATAATTCCCACATTATCTCTTGAGGGAATCCTGGGGATCGATTTTTTTAGTAGACATAAGGTGCACATAGACACATGGACGGAATAGAGTAACTTCATAAAATCAAGTCATAGACGTTCAGATATCATTCGATGAATGTAAAGGGGTAGGGCTTTGCTTCACAATAAGTTTAGGGTTCGAGATGAGAAGATATGGGAAAATGTGGTCCTAGGACAACCATGAAGAGAAAGTAAATAGCAGTTTACGGATTGAGGATATATGAGAAGAAAAGATAGATGTCAAAGCTGTTCACATGAAGGGGACCTTGGAGTACAGAGAGCTTAGGGAAATTCTTAGAAGACGCTCCAGGATCTTTCAGCAAACAACTTGGAACATACCTGGGTTCGTGTATAAATTCACCGTGAAACCGCACCAGCACTTTAAGACGCAGGTATATTCAATTCCACTGTTGCACAAAGAGCTGGTGGAAAAGAGTCCTCTTGTATGTATTGAGAAAAACGTCAAGAGCATCCGGTTGGTGTTGGATTCACGTAGGGTTAACAAAATCATAGTATCGGAAATAGATCGGCCAGGAACACTTGAGGAGTTGTTACAGCGTTTCCATCGGATAAGCGTGCTAAGCTCTGTCGATTGGCGGAGCAGCTTCTGGCAGGTGAAGTTGGACCCCGCACCGCATATCGTAAGTATACGGAATTCTTGTGCTATGGAAAGTGCTTCCAATTCCGCCAGCTTCCGTTCGACTGGAACGTATCGTCAGCGGCACTCATTAGGGCACTAGA
The DNA here is from genome assembly GCF_023864275.1 of Schistocerca cancellata. Taxonomy (NCBI): domain Eukaryota; kingdom Metazoa; phylum Arthropoda; class Insecta; order Orthoptera; family Acrididae; genus Schistocerca; species Schistocerca cancellata. Next base: position 421,431,160 of record NC_064633.1, read on the forward strand.
CACGGTAATTCCGGAACAGATTAGACACAAAGTAACGTCATACATCGATGATGTACTCATAGCGGAAAAGAATTGGGTCGAATATAACAGAACGCTGGAAATTTTATTAGATGTTTTTGCTAAGTCTGGAGTCACTGTGAGCCTGCGTAAGTCAGAGTTTGGCAAGAATCAGTCATATATCTTAGGGCATGTCATACCTCCAGAGGGGTTTAGGCCGAACCCGGATAAATTATACGCGATTGGGGATTTTCCGGTACCGAAGACAAAGCGATAAATACGTGGTTATCTGGGTTTATTCCATTTCTACAAACGGTTTATTCAAATAAAAGGAATGACTACGCCACGACTGTACTACTTGAGTGGAAAGAAGGCTTTTTCGTCCTGGGATGCTGTGACGCAGGACGAATTTGATTTTCATTACAAATGTCACTGTTAGAGGCTTCTCTACTAGGACATCCATATTTGGATAATGAGTTCTGTTTGGCGACCGATAGCTCACGTTGCGAGCTGGGTGTGACCCTATTCCAAGAAATCGAACGAGGAGGAACTATCATACAGCAACCAATTGCCTTTGGCGGCCGAGTACCGAGCAAAGCTGAAAAAACTATTCGGTTACTGCGCTTGAGGCTTCGGCGATCGTATGGGGATTTATTAAGTTCCGGTACTACTTGTACGGGCGGCTTACTAAGATCTACACTGATCATAAAGCGGTCGTGTTCCTGTCGCCGCCAAACTGACACACAGACGGTTGATGAGATGGGCACCGTACCTGCAGGATTTCGTAGTACATATACCTGGTAAGGAAAATGTAGTGGCAGATGCTCTGTCTCGCAACCCATTAGGGAACCACAAGACTGAGGATACAGACATTAGGGAAAACTGGATTGAATTAATGTATATGCGTGAAGTGCCATTTGAAAATTGTATTAGAGACGCTATAGGGGAAATAGGAATTTTCCAACTGAGAGACTTTGTTTGGAGGATGGTTAGAGATAATCTAGTGCAGAAAAATAACCAAAAGCTCGATCAATTTTACAGGATAAAGGACAATTTTTTTTTTAGAAGAGAAAAGTCAGACATTTGGGTCATTTGTGTACCAGATGTACTTGTAAACAAGGTAATATGGAACGTGCGCTTTTGCTACGGACATTACGGATCTAGAAAATGTATTTTACGTCTTAGGGACTCGTTGTATTTCATGAACATGGAGAGGAGACTTAGACTGGTTCTTAAGAAGTGTGTTACTTGCCAGAAAGCAAAACCGTTAACAGTCTCAACGAAACCTCCCATCCACCCAGTCGTAAAGAATAGATTGAGAGAACTAGCAGCGACGAACATTTTTGGGCCACTGCCTATGTCGATAGAAGGGTTGAGGTACGTGCTAGTAACGATTGAGATAGTGTAAAAGTATGTCACATTACGCCATTAAAGAAGGCCACGGTAAGAATTGTAGCTATGGGAGTAGAAAGAGATTTCATCAATAAAGAAGGGGGGGGGTTGAAAAACGATCTCTGATAATGGACCTCAGTAGAGATCTATAGTTTAGCAGAGAATGTGCGGAGGCAAAGGATCAGACCAATTTCATATCACGCTATCACCCGGCGAGCAATCCATGTGTACGGATTATTAAGGAGTTAGGGCAGTTGTGCAGGATTTACTGTAATCGAAATCACAGGACCTGGAGTGTCTATTTAAGAGAGTTTGAGGAGATTTTGAAAGAGATGCCAAGTGGTCCAACAGTGATGGCGCCAGTTACTGTCATGTATATTCAAGCAGCACCAGATGTTTCTAGAGATATTGTACCTAGAAAGCACAATTACAAGGCATAGTGAAATAGTTAGACGCTCTATTGAAGGGATTAAAAAAAGGGCTGAAGAAAGAGAAAAGGGGCAAATGGGAAAATTAGAGAAATAGAGTTGTCGAGGGAAGATAATGCGTTAATTACAGCGCACAGATTGTCGAAGAAACATCGGTTTCAAACAAACAAATTCTTTAACCTGTTTTGCGGGCCATTTCGAGTAAGGAGAGTTTCCATAAGAATGCAGTGGAAGTTGAAACTTTAAGAAGTAGACGTTCAAGGCGAACTCACCATATGTATAACAGTTAGTGAAATATAGCACTAAGAGAAGAACAGACTGACAATAGTAATTATGGCTGAGGTGAATTAATGTAAAAAATAAAGCGAAGTATGTAGGCCAAAGGACGACTAATCGTGAATCAAGTCAGCTGAAAATACATGTGATGGTTAGTTGTAGGATTGAAATAATGATATTTTTATGTGAATTAATCGTGCTAATTTTATATGTATTATTTTGATGCCTCGATGATGCGAGTCTTTGAGGATAAGTTTTGAGGCCGCGTTGAGACGAGCTTTATTATATTGTGTATGTGCAAGTTGGTGTAGGCAATACTGAGCCGTTAGGTAGTTTTATGGTGTTGCTATGAGCATGTTAGATTTTGTTAGTAATGAATATGGCAGAACGGAACCAAACGGACAGTGAACGAGAGGAGTGAAAAGTAATAATGAGGTCTACATATGACGGGAGATAGAGAACGGAAAAGCGGAGGCAATGAAAGACTAAAACTGAAGAATTCTTGAGTCAGTCGTAAAAATGATTAATTAAAAACATACAGAAAAAGGAGACAACATGTTGCAATATTTGAATGTTTGTATTAATTATTTTGTTTCTACACGTATGTTCCAGGAGGTAGAGATGTTTATGTGTACAGAAACTTGAGGTCTACAAGTAATAAAGAAGGAAGACATCGAGAAGAGCGATCCATATAGGTTGAGTGAAATGAATATTAGAAGGTGCCAAGTTATAAGAGCACAGGTGGTATAATTTTTTTGTTATTTGTGCAAATGAGGAGTGAGAACAGTCTAATGCTGTGAATCTGTGTGAACAACTGCGTACAACATATGTGAGTGATCTCGAATGGCTACATGATAGCAGAGAATGTGACTGGGAATCTTGGAATTATGAGGCCAAACAAGTAGATAGATGACTGTATACATGATGCACAAATGCTGAGTAATGTGTGAACCAGGAGATTAGCTTGAATCCCCTAACCTGAACATTAAATCCTTGACCCAACCTGAACGTAAGTGACAGATTCAAAGTGACAGGAATATTTTCCGTGTGGTATTATCATCTACATTAATAGAGTGACAACAGTGACATGTCACTGAAGATGTTCTTTTGTTGGTCACATAAAACTTTGTAGTGTTAGAACTTTTGGGGGCCGATGTGTAAGATAGGGAGACGTCACTGTGGATAATTTTAGTTATATGTAAACTTGTGATTTAAACTGAAAGAAACATTTACTATGTAGTATTACATGAATGTCACTGAAGATGTTTTTTTGTCACATAAAAACTTGTAGTATTAAAAATTTTATAGGTTGATGTGTAAGATAGGGGAGAAGTCACTGAGGATAATTTTAGGCACATGCAAATTTGTGATTTAAACTGAAAGAAATATTCACTGTGTGGTATTGCATGAATGGGATGACAACAGTGACAAGTCACTGAAGATTTTTTTGTCATGTAAAAACTTGTGGTATTAAACATTTTGGGGGTTGATGTATAAGATAAGGAGAAGTCGTTGATGATAATTTTTAGTCACGTGTAAATTTGTTATTTAAACAGAAAGAAATATTTACTGTGAGGTATTGCATTAACGTTGTGACAACAGTGACAAGTCACTAGAGAAGTTTTTTGTCACGAAAAAAATTTGTAGTAATAGAACTTTTGGGGGTTAAGGTGTAAATTGATAATTATGGGCTTCTTAGTGCGTAAGTAAGACTGTAAGATAGGGAGAATACTAAGAATTGTCGGCTTGTGCAGATAACAGAGAAATGTCACAACCGGAGGTAAACTTGGGGTGTGCCATGGCACAGACAGTGACGGTGCGTGGCAGTACAACAGGAGGCACAAGCGAGCGTGGCAGAGCAAGGACAATGGGCGCTTACTGCCATAATACACACGTCAAAGCTCAGCAGCATCACAGAGACACGTGGAGTATTTAGATGGAACTATAGTAACTAGTGGATAGAGTGTTTTGTGTGGAGATCAAGACTGAGTGCAAAATAAGAAAAAACATAGACGCCAAGGTGGGTCGGAACTTTAGGGAAACAGTAGGATGCATGTGAAAATGTTCTGTTGAGAGTGATTATATATAAATGTTTGCTAAGTGTAGCGATGGACAAACTATCAATTCAGGACTTGAAGTCTGCGATGTCAACGAAATAATTCCTTGTACGTTTTCAGTATTTTGATGTTATTTTGAATTGAGGGTTGTATTTTGGAGTAAGAGGCGTATTTTGGATTAAGGGGAATACAAAGAGTGGTGGACATCTCACTAAAGTCAATCTTCATAAAGTGTTTTGTTTTTCTGAATTTTGTTGAAGTGAGATGTCATGCGAAGTTACAGTGGGCTATACAAAGTGAGAGATGTTTAGTGGAGTGTACATGTATAAATGTTAAGAATTAGGAGTTGAAAGAGTAAATGCAATATGACACTAAAAGGACACTCAACTAGTGCGAGTGTACATGAAAATAATGTTTTTCAATATGCATTGTGTTTTGGGTTAGAAATTCGTAAGAGCAAATGCAATATGACACTAAAAGGACATTCAACTGGAGCCAGTGTACATGAAAATAATATTTTTCAATAAGTATTTTGTTTTGTGTTAGAAATTCGTAATAGTAAAAGCAATATGACATTGTAAGGGTCACTCAACTATTACCAGTGCACATAAAAATAATGCGGTGTAACATATCCTTTGTGTAATTAACCTTCTAATTTGTCATAACTGTTAAGAGCTGTAATTATTTTTCTGACATTGTGGAAACATCCATATGAGTGAGATGGACAGTTAATCTCAGGCAGCAATTAGGTAACTTCTGATAATATGGGTTGACGGACAAGCTTATAACGTCCTTTACGTCGACAACCTTGTATTCAATTATTATTTTTATATTTTGTTAACAATTTAAACAGTGGGCCAGCACAAAGATTAGGGTCTTCTCTGTGCTATGTCATATATAACAAATTTTCACATCATATTTTTAAAAAATGTGCAAGAATGCTCTCGCATGGCAAGTCCATTCCCTGGCCCTTTTTGTTAACGGAAGTGGTTGGTGATGAGGGGTGGCTGTTGTCTTTGTCAATGGCAACTCTTATTTAGATTTCTAACAATCTAACAATACATAATGCAATTGATCGTCGTGTTCTTCTGAGAACACGAGTTTGATTGAAATAACATCATTTTTAGGTCGTAATAATATCATTTAATTTACTAAGCACAGACTTACTGTCGGTGTCTGTAAACCAACACCAAGTTATAAAAGAATGAGTGCCCACTGTTTCCTATATTTCCTTATCCTACTGAGTCCACAGCAGGAGGGAGAAAGTAATGAAAGGATGAAAATATCTGCAGGAAGAATGTTTGCGGAGATAATACGGTTCGAACGAAATTTGGGTGTACGATATGGAACAACTAGTCAATAGGTAGCGATTATAGAAGCTCTGGAACTTCAGCCTTTGGCCGTAGCGAGGTGTAGGATGGTTGGATAGTCTGCATAACTTACGTTTCAGTCTTTGGGAGGAAAAGCGCAGGATCTTTCTCATTGTGTAGAAGGGAGGTTTTACCGGCAACTTTAAAGTGGGGAAATTCTGAGTCGCTGATTGGTTGGGAGCCGGCCCCACCATGAGCGGTCAGGCGAGCAGAATGGTAGCGTGGGTCCGAGTCGTGGGATGCTGCTGAAGACTTGAACGAGAGGACGCTTTTCTTAGATGGGTCGAGCCATGCTGGATTTAAGTGTGGGAAATGTGCCTCATTTATGATAAACGGTTTCGCAGAAGGTAAACAACCTTCTTTTGCAACTAGACATAAAGTAATATTAATATTTTGGGGGGACGATTATACTTAGGTAGATAATGTGCAGTAGTAGGTGACGTAAAATTGTTGATTCCCTTTGTGATAGTAATTTGCAACTTTGGGGTTTCATAACAATTTTACGGTGAATAATTTAATCTAATTTGTTTGAGCAAGCAAGTTAATAGGAAAAATTAAATATTTAAGTGTGTGGGGCAATTTATTTAGTATTGCACCTGGCACTCACCATGTGGGGCTGATCAACAATTTTATAACTAGTGGATGCACGAGTGCTAGGGACCTATAGCACGTAAGTTGGAAGTGTGCTATTACCGGAAATATGCGTGTGAAATTAAGTACTGTTATAAATTTTCATTTTTCTTTCTTATCTGCAATCTTGAAAGATTTTAGTAACGTGAATCCTTTGTTAAGGACACGTGGTATCTCGTGTGAAAGCGTGTGTCGAAATTTAGCAAACCAACAGAAGATAGTGCTTGCTTATTAATGCTTATTGGAATGTAGAGTCACGTGGAGAGATTTTCTGAGTAAACCGGGGAAAGAGATTAGTAAACTGACAACGCTGCCACGAATTTTTGTTGCTACAAAGTAAGTAGTTCATCCTGAGTGTGTGTAAATTTGGAAGGGTTTTCGTATTTCATAGGGTGAATTTGTGTCGGGAGTAGGCAAAAGTACAGTAGTGGCTATCAAAGTGAATCATCAAATAGGCGCAGAAGTTATATATAATAATTCTGGTTTTCGGTGGAATAATTTTGAGTAGAGATAGTTACTGCTTCGTGACAATCGGAACTGCTAACGACTGGATCCTTGCCTTTCTCCTGTGCATACGTTGGTGCAGTAATTGTGTGTTCATGTTGATTAAAGGGTACAGTTGTGGAATATCCTTTTCTTCCGATTCAAAAGTGGGCACCTGTGTTATTAAGAGATACCATCCTGTACGGGACCTTAGTTTTACTAAAAAGTCAGATGCGTTAACGATAAATAAACATACAAAGTCAGATGCGTTAAATTTTACATTGTCAATAAGAAAGTCAGATGCGTTTAAATTACATTGGGGAATCTGATGCAAATTTCATGCTATGTGAAGATCAGCTGCGTTAATATTTCTTTAAAGAAGTGAATTTCTTTGTTCTTATAAATATCTGAAATGCTCAACGAATAAACCAATTTATTCTATAAAAATTCAAAGTTGAGTCGGAACATTCGTTCTATAAGAATAGACAAACCTTTCATTATTTTGAGATTGAGATTTCCACTCTGCAGCGGATTGTGCGCTGATATGAAACTTCCTCGCAGAGTAAAACTGTATGCCGGACTGAGACTCGAAATCGGGACCTTTGCCTTTCGCGGGCAAGTGCTCTACCAACTGAGCCACCCAAGCACGACTCACGCCCCGTCCTCACAGCTTTATTGAGCACTTGCCCGCGAAAGGCAAAGGTCCCGAGTTCGAGTCACGGTCCGGCACACAGTTTTAATCTGCCAGGAATTTTGTTTCATTATTTTGTTTTATTACGTGTTGAAAAAGAAATGTTATTTAACAATTTTACTAAATATTTGAATGTCAATCATTGGGCCAGACTGAATTATCATAGCCTTCAAGTTTGGGCATTTACGTAAAAGTCCCGATAATAAATCCATTGCACATAGTGTTAAACTGAAGCAGCAGTGGGTACCTCGCAAATATAATCATACAGTGTTTAATAAGAATTTATGAGTCAAAGCTCTCATGTTATAAGAAGGCACCTGAAACAAGGAAACCTTTTGTAGCCTTTGTTTCATGTAATCAGATTTTACCAACATGGTGGGAGCTAACAATGTCATCGAGGTCTTTTAGCATCACGTCTCCTAATCTAATTATATCAGCAATTCCTGACTTGATTCAGCAACTCTCCATTACCTTTGTTTTAATTTTGTTGATCTTAATCTTATAACCTCTTCTCGACATACTGTCCATTCTATTCAACTGCTCTTGTGAGTCTTTTACAACGTCGAAAAAGTTGTTTCGACTGCAGTATGTTATGGCACTGTTGCTCACCCTGTTAGTCTTCTTATCAACTGTGTTTGCTTCTAATTCATGTTATGTTACTCTTCCCACAGAACACACAGAACACCATCTCTATTGCTTCATAGCTACTTCTCTGTGGTTTCTTGCAAGATTTATGTGTATGATCTATCGGCGGTAGTTTGCCAGCTGTTAAAGTCAATTGTAATATACAAAAACAGACAATATACAAAAACTAGTCAATGATGAAAACAAAACATTCGAATCTAAGTCTCTACAAATATATGCCTTTAAATTGTTCCTTAAACAGGTTGACATAGAAGAGAACCGTATGAGGAACGCAAGAGCTTCGTGGTAGGCACAAGCAACTGCTGACGCTGCTCTGTGGCTAGCATTTACAGTACACAGTAAAGGAGGGGCCCAGAAGATATGTCAATTACTACAGTGTTCGTGGCTAACGTAAACCATGTTCCACCCTATGTTGCTCCCTGGCGAAAGAGCAACTTGAGCAAGGGGGAGTGGGCAGTGAGTGGCCAATGTCAGGGTATGAGGCACTGTGGGGACAGCACATCCGTTGGTACTCTCGACATACCACATGAATGGCAACTCCGTCTCATGGATTTTAACTATGGGCAGCCCTCCCGAAGGCATTTTAGAGACCGAGAGCGAAAACTGATAACAGAGACAGAGTGGGCAGGTTTCAGTACCCGATGCAGAATTGCAGCGCCATCCAGAGTTGATGCATGTGAAGAAGTACTTTGACTTGATTTCTTCCACTCAACAATGTAGGACAGTAAAGAATTAGAAACGGCTTTAAAGTTGACTCTGTCGACACCTCGCCTGTTCGTATTCAACATTTGCTGTTTGAAAGCCAAGATCACTCGTCCCGCCTCACTATTGTAAAGTAAGTGACGAGGCACGACATCGATTTGTAGTATGATTCTGGGAGATATATTATGTACTAAAATTACGACATACCGCGAAGAAAACGATCTATTGTCAAAGTATCAAGGACGCATTTAGAATATTTTTTTCATACTACTGACTTTTTATTCACGCTAATTCAGTCGACAGGGGTTTCATGTTGATTCCATATTTCTAGATTTTCAGAAGGCTTCTGTCACCATCCCTCACAAGTAATCTCTAATCAAAAAAAATTCTGAGAGACCGGATTCTTAATTTTTTCTCAGAAAGTTCACAGTTCGTAGCAATTGACAGGAAGTCATGTGATGAGACCGAAGTGATAACTGAGGTTCCGCAAGGAAGTGCCCTAGGCCCTCTGTTGTTCTTAATTTGTGTAACCTATTTAGGAAACCTATTTACATTGTTTGCAGATGAGTCTGTTGTTTACTCTCTTGCAGATTCTTGACAAGGTACAGAGGAATAGCAAAATGATTTAGACAATGTATCAGTGTGTTACAATAAAGTGGCATTTAACCGAAAATAAAGGAAGGTGTGGGATTCTCCACAAGAATAGATTTTGCTTAGGTGATGAATAACACACATTTAGAAGTTGTAGATTCAATAAGTACCTTGGGATCACTATTACAAACAAAATCGGGCCATCATATAGAAAATGTGTGAACCAAAGACGGCGTTATTTGGTAGAACACTTAGGAACTGACACAAATCTACTAAAGGCACTGCTTACACAACCCTTGTTCCTCGTCTTCTGGAGTACTGCTGTGTACTATGAGCTCCTTATCAGACAGAACCATCGGACGACAACGAAAAGGTTCAAATAAGGGCAACTCGCTTCGCACTATCGATAAATAGGGAAAGTGTCACAGATTATGATAAACGAATTGGTGTGGGAATCGTTAAAACAAAGGCATTTCTCGTTGCAGGAAGATCTTTTCGCGACGTTTCAATCACTAACTTTCTCCTCCGAATGCGAAAACATTTTATTGACCCTCACGGATACAGGAAGTAAAGAGTAAGAGAAGTCAGAGCTTCCACGAAACAAATTATTTAACTTAGAACGAAGTTTAGCTCTTCAGTGAAGTGCCATGCTTTTACACTTGAGTGAGCTAGATACATTTACGTTACGCTAGACATTGAAATATGTCATCTATGACAAACCTTATAGTAATTTTAGATTTGTATAATGTCTAACCACGATCTAAATTTGTTTGGACTATTATTAAGGCAAATCGTATTATTTCCAAGAGTTTAGTAGTTGCTTAAATTGGTCTTTTTTTTAACCACTTTTGTCATACACTGCACTTCTTGTCTTAGTCGTTGCTGCAATGACTTCGAAACAGACAATAAACCACAGTGCGTGTCTTCAGTAGTAGGAGCAGGAATGGTATAACCAAGCAAACACTGTTTCCTACAACTCAAATTAACCACGAATTATGGCAAAGCGATTATCTCAGTACATGAGCAAAACTTAAGAAACCAAACAATCACTTTCCTATAGGCTCAAGGGCTTTCCTCTGTCTCTTCTTTTACGTCACATTAATATTGCTGAACAAACATTTATACTGTCAATAATAATTTTTTATTTAACAACATGACTATGCATAATTACTTGAAAGAAAGGAACTAGTTAGCTTCAAGTAATACGAACACATGTTATTACAAATCATCTTGACATGGATGTTGTCCATAACCTTGTGGTGCAGGCTGTTATGACATAGATCTGGACACGAAAAACTCGTGCATCCACGGCAGGTACGTATCTGAGACGACTTACTTTTGTGAATGCAACAACTCGATGTCTCCATATTTTACTGCACAAAATTAACTGCTTATCGTGCACACTAGCCGTTAACTGCACTGCATCACTGAAGACTGACTGCTTGTCTCTTCGTGTGCTGGGCGCCAGGAACCAAAGTAAAACACGTAGGACATCCCCTTACGAATGCACCGGCAGCTCAGTTTTACATGCTGCTATCGGTGTGAATAACGCACTACCTAGTTTGTTGGCTTGACTCGTTGTGATATATGAGGGGCTGGTGGTGCACCGTCGTTTCAAAACCAGATCGTGTAACATAGAAATAATTCCTAAACAATTTTTAGTAAAGAAAAATGTTAGCGAAAAATGTAAGTAAATAACAAAATGACTGGATAAGTCCCGTCTGATTAATGATGCTGTTCAAGCCAGATAGTTATAGTTTAAACCAAATAAATGTTTACAACATACTATTCACAGATATGTGAATTGCGGCTCACATGAACTGCAGATTCAAAATAAAAACAAGCAATATTTAATTATGACGATTGAGCAGAGCATTAAGTAGAGAAACACTAGCGAGCAAAGTTCTTTAAACTGTACAGTAATTCACGATAATTAACAGAATAGATTTAGAGTTAGAATGCAAAGTTTGTCACTATCAGTTGTCACAAGAATTGAAGTTCGTTCTCCTGAATAACCACTGTTGATAAGTACAAGTCCTCAACAAAAGAATACAAATATCAACTGCAAAAAACCATTAATATCCACTGAAGTGCTAAAGTCTATGGCTCGCAGCTGCTGTAACCAAACTATTGTTATTTGGGGAGACAGTGAAATTTTGCTGCGGCGAAAATTTTCAACATCGAAAAGCGATTATTAGATTTAAACAAAAAAACTCAATAATTTGTTATTATTCCTGTGTTCCGTAGACATCAAGAATCGTGTTATCATGGGGGTGTTTCTTAATGATCACATTGGCCTCCATCACTCAAAGAATTACTTTTATATAAATGCAAATGTTCATTGCTAGAATAGTATACACTTTAGTCATTAGTTCTGCAGTGACACTTATATAGTTCAGTTTATTTCTTATACGTATCTTAGTTCGGTGTAACTCGGAGTAATCTGCTTCGTGTTGCTGCTGCTGCTGAAATAGTCGTTGCCTTGGTCCATTTCATCTGCTAACTGTATCAAGTTCCGTGAATTCCACGAAATAATAAAGGTACCAAGTCGTTTTATAGAGGTTTATTTATGACAAGCTGCACCATTTCTTCTTATTGGGAGCTCACTCCACATAATAGGCTACAGAGTCGAAAGACTGCATTACATAATTACATGATTGCTTAGAAGTGCGACAGTGGTTGCGTCTCAAAAATGTCTCCAACTGTCCATTCTTGAGCCTAATGCTCCTCCTATTTATACGTTTTTTTAACAATCAAGTCAACTAAACTACAGTGCAAATTTATTAAATTAACAATTCAAAGATTAACATTTTTTATGATTAACTATCCAAAAAACCTTGCTTATTTTATGCTGAAACTGGCGTATACAATAAAAAAGACTTTTACTTAGAATATACATCATAATATATAAAATACTGAAAGATAACAATGCTAACCTAAATTTTCTTAATTATAGCGACATTTATAAATGCAAAATGTTGCCAACATACATTGGACAATAGTGACCTACTAGTAACCAAATGGAATAACAAATTTTATGATATTTAATGTATTACGCGAATTATTAGATACCATTCGAATTACGGAACTTTCAGAACAGGAATGTAAAACAAAAAGTTTGTTTTATTTCACTGCTCAGCCACAAAGTCTCCTCATCAGACTCACCACTGCTGACCTCTGACAAAAGGCTCCGAAAGACAGACATCGACAAAGGCCTTCTGACGACATATCCTATCACTCGTCCTTAAATAGTTTCTGTGACATAACACACTACTGAATTCAAGACAGACATTCCAATAATGGCCACTGTTCAAATTTAATGCTAAGTACTCATATGCATAATATACTAGATTACAGAGAAAACTACTGCACTTATTTTGCAACCTCTCATTGAAATATCGAAATAATATTAAAAAAGTTATTAACAAAGTTTACGTAGCAAACCTACATCTACAACATGACAATACATACATAAAACTAGAGATATATATGAAACAACAAATTGTGAATACTCATCGATAAGGAATATTACGTAACTTTAGAGGACACTCATGCCACCTCTAGATTACATATAGCCATGGGGGATATATAGAACAGCACATTAAGTTTTAAACCTTCTCTGTATAAGGAAAAACTACTCCGGAGTTGAAAATTTTAATTTTTTTATTCACTCGATGAATAATTTCGGGCTGAGACCCATTTTTGAATCATCGTAACACAATCAAAAACGAAAGTTGCGAAGACTTGAAAACCATGTGAAAAGTATGCCACGAACAGTTACAGTGCATAAACCTGCGAATTTTCTGGTGTATTGATTTCTCTGTATCATGTTTGTACGGTCTGTAACGTAATTTCGACGAAATAATTCATAATTATCATTATTTAATATGTAGTTAATAGTTTCAATGGATAAGACATAAAAATACATTCGTACAGACTAATCACGTAGATCTAGATGTGGTGGGAACTTGCGAGCTGTTAACGGTGGATCACTGTATGTGACTGAGGCCGGAATTTTATTAAAGCGTTAAAGGTTGCTTATGCGGTGTTAGGTTGCATATTAATAATACAGGGATAATTGAACAATGCATCCACCACAATCAATCAGCTGGATTATACAAAATTGTCAACGAAATACCAGTGATATCGTTCTCACGTCCATTTTGGGGATATTCATGGTGAGAATTTAGCTCTAGTGATGACACATACCACACACGTGACTAGTTGCTAGGCATCTAGTGCCGTGTTTGGGCAGCACACATGTTTCTGGTCTAGGTTCTTTGTCTGGCTCATTCTCCAAAGACACGTACAGCAGCTTAAGAACCTCCAGCTGCAGAGCTTGGTGGGTGACCATATATTATTGATCGTTGTTGATGCCCAGGAGCGAATATTCATCCACAGCTGAAAACAAGCGCTATTGTGTGAAAATGCCCAGAATGGCGTTTCTTATGTTCTTTACTGATTGGACATTTGGACATGTTTGGTGATCAGCCATGGTGAGTAGCTTCAGCTGTGGTCCAAGCGATGATTGTAGAATTATGGTAGCCAACATATAGTTATCCGGTTGAAACCACATTATTTCTATTTTGTCGAATCGTGGGTCTATCACTATTTATGAACGTAACAAGGCACCTGCATTGGTTTATTTCCCAACGTGCTCAAAACGGAATGGTAGATGGCTGGTTAGCGATAGCAAAGTTTGCCTAACGATCATAACTTATAGCGCATGGGTGAAGCTTCAGCGCGGGCTGCTCCTTTCTGCTGTTCTTAGCTGAAGTGATCTTATACAGTAAGAGAGATTGACACACAGAGATTGCATGCTACAACACCAGTTATAGTCCTGGTACTAACACCCTATTCAGAAAAAAATTCTTTCACAGGGCTGTATTTTTCACGATCTATTCTCGTGGATAATTCGGAATCACTTTCACTGTCAAACAACACAAGTCTATCAAGCGCTTTCTCGAGATAATTAGCAATTTATTCCCATTGCGACCATCTCTTAATTAGTTTTAAATATCACAATGAAACGTTCATCGTTAGCGTGTATTATACAGTACAGTATTTTTACAGCCGTTTCTAATAATAGAGTCTTCTGTTCAAAGGCAGGGCCCAATCAGCAACACGTGGCAAATATATACGAATATAAGTTACAACGCGCGCTAATTGTCATAAAATATGCACTATGACGTACTGTTCCAACTATTGCATAGCACTTGTGTAAACACACCACAAAAATTATTACCTTTTTAGTTTTAAATACAGCTTTTAAAATCACGTTCTGACCAATACTCCAAGGAGCGAGACAGGTTTCGCTGTCTCTATCTCGAGGAAACTCAGCGGTCTCTGGATTTTCTCAGCAACTGATACCGATCGCATGCCGCAGGAACAAAGGCGACGCTAACGTTGGATTGTCGATATCAGCGTTCAACCATGTGTCACTTATAAAATGAAACCAGGAATGAATCCCAGTGCTACAGTCTATCAAAAGCTTTGACAGAGGTGCTCAAGAAAGGACTAAGCTATGCTATGTGGTTGGAGATAGGCTGAAACTTATTTCCCTGTAAACTTAATAAAAATACCCGGACAACCAGAAGTAACGCAGAGTTGATCACTAGGCGTCACAAGAGCAAGACCTGCCAGTATAAAAGGCAATAGGAGTGGGGGTGCCAAGTATTGTTAGTAGAGAAGCAGTACCCCAGCAGAACAGGTCGGGCAGGAGCGCTCAGTGAATTTGGGTGTGGACTAGTGATCGGATGTCACCTGGGTAACAGATCCAACAGGGACATCTCAATCCTCCTAAGAGTGCCCAAGCCGATTGTCGGTGATGTGAAGGAGCAACTTGAGGTAGACTAGGCAGACCTCATGTGCTGACCGTCGAGCATTCATAGCGGATGATAGTCGTTAACAATCGCTTTAAATGAGGGAAGGAATCACTCATGAGCTCCAAAGTTCTCCAACCAGTAATGGGGTACAGCGGTCGACCATCTTCTTACAAGACACACATTTCTGGAGTCGGTGCCAAGTGCGCTTGAGAAAGTATAAACAGCAACTCCACTGGACACTGGATGACTGAAAACGAGTGATTTGGGGTCATGATTCGTGTTATGTTTGGTTTGTCTATCCACTATAAGATTACTTGCAATCACGTGTTGCGTCAACAGTGAAGTACCGAGGAGGTGGTATCATGTTTATCGTGGTCAGGATGTGGTCATCTTATTTCACTTAAGAAAACACTAAATATGAAACTATATGACTACATTTCATAGCTTTGTGTCAACGTGCAGTAGACGAACAGTTCAGAGTCGGTGAATGCATCAGTACGACAATGCAGCTTGCCAGAAAGTACCAAGTAAGGTGAAGGTTTGCTGACAATATCACTCCTGAGATGGAATGACCTGCCCAACGTCAGCTCAAAGGAGCAGCTATGGGATGATTTAGAACGTGGACTCCGCTCGAAACCCTAACATCCAATAACACTTACTTTCTCTAGTTTCGGCTCTTGAGCAATAATGTGTTGCCATTCTCCAAAGATATTCAGATACGTTATTCCCAGTAGCGTTCAAGCTCTCATAAAGGGCAAAGGGTTGAGTCATCTCCTATAAATATTCAGTAACAAGTGCACAGATACTTTCGATCAGATACCATGAATATATGTAGAACATTTTAATGACACAATTCTTTTTCGGTGTGTGAATTATTCCGAAAAACGGTTGTGATGGTCTGAGATGTAAAAGCTATTGATCGCTTGGAACCACCAGCCTTTCTGTCTGCGAGAACTGTATCAACACCATAGATCATAGCGTCAGTACTATGGGAAGAGGACGAGACGATAGAGAGTACTGAACACACTTCCCGTGGCGAAGATTGTTGACTGAGCGGGTAATATCAGCAGCCTAGAGAACAAAGTTTTTACAGCAATTTACTTTGCCTGGAAATGCTTGCCGTTCCATGAGGTTAGTAGCATAGATTAGATTCTCAGTTTAAATGATATGCTCCTACATAAATGTATTGCTCAATGCATTCAAAATATGCCCTCCTTTTTGCTCAAAAAAAAATTGCTCTTGTTGAGGTTATACTTTAGTCCTTCTTGCAAAACGTGAAAACACGGTTCGCAAATTTTGCTCTCATGAGTGACAATATCGTCAGGATAATCTACGCTTAAAGATATAGCAGCAGCAAGTTGTCTCAAATATCGAATGACGACGGTTCAATCCCGCGTCCGGCCATCCTGATTTAGGTTTCCCGTGATTTCCCTAAATCGCTCCAGGCAAATGCCGGAAAGGTTCCTTTCAAAGGGCACGGCCGACTTCCTTCCCCGTCCTTCCCTCATCCGATGAGACCGATGACCCCGCTGTCTGGTCTCCTTCCCCAAACCAACCAACCAACCAACCAAATATCGGAGGCTTGTTCGAGTACTTGGCATTACAAATGCCAAACTGAGCAATATTTGTAAATTCGCAATCACCAGACAAGCCCAGTGAGCATTTACATTTCTTGATTACTACTAAAAGTGTATCTCAGTTATTCAAAGCTATGGATCGATTGGCCCTCAAAGTATGGAC
Organism: Schistocerca cancellata; assembly: GCF_023864275.1. Classification (NCBI taxonomy): domain Eukaryota; kingdom Metazoa; phylum Arthropoda; class Insecta; order Orthoptera; family Acrididae; genus Schistocerca; species Schistocerca cancellata. The sequence goes on from NC_064633.1 coordinate 421,447,987, forward strand.
TTGATCCAGCTCGTATTTCACAGCTGTTTCACTGCAATGGGAGTGAATTGAGTACAACAAAACTTTGGAATTGTTGATATGTAATCACTGAGATGGATCTCTTCGCTTACTTATGGACAGGATGATAGAACATGTAAGAGGACATGAGAGAATTGTACTAGAGAGAGTCATATGGGGCGAAATCCCTATATTGGAGTGGTAGAGAGAGAGGTTGCCTGGCCCATCAGATGAAACAGAAAACTTATGAGAAAAAAAATGTCATTTCTCGTTCAGTGTCAACGCTAGTCGTTAGACCAGTCGTCGGACCCCTGAATGTCGTCATGCATTTCGTAACAGTATTACACATTACTTCCCATTTTATGTTGCTTTTGTTCTCAATAATAGTGTCTGAAGATGGCTGAAGTATAAACACGTTATGTGGAATAAGACAGCAAGAAGAATCCTCAAACAAAGGATGCAGTATTATTCATGAAGGTTAATGTGACTGCTGACCTGTACCAAGAATTTACTTCCTTCATATCCGAATATACTATTGTACATGAGTTGCATTCATGTTTTAGGTTTCCACACCCCATTAGGTACAAATGGAACTCTTAGAGGATCACTTAAGCCGCGCGGAGTAGCCGTACGTTCCGGGCACATTGCCACGGTTCGCACGGCTGCCCCCGTCGGAATTGCGAGTCCTCCCTAGGGCATAGGTGTGTGTGTTGTCCTTAGTTTAAGTTAGGTTAAGTAGTGTGTAAGCCTAGCGACTGATGACCTCAGCAGTTTGGTTCCATAGAACTTACCACAAATTTCCAATTTTTCCAGAAGATCAATTTGTTGTCCGTCCGTCTGTCTGTTCGACTATTATTTTCTGGTAATCATTCTGTGAACTACAAATTGTTAGTCAGGCCCTGTGCACTCTTGACTCGCTCCATGGCACAGTAGTTTTGTTTAAGAAAAACAGATACATAAAATAAAAGTCGAATATTGTTAACAAACATAACAAGTGTAAGTGAAAGACAGTTTCAGTATTGATGAGAATTGCATTTATTATCAGGATTTCAGGTTTTACATGCTGCAAAATTATACTCTCATCTCGTCGCGGTCACCGTCGCTGATAACAAACGTGTCCACAGGATACCGATCGGCGGATTCAGTTGTGTCAGCGACACACGAAGTATCAATGTGGCATGAGTCTGAAACATACAATTATTTCATCGTTATTACAAGACATCAAAGAAATCTATAGCACCAGAAAAAAAAATAGAGCAGAATTTTATTGTTTTTTTTTTAACGAACGTGTGAATTATCTCGAATAACACACTGTTTTCCTACTAAAGAAGTAGTTGGTGGTGAATTAACACACTGCAATGCACTCAGGGTGGATTTTTCTAGAATAAGGGTCATTTTAAATTACTGGAGTATTTATAAAGTCTCATTGACCAGCTATGACGAATTGTAACCTGTAAACCTCAGCACCAATTTTCTACACCGACGTACATATCCCGGAAGCCACGATACGGTGCATGATGGACGGTACCTTACACCACTGCCACACATTCCCTTCCCTGCTCCACTCTCAAATGGAGGAATGGCTAAACGACTATCTGTATGCTTCCGCACGAATACTGAGCCCTCTTATCTTGTGTTCGCAGTCCTTGTGTGAGATGTATGTTCGTGGCAGTAGGATCGTTGTGCACTCCTTCGTAAATGCCTGTCTCCTAAATTTTCTCAGTATTGAAAATAAAATCTACCTCCCAGGAGTTCCCATTTGAGTTCACGGAGCATTTCCTCAAAACTCACTTCTCGATCGAATATAATAAATTGCCTACAGGTAATACAACCGGTAACACATGGCTGTGAATTGCTTCGACGTCTTTCTTTAAGCTGACCGAGTGAGGTGGCGCAGTGGTTAGCACACTGGATTCGCATTCGCGAGGATGACAGTTCAGATCTGCGTCTGGCCATCCATATTCAAGTTTTACGTGATTTTCCTAAATCGCTTAAGGCAAATGCTGGGATGTTTTCTTTGAAAGGGCACGGCCGACTTCCTTCCCAATCGTTCCTTAATGCTAGCTTGTACCCTGTCTCTAATGACCTCCTCGTCGATGGGACGGTAAACACTACTCTTCCGTCCTTTGCTTCCTTTTAGGTATTGAAACGTTGATGTGAATGAAGTAATCTGCAGTAGCTGACTTTATGATCACATAATTCGGATCTGACACACCACAAGCTAAAAACGATTATGTGATTGAACACGAGTGAAAATATAAGAGAAAATCGACACATTTTAAAAATTGTTTACAAAAAAAGGGTACATGCGGTTCAAGTTGCCAAAAATGCTTTGTGATATTACTGACCATGATGAGGACCAGTACAACACTCACAAAACTGATTACAGTGTTTTCTGTCTGGAAATTTTGATGTCAAAGAAGGACCTCAGTCTTCTCAAGAAATCACAAGACACTTTAATGGAATCAGGAGTAAAGTTGAACAACACTGGCACATTAGCAGCCGTGACATCTGTAACAAACTGAACGTTAATCACGAAACGCTTCTATATTACAATAGTGTGCTGAAAAATAATGTTTCTGAATTTATTTATTCTGTCCGCAGTATCGGTTGAGTTACTATTTGTCATGCCCGCAATGTCGGTTGAGGTATTACACGTCATGCATGTTACTAGGTCGTCTTTTCCGCTTCACTGACGCAAGTTGCAACGTTCTGCTACTAGAAGATTCCGAACTGTAGCATGTGTAACATGGCGGTGTGTGACGTAGTACTCTCGGTGTGTGACAAACAGGGTGCTGTGACCGAATTTGTGACTGAAGCATTCGTCCACACGTGGAGTAACCTCTCCTTCAGCATGACAATATCAGACCAAAACGAGTGCTGAGACTTCTGCAACAATCCGACGTCTTAGGCTCACTGTCATCTATCATACTCCACAGTCCCAACTTGGCCCCACCCGATTTTCGTCTGCTTCGAAAACTTAAAGAGCACTTTGGAGGACGTCACTTTGCTAGTAATGAAGCGGTGCAAGCAGAGGTGAGCTTGTGGCCTCGTCAATAAAGTTGATGGTATCAACAAACTGGTCTCTCGTTGGGAGAAATATAAACTTCGCCAGGGTGACTCTGTTGATAAATATGTGTACGTGAAGAGAAAAGAAACAGAATGCTAATAAAGTTTGTTTTACTTGAAAAGCATTAATTCGGAGGAATACTTTTCAGCACGCTCTCGTATTTAGATACGACTGCATATTAAAAACTTAACTTCACAATACTTGGTGGTTGATCGCAGTTCCATCTGCGATAGATAGATGAAGCAGGAAAAATTTCCACCACTTCTTGAGCTGCTAATTATGGCCGGCAGATTTTAGCCACGTATGACATGTGTGGAGAAGTTGGTCATCGAAATAAGGTGAATCTCCGCGAACGACGTCTCAGAACATTCGTTCGTTGTGAACACAAAGTTTTCTTTCTAAACTCTGTTGCCTAAAAGCTGGAAAGCTTATACCAATAAATTCTGAGAAATAAAACATTATTGATGCATAATAAATGTGCCATACCCTCTTCCGTCACGTCACATTTATCTGGTGACCCATCAGAAATCGAGAGGAATGATTGTCAAGTCGATACCTCCAGTTGAAATTCTGTACCATCACAATAGAACTCTCTTATCGGTGCAAAGTTGACTTTAAAAGAGGCTTGTCAAAATGATATTCACAATTTCTCCTTCTGAAATCACTGATCCAAACGACTGGATTACGTGATCGCCTGAATAACGTCAAATTGGCACGTATTTCATTTTATAAGCGTTCTTTCAAATGGAACCTCTCTCACAAATGTCAGCTTTAAAACATGAGAAAACTGTCTTTGTAATCCGATAAATAGAATTTTTCAAACATAAAGTAGGTCTACTATACTATTAGTTAATTTTTGTAAGAACAGATAGTTTGTATAGTAAGTGAAACTTTCGAGCTCGCGTCTTGAAAGTTGATGCAAATGTAAATCTGTAAATCTCGACTGCATCGCGTTGAGCAAGCGTTTGTTCACAATTGCAAGTGCCACTGAATATCACAAGCATGTCTGACGTAAATCGAGTGAAGACGAAGGTCTTTCTGTTTAAGGGGTCTTCAGCGCGTCGATAAAGATGAGATTAAATGATGAGGACCCGATCGAGAATCGAACCTGGAACACGAAATCGAAAATCAGCAACGCTGACCACCTTGTTACGAATTGAAAACTTAGTTGCAAATGTTTTAGTTCTATAGAGAACTGTGGAAGACTGAAGTCATATACGACTCCACAGCTTAATTTTATTAGTCATAATCGATGTTTTTCGAAAACCTGCACCTTCTCATTAATGATTTAATATTCAAGTGCAATTATTTATATTGGTACGAGTACTGTATACAATGTCTGCGTGTGTATCATTACGATCACCGGCGCTGATTTTTTTTTTTTACTTAAAATCGTAACGTAGCACAAAGATATTACAACAGTAGTCTTTTCCAAAGACCCAGATCCTTATGGACCAGACAGTAACTGAATTGATGACAGCAAAGCAAAAGCATAAATGCTTAACTCTGTTTTCAATTTGATTCTCGTACCACTACAAAGATGAATGAAGATGGCAGCAAGTCGGCTTGCCGAAATATCGCGCCTTTTGGACGACGCTACCCAACTGAATACCAGAGAAATTTTCAAGATTTCTGTACGCCGGGAAAACCTCAGATCACACATCAAATAGATGTTAGTGTCAATAGCGTTGAGGAACAGTTGGAATCATTAAAAATGCACTAAGTTTCAGCGCCTGATAGAATATGGTCCGATTCCATACTGAATTCGTGGCTGAGATATCTCTCCTTTTAACCATAACATACGCAAAATTTCTCGCACAAAAAAATGTGTCCAGTTGTTGGAAGAAAGGACAGGTCACAACCATCTGCAAGAAGGGCAGCGGTAGTGATCCACGAAACTGTCGTCCAGTATTCTTACCATCCATTTATTGTAGAATGTTAGGAAATATTCATGAACTTAAGAGCAATGAGGTATTTCGAACAGAATGACTTCCTCCATGCTAACCAGCATGGATACCGAAAACATCGATTATTTAAAGCCGAACTTGCACTTTTCGCACATGACACCCCGAAAGACAATGGGTCAAAACAGTCAGGTAGATGCAGTATTTCTTGACTTCCAAAAGGCATTTGCCTCAGTACCACACCTATGCTTATTATCAAAAGTATGATCGTAGGGCGTATCAAGCAAACTTTGTGACTGGATTAAAGATTTCTTGGTGGACAAGACTTAGCACATTATGTTGGATCGTGAATCATCGGCAGATGTTGAAGGAAAGTCAGAAGTGCTTCGAAGAACGGTGTCGGGATCCTTGCTGTTTATATTGAATATTAATGACCTTGCAGACAATGACTCTAACGTCAGACTTTTCGCTGACGATGCCGGGAAGGAGGATAGGTTTTGATGAGTGAGTTTGCGATTATCAGAATATGTGACATAAATGGCGATATCTGTCCATTGCATTGAATTTGCAGCGTCAATTTTTTATATCGCCAAGGAACTGTAGACCTTCGTGTGTGACATAAATTTGAACCTTATATGTTTATCCGTTCCTGAGAAAAAAGAGCATGTAACAGTCGAACAGGAAGACAGATAGGCTGGCAACGAAGTTATCTTGTAACAGTTGCGTTTTTCCTGATTGAAGTATGGCACCTTAGAAAGGAGAGGACATCACTTCATGACCAGGAAATACGTCACTATTTTAGCGAATTCCATGACACCAGTCAAGCGACAAGCTGAACCTCATTGTCCCTCAACGGCTAATTTAAGATGTAGAAGGATAAATAATTACTTAGCTGGAGGTGCCTGGCCACGTGGCTCACCTTTGAAGCAGCAGACTCCCGGCGCAGAGCAGCGGCCGACGCCGCCGGCGCAGCGCATCTCGGGGCTGTCCAGGGGGCAGGGCGCCGTGGAGCGGCAGACGGCGGTGTCCGCGGGGCTGGCCAGCCGGCAGCCCATGCGGGGGCCGCAGCAGATGTGTGGGCCCAGGCACACGCCCTGCCCTCCGGGGCCGCACGGCGCGCACCTCTGCAACACCAGCAGGCCAGGCTGTAACCGCGCTGCAGCCAGCCCGCCAAGAGTGTGGAGGTGTACAAGTTCCCTCCTTCCAGCCCGCCTGCCCCTATCTCTGCTGCAACCACTTAGGCAGCTCAGCCTGTCACGACGGAGACACAAGAGTACCTGTGGAGCGCGCAGGGTAGCCGCGTGGTCTCAGGCGCCTTGCCACGGTGCGCGCGGCTCCACCTGTCGGAGGTTCGAATCCTCCCTTGGGCATGGGTGTGTGTTGTCGTTAGCGTAAGTTAGTTTAAGCTATATCAAGTAGTGTGTAACCCCAGGGACCGATGACCTCAGCAGTCCACTTAGGAACTTACAACAAATTTTCAGAGTACCTGTGTACTGAGCCGCCGGAGTGACCGAGCGGTTCTAGGCGTTACAGTCTGGAACCATGCGACCGCTACAGTCACAGGTTTGAATCCTGCCTCGGGCATGGATGTGTGTGATGTCCTTAGGTTAGTTAGGTTTCAGTAGTTCTAAGTTCTAGGAGACTGATGACCACAGCAGTTAAGTCCCATAGTGCTCAGAGCCATTTGAACCATTTGTGTACTGAAGCACAGCAGGTCTACTTGAGTTTATGCAAGCCCGAGCTTCGCAGACCCCATTCAGCCTGCTGCAGCTGACAACATGTTGCGGTATCAATGCAGCGTGACTAGCTGGGATATGTTTGCATAGGTAACTTCGCTGCAGCTCATTTATCATAACGGTGGGAGCAGGAAAATGAACAAACCAAGCTTAAAGAGGGCTGAGGAGAAATTAATAATTCAGAAATATATACCAGTCAAGAAGCGGAGCCCAAGTCCAGAAGGGGTAAAGCTTTCGTGCTTTTATGAGGCACTTTCAACTAAATCAGTATGTGTCTCGCAATGCAGATTGTGTAAAAAGTTGTTAAACACGCATTCGGGAACCTCGAGTATGTTAAGCGATGATTGTAAATTTTACCAGCAGTTTCCTCACTACAAAAATATTTTGAAACAGGACAAAGACACGGTTGGTGACAAGCGGGTAGAAATGTGTGTTAAGGGCGTGAGGCCATTTAATACTATATAGGCAAGCATTGATTAAAATAAGGAAAGAATATCACTCATTGGATATTAAAAACCACATTCTGATGGTATGCAACGTACTGCGAAGAAAGTTTAGTGTGAAAGAAAAGCTTCTTCTTTCAATCATGTAGTTTTCAGATCAACATCAAATGAATAACGAACTCCGTGTTTACTAAAATACATTCGGAGATTTTGAATGAACTGTTTTTCAGTGAACCCAGAATATACATCCTGGAAAATGTAATTAAAATTGCTACAACTGGGGTCAGCCAATGGCCTTGCTGCAGTGGTAGCTCCTGTTCCCGTCAACTCACCGAAGTTAAGCGCTCTAGAGCTGGGATAGCACTTGGACGGGTACCATTCGATCTACTCAGCGATGTTGGCATGCGGTATGCACTCAGCCCTTGTGAGGCAAACTGAGGAACTATTTGATAGAGAAGGAGCAGCTCAGGCGTCGTAAACTGACGTACGGCCGGGAGAGCGGTGTGCGGACCACATACCCCTCCACATCCGCATCCAGTGGCGCCTGTGGGCTGAGGATGACACAGCAGCCGGTCGGTACCGTTGGGTCTTCAAGATCTGTTCGGCTGAAACACACTAAGGTCACAGAAACTAGACTTCCAAAACTTTACTTCAGTTGGTCTTCCAGTGTAATAGACATCTTCAGGTTCTTGGGAGCAACGAATTTCGACTTTCAGAGATGGTTCTGCTTACTACAGAAAACATGCATTATAAATTACCTGATGATGGTTCGAATTGAGAATAGCACGTAGTACTCGAAAAAGAGCGAAGTTTCAGAGATTTGTTCATATCGAAATAAATAAATAACCCCGAAATACGTCGAAAAGGAAGAAAACGAGAAATTAAATTCACCATTATCTGGCATACTATGACCCAGAATTACCATATATTTCATTGAGCTTCATCTTGTGCTAATCGAGTACGAAAAGACTTTTCATTAATGCCGAATTCTGCAACAGTAGTCTACGTCCCAGCACGAAAACCTCATCTCTGAACATATAACTGATCATATTACACTAAACTCCACCTGATCAGGCCAAGAAGGCGTAACACCACCGACCGGGCGCCGTGTCTTCCTCAGCCCACAGACGTAACTGGTTGCAAATATGGAGGGGCATGTGGACAGCACATTGCTCTTCCAGCCATATGTCAGTTTACGAGACCAGAGCCGCTACTTCTCAACCAAGTAGCTCCTCAGTTTGCCTCACCATGGCTGAGCACCCCACTTGCCAACAGAGCTTGGCAGACCGGATGGTCCCCCATCCAAGTGCTAGCCCAGCCCGACAGCGCTTAACTTCGGTGATCTGAGGGGAAACAGTGTTACCACAACGGCAACGCCGTTGGCTGATCATATTACACTGCCTGACCCAGAAGACATGGTCAGTTGTCAGTGTGACTTCATACATGTACACACCATCACCGGGTATATAAATGATTAGAGTTACAATTCTCTCCGAGCAGTAGAATGCTCACCACAGCACATTAGCGTCGTTCGCGTTTAGTGTTATTGCAGGGTCTGACAGGGTGTATAAGGGACGTGAACATTTTCAGAGTGATCACAGTGACGGACACTGAGATGCTGCGCGCTCGTGTGAGACAGCGTTATCAGCACCCGACAAGTTTGAAAGGGGCCTATTTGTCGGTCTCCATTTGCCTGCCTGATGCCTTATCTTAGTGACAACCATCTAAAAATTAGCAGCACACGCATCAGGTAGTGATAATGCTCACTATACAAGTCAGAATCAGGCTCAAGTTTGTCATTAAGACTAGACACTTTCAGTGCGATCTCAGTAGGTCAGGCTCGAGGATGAATCAGTCGGTTCGAAATTACTCGCCAAAATATATGTGCTGCAACTGTGATAGATTTGTAATACACTCTTCTTTAAATAAAATGGTTGCTTGTCCTACAACAAGAAAATGTTGAAATTGTAAAATTGTAACATTTGTCGGTTATATCTTATTGCACTTTCGCAAATTTTCTGAAAGAACTATCCCTCGTCAAGCTATCGATTCGTATGCAGTTGCTAAACTCAAACTGTGTTCAAAATGTCCAAATTGAATTTTATTTCTTAGTGGCGAGGTCTTTGAAAAGTTTAATGTCAGTTAAAATAGATGGTTTATTAATATTTCTTCTTAGCAAGCTAAGTGTCCTCTAAGAGGCATTCTACCATTGTTAGTAAGTCCAACTTTCATTGCTAGACTAGCAATCACTTTAGCGCTTAAGTTCATATTACATAAATGTCCAAAATCACGATCGTATATAGAAGGAGTCATTAAACTTCTAAGCAACTTTTCAAACTGGAGCCACGCTTAGTGGCCGCGCGGTTTGGGGCGCCATGCACGGATTGCGAGGCCCCTCCCGCCGGAGATTCGGGTCCGCCCTCGGTCATTGGTGTGTGTATTGTCCTTAGCATAATTTAGTTTAAGTTAGCTTAATTAGTGTGTAAGTCTAGGGACCGATGATCCTAGCAGTTTGGTCACTTAGGAATTCACATACATTTGAACATTTCAAACTGGAAAATATTTGTGCTTTTAGTCAACATGCTGTAATCACACACATGAGACACTATCACCTTAACACACTAGCGATTTCGACAAATTATTATAACATGATATGATTTCGCTGCTGCGATTATGAACGACCATCAGTAGTACAATGGAATGATGCCAGTGAAAATTTGTTCCATATTGGGACTCGAACCCGGATTGGCAGTTTATCTTACCATTAGGGTATCCGAGCACGATTTATAGATAAACCCAAACTTCCCCATGTTGTCAACCCTGTGTCTAGCCGCGAGTCGTTCACGGGGTGCCTAATGGTAAAACAGTCGCTCCCCATAACCGAGAAATCCGAATTCGAGTCCCAATCCGGCACAATTTTTCATTGTCGTCATTATACAGCTGATGGTTGCCCTTATTCGCAACTGCGAATACATTTCGTGTATTTCATAACAGTTGCAGTCGCTCCACTGTCTGTTCCATCAGGAACATTGCATCGTACTTCTGAACAACACAGGCACTGCAATAACGTAATTAGTGTTAACTTCTGAAGTAGTCTCTCGTGGACTGCAATACAACAACCCGATGCTCTTTTTTTACATTCCAGACTGCAACTAGCGACACCCTACCGCTAATGTCAGTGGTGTATTATGGTATCTCTCTACCGAGCCCAGTGCTAACAACGAGAAGGAGCCTCTCACTATCACGTACCGCGTGTCCAATTCAAGTCTCCCCATTCTACGCAGTTCCCCATTGTTGCTGAGTCAGAGTCACGAAGTTCGACATAGGTAAAAGCAGCAGCGTTTCTGAGACCTGCCAGAGCTCAAAGATAGCGTACCTATACTGGAGAAGTACACTTGGACCAGAAACTAAAGGCTATTGGAGTCGATAACCTTTACAATGCCTTTCCACATTGCTGAAGAGGACAGACTTATCAAACACAGAGGGAGATGACTTAACACTACGTGAAAATATATAGCGAGAGTTGATAAATTTGTTAATTTGTAAATAGCGGGAAGTTTTACGGTGGTAACACTAGACAGCGCAGCGAGTGAGAACACGGACGCCTTACGTGTTGCAGACCGGCCCTCTTGCCCCCACGGGGACAGTTGGTGATGAGACAGGCGGCCGCGATGCTGACAGCTACGGTGAGCAGTACTGCTTGCTGGAACCTCATGGCTGCTGTGTGCCGGTCGAGTCGCGTCCTCCGCTTTTATACCCCACAGCCGTCCGGGACTGGAATACTAACGATGCCCACCGTCCAGGCCATCTTGTCCTCACTGCTTCCAATCCCCTCCCACATCCCCTGTTTCCTTTCACCACTGGCCTGCAATACAACCACTCATGCTCCAACTCTCTTCATCCTTTCATCTGTCCCTTAATCTCTTTGCTTCTAAGCATCTTTCTACCACACACACACACACACACACACACACACACACAGAGAGAGAGAGAGAGACGCACGTGTGTGTATGTGTGTGTGTGTGTGTGTGTGTGTGTGTGTGTGTTTGCGTGTGCGTGTGCGTAAATGCAGAATAATGCTTAGAAGCAAAGGACCAAGCGGCAGCTGACACCCAATTATCCTATTAAAAAAAGTAACAGTAAAAGAGCTCATCAAAATCTTTAATGGACATATAAATTGTGAAAAACAAACTCTTGCAGAAGGCGAGAAATCGTCATGTTGCTTACATCTAACCCAAACAAATATGAAAGCTATTTTCTTCCGAAAGTAAACGGACATTAGTCCAGTCTCTAGTCCTGCCATATCTTTAATACAGCAGTGCAGTTCTCGAGCCGAAAAAACTGAAAAATAGACGACTGTAGCTAACTGTTAATGCTTACGTAAGACCTTAGAGTAACATTCAGTTGTTGGATGATGTCAGTCCTTCATGTATGCAGTTAAGGATTTTCTTTCAAGTACTGTTTTCTTCACCGGTGTCATAGTCCAAGGAAGGGCAATCTGGGTACAGCCACTTTATTCCTTACTGAATTCTGTCGAATTTGTAGCTGTCAATGTCCGCGATTCCAGTGAACTGCAGACTTCTATGAGAAAAACTGCAATTCTATATAAATCTACGTATCTACATACATACTCCGCAGGTCACCAAACGGTGAGTGTCGGAGGGTACCCTGTATCATTAATAGTCGTTTCCCTCTTTGTTCCACTCGCAGATAGAGCTAGGGAAAACTGATAGTTTATATCCAGCCCTATGAGCCCTAATTTTTCGTCTTTTATCTTCGTGGTCCTTTCGCTAAAAGTATGTTGACGGCAGCAAAATCGTTCTGCAGTCAGTTTCAAATGCTGCTTCTCTAAATTTTCTCAGCAATGTTGCCTGAGAAGAACGTCGCCTTCCCTCCGGAGATTGCCATTTGAGTTCCCGCTGCATCTCCGTAACACTTGTGTATTGTTGGAACCTACCGGTAACAAGTCTAACAGCCCGCCTCTGAATTGGTACCGTGTCATCCTTTAACCTGACCTAGTGCGAATTCCAAACATTCGTTCGGTACTGAAGAATAGGTCGCACTAGCATCTTATATGCGGCCTCCCTTATAGATGAACTACACTAAATTTCTCCGTACAAAACGAAGTTGGCCATTCGCTTTCCCTACTGCAGTCACTGTTTTCATTGGGTCTTCTTACAGGACACTATCTTCGTGTGAAATTAGAGCGAATTCTTGGTGCAGCTGAAGTTTCGTCATTGATCAGCAGTCATGATAAACGCGACTTTTACAAAACCGTGCCGAAATAATGTCTTCAGCTTTTTCCGTTGTTTTCTGGTCAGCCTTACCGAGCTGCAGAAAGAAGCCTGTCTAACACCTTAGCGCATAGATTCTGTCGCCAATTTTCATCACGTAAACATGGCCGTAATAAGTGCGTCATCCGTCCACAATTCCCATTAAGGACGTCCCCTCTCCTTGATAAACAACGGAATCACAATAGTAGTTTACCATTTATCCAGGTGCAACACAGCAACACATGCAGTCACAGAGCTAGGTATTCGGCATTCCAGTGGGCGCTCTGCACAGTAATGTGGTGCACTAGAGACACGAAGAATATCTTGGTTCAGTCCTCGGCTGCAAAAAGCTGATTCCACCCACGAATTTCGAATGTGAGGAAGGTGTTGAGAGGTTTCGCACATTTATCCAGCTGTAATGTGGCCCTAGAATAGGCTTTACCTATCCAACCGAAAAAATGTAGTTATTTTGTTCAGCTTCAGTCGATAGTAATGAAACAGAAACTACAAAAGTAAACAATAAATCCATTAGCTTTGACAGCTCCGAAGCTTTGCAAGCTATACTATCCATCAGAGTTGAATTAGCCTTTTTGAAGTTTATTTCATGTTTCTCCACTTTGAGGGGCGTTAATTTGGCTTTTTTGTTGAAAACCAGCAGTATTTTCTAAGTCATTCTGATCTTTATTCCTGCTTCAGGTTTTCTATTTTGCTTCTCCTTGCATGCAGGCAGATCAGCTTTCATCGCTGAAAACCACGGAGTGCCATTCCATCTTCTAGGTGATCCATTCACGACGCCAGTCGAGGCGTGCACGTTGATGCCGTGGTGTGAGTAGGTCTAGAGGTATACGTGGCCGAAATCCCTCTGCTTAAAACCGGTTCGCAACAGCTGGTGTTGACACGTCTGCGGTCACAAGCCCTTCTATCCGTGCTGTGGTAGCTGTATGATCTGGCACTGCTGCCCTATACGACGATCCTAGCGGGCGTCTACGCTGCGTAGACGTCCAGTACCTCCAGAACCTCCTCTAATGACCACTGACACCAGCATCGTTGCAGTACGTCCAGGTTGTGTGGCAGTTCTGCGAAAGAACCATCCCGCCACTCAGAAGCCCACAGTTTGATCCCTTTCAAACTTGCTCAGTTGCAAGGAGCACGAATGCGTCACCGTGGTTTGCTGGCCTGGCTTGCTTGAAACGTTTGCATTACACTGAGCCTTCTGGCTGTGAAAATTCCCTATTAAAGGCTAGATACAGATGATGCTCTTGTAGCTATGCCACTACACCATCTAGTGGCGGATGACATTGAAACCATTATCAGTACATCCACTACCCCCAAGGTGGCATACACCGTCACTGGATCAAAATCGACGTCTTCTTCCCAAGTATACTCATTTTCTTCCGGCATTGTATTTTGGCATTTGAAAGAGGAAGTTGGTCATCCTGTAAACAGATTTCGCCGCAACGAGAAACGTCTTTCATTTAATGATTGCCACTCCAGCTTGCTTATCATATCCGTGCCACTCCCTCCCTTATTTCTTGATAATTCAAAACGAGTTGTCCTTCCTCACTGTCCGACTCCGTCGCTCAGTGGTCAGTGTGGCTGACTGCTATGGGGAGGTCCTGCCTTCAGTTGCCGGTGCAGCCAGGTAATGTTCCTTGGTGGCAGGACTGGAATGGGTCGCTCTCCGCCTCGTGATGCTATTTGAGGAGCTACTTGAGCGAGTACTAGCGGCTCCTAGGTCTGGGAACACGACAACGGCCGGGACAGCGGTGTGCTGACCCCATGGCACTCCATATTGCATTCCAATGACGTTATATGGCAGAGTATGACACGGCAGCCCCTTGGTACTGAAAGAACCAAGGAGACCAATAGGTGGAGCTTAATATTTAAGTGCCGCACTAACTTAAAATTAATTCGAAGTCCCTTCAATAAATGATACAACACATTTTCTTTTTGAAAGCAGGTTGGATTTATTCAGGATTCCAATATACCATATTATTCCCCGCTCTTTTGCCTTTTTGAAGTCATCAGTCTTCTGACTGGTTTGATCAGGGCTACCACGAATCCCTCTCATGTGACAACCTCTTCATCTCAGAGTAGTACTTGCAACCTACGTCCTAAATTATTTGCCTGATGTATTCCAAAAAATGGTCCAAATGGCTCTGAGCACTATGGGACTCAACTGCTGTGGTCATAAGTCCCCTAGAACTTAGAACTACTTAAACCTAACTAACCTAAGGACAGCACACAACAACCAGCCATCACGAGGCAGAGAAAATCCCTGACCCCGCCGGGAATCGAACCCGGGAACCCAGGCGTGGGAAGCGAGAACGCTACCGCACGACCACGAGATGCGGGCTGATGTATTCCAATCTCTCTATTCTTTCACAGTTTTTACCCTCCGCAGCCCCCCTAGTACCATGGAAATTATTCCCTGATGTCTTAACAGGTGTCCTGTCACCCTGACCGTTCTTATTGTCAGTATTTTCTACATATTCTTATCCCCTACGTCTCTGTGCAGAAACTCCTCGTTCCTTACCTTATCCGTCCACCTAATTTGCAACACCTGTAGCAGTAAAGCGTACTAACGACAATTTACATAAAAGGAGCACGTTAGAAGAGTCGGAAGAAAGAGACTTGGCAGAATTAAGGGAGAGGCTATGCAGGCTAAAGAGGATGGGCTATAGAGGAGAAAGTACTAGCAGAGAACAGATGGGCAATGTGGATGAGGAATGCAGAAAGCATTTCGTGACGGTACAGAACTATACGCACTATCCTGACGCCGATGCTTCGCAACACCCGAAAATGTGGGTGGCTACGTTTCATGATTCTTTATCGACTTCTTGGGGGCACAAGCTAAGAGTTAAGTTTGTGTGTAATTATTTACGCGATGAGCCCCCTGCTATAATGCAAGAAAAGATAGACAGATGCGTCACTTTCGAGGAATTTTGTAGGCTGTTTCTTGAGGATCACTGGTCAAGCTCGATCCAGAGCCAGGCAAACTAAATATCCTGATGATGCCCCACATCAGTGAGTGCAATGACACTATTCCAGCGAGATGCTGAAGAGAAGCAGATACTTACATGCTCCAAATGAGGCCCCGGAATTAATTAGAATATGCTTAACGAAATTTCCTGGGAGAATAAGGCGTGACGTAGTAATTGCCGGCAGAGGGATGCAAAATTCGACGGAATTCCTGCAATTGCTTAAGGAGCTGAATAGAGAAAGCAATTATGGTAACAATCAAGGGGAACAGTTGAATAATAGGCGAAATAGTAATGAGAGAAACGATAGTAATCGGAATGGGTATCGCAGAAGCGATAGGGGGAGGTACCAGAGTAATAGCAGTTGGCATCATGAAAACAGTGGAAGTGGACGGTACAGGACATATAATGATGGTGGTGAACGACGGCAATACAACGATAGTAGAGGTAATGGTGGTGGAAATACGGGAGGCCGACCAGGGAGTAGAAGCGAACAGAGGTAATGAGGGCAGGAGAAACAGAATTTGCCAATTATGCGATGGGGCTGTCAACGACAGAAATGAGGTATGGAATAGTTTTATAATAGACTACGGCGAAATTAGTGAGACGTTGCTGGAATAGAATGACGCAAAAGAAAACGCGAGACAGACGATCATTAGCATAGAAATTAATAATGTGATAATTCCGTTTGTAGTGGACTCGTGGAGTCAGACGAGCGCAATGAAAGAAGATGTATTTATAGCGTGCAGCACAACCAAAACGTGGCCAATGTTACCACTACAAAACACTATAGTGAGCGGGGCTATGTGACACAAGTGTGTGGAGGTAAAAAGGCAAGCACAGATAGAGTTCGAATATGTGGGACAGACGTTCAATGTTGTGGTATTGATAATTCCCACATGATCGCTTGAGGGAATCCTGGGGATCGATTTTTTTAGTAGACATAAGGTGCACATAGACACATGGAAGGAATAGAGTAACTTTATAAAATCAAGGCGTAGATGTTCAGATACCATTCGATGAATGTAAAGGGGTAGGGCTTTGCTTCACAATAAGTTTAGGGTTCGAGATGAGAAGAGATGGGAAAATGTGGTCCTAGGATAACCATGAAGAGAAAGTAAATAGCAGTTTACGGATTGAGGATATATGAGAAGAAGAGATAGATGTCAAAACTGTTCACATGAAGGGGACCTTCGAGTACAGAGAGCTTAGGGAAATTCTTAGAAGACGCTCCAGGATCTTTCAGCAAACAACTTGGAACTTACCTAGGTTTGTGTATAAATTCACCGTGAAACCGCACCAACACTTTAAGGCGCAGGTATATTCAATTCTACTGTTGTACAAGGAGCGGGTGGAAAAGAGTCCTCTTGTGTGTATTGAGAAATAGGACAAGAGCATCCGGTTGGTGCTGGATTCACGTAGGGTTAACAAAACCATTGTATCGGAAATAGATCGGCTAGGAACACTCGTGGAGTTGTCACAGCGTTTCCATCGGATAAGCGTGCTAAGCTCTGTCGATTGGCGGAGCAGCTTCTGGCAGGTGAAGTTGGACCCCGCTCCGCATATCGTAAGTATACGGAATTCTTGTGCTATGGAAAGTGCTTCCAATTCCGTCAGCTTGTAACACTTCCGCCCTGTCGGACGTGCGTTAGCTCAATAAAGCCTGTACTGTAATAAGTTCACGGGCTTCACCTTGTAAACAAGGATTTAGTACATAAGTTGACCGCGTGTACCTAATGGAAGCAATTCGGACTTATATTCAGTCAGTAACTACAGTGAGGCGTCAAGCAAAAGTAAGCTACAATTACGCGTTCGCATGGACAAGAAGTATACACAGTAGATACTACCAATGATTAATAATACGGTCGCCAGCCTAATTAGGCATTGAGTGAGTTTTTCCCTGTACAAGTGGTAGCATGTACAAGCATAATGACACGTAGCAATGTTGCGTTTTATAGCAAAATTTAGAACCAGAAAGAATCTACTGAACTAAGGTTTTCTTCTTTTGTACTAATTTGGATGAGCTAAAATTACACAACACCACACAGCAATGATTACTACGAGCTGCACTTTGTATATTGATCAGACTGAAATCGGGCATAGATTACCCTAGAATCAGCAATTTTGAAAACACACATACAATGTCACTATTAAAATTGGAAAAAACACTAATACACTTAGGTTTAACATAGAAATTAATTTTACTATTCAATTCTGATCAGTACACTTCAAAATGTGCAAGAATAGGCAAGAGAAGGGGGGGGGTTGAAACTGTTACGGTCATTATGCTGAAACTAGTAAGTCCTGAAGGTACATTAACACTCAAAATTATCAACCTATGGATTACTATTCTTTTGTCACGCTTCTGGAGTAATTGACTAACATTCTTTCAATCTCAAATGAATTAAATATCATTGCTAGCACAATTCATAATTTATCTTTCAATTTAATCACACTGTAGTTCTTTACTAACATTTACATTGGCATTCCTAATTCTCAAACTGCTTTATAGCTTAAATTGGTCTGCAGATAATTTAGTACTAACAGTAAACTTTCAATTCAGGATACTCGGGTTGCACAATATGTGGTAAGGACCCTGTCTAGGTCAATGATAAGGATAAGTGACGGCTAAGGCAATTCTGGTAAAAGTCACGTTATTATTTAACAGTCAGAACAGTTTCAACACTGGTCCACACAGATACACTTCTAAAGATGAAATAAATGTTTGACCTGTGCACGTCGTTGCGGCGGATGGCGGGCAGCGAGATAGCGGGCAGCACAGCACACATACAAGCACGGCTAAGGCTCTCACAGTATCGGCACTTTCATTCTTCTTGGCGTCGTAATCTTTCCAGTTTTGTGCCTGAGAATATAGCCATGCCAAGTAGTCGTCGGAATCGGCCCATCCGAGGCTCAATGGAATCCACTTTTCCCAGATAGCCTCCTCGGTACAGTACATGTTCCTCTGACCGATGCCCAACTCCGACTGTGTTACTGAGCCCGTTGTGCCGAACCGCGCCAGTGTGCGTTTTCCCGCACTCGCCTGCATCCACCTTTTCCCGCGCCCCTACAGGTAGGGTATTCACCACAGGTTTTCTACTACACATATTCTAATGCATTACCTACGTATGGACCAAGTGTTTAAATTACAATTTTCACATTTTACAATAGTTTTAACATTAAATACATTTCCTTTTGGTTCTCAAATTGCTTGAAATCTAACATAAGTAATGACATTCATTTCAAAAGTTGTGTACAGTTTCTTTAACATGATACGAAAAGGAAAAAAATTCCACAACATTATTTACATTATTTTACATAAATTCAGAAAGAAACATTTATCTAAATGCATAAAGAAAAAAATTATTATAGGTACATTATTGTTACACATGCCCCTGTTTCCAGAAAATTTTCTAAAGTCTAAATTTTATGGGAACACTAAATTTAACAATAATACACTGGTTCTGAATCTTCACGTAAATGTTCAAGAAGATTTACACTACATATTTCCTTCCACTCACTGTATATAGGTTCACACTATTTTAACATATTAAGACCAGTTTCTTGTTATTTATTTAAGTGCCTTTTGCACAGTCCCACTTCCCATTCTAACATTACTAAAATAGCAATTTAATCATTTTTTCCCAAATTTCTTAAAGAAATAATTTAAAATTCTGGAATGCAAACATTTAACTACAAAAACAAATGCATATTTCGTATACACTATAGGATAATTTATCGCTGCTTGCTTTAAATAGCAGTCCATTTCTTAACTTACTAAACAAAACACACACACAAAATTTTCGTAAAATTAACTACACATATTTGCTGCCTATTCTGTGGATTTGGGCAGTCCCTTTCACTTCATATTGTCACATCCTCTGGATTACATTTACTATTTTCCATCGACTATTTATCTGCCCTCAATGGTATTTGGCAGTCCTTCATATTATGGTTCATACACTGCCCATTTTCATTTTTGACAGTTCCATCTTTTATCTGTCTGAAAGCATTTATCCTTTCTTTTCAGTCCTTTCTTCCATACATTTTTATAGTTACAGTACAATTGGTAATCTGAAACTCACATAACTACATTAGCACACTTTCAAGATTATACAGACATTTACAAAGAATAGTTACATTTGAAATAACTTGGGTTCAGCATAAAATACAGCACAATTACTCGTTTCTGGGAACATACAGTTTCAGGTCCACAATATTTCTTACACCTAAAGGTCTTTTGGATTTTGGGTAGATTAGGTAGTAAGCATTATCGTGTGGAATATTCTGTATTATATATGGTCCGTTATAAATATATTTAAATTTTGAAATTTCATGGTTTAGTTCACTAGATTTCTCGTGGGTTTTTAGAAGAACATAATCTCCAATTTTGAATTTTGAAACCTTTAGATTTTTATCGTGTCTTCTAGATCTAGATTCGGCTTTTTGCTTTGCCCTTTTTATAACCAATTCTTTCTTTTGATTCAATCCCAAACTTGTACAAGGTGGAAACTCTAATTTTTCTTCAATTAAACTTTTGCTACTTCTACCTAACAAAATTTCTTCCGGTGGGAACCCTGTAGTTTCATGATGTAATGTGTTCATGACATTCTCAAAATCCGATATGAATCTGCCCCAGGCTCTATGATTGTGACTGCAGTATGTTCTACACAATCTCCCGACTTCGCGCATGTACCTTTCAACCGGATTGCTTGCAGGATGGTAGGCTGCAATATATTTAACCTCCACACCGTTTTTCTCCATTCCCTCTTTCCAAATTTTGGATATGAACTGGGGTCCATTGTCCGATAGTACTGCCTTGGGTTTCCCGATGGTCCTGAAGTATTCGACCATCCTACTAAACACAGCTTTTGCTGTGGCTTTTTTCAAGGGGTATAGTTTCACAAATTTAGAAAATACTTCCAAAATCACCAAAACATATGCACAATTTCCCGAAGTCTTTGGGAGGGGACCATATAAATCTACCGATAATAAGTCTAGGGTGTCTTCAGGCAATGTACTTTGCATTGGTCCCCTACTAGTTTTGTTCGGTACTTTGGTCTTTTGACAGATATCACATGACTTAATCCGTTCCTTTACCTTCTTACTTACATTACCAGTAATCACTACGACCTTATTCAGTTTATCCAAACATTTTTTCGGCCCACTATGCCCCAATGCCAAATGAAAATAATCTATGACATCAGTATCAAACTGGTTTGGCCAACATACCCTCCATTCCTCAGTAACTAAATCTTTCCTCCTATATAAAATGCCTTTATAAATTTTGTAATATTTCTTAATTTGGGGATACTGCACACTGTCAAAATTTACTTTCACTGATATCCAGGTTGAATCCTCATTCTGATGGTACCTCATATTCTTACATATCTGCTCAATTTTCCTATTTCCTGAAATCTCTTTCATATACCTTATCTGAAAAGTACCCTCTTCCCCATTTTCATTGGGCACTTCACTCATACCATTAGGCAATCGAGATAAGGCATCTGCCACATAATTCTCAGTCCCTTTAACATAGCAAATATCGTAATCAAATTGCTGCAGGTACAAAGCCCAGCGAGTTAACCTACCATTAAGTAAACGGCAATCTTTAAGAAAAGTCAAAGCTTTGTGGTCGGTATGTATAATGAGCTTATGGCCCCACAGATAATTTCTAAATTTCTTTAGCCCCCATATAATGGCTAAAGCTTCCTTTTCCGAAATAGTGTAATTTCTCTCGTATCTTGTTAGGGTTCTACTGGCAAATGCGATAGTCCGGTGTTCGATTTCCTTGCCCTCACAGATTTCTTGGAACATTTCTATGCCAATTCCATAAGCACTGCTGTCAGTACTCATATGGAAAGGTTTTGACAGTATGGGGTGATGCAAAATATTGTCATTCAAAAGTTCCCTTTTTAAGTTTTCAAAATCTCTCATGCATTCTTCAGTCCACACAAAAGCACTATTTGTCTTAAGTAAATTATTCAAATGAGGACTATTAAAAACTTGGCCCTTGACGAATTTTCTATAGAACCCACATAAACCTAGAAAGGCTTTCAACTGTTTTCTATTTCTAGGAGCTGGACAGCCTGATATTGCACTTAACTTTTCCGGATCCTTGCCAATACCGTTGGTAGTAATAATGTGCCCCAGAAACTTTATTTCCGATTTCACAAATTCACACTTCTTCCATTTAACTGTCATGCCCCCTGCTTGTAGAGCAACAAAAACTTTCCGTAATAACTCGCAATGCTCCTGCCATGTTTCTGTAGCAATCAGTAAGTCGTCTACATAAATGGTTAGCCGGGAACTCAGTTCTCTCCCTAATACAAAGTCCAGTGCCCTAATAAATACTGCCACAGATGTGCTAAGCCCAAATGGCACTACTTTATACTGATAGCATTTCCCGGCGAATAGAAAAGCGGTATATTTACGGGATTCTTTACTCAACGGGATTTGCCAGTATCCGGCGGTCATATCCAGACTGGTTAAATATTTTACGTTATAAAATTTTTGGAGCATTTCGTCCAGATTCTCAGGTCTATCTATTTCCTTTTTTACAATTTTGTTCAAAGTCCTAGCGTCGATAACTACTCTCACTCCCCCATCCCTTTTGTTCACTATGATAAGGGGACTATTATACTCGCTGCTACTTCGTTCGATTACCCCCCACTCTATCATCTTATTATTTCCACTTGAACAGCCTGCCTCTTTGATATGGGTATCGAAAACGGTCTTACGAAGAAAGGTTTATGCTCTATTGTCTCAATCTGGTATTCAAAATTCTTAACTAGGCCAGGTTTGTCCGAAAATACGGGGCTGTTATTATCTAAAATTTCAAGCAACTCTGCTTTCTGTTCGGGAGATATTCCCTCTAAATTTTCCACCATTCCCTTAAATTCATGCCCCTGCTTGTCACTTTCATTTAATAATTTCTGGACATGGTACACCTCATACTTGTTTGTCAACCCATCATTCCCTTGGTCGATCTCCAACAACAACGAATCAATTCCTGAATCAAACACTTCCCCAATTCCCTCAAAATTCAATTCCAAATTCCTAAATGTACTATTAATTTTGATCACTCCCTGGCTACAATCAATAATAACCTTTTCTTTATCCAACCAATCTATCCCCAAAATCATTTCAGTACTCAGGTCTGGCACCACCAAAAAATCGTGTTCAAAGTTTTGTCCTTTTATACTAAATTCAACCAAAATCTGGTTCTTTACCGGCTTGCTAGCCTTGCCAGTAGCCCCAACAATTTTTACACCTGTTACTGACATAATTACTAGCCCAGGCTTATCACAAATGTGTTCGAAAAACGATTGGGAAATTGCACTTATCTGAGACCCAGTATCAAGAAGTACCTGCAATTCCATGTTATAAATTTCAACTGGTATTATTGTTTGTTTAACCGTCGAATGTTTTTCATTATCGTGGTCTTCCTTGAGCAAATCCGGGTCGACGATAACATCGTCCCAAGATATGCTTTTAACATTCACTTCACATATATCAGGCGGTTTCTTTGGTTCCGGGAGTTCAAAGTCATTAATTACCTGAACCCTTTGCGAAATAAACTCTGAGTCGTCCGGCGGCTCTTTCTTTCTTTGTTCGGTCTCAACATCTGGATTTTGTTTTGATATCTCGTCATCGTTAGGTACAATATCGTACTTAACTGCATCCCCTTTTATTTCACTAATTTTTTCATATCCTCTTTCAGTAAAAGTATATTCATTTTCTTTTACACCTAAAAATACATCTTCACTCGAGTCATCACTACTCTCTTCCTCCACATCAGATTCGCTTAAGTACGCTACTTTTGCACAATGGGGAAAGTTAGTATATTCAGTTTTGTCTATATTAGCGTATCTTTCATCTTCTGAACTATCGTCGGAATCCGACCATTCCGGATCGCTATCAGGTTCTAACATAAAGGCTTTTCTGAGACAGGCACTAAGTTCCTCCTCGGTATTGTCATCAGGCTTAGATTTTAATCCAATCTCCTCTTTTGGCGAAACGGCCTCATCATCAGCTTTATTTACATCTACTGTGACTTCATATTCGGTGTAATCCTCGTGGACTTTAATTACTTTCATGTAATCATCTACCCCTTCTCCACGGTGCCTCTCGGTAGCAGCTCGCACTATTGGCGGATTGTTAGCAGAAGTTATTTCTTCGTCAATGCTGAGGATTTCATCCTCCAAATCTTTCCTATCATTAACCTTCCCCTTATCGGCAGCACGCGTACTTTGCGCGGCGCTATTTATTTTCCCCTCTTCAAATTTGGGCCACGTCAATTTATTGACGCCCCTATCATTTCCCTTTCTACTAACTAATTTCCTCGCCTCATACTCCTTCTTAAAATCCTCCCACTCACATTGCTTTAGGCCCTTGTACAGATCGTCGATCTGCACACGCCAATCATTTACTTCTGCTAATTCATTATCGCCCTTTACCACATTGCGAACACTGCTAACCGCAACTCCCTGTGTACTCACAGTCTCATTTATTGTTTCCTTTGCCACGGAATTATTACTCGTAAAATTTTCATTATCTCTTACGGCTACGTTCGCACCTACTGCTGCCGGATTGCTAGCGGCTTCTCTCTGAACAGATGTTCCGCTAGGCTGGGCCGTTGCCCTCTGACACTCCACTCGCCTGTTAACCTGGAGTATTCTGTGCGGCCTATATGACTCACGCTGGCTCGCACCTGACGCTTGTCTCGCCACAACACGTCGTGTCGTTTCACGCCTGTCTCTAGCCTGTCTCATTACATTGCGGTCAGTCCGGTATCTTTTCTTAAATCGGGGCCGGTATGTATTGTCCGCTTCCGTTTGGCCCGCAACGTTCGCGGAAATTAGTTTCCCGCGTCGTTATTATTTTGCGCGGTGTACTCTCGACCGCGACCTGGATAACTTCCTCTGCCTCTTCCTCTGCCTCTTCCTCTCTGCATCATATTGACGCGAAACCCATCGCCGTCATTTCTTTCGTCATTATATCGGTTATTATGGTTGCCAAAATTTTGATAATTGGCACGACTTGCGCGCCAATGGTCTTCGTCTTCGACCCTTTCCAGAAATGCTTGGAAGCTACGATGGTTGCTTCCTACATACCTCTTTGAATCTTCTGGGAGCTTCTTATACAGCTCCCAGATAATTTCTGAATACGATCTTCTACCTCTTAAGTGTGTCAATTTTCGGTACCAATACTCGCAGAAATCTTTCAAAGAATTCCTGCCCCTGTTATCATGCTGTTTGGCCATGATAAATTCGCGCCATAAATGGTCCTGCTTTTGTTCAGACCAATATTCTTCGGTAAATTTTTGCCTAAATTCTTCGAACGTCATTCGTTCGGTATTTAAATTTATTCCCCAGCGCTTAGCGTCACCTGCTAAGGCGCTAATTACTACATTTATCTTTTCCTGATCAGACAAGTGCTCAGGAAATACTCTCTCGCAATTTTTGATGAAGTCTAACGGATGCCACCCGTTATGTTTCTTGGCTGGATCGAAGCGTTCCTCGCCTTCTAACAGCTTCGTAATTGGTGCGCCATTACAGATCACACCAGGCCTATCTTTAATTTTGCTCTCTAGATCGAAAATTTTTCCTTGAATTTTCGTACAATTTTGAACACATCCGGTTACTTTTTCACCTAATTCTTTTTCAGTGTCTACAACTACCCTTTTCAATTGCGATATTCCGTGTTGACATTCATTTACGATCTCAGTCTTAAGACCGAAAACTTTTTCGTCTACCTTAGTTTCAACCAGAGGTTCTACTTTCTCTTGGATGTTGAGAATTTCAACATCGAATCTACTATTAATGTTTCCAATTTCCTCCTGCATAGTATCCATATTTTTGTTAATAGTATCAATTTCAAATTTCATATTATTTACCACAGAACTTAAATTACCTACTTTTTGTTCTACTTGTTCTATTTGTTTACTAATTTTAATTCCCTGTCCTTCAACCTGTGCTTTAATCTGATCACTCTGTGTTTTGAGCTGCTCATCAACGTGTGTTTTGAGCTGATGGCCCTGTATTTTCAGCTGCTCAGTCTGTCCTGCAATTTGTTTGGTTAATTGTTCTAATAGATCGTTCATGCTCAAAATTTTTACAATGTTTTGTTCTATGGAATTTGTGTTTTCCGATCCTACTTCAAAAGTCTCTTTCGGTTCGTTCTTTATTTGTGGTGAATCAAATATGTCAGTGGATTCGTTCACGTACCCACTATCATCTACAAAGTCACCCTCTACTTCCTGTTTTGTCCCTTGCTGTGTTCGAGGCGATCGCGACATTTCAATCTGTTCGTTGACGTGTTCATGGTATTGTATGTACGCCAATTGTCTTCCGCTAACGCCATCTGTTATCTGGCCGCGTAAACTCCTGCTACTACTCGCCGCATTCTCCATTTCGCTCGGCACATCTATCCTGTCCCCGTTCTTGTCCATATTAAATGCCAATTACACCATACTATTGTACTTGACTCATACTGCAGTTTATTTTACTGAACTGTATTGCTATTCGTGCCACTGAACATCGACTGTTCGGTCTTTACATTAATTTGTAACCGACAATAACTGGATGTCCTGTCACCGGGAAGCCACTTGTAACACTTCCGCCCTGTCGGACGTGCGTTAGCTCAATAAAGCCTGTACTGTAATAAGTTCACGGGCTTCACCTTGTAAACAAGGATTTAGTACATAAGTTGACCGCGTGTACCTAATGGAAGCAATTCGGACTTATATTCAGTCAGTAACTACAGTGAGGCGTCAAGCAAAAGTAAGCTACAATTACGCGTTCGCATGGACAAGAAGTATACACAGTAGATACTACCAATGATTAATAATACGGTCGCCAGCCTAATTAGGCATTGAGTGAGTTTTTCCCTGTACAAGTGGTAGCATGTACAAGCATAATGACACGTAGCAATGTTGCGTTTTATAGCAAAATTTAGAACCAGAAAGAATCTACTGAACTAAGGTTTTCTTCTTTTGTACTAATTTGGATGAGCTAAAATTACACAACACCACACAGCAATGATTACTACGAGCTGCACTTTGTATATTGATCAGACTGAAATCGGGCATAGATTACCCTAGAATCAGCAATTTTGAAAACACACATACAATGTCACTATTAAAATTGGAAAAAACACTAATACACTTAGGTTTAACATAGAAATTAATTTTACTATTCAATTCTGATCAGTACACTTCAAAATGTGCAAGAATAGGCAAGAGAAGGGGGGGGGGTTGAAACTGTTACGGTCATTATGCTGAAACTAGTAAGTCCTGAAGGTACATTAACACTCAAAATTATCAACCTATGGATTACTATTCTTTTGTCACGCTTCTGGAGTAATTGACTAACATTCTTTCAATCTCAAATGAATTAAATATCATTGCTAGCACAATTCATAATTTATCTTTCAATTTAATCACACTGTAGTTCTTTACTAACATTTACATTGGCATTCCTAATTCTCAAACTGCTTTATAGCTTAAATTGGTCTGCAGATAATTTAGTACTAACAGTAAACTTTCAATTCAGGATACTCGGGTTGCACAATATGTGGTAAGGACCCTGTCTAGGTCAATGATAAGGATAAGTGACGGCTAAGGCAATTCTGGTAAAAGTCACGTTATTATTTAACAGTCAGAACAGTTTCAACACTGGTCCACACAGATACACTTCTAAAGATGAAATAAATGTTTGACCTGTGCACGTCGTTGCGGCGGATGGCGGGCAGCGAGATAGCGGGCAGCACAGCACACATACAAGCACGGCTAAGGCTCTCACAGTATCGGCACTTTCATTCTTCTTGGCGTCGTAATCTTTCCAGTTTTGTGCCTGAGAATATAGCCATGCCAAGTAGTCGTCGGAATCGGCCCATCCGAGGCTCAATGGAATCCACTTTTCCCAGATAGCCTCCTCGGTACAGTACATGTTCCTCTGACCGATGCCCAACTCCGACTGTGTTACTGAGCCCGTTGTGCCGAACCGCGCCAGTGTGCGTTTTCCCGCACTCGCCTGCATCCACCTTTTCCCGCGCCCCTACAGGTAGGGTATTCACCACAGGTTTTCTACTACACATATTCTAATGCATTACCTACGTATGGACCAAGTGTTTAAATTACAATTTTCACATTTTACAATAGTTTTAACATTAAATACATTTCCTTTTGGTTCTCAAATTGCTTGAAATCTAACATAAGTAATGACATTCATTTCAAAAGTTGTGTACAGTTTCTTTAACATGATACGAAAAGGAAAAAAATTCCACAACATTATTTACATTATTTTACATAAATTCAGAAAGAAACATTTATCTAAATGCATAAAGAAAAAAATTATTATAGGTACATTATTGTTACAAGCTTCCGTTCGACCTGAACGTATCGTCAGCGGCATTCTTTAGGGCACTAGACACGGTAATTCCGGAACAGATTGGACACAAAGTAACGTGATACATCGATGATGTACTCATAGCGGAGAAGAATTGGGTCGAATATAACAGAACGCTGGAAATTTTATTAGATGTTTTTGCTAAGTCTGGAGTCACTGTGAGCCTGCGTAAGTCAGAGTTTGGCAAGAAGCAGATACATTCCTTAGAGCACGTCATATCTCCAGAGGGGATTAGGCCGAACCCGGATAAATTATACGCGATTGGGGATTTTCCGGTACCGAAGACAAAGCGACAAATACGTGGTTATCTAGGTTTATTCAATTTCTACAAACGGTTTATTCAAATAAAAGGAATGACGACGCCACGACTGTACTACTTGAGTGGAAAGAAGGCTTTTTCGTCCTGGGATGCTATGACGCAGGACGAATTTGATTCATTACAAATGGCTTCTCTACTAGGACATCCATATTTGGATAAGGAGTTCTGTTTGGCGACCGATAGCTCACGTTGCGGGCTGGGAGTGACCCTGTTCCAAGAAATCGAGCGAGGAGGAACTATCATACAGCAACCAATTGCTTTTGCCAATCGCGTACCGAGCAAAGGTAAGAAAAACTATTCGGTTACTGCGCTTGAGGCTTTGGCGATCGTGTGGCGATCTAGTAAGTTCCGGTACTACATGTAGGGGCGGCTTACTAAGATGTACACTGATCATAAAGCGGTCGCGTTTCTGTCGTCCGCCAAACTGACACACAGACGGTTGATGTGATGGGCACTGTACCTGCAGGATTTCGTAGTACATATACCTGTTAAGGAAAATGTAGTGGCAGATGCTCTATCTCGCAACCCCTTAGGGAACCACAAGACTGAGGATACAGACATTAGGGAAAACTGGATTGATTTAATGTATATGCGTCAAGTGCCATTCGAAAATTGTATTAGAGACGCTATAGGGGAAATAGGAATTTTCCAACTGAGAGACTTTGTTTGGAGGATGGTTAGAGATAAGCTAGTGCAGCAAAATAACCAAAAGCTCCATCAACTTTACAGGATAAAGGGTAATATTTTGTTTTCTAGAAGAGAAAAGTCAGAGATTTGGGTCGTTTGTGTACCAGATGTACTTGTAAGCAAGGTAATATGGTACGTGCACTTTTGCTACGGACATTACGGATCTAGAAAATGTATTTTACGTCTTAGGAAGTCGGTGTATTTCATAAACATGGAGAGGAGAGTTAGACTGGTTCTTAAGAAGTGTGTTACTTGCCAGAAAGCAAAACCGTTAACAGTCTCAACGAAACCTCCCATCCACCCAGTCGTAACGAATAGATTGAGAGAACTAGCAGCGACGAACATTTTTGGGCCACTGCCTATGTCGATAGAAGGGTTGAGGTACGTGCTAGTAATGATTGAGGTAGTGTAAAAGTATGTCACATTGACGCCATTAAAGAGGGCCACGGTAAGAATTGTAGCTATGGGAGTAGAACGAGATTTCATCAATAAAGAAGGGGGGGTCGAAAAAAAGATCTCTGATAATGGACCTCAGTAGAGATCTATAGTTTAGCAGAGAATGTGCGGAGGCGAAGGATCAAACCAATTTCATGTCACGCTATCACACGGCGAGCAATCCATGTGTACGGATTATTAAGGAGTTAGGACAGTTGTGCAGGATTTACTGTAATCGAAATCACAGGACCTGGAGTGTCTATTTAAGAGAGTTTGAGGAGATATTGAAAGAGATGCCAAGTGGTGTAACAGTGATGGCGCCAGTTACTGTCATGTATAATCAAGCAGTACCAGATGTTTTTAGAGATATTGTAAGGTACCTAGAAGGCACAATTACGAGGCATAGGGAAATAATTAGACGCTCTAATGAAGGGACTAAAAAAAGGACTGAAGCAAGAGAAAAGGGGCAAAAGGGAAAATTAGAGAAATAGAGATATCGAGGGGAGATAATGTGTTAATTACAGCGCACAGATTGTCGAAGAAACATCGGTTTCAAACAAACAAATTCTTTAACCTGTTTTGCGGGCCATTTCGAGTAAGGAGAGTTTCCACAAGAATGCAGTGGAAGTTGAAACTTTAAGAAGTATACGTTCAAGGCGAACTCGCCATATGTATAACAGTTAGTGAAATATAGCACTAAGAGAAGAACAGACTGACAATAGTAATTATGGCTGAGGTGAATTAATGTAAAAAATAAAGCGAAGTATATATGCCAAAGGACGACTAATCGTGAATCAAGTCAGCTGAAAATACATGTGGTTGTTAGTTGTAGGATTGAAATAATGATATATTTATGTGAATTAATCGTGCTAATTTTATATGTATTATTTTGATGCCTCGATGATGCGAGTCTTTGAGGATAAGTTTTGAGGCCGCGTTGAGACGAGCTTTATTATACTGTGTATGTGCAAGTTGGTGTAGGCAATACTGAGCCGTTAGGTAGTTTTATGGTGTTGCTATGGGCATGTTAGATTTTGTTAGTAATGAATATGGCAGACCGGAACCAAACGGACAGTGAACGAGAGGAGTGAAAAGTAATAATGAGGTCTACATATGACGGGAGATAGAGAACGGAAAAGTGGAGGCAATGAAAGACTAAAACTGAAGAATTCTTGAGTCAGTCGTAAAAATGATTAATTAAAAACATACAGAAAAAGCAGACAACATATTGCAATATTTGAATGTTTGTATTAATTATTTTGTTTCTACACGTATGTTCCAGGAGGTAGAGATGTTTATGTGTACAGTAACTTGAGGTCTACGAGTAATAAAGAAGGAAGACATCGAGAAGAGCGAGCCAGATAGGTTGAGTGAAATGAATATTAGAAGGTGCCAAGTTATAATAGCACAGGTGGTATAATTTTTTTGTTATTTGTGCAAATGAGGAGTGAGAAAAGTCTAATGCTGTGAATCTGCGTGAACAACTGAGTACAACATACGTGAGTGATCTCGAATGGCTACATGATAGCAGAGAATGTGACTGGGAATCTTGGAATTATGAGGCCAAACAAATAGATAGATGACTAAATACATGATGCACAAATGCTGAGTAATGTGTTAACCAGGAGATTAGCCTGGATCCCCTAACCTGAACATTAAATCCTTGACCCAACCTGAACACAAGTGACAGATTCAAAGTGACAGGAATATTTTCCGTGTGGTATTATGATCTACATTAATAGAGTGACAACAGTGACATGTCACTGAAGATGTTCTTTTGTTTGTCACATAAAACTTTGTAGTGTTAGAACTTTTGGGGGCCGATGTGTAAGATAGGGAGACGTCACTGTGGATAATTTCTGTTATATGTAAACTTGTGATTTAAACTGAAAGAAACATTCACTATGTAGTATTACATGAATGTCACTGAAGATGTTTTTTTGTCACATAAAAACTTGTAGTATTAAAAATTTTGTAGGTTGATGTGTAAGATAGGGGAGAAGTCACTGAGGATAATTTTAGGCACATGCAAATTTGTGATTTAAACTGAAAGAAATATTCACTGTGTGGTATTGCATGAATGGGGTGACAACAGTGACAAGTCACTGAAGATTTTTTTGTCATGTAAAAACTTGTAGTATTAAAAATTTTGGGGGTTGATGTATAAGATAAGGAGAAGTCGCTGATGATAATTTTTAGTCACGTGTAAATTTGTTATTTAAATTGAAAGAAATATTTACTGTGAGGTACTGCATTAACGTTGTGACAACAGTGACAAGTCACTGAAGATGTTTTTTCTCACAAAAAAAATTTGTAGTAATAGAACTTTTGGGGGTTAAGGTGTAAAGTGATAATTATGGGATTCTTAGTGCGTAAGTAAGATAAGTAAGACTGTAAGATAGGGAGAATACTAAGAATTGTCGGCTTGTGCAGATAATAGAGAAATGTCACAACCGGAGGTAAGCATGGGGCGTGCCATGGCACAGACAGTGACGGTGCGTGGCACAGCAAGGACAATGGGCGCTTACTGCCATGATACACACGTCAAAGCTCAGCAGCATCACAGAGACACGGGGAGTATTTAGATGGAACTATAGTAACTAATGGATAGAGTGTTTTGTGTGGAGATCAAGACTGAGTGCAAAATAAGAAAAATCATAGACGCCAAGGTGGGTCGGAACTTTTGGGAAACAGTAGGATGAATGTGAAAATGTTGAATTGAGAGTGATTATATATAAATGTTTGCTAAGTGTAGCGATGGACAAACTATGAATTCAGGACTTGAAGCCTGACGATGTCAACGAAATAATTCCTTGTACTGTTTCAGTATTTTGATGTTATTTTGAATTGAGGGTTGTATTTTGGAGTAAGAGGCGTATTTTGGATTAAGGGCAATGTAAAGAGTGGTGGACATCTCACTAAAGTCAATCTTCATAAAGTGTTTTGTTTTTTTTTTAATTTTGTTGAAGTGAGATGTCATGCGAAGTTACAGTGGGCTATACAAAGTGAGAGATGTTTAGTGGAGTGTACATGTATAAGTGTTAAGAATTAGGAGTTGAAAGAGTAAATGCAATATGACACTAAAAGGACACTCAACTAGTGCGAGTGTACATGAAAATAATGTTTTTTCAAAAAGCATTGTGTTTTGGGTTAGAAATTCGTAAGAGCAAATGCAATATGACACTAAAAGGACATTCAACTAGAGCCAGTGTACATGAAAATAATATTTTTCAATAAGTATTTTGTTTTGTGTTAGAAATTCGTAATAGTAAAAGCAATATGACGTTGTAAGGGTCACTCAACTACTACCAGTGCACATAAAAATAATGCGGTGTAACATATCCTTTGTGTAATTAACCTTCTAATTTGTCATAACTGTTAAGAGCTGTAATTATTTTTCTGACATTGTGGAAACATCCATATGAGTGAGATGGACAGTTAATCTCAGGCAGCAATTAGGTAAACTTCTGATAATATGGGTTGACGGACAAGCTTATAACGTCCTGTACGTCAACAACCTAGTATCAATTATTATTTTTATATTTTGTTAACAATTTAAACAGTGGGCCAGCACAGAGATTAGGGTCTTCTCCTTGCTAGGTCATATATAACAAATTTTCACATCATATTTTTAAAAAATGTGCAAGAATGCTCTCGCATGGCAAGTCCATTCCCTGTCCATTTTTTTTTAACGGAAGTGGTTGGTGATGAGGGGTGGCTGTTGTCTTTGGCAATGGCAACTCTTATTTAGATATCTAACAATACATAATGCAATTGATCGTCGTGTTCTTCTGAGAACACGAGTCTGATCGAAATAACATCATTTTTAGGTCGTAAGAATATCATTTAATTTACTGAACACAGACTCACTGTCAGTGTCTCCAAACCAACACCAAGTTATAAAAGAATGACCAGTTGAATCGAACTGTTTTTATTGATTCAATAAGTTAAGAATGCCCACTGTTTCCTATATTTCCTTATCCTACTGAGTCCACAGCAGGAGGGAGAAAGAAATGAAAGTATGAAAATAACTGCAGGAAGAATGCTTGCGGAGATAATACGGTTCGAACGAAATTTGGGTGTACGATATGGAACAACTAGTCGATAGGTAGCGATTATAGAAGCTCTGAAACTTCAGCCTTTGGCCGTAGCGAGGTGTAGGAAGGTTGGATAGTCTGCAAAACTTACGTTTCAGTCTTTGGGAGGAAAAGTGCGGGATCTCTCTCATTGTGTAGTAGGGAGGTTTGACCGGCAACTTTAAACTGGGGAAATTCTGAGTCGCTGACTGGTTGGGAGTCTTCCCCCCCATGAGCGGTCAGGCGAGCAGAACGGTAGCGTGGGTCCGAGTCGTGGGATGCTGCTGAAGACTTGAACGAGAGGACGCTTTTCTTAGATGGGTCGAGCCAGGCTGGATTTAAGTGTGGGAAATGTGCCTTATTTATGATAAACGGTTTCGCACAAGGTAAACAACCTTCTTTTGCAACTAGACATAAAGTAATATTAATATTTTGGGGGGACGATTATACTTAGGTAGATAATGGGCAGTAGTAGGTGACGTAAAATTTCATGATTTTAAACATGGCTGTGGCAGCAACTGTTAAAATTCTTCACAATAAAGGATGACAGCCAAAACCAGTTGCAGGATAAAATTTATTAAAATTCTTGACCAAGGTTTCGGTACATATAAATATACCTTCATCAGAAGTAAAACTACCTGAACAGAGAGACACATTCATTAGAAAAGCCATATCAATGAAAGTGTTTTTTTTTTTTTCCTTTATTGTAATTTAAACACCTATACAGGTGGGCTGGCAGCAGCATGGTACGCTGCTCTTCAGCCTTTAGTTGCACAATAAACATGATAGAGCGGTGACATACAAAAAAAGACGGCGGGCAAAAACATGGAGATACAAAAAAAAAAAAACAAGAGACAAGAAGCCGTTCACGTTGGACGAAAAAACACTAACACTTGGAAACATGGCGCACAAAACACGGCGAACGGCGACGGCACATGTGAACAGTTGAGTCGGAACTGCACGAAACACAAAACGATGCACACACACTGAACACTGGTGGCGATGGTCTCCGGCGCGCGAATGTTCACTGAGCGTGTACGAGTCCGGGGACCTGCCAAGAGGGGGGTGGAGGAGGAGGAAGGGGAGATGGGAGAGGGGAGAGCAGAGATGCCATGGGCAAAGGAGAGAGGGGGAGGGAGGAATGGGGAGGGGAAGCCCGGAGGAGAGGGTAGGAGGGAGGGGGAAAGGAAAGAGAAGGGAAGGGAAAGGGGGGGAGGGAGGGTGCCGAAAGGAAGGACACAGGAGGGGGGGGGGAAGGATCAAAGTTGATAGGAGGGGTAGATGCAGGGGAGGAGGACATCATCAGGGAGGGGGAGCTGGCGGAAGCCACCTTGGGAGAGGGTATGGAGGGTGGAGAGATGGAGACCAGGTGGGACATGGGAGTACAGGCGCGGCAGCGGGCGGGGGTGGGAGAGGATCGGGGAGACGAGCGGGTGAGGAGGATCGAGTTTACGGGAGGTGTATAGGATTCGTATCCTTTCGAGGAAGAGGAGGAGGTGGGGGAAGGGGATAAGGTCATACAGGATCCGCGTGGGGGAAGGGAGACGGATGCGATAGGCAAGGCGGAGAGCATGGCGTTCAAGGATTTGGAGGGATTTATAAAAGGAAGGGGGGGCGGAGATCCAGGCGGGATGGGCGTAACAGAGGATAGGGCGGATGAGGGACTTATAGGTGTGGAGGATGGTGGAGGGGTCCAGACCCCACGTTCGGCCGGAAAGGAGCTTGAGGAGACGGAGTCGGGAACGTGCCTTGGCTTGGATTGTCTGGAGATGGGGAGTCCAGGAGAGGCGACGGTCGAGGGTGACGCCAAGGTACTTAAGGGTGGGGGTGAGAGCGATGGGACGGCCATAAACGGTGAGATAGAAATCAAGGAGGCGGAAGGAGGGAGTGGTTTTGCCTACAATGATCGCCTGGGTTTTGGAAGGATTGACCTTGAGCAACCACTGGTTGCACCAAGCGGTGAACCGGTCAAGATGGGATTGGAGAAGGTGTTGGGAGCGTCGCAGGGTGGGGGCAAGGGCAAGGAAGGCGGTGTCATCGGCAAACTGGAGAAGGTGGACGGGGGGTGACGGCGGCGGCATGTCCGCCGTGTACAACAAGTACAGAAGGGGGGAGAGGACGGAGCCTTGGGGCACACCGGCGGAGGGGAAAAAGGTGTAGGAATCAGTGTTATGGATGGTGACATGGGAAGGACGGCGGGAGAGAAAGGAACCGATCAGACGAACGTAGTTAATGGATCAATGAAAGTGAGAACCAGATAGCTTAAGTAACAGTGAAATTACTACAGTAATGTAGGCACAAAATCATTAGTACTTACTAAAATTACATCATGTAATGGAGAATAATAAAAACAATTATGCCAAAGGCGTCGTCAGTAATTAAAACCTCATCTCCATTTGTACAACATGTGTAATAAGCACAGGGTCAAAGCGAACAGTATTAGCAGCATTACTTCACTTATGAACTATTGAGACATGAGTGTGACAGCACTAGGGCAGATGGTTTCGCCGAGAGATGGCACTTGCATGTGCCAGACTCGCGCATATTAAAATTAATAAATACATACAAGAGCGCATCAAAAAATTTATTAAAGGTTGTGTTAATTCAAACTCTGTCTTAATAAGTAAAACATATCAGGCCAATTAAAGACATTTATGTAAAATAGAAATATAGAACCAATTTATCTGTATCCTAGTGTCAAACGGATAAAACATGCGCTTAGAACATCTGACGAGAGAGGGCACTAGTGTAATGCGCGAGAGTCTCACGTAACGTAGGCAGCGAAATACATACTAGCGAAACAACCAAAAAAATGTTATAATAAAAAACGAAAACATCTGTCGTTATTAATAAAACATAGTAGTCATTTAACCATACATACACATTGAAATTCATAACAAATAAACATCACAATACGTAGAATCCCAACAAGACAGGAAAAGTGCATTTCACCGGCATTAACAAGCAAAACAATAACTACTAGTCAGCCAGACTATGTTACATTAAGGCAATGAGGGGTTTGAAACTGTCTAAAAAATTTTTGTTTCGAAGCTGCACCTGTTCATTAAGAACAAAACCGTCTTTTAGAGACAGATGCTTGAAAATCTCTAATTCTTCGAGCAAGTCTAGTTTGTAACCTTTATTAGCTTCATGAAGCAGCTCTACGTCGTCCAGTTCACTTGGCGTGTGCCGTAAGAGCCATAGATGTTCAGCAAAGGTGGAATTATATACGTTTTCCCCGTTTTTACCTAACAAGTGTTCTTTATACCTAACTTTAATGGGTCTACCTGTCTGCCCTATGTAATAGTTTGGGCAGTCGTTACACGTAATTTTGTATACCCCGGACTTAGTGCTGAGTTCTTCTCGTGTTCCAATATTATGAATTACTCTACGTTTCAGGCTATTATTTACGGAAAAGGCAACTCTATAACCGTACTGTTTCTGTAACAGTCTTCTTATCTTATATGAAACGTTCCCTAAAAATGGAATAGAAATAAAGTTATTACTCTCATACTTTTTATCCCTGTTATCTCCTAATGTTTATTTGTTATGAATTTCAATGTGTATGTATGGTTAAATGACTACTATGTTTTATTAATAACGACAGATGTTTTCGTTTTTTATTATAACATTTTTTTGGTTGTTTCGCTAGTATGTATTTCGCTGCCTACGTTACGTGAGACTCTCGCGCATTACACTAGTGCCCTCTCTCGTCAGATGTTCTAAGCGCATGTTTTATCCGTTTGACACTAGGATACAGATAAATTGGTTCTATATTTCTATTTTACATAAATGTCTTTAATTGGCCTGATATGTTTTACTTATTAAGACAGAGTTTGAATTAACACAACCTTTAATAAATTTTTTGATGCGCTCTTGTATGTATTTATTAATTTTAATATGCGCGAGTCTGGCACATGCAAGTGCCATCTCTCGGCGAAACCATCTGCCCTAGTGCTGTCACACTCATGTCTCAATAGTTCATAAGTGAAGTAATGCTGCTAATACTGTTCGCTTTGACCCTGTGCTCATTACACATGTTGTACAAATGGAGATGAGGTTTTAATTACTGACGACGCCTTTGGCATAATTGTTTTTATTATTCTCCATTACATGATGTAATTTTAGTAAGTACTAATGATTTTGTGCCTACATTACTGTAGTAATTTCACTGTTACTTAAGCTATCTGGTTCTCACTTTCATTGATATGGCTTTTCTAATGAATGTGTCTCTCTGTTCAGGTAGTTTTACTTCTGATGAAGGTATATTTATATGTACCGAAACCTTGGTCAAGAATTTTAATAAATTTTATCCTGCAACTGGTTTTGGCTGTCATCCTTTATTGTGAAGAATGACGTAAAATTGTTGATTCCCTTTGTGATAGTAATTTGCAACTTTGGGGTTTTATAACAATTTTACGGTGAATAATTTAATCTAATTTGTTTGAGCAAGCAAGTTAATTAGGTAAAATTAAATATTTAAGTGTGTGGGGCAATTTATTTAGTATTGCACCTGGCACTCACCATGTGGGGCTGATCAACAATTTTATAACTAGTGGATGCACGAGTGCTATGGACCTATAGCACGTAAGTAGGAAGTGTGCTATTACCGGAAATATGCGTGTGAAATTAAGTACTGTTATAAATTTTCAGTTTTCTTTCTTATCTGCAATCTTGAAAGATTTTAGTAACGTGAATCCTTTGTTAAGGACACGTGGTATCACGTGTGAAAGCGTTTGTCGAAATTTAGCAAACCAAGAGAAGATAATGCTTGCTTATTCATGCTTATTGGAATGTAGAGTCACGTGGAGAGATTTTCTGAATAATTAAAATTGCAAAGCGGGGAAAGAGATTAGTAAACTGACAACGTAGCCACGAATTTTTGTTGCAACAAAGTAAGTAGTTCATCCTGAGTGTGTGTATTTTGTGTGTGTAATTTTGGAAGGGTTTTCATATTTCAAAGGGTGAATTTGTGTCGGGAGTAGGCAGCAGTACAGTAGTGGCTATCAAAGTGAATCATCAAATAGGCGCGGAAGCTATATATAATAATTTTGGTTTTCGGTGGAATAATTTTGAGTAGAGATAGTTACTGCTTCGTGACAATCGGAACTGCTAACGACTCGATCCTTGCCTTTCTCCTCTGCATATGTTGGTGCAGTAATTGTGTGTTCATGTTGATTAAAGGATACAGTTGTGGAATATTCTTTTCTTCCGATTCAAAAGTGGGCACCTGTGTTATTAAGAGATACCATCCTGTACGGGACCTTAGTTTTACTAAAAAGTCAGATGCGTTAACGATAAATAAAGATACAAGTCAGATGCTTTAAATTTTACATTGTTAATAAGAAAGTCAGATGCGTTTAAATTACATTGGGGAATCTGATGCAAATTTCATGCTGTGTAAAGATCAGCCGCATTAATATTTCTTTAAAGAAGTGAATTTCTTTGTTCTTATAAATATCTGAAATGCTCAACGAATAAACCAATTTGTGAGTCGGAACATTCTTTCTATAAGAATAGACAAACCTTTCATTATTTTCATAATGAGATTTCCACTCTGCAGCGGAGTGTGCGCTGATATGAAACTTCCTCGCAGAGTAAAACTGTGTGCCGGACTGAGACTCGAAATCGGGACCTTTGCCTTTCGCGGGCAAGTGCTCTACCAACTGAGCTACCCAGGCACGACTCACGCCCCGTCCTCACAGCTTTATTGAGCACTTGCCCGCGAAAGGCAAAGGTCCCGAATTCGAGTCTCGGTCCGGCACACAGTTTTAATCTGCCTGGAATTTTCCTTCATTATTTTGTTTTATTATCTGTTGAAAAAGAAATTTTATTTAATAATTTTACTAAATATTTGAATGTCAATCATTGGGCCAGGCTGAATTGTCATAGCCTTCAAGCTTGGGCATTTACGCAAAGGTCCTGATAATAAATCCATTGCACATAGTGTTAAACTGAAGCAGCAGTGGGTACCTCGCAAATATAATCATACAGTGTTTAATAAGAATTTATGAGTCAAAGCTCTCATGTTATAAGAAGGCACTTGAAACAAGGAAACCTTTTGTAGCCTTTCTTTCATGTAATCAGACTTTACCAACATGGTGGGAGCTAACAATGTCATCGAGGTCTTTTAGCATCACGTCTCCTAATCTAATTACATCAGCAATTCCTGTTTTAATTCAGCAACTCTCCATTACCTTTGTTTTAATTTTGTTGATCTTAATCTTATAACCTCTTCTCGACATACAGTCCATTCTATTCAACTGCTCTTATGAGTCTTTTACAACGTCGAAAAAGTTGTTTCCACTGCAATATGTTATGGCACTGTTGCTCACCCTGTTAGTCTTCTTATCAACTGTGTTTGCTTCTAATTCATGTTATGTTACTCTTCCCACAGAACACACAGAACACCATCTCTATTGCTTCTTAGCTACTTCTCTGTGGTTTCTTGCAAGATTTATGTGTATGATCTATCGGCGGTAGTCTGACATCTGTTAAAGTCAGTTGTAATATACAAAAACAGTCAATATACAAAAACTAGTCAATGGTGAAAACAAAACATTCGAATCTAAGTCTCTAGAAAGATATGCCTTTAAATTGTTCCTTAAACAGGTTGACATTCGTGGTAGGCACAAGCAACTGCTGACGCTGCTAGTATTTACAGTACACAGTAAAGGAGGGGCCCAGAAGATATGTCAATTACTACATTGTTCGTGGCTAACAAAAACCATGTTCCAGCCTATGTTGCCCCCTGGCGAAAGAGCAACTTGAGGAAGAGGGAGTGGGCAGTGAGTGGCCAATGTCAGGGTATGAGGCACTGTGGGGACAGCACATCCGTTGGTACTCTCGACATACCACATGAGTGGCAACTCCGTCTCATGGATGTTAACTATGGGCAGCCCTCCCGAAGGCATTTTAGAGACCGAGAGCGAAAACTGATAACAGAGACAGAGTGGGCAGGTTTCAGTACCCGATGCAGAATTGCAGCGCCATCCAGAGTTGATGCATGTGAAGAAGTACTTTGACTTGATTTCTTCCACTCAACAATGTAGGACAGTAAAGAATTAGAAACGGCTTTAAAGTTGACTCTGTCGACACCTCGCCTGTTCGTATTGAACATTTGCTGTTTGAAAGCCAAGATCACTCGTCCCGCCTCACTATTGTAAAGTAAGTGACGAGGCACGACATCGATTTGTAGTATGATTCTGGGAGATATATTATGCTCTAAAATTACGACATACCGCGAAGAAAATGATCTATTGTCAAAGTATTAAGCACGGATTTAGAATATTTTTTTCATACTACTGACTTTTTATTCACGCTAATTCAGTCGACAGGGGTTTCATGTTGATCCATATTTCTAGATTTTCAGAAGGCTTCTGTCACCATCCCTCACAAGTAATCTCTAATCAAAAAAAAAAATCTGAGAGACCGAATTCTTAATTTCTTCTCAGAAAGTTCACAGTTCGTAGCAATTGACAGCAAGTCATGTGATAAGACCGAAGTGGTAACTGAGGTTCCGCAAGGAAGTGCCCTAGGCCCTCTGTTGTTCTTAATTTGTGTAACCTATTTAGGAAACCTATTTACATTGTTTGCAGATGAGTCTGTTGTTTACTCTCTTGCAGATTCCTGACAAGGTACAGAGGAATAGCGAAATGATTTAGACAATGTATCAGTGTGTTACAATAAAGTGGCATTTAACTGGAAATAAAAGAAGCTGTGGGATTCTCCACAAGAATAATAAGCGTTAGATTTTGCTTAGGTGATGAATAACACACATTTAGAAGTTGTAGATTCAATAAGTACCTTGTGATCACTATTACAAACAAAATCGAGCCATCATATAGAAAATGTGTGAACCAAAGACGGCTTTATTTGGTAGATCACTTAGGAACTGACACAAATCTACTAAAGGCACTGCTTACACAACCCTTGTTCCTCGTCTTCTGGAGTACTACTGTGTACTATGAGCTCCCTATCAGACAGAACCATCGGACGACAACGAAAAGGTTCAAATAAGGGCAACTCGCTTCGCACTATCGATAAATAGGGAAAGTGTCACAGATTATGGTAAACGAATTGGTGTGGGAATCGATAAAACAAAGGCATTTCTCGTTGCAGGAAGATCTTTTTAGACGTTTCAATCACTAACTTTCTCCTCCGAATGCGAAAACATTTTATTGACCCTCACGGATACAGGAAGTAAAGAGTAAGAGAAGTCAGAGCTTCCACGAAACAAATTATTTAACTTGGAACGAAGTTTAGCCCTTCAGTGAAGTGCCATGCTTTTACACTTGAGTGAGCTAGTTACATTTACGTTAAGCTAGACATTGAAATATGTCATCTATGACAAACCTTTTAGTAATTTTAGATTTGTAAAACGTCTAATCATGATCTAAAATTGTTTGGACTATTATTAAGGCAAATCGTATTATTTGGAAGAGTTTAGTAGCTGCTTAAATGGGTCTTTTTGCTAACCACTTTTGACATACACTGCACTTCTTGTCTTAGTCGTTGCTGCAATGACTTCGAAACAGACAATAAACCACAGTGCGTGTCTTCAGTAGTAGGAGCAGGAATGGTATAACCTTATCTTTTGATTTTTTTCACCTGAAAAAAAAATACTATTTGCAAAGAACATGATCGATAGTCCCGAGTGACAAAAGCTGAGAGTTGTTTCTGTATATTCATCTAAAATCATTAACAGGGATTTTCATGAAATTTAATTTCTTGACTTTAATGAAAAAAAGAAGCAAGCAAACACAGTTTCCTACAACTCAAATTAACCACGAATTATGGCAAAGCGATTATCTCAGTAGATGAGCAAAACTTAAGAAACCAAACAATCACTTTCCTATAGGCTCAAGGCATTTTCTCTGTCTCTTCTTTTACGTCACATTAATACTGCTGATCAAACATTTATACTGTCAAATGTTGATGGTGTTGATGGTGTTGATGGTAAACCGTCTGATGATGAATCGCAACGATTCGAAACCGGTAACAGTTTCCTTTGAATAAAGGAACTCAAAGTAAATTTGTGGCTGGTTGCTGTCATACACCATCAACATTTGTCTTCAAAAACAGCCACGGCCTCCAACATGTCATCATATGACAAAATTGCATTTATACCGTCAATAATAATTTTTTATTTAACATCATGACTATGCATAATTACTTGAAAGAAAGGAACTAGTTAGCTTCAAGTAATACGAACACATGTTATTACAAACCATCTTGACAGGGATGTTGTCCATAACCTTGTGGTGCACACTAGCCGTTAACTGCACTGCATCACTGAAGACTGACTGCTTGTCTCTTCGTGTGCTGGGCGCCAGGAACCAAAGTAAACCACGTAGGACATCCCCTTACGAATGCACCTGCAGCTGTTTTACATGCTGCTATCGGTGTGAATAACTCGCTACCTAATTTGTTGGCTTGACTCGTTGTGATATCTGAGGGGCTGGTGGTGCACCGTCGTTTTAAAACCAGATCGTGTAACATAGAAATAATTCCTAAACAATTTTTAGTAAAGAAAAATGTAAGTAAATAACAAAATGACTGGATAAGTCCCGTAAGATTAATGATGCTGTTGAAGCCAGATAGTTATAGTTTAAACCAAATAAATGTTTACAACATGCTATTCACGGATATGTGAATTGTGGCTCACATGAACTGCAGATTCAAAATAAAAACAAGCAATATTTAATTATGACGATTGAGCAGAGCATTAAGCAGAGAAACACTAGCGAGCAAAGTTCTTTAAACTGTACAGTAATTCACGATAATTAACAGAATATATTCAGAGTTAGAATGCAAAGTTTGTCGCTATCAGTTGTGACAAGAATTGAAGTTCGTTCTCCTGAATAACCACTGTTGAAAAGTACAAGTCCTCAACAAAAGAATACAAATATCAACTGCAACAAACCATTAATATCCATTGAAGTGCTAAAGTCTATGGCTCGCAGCTGCTGTAACCAAACTATTGCTATTTGGGGAGACAGTGAAATTTTGCTGCGGCGAAAAGCGATTATTTGATTTAAACAAAAAACCTCAATAATTTGTTATTATTCCTGTGTTCCATAGACATCAAGAATCGTGTGATCATGGGGGTGTTTCTTAATGATCACATTGGCCTCCATCACTCAAAGAATTACTTTTATATAAATGCAAATGTTTACTGCTAGAACAGTATACACTTTAGTAATTAGTTCTGCAGTGACACTTACATACTTCAGTTTATTTCTTATACGTATCTTAGTTCGGTGTAACTCGGAGTAATCTGCTTCGTGCTGCTGCTACTGCTGCTGCTGAAATAGTCGTTGCCTCGGTCCATTTCTTCTGCTAACTGTATCAAGTTCCGTGAATTCCACGAAATAATCCAGGTACCAGGTTTATTTATGACAAGCTGCACCGTTTCTTCTTAGTGGGAGCTCACTCCACATAACAGGCTACAGAGTCGAAAGACTGCATTACATAATTACATGATTGCTTAGAAGTGCGACAGTGGTTGGTCTCAAAACTGTCTCCAACTGTCCATTCTAGAGCCTAATGCTACTCCTATTTATACGTTTTTTTAACAATCAAGTCAACCAAACTACAGTGCAAATTTATTAAATTAACAATTCAAAGATTAACATTTTTATGATTAACTATCCATAAAACCTTGCTTATTTTATGCTGAAACTGGTGTATACAATAAAAAAGACTTTTACATAGAATATACATCGTAATATATAAAATACTGAAAGATAACAATGCTAATCTAAATTTTCTTAATTATAGCGTCATTTATAAATGCAAAATGTTGCCAACATACATTGGACAATCGTGACCTACTAGTAACCAAATGGAATAACAAATTTTATGATATTTAATGTATTACGCGAATTCACTTATTAGATACCATTCGAATTACGGAACTTTCAGAACAGGAATGTAAAACAAAAAGTTTGTTTTATTTCACTGCTCAGCCACAAAGTCTGCTCATCAGACTCACCAGTGCTGACCTCTGACAAAAGGCTCCGAAAGACAGACATCGACAAAGGCCTTCTGACGACATATCCTATCACTCGTCCTTAAATAGTTTCTGTGACATAACACACTACTGAATTCAAGACAGACATTCCAATAATGGTCACTGTTCAAATTTAATGCTAAGTACTCATATGCATAATATACTAGATTACAGAGAAAACTACTGCACTTATTTTGCAACCTCTCATTGAAGTATCGAAATAATATTTAAAAAAATATTAACAAAGTTTACGTAGCAAACCTACATCTACAACATGA
This sequence comes from Schistocerca cancellata, assembly GCF_023864275.1. Lineage (NCBI taxonomy): Eukaryota > Metazoa > Arthropoda > Insecta > Orthoptera > Acrididae > Schistocerca > Schistocerca cancellata. Next base: position 421,492,610 of record NC_064633.1, read on the forward strand.
CAATACATACATAAAACTAGAGATATATATGAAACAACAAATTGTGAATACTCATCGATAAGGAATATTACGTAACTTTAGAGGACACTCATGCCACCTCTAGATTACATACAGCCATGGGGGATATATAGAACTGCACATTAACTTTTAAACCTTCTCTGTATAACGAAAAACTACTCAGGAGTTGAAAATTTTAATTTTTTTATTCACTCGATGAATAATTTCGGGCCGAGACCCATTTTTGAATCATCGTAACACAATCAAAAACGAAAGTTGCGAAGACTTGAAAACCATGTGAAAAGTATGCCACGAACAGTTACAGTGCATAAACCTGCGAATTTTCTGGTGTATTGATTTCTCTGTATCATGTTTGTACGGTCTGTAACGTAATTTCGACGAAATATTTCATAATTATCATTAGTTAATATGTAGTTAATAGTTTCAATGGATAAGACATAAAAATACATTCGTACAGACTAATCACGGAGATCTAGATGTGGTGGGAACTTGCGAGCTGTAAACGGTGGATCGCTGTATGTGACTGAGGCCGTGATTTTATTAAAGCGTTAAAGGTTGCTTCTGCGGTGTTAGGTTGCATATTAATAATACAGGGAAAATTGATCAATGCATCCACCACAATCAATCATCTGGATTTCACAAAATTGTCAACGAAATCCCAGTGATATCGTTCTCACGTCCATTTTGGGGATATTCATGGTGAGAATTTAGCTCTAGTGATGACACATACCACACACGTGACTAGTTGCTAGGCATCTAGTGCCGTGTTTGGGCAGCACACATGTTTCTGGTCTAGGTTCTTTGTCTGGCTCATTCTCCAAAGACACGTACAGCAGCTTAAGAACCTCCAGCTGCAGAGCTTGGTGGGTGACCATATATTATTGATCGTTGTTGATGCCCAAGAGCGAATATTCATCCACAGCTGAAAACAAGCGCTATTGTGTGAAAATGCCCAGAATGGCGTTTCTTATGTTCTTTACTGATTGGACATTTGGACACGTTTGGTGATCAGCCATGGTGAGTAGCTTCAGCTGTGGTCCAAGCGATGATTGTAGAATTATGGTAGCCAACAGATAGTTATCCGGTTGAAACCACATTATTTCTATTTTGTCGAATCGTGGGTCTATCACTATTTATGCACGTAACAAGGCACCTGCATTGTTTTATTTCCCAATATGCTCAAAACGGAATGGTAGATGGCTGGTTAGCGATAGCAAAGTTTGCCTAACGATCATAACTTATAGCGCATGGGTGAAGCTTCAGCGCGGGCTGCTCCTTTCTGCTGTTCTTAGCTGAAGTGATCTTATACAGTAAGAGAGATTGACACACAGAGATTGGATGCTACAACACCAGTTATAGTCCTGGTACTAACACCCTATTCAGAATAAAATTCTTTCACAGGGCTGTATTGTTCACGATCTATTCTCGTGGATAATTCGGAATCACTTTCACTGTCAAACAACACAAGTCTATCAAGCGCTTTCTCGAGATCATTAGCAATTTATTCCCATTGCGACCATCTCTTAATTAGTTTTAAATATCACAATGAAACGTTCATCGTTAGCGTGTATTATACAGTACAGTATTTTTCAGCCGTTTCTAATAATAGAGTCTTCTGTTCAAAGGCAGTTCCCAATCAGCAACACGTGGCAAATATATACGAATATAAGTTACAACGCGCGCTAATTGTCATAAAATATGCACTATGACGTATTGTTCAAACTATTGCATAGCACTTGTGTAAACACACCACAAAAATTATTACCTTTTTAGTTTTAAATACAGCTTTTAAAATCACGTTCCGACCAATACTCCAAGGAGCGAGCCAGGTTTCACTGTCTCTATCTCGAGGAAACCCAGCGGTCTCTGGATTTTCTCAGCAACTGATACCGATCGCATGCCGCAGGAACAAAGGCGACGCTAACGTTGGATTGTCGATATCAGCGTTCAACCATGTGTCACTTATAAAATGAAACCAGGAATGAATCCCAGTGCTACAGTCTATCAAATGCTTTGACAGAGGTGCTCAAGAAAGGACTAAGCTATGCTGCGTGGTTGGTGATAGGCTGAAACTTATTTCCATGTAGACTTAATAAAAATACCCGGACAACCAGAAGTAACGCGGAGTTGATCACTAGGCGTCACAAGAGCAAGACCTACCAGTATAAAAGGCAATGGGAGTGGGGGTGGCAAGTATTGTTAGTAGAGAAGCAGTACCCCAGCAGAACAGGTCGGGCAGGAGCGCTCAGTGAATTTGGGTGTGGACTAGTGATCGGATGTCACCTGGGTAACAGATCCAACAGGGACATCTCAATCCTCCTAAGAGTGCCCAAGCCGATTGTAGGTGATGTGAAGGAGCAACCTGAGGCAGACTAGGCAGACCTCATGTGCTGACCGTCGAGCATTCATAGCGGATGATAGTCGTTAACAATCGCTTTAAATGAGGGAAGGAATCACTCATGAGCTCCAAAGTTCTCCCAGCAGTAATGGGGTACAGCGGTCGACCATCTTCTTATAAGACACACATTTCTGGAGTCGGTGCCAAGTGTGCTTGAGAAAGTATAAACAGCAACTCCACTGGACACTGGATGACTGAAAACGAGTGATTTGGGGTCATGATTCGTGTTATGTTTGGTTTGTCTATCCACTATAAGATTACTTGGAATCACGAGTTCCGTCAACAGTGGAGTACCGAGGAGGTGGTATCATGTTTATCGTGGTCAGGATGTGGTCCTCTTATTTCACTTAAGAAAACACTAAATATGAAACTATATGACTACATTTCATAGCTTTGTGTCAACGTGCAGTAGACGAACAGTTCAGAGTCGGTGATTGCATCAGTACGACAATGCAGCTTGCCAGAAAGTACCAAGTGAGGTGAAGGTTTCCCTACAATATCACTCCTGAGATGGAATGACCTGCCCAACGTCAGCTCAAAGGAGCAGCTATGGGATGAGTTAGAACGTGGACTCCGCTCGAAACCCTAACATGCAGTAACACTTACTTTCTCTAGTTTCGGCTCTTGAGCAATAATGTGTTGCCATTCTCCAAAGATATTCAGATACGTTATTCCCAGTAGCGTTCAAACTCTCATAAAGGCAAAGGGTTGAGTCATCTCCTATAAATATTCAGTAACAAGTGCACAGATACTTTTGATCAAATACCATGAATATACGTAGAACATTTTAATGGCACAATTCTTTTTCGGTGTGTGAATTATTCTGAATAACGGTTGTGATGGTCTGAGATGTAAAAACTATTGATCGCTTGGAACCACCAGCCTTTCTGTCTGCAAGAACTGCATCAACACCATAGATCATAGCGTCAGTACCATGGGAAGAGGACGAGACGATAGAGAGTACTGAACACACTTCCCGTGGCGAAGATTGTTGACTGAGCGGGTAATATCAGCAGCCTAGAGAACAAAGTTTTCACAGCAATTTACTTTGCCTGGAAACGCTTGCCGTTCCATGAGGTTAGTACCATAGATTAGATTCTCAGTTTAAATGATATGATCCGACATAATTGTATTGCTCAATGCATTCAAAATATGCCCTCCTTTTTGCTCAAAAAAATTGCTCTTGTTGAGGTTATACTTTAGTCCTTCTTGCAAAACGTGAAAACACGGTTCGCAAATTTTGCTCTCATGAGTGACAATATCGTCAGGATAATCTACGCTTAAAGATATAGCAGCAGCAAGTTGTCTCAAATATCAGAGGACGACGATTCAATCCCGCGTCCGGCCATCCTGATTTAGGTTTTCCGTGATTTCCCTAAATCGCTCCAGGCAAATGCCGGGATGGTTCCTTTCAAAGGGCACGGCCGACTTCCTTCCCCGTCCTTCCCTCATCCGATGAGACCGATGACCTCGCTGTCTGGTCTCCTTCCCCAAGCCAACCAACCAACCAAATATCGGAGGCTTGTTCGAGTACTTGGCATTACAAATACCAAACTGAGCAATATTTGTAAATTCGCAATCACCACACAAGCCCAGTGAGCATTTACATTTCTTGATTACTACTAAAAGTGTATCTCAGTTATTCAAAGCTATGGATCGATTGGCCCTCAAAGTATGGACTCGATCCAGCTCGTATTTCACAGCTGTTTCACTGCAATGGGAGTGAATTGAGTACAACAAAACTTTGGAATTGTTGATATGTAATCACTGAGATGGATCTCTTCGCTTACTTATGGACAGGATGATAGAACATGTAAGAGGACATGAGAGAATTGTACTAGAGAGAGTCATATGGGGCGAAACCCCTATATTGGAGTGGTAGAGAGAGAGGTTGCCTGGCCCATCAGATGAAACAGAAAACTTATGAGGAAAAAAAAAATGTCATTTCTCGTTCAGTGTTAACGCTAGTCGTTAGACCAGTCGTCGAACCCCTGAATGTCTTCTTGCATTTCGTAACAGTATTACACATTACTTCCCATTTTATGTTGCTTTTGTTCTCAATAATAGTGTCTGAAGATGGCTGAAGTATAAACACGTTATGTGGAATAAGACAGCAAGAAGAGTCCTTAAACAAAGGATGCAGTATTATTCATGAAGGATAATGTGACTGTTGACCTATACCAAGAATTTACTTCCTTCATATTGGAAAATACTATTGTACATGAGTTGCATTCATGTTTTAGGTTTCAACACCTCAGTAGGTACAAATGGAACTCTTAGAGGATCACTTAAGCCGCGCGGCGTAGCCGTGCGGTCTGGGCACATTGCCACGGTTCGCACGGCTGCCCCCGTCGGAGGGGCGAGTCCTCCCTAGGGCACAGGTGTGTCTGTTGTCCTTAGTTTAAGTTAGGTTAAGTAGTGTGTAAGCCTAGGGACTGATGATCTCAGCAGTTTGGTTCCATAGAACTTACCACAAATTTCCAATTTTTCCAGAAGATCAATTTGTTGTCCGTCTGTCTGTTCGACTATTATTTTCTGATAATCATTCTGTGAACTACAAATTCTTAGTCAGGCCCTGGGCACTCTTGACTCGTTCCATGGCACAGTAGTTTTGTTTCAGAAAACAGATACATAAAATAAAAGTCGAATATTGTTAACAAACATAACAAGTATAAGTGAAAGACAGTTTCAGTACTGATGAGAATTGCATTTATTATGAGGATTTCAGGTTTTACATGCTGCAAAATTATACTCTCATCTCGTCGCGGTCACCGTCGCTGATAACAAACGTGTCCACAGGATACCGATCGGCGGGTTCAGTTGTGTCAGCGACACACGAAGTATCAATGTGGCATGAGTCTGAAACATACAATTATTTCATCGTTATTACAAGACATCAAAAAAATCTATAGCACCAGAAAAAAAATAGAGCAGAATTTTATTGGTTTTTTTTAACGAACGTGTGAATTATCTCGTATAACACACTGTTTTCCTACTAAAGAAGTGGTTGGTGGTGAATTAACACACTGCAATGCACTCAGGGTGGATTTCTTTAGACTAAGGGTAATTTTAAATTACTGGAGAATTTATAAAGTCTCATTGACCAGCTATGACGAATTGGAATCTGTAAACCTCAGCACCAATTTTCTACACCTACGTACATATCCCGGAAGCCACGATACGGTGCATGATGGACGGTACCTTACACCACTGCTACTCATTCCCTTCCCTGTTCCACTCTCAAATGGAGGAAAGGCTAAACGACTATCTATATGCTTCCGCACGAATACTGAGCCCTCTTATCTTGTGTTCGCAGTCCTTGTGTGAGATGTATGTTCGTGGCAGTAGGATCGTTGTGCACTCCTTCGTAAATGCCTGTCTCCTAAATTTTCTCGGTATTGAAAAGAAAATCTACCTCCCAGGAGTTCCCATTTGAGTTCACGGAGCATTTCCTCAAAACTCACTTCTCGATCGAATATAATAAATTGCCTACAGGTAATAAAACCGGCAGCATGGCTGTGAATTGCTTCGACGTCTTTCTTTAAGCTGACCGAGTGAGGTGGCGCAGTGGTTAGCACACTGGATTCGCATTCGCGAGGATGACAGTTCAGATCTGCGTCTGGCCATCCATATTCAAGTTTCACGTGATTTTCCTAAATCGCTTAAGGCAAATGCTGGGATGTTTTCTTTGAAAGGGCACGGCTGACTTCCTTCCCAATCGTTCCTTAATGCTAGCTTGTACCCTGTCTCTAATGACCTCCTCGTCCATGGGACGGTAAACACTACTCTTCCGTCCTTTGCTCTCTTTTAGGTATTGAAACGTTGATGTGAATGTAGTAATCTGCAGTAGCTGACTTTATGATCACATAATTCTGGAAACATTATTCGGATCTGACACACCAAAAGCTAAAAACGATTATGTGATTGAACACGAGTGAAAATATAAGAGAAAATCGACACATTTTAAAAATTGTTTACAAAAAAAGGGTAAATGCGGTTCAAGTTGCCAAAAGTGCTTTGTGATATTACTGACCATGATGAGGACCAGTACAACACTCACAAAACTGATTACAGTGTTTTCTGTCTGGAAATTTTGATGTCAAAGAAGGACCTCAGTCTTCTCAAGAAGTCACAAGACACTTTAATGGAATCAGGAGTAAAGTTGAACAATACCGGCACATTAGCAGCCGTGACGTCTGTAACAAACTGAACGTTAATCACGAAACGCTTCTATATTACAATACTGTGCTGAAAAATAATGCTCCTGAATTTTTTTATTCTGTCCGCAGTATCGGTTGGTTTATAATTTGTCATGCCCGCAATGTCGGTTGAGGTATTACACGTCATGCATGTTACTAGGTCGTCTTTGCCGCTTCACTGACGCAAGTTGCAACGTTCTGCTACTAGAAGATTCCGAACTGTAGCATGTGTAACATGGCGGTGTGTGACGTAGTACTCTCGGTGTGTGACAAACAGGGTGCTGTGACCGAGTTTGTAACTGAAGAATTCGTCCACACATGGAGTAACCTCCCCTTCAGCATGACAATATCAGACCAAACACGAGTGCTGAGACTTCTGCAACAATCCGACGTCTTAGGCTCACTGTCATCTATCATACTCCACAGTCCCAACTTGGCCCCATCCGATTTTCGTCTGCTTCGAAAACTTAAAGAGCACATTGGAGGACGTCTCTTTGCTAGTAATGAAGCGGTGCAAGCAGAGGTGAGCTTGTGGCCCCGTCAATAAAGTTGATGGTATCAACAAACTGGTCTCTCGTTGTGAGAAATATAATGTTCGCCAGGGTGACTCTGTTGATAAATATATGTACGTGAAGAGAAAAGAAACAGAATGCTAATAAAGTTTGTTTTACTTGAAAAGCATTAATGGTTTTCACATAAGAAATTCGGAGGAATACTTTTCAGCACGCTCTCGTATTTAGATACGACTGCATATTAAAAACTTAACTTCACAATACTTGGTGGTTGATCGCAGTTCCATCTGCGATAGATAGATGAAGCAGGAAAAATTTCCACCACTTCTTGAGCTGCTAATTATGGCCGGCAGATTTTAGCCACGTATGACATGTGTGGAGAAGTTGGTCATCGAAATAAGGTGAATCTCTGCGAACGACTTCTCAGAACATTCGTTCGTTGTGAACACAAAGTTTTCATTCTAAACTCTGTTGCCAAAAAGCTGGAAAGCTTATACCGATCAATTCTGAGAAATAAAACATTATTGATGCATAATAAATGTGCCATACCCTCTTCCGTCACGTCACATTTATCTGTAGACCCCTCAGAAATCGAGAGGAATGATTGTCAAGTCGATACCTCCAGTTGAAATTCTGTACCATCACAATAGAACTCTCTTATCGGTGCAAAGTTGACTTTAAAAGAGGCTTGTCAAAATGATATTCACAATTTCTCCTTCTGAAATCACTGATCCAAACGACTGGATTACGTGATCGAATGAATAACGTCAAATTGGCATGTATTTCATTTTATAAGCGTTCTTTCAAATGGAACCTCTCTTACAAATGTCAGCTTTAAAACATGAGAAAACTGTCTTTAAAATCCGATCAATAGAATGTTTCAAACATAAAGTAGGTCTACTATACTATTAGTTCACATTTTGTAAGAACAGATAATTTGTATAGTAAGTGAAACTTTCGAGCTCGCGTCTTGAAAGTTGATGCAAATGTTAATCTGTAAATCTCGACTGCATCGCGTTGAGCAAGCGTTTGTTCACAATTGCAAGTGCCACTGAATATCACAAGCATGTCTGACGTAAATCGAGTGAAGACGAAGGTCTTTCTGTTTAAGGGGTCTTCAGCGCGTCGATAAAGATGAGATTAAATGATGAGAACCCGATCGAGAATCGAACCTGGAACATCAAATCGAAAATCAGCAACGCTGACCACCTTGTTACGAATTGAAAACTTAGTTGCAAATGTTTTAGTTCTATAGAGAACTGTGGAAGACTGAAGTCATATACGACTCCACAGCTTAATTTTATTAGTCATAATCGATGTTTTTTGAAAACCTGCACCTTCTCATTAATGATTTAAATTTTCAAGTGCAATTATTTATATTGGTACGAGTACTGTATACAATGTCTGCGTGTGTATCATTACGATCACCGGCGCTGATTTTTCTTTTTTTTACGTAAAATCGTAACGTAGCACAAAGAGATTACAACAGTAGACTTTTCCAAAGACCCAGACCCTTATGGACCAGACAGTAACTGAATTGATGACAGCAAAGCAAAAGCATAAATGCTTAACTCTGTTTTCAATTTGATTCTCGTACCACTACAAAGACGAATGAAGATGGCAGCAAGTCGGCTTGCCAAAATATCGCGCCTTTTGGAGGACGCTACCCAACTGAATACCAGAGAAATTTTCAAGATTTCTGTACGCCGGGAAAACCTCAGATCACATATCAAATAGATGTTAGTGTCAATAGCGTTGAGGAACAGTTGGAATCATTAAAAATGCACTAAGTTTCAGCGTCTGATAGAATATGGTCCGATTCCATGCTGAATTCGTGGCTGAGATATCTCTCCTTTTAACCATAACACACGCAAAATTTCTTGCACAAAAAAATGTGTCCAGTTGTTGGAAGAAAGGACAGGTCACAACCACCTGCAAGAAGGGCAGCGGTAGTGATCCACGAAACTGTCGTCCAGTATTCTTACCATCCATTTATTGTAGAATGGTAGGAAATATTCATGAACTTAAGAGCAATGAGGTATTTCGAACAGAATGACTTCCTCCATGCTAACCAGTGTGGATACCGAAAACATCGATTATTTAAAGCCGAACTTGCACTTTTCGCACATGACACCCCGAAAGACAATGGGTCAAAACAGTCAGGTAGATGCAGTATTTCTTGACTTCCAAAAGGCATTTGCCTCAGTACCACACCTATGCTTATTATCAAAAGTATGATCGTAGGGCGTATCAAGCAAACTTTGTGACTGGATTAAAGATTTCTTGGTGGACAAGACTTAGCACATTATGTTGGATCGTGAATCATCGGCAGATGTTGAAGGAAAGTCAGAAGTGCTTCGAAGAACGGTGTCGGGATCCTTGCTGTTTATATTGAATATTAATGACCTTGCAGACAATGACTCTAACGTCAGACTTTTCGCTGACGATGCCGTTATTTGTAATGAAGTACTGTCTGAAAGAAGCCGCGTAGATATTCAATCACATCTTGATATGATTTCAAAGTGGTGCAAACATAGGACACTTGGTTTAAATGTTCAGAAATGTAAAACTGCACACTTCACAAAGCGAATAAACGTACTATTCTATGACAATAGTATCAGTGAGACACAGTTGGAATCAGTCAACTCATACAAATCCTTGGGGGTAACACTTTATAGCGATACGAAATGTAATGAGACATAGGCTCAATCGTGGGTAAAGGAGGCGATACAATACTGGCGAAATGCAATCAGTTTGCATAGGAGATTGCTTACAAATCATTTGTGGGACCCATTCGAGTATATTGATCAAGCGTGTGGGACCCTTACTAAATAGGACTAACGGGGGATGTCGAACGTATGCAGAGAAAGACAGGACGGATGGAAACAGCCTTGTTTGATCGTTGAGAGCGGCTTCACAGAGGTTCTGAAGGAACTGGACTGATATAGTATCGAAGGTAGACGTAAACTATCGCGAGAAGGCCTTATACAAAGTTTCAAAACTGGCTATAAATGATAACTCTAGGAATGTGCTACAGGTCCCTGCGTATCGCTCACTTAGGAATCTCGAGAACAAGATGAGACTAATTACAGCACGTAGGGAGTAATTTCAACAATCATTCTTCCCCTACTCCATACGCGAAGGGAACCGGAAGAAACCCTAAAAACTGTAACAATGGGACGTTCTCTCGGCCACGCACTTCACAGTGATTTGCAGGGTGTAGATGAAGATGTAAAATTAAATTTTCTCTCCCGCTTAGCTATAAAAATTCTTATTTTTTTTCCTAATCGAAATTATGCCTTATAATTGTTCAATGGGTTTATTCCACTAAATTGGTATGCGTATTTGATTTTAAACTAATTTCTAATAACGGTACTAACAAAGCAAAAAGGTTGCTGAATTTTTACTTATTTCTTTTAAACACCTCTGAAATATTACATCCACAAGGCATTCAGTATTAGGTACTGAAAGGTTACCGGTCCCTGCTCTAAAAAAACTAGGCAGGTGCAAGTAGAACTGGCGCACTGACGGTTCCGTATGTGTATACAGACAGCTTACCCGTTCCCAGGGATTCCAAGAGTTTGAATGTTTTAATTTCAAATCTGATTTCGAATAACAAACGTCAAAGGACGTATTTTTTTCGTTTGATATTAATACAAATTATCGATTTTCGGGTGTTTTCCTTTACTTTTACTCTGAAATCTTACTTCGCGCCGAATTTCATGGTCCTAGGTAAATGGGAAGTACTTTATATGTTTTGACGAGTAAGGCTGCGAGTATCAAAATATGTGACATACATGGCCTTATCTTTTTATTGTGTTTCAACTTTTGTCACCGCCTAGGGACCGGAGGCATTACCATATGACATAAATATCAGCGAGATGCGTCTAAACTTTCCTAATAAAAAGGAGTCTCAACAGAGGGACGGACGGACTGACAGGTAACAAATGAGAAAAAAAATTTCGTGTGACGTGACTACAAATTTACCGTTTTTAGTTTTTTCCATCGGCTGGCACTGCGGAACCTTGCTTTTTTGCCATGTTTCATGACTCTAGATCAACAGTAAGTGCTGGTGAGTGACTTCCCGAGTGTGAAAATATGTGGCATAAACGGCCGTATCTTTTAATAGCGTTGACTTAGAAGCTCAAAATTTTTTACACCGCCAAGGGACCGTAGATCTTAGTGTGTGACATAAATTTCAACTTGATACGTTTATTCATTCCTGAGAACAGAGGGTCTTAACAGACGGACGAACAGACAGAGAGTCAGACAACAAATGACAAAAAAAGTTTTCCGTGTAATATAATTGGAGATTTGCAGTTTTTGGTTTTTTGCTTTGGTTTTATTGTGAAACCTTGCTTTTTTGTCAAATTTCATGATTCTAGGTCAACGGGAAGGAGGATAGGTTTTGATGAGTGAGTTTGCGATTATCAGAATATGTGACATAAATGGCGATATCTGTCCATTGCATTGAATTTGCAGCGTCAATTTTTTATATCGCCAAGGAACTGTAGACCTTCGTGTGTGACATAAATTTGAACCTTATATGTTTATCCGTTCCTGAGAAAAAAGAGCATGTAACAGTCGAACAGGAAGACAGATAGGCTGGCAACGAAGTTATCTTGTAACAGTTGCGTTTTTCCTGATTGAAGTATGGCACCTTAGAAAGGAGAGGACATCACTTCATGACCAGGAAATACGTCACTATTTTAGCGAATTCCATGACACCAGTCAAGCGACAAGCTGAACCTCATTGTCCCTCAACGGCTAATTTAAGATGTAGAAGGATAAATAATTACTTAGCTGGAGGTGCCTGGCCACGTGGCTCACCTTTGAAGCAGCAGACTCCCGGCGCAGAGCAGCGGCCGACGCCGCCGGCGCAGCGCATCTCGGGGCTGTCCAGGGGGCAGGGCGCCGTGGAGCGGCAGACGGCGGTGTCCGCGGGGCTGGCCAGCCGGCAGCCCATGCGGGGGCCGCAGCAGATGTGTGGGCCCAGGCACACGCCCTGCCCTCCGGGGCCGCACGGCGCGCACCTCTGCAACACCAGCAGGCCAGGCTGTAACCGCGCTGCAGCCAGCCCGCCAAGAGTGTGGAGGTGTACAAGTTCCCTCCTTCCAGCCCGCCTGCCCCTATCTTCGCTGCAACCACTTAAGCAGCTCAACTTGTCGCGACGAAGACACAAGAGTATCTGTGGACCGCTCGGGGTAGGCGCGCGGTATGGGGCGCCTTGCCACGGTTCGCGCGGCTCCACCTGTCGTAGGTTCGAGTTCTCCATTGGGGAATGGGTGTGTATTCTCCTTAGCTTAATTTAGTTTAAGTTAGATGAAGTAGTGTGTAAGCCTAGGGACCGATGACCTCAGCAGTTTGGTCCCATAAGGTCTTACCACAAATTTCCAGAGTACCTGTGTACTGAAGCACAGCAGGTGAACTTGGGTTTCAGCAAGCCCGAGCTTCACGGACCCCGTTCAGCCTGCTGCAGCTGACAACAGGTTGCACTGTCAGTGCAACTTGACTAGCCGGGATATGTTTGCGTAGGTAACTTCAGAAATGGTTCAAACTGTTCTGGGCTCAATGGGGCTTAAAATCTAAGGTCAACAGTCCCCTAGAACTTACAATAATTTAAACCTAACTAACCTAAGGACGTCACACACATCCATTCCCGAGGCAGGATTCGAACCTGCGACCGTAGCAGTCGCGCGGTTCCGAACCGAAGCGCCTAGAAACGCTCGGTCACAGCGGCCGGCAGTAGGTAACTTCGCTACAGATCATTTATCACAACGGTGGGAGCAGGAAAAGGAACAAACCAAACTTAAAGAAGGCTGAGAAGAAATTTAGAGTTGGGAAATACATAACAGTCAAGAAGCAGAGCTCAAGTCCAGGAGGTGAAAAGCTTTCGTGCGTTTATGCAGCAGTTTCAACTTAATCAGTAAATTTTACCAGCAGTTTCCTCACTCCATAAATATTGTGAAAGAGGACAAAGACGCAGCGGCTGACAAGTGGGTAGAAATGTATGCTAAGGGCATGAGGCCATTCAGTAGTATATAGGCAAGTATTGATTGAAATATCACTCCGTGGATATCAAAAAACACATTCTGGTGGTATGCAACGTAGTGCGAAGAAAGTTTAGTATGAAAGAAAAGCTTCTTCTTTCAGATACGTAGCTTTCAAATCAACATCAAATGAGAAACGAACTCCGTGTTTGCTAAAATGCATTCGGGGAATTTAGAATGAACTGTTTTTCAGCGTACCCGGAATATACATTATGGAAAAAGTAATTAAAATTGCTGTAACTGAGGTTAGCCAATGGCCCTGCCGCAGTGTTAGCTGCGGTTCCAGTCAACTCACCGAAGATAGGCGCTCTCGAACTGGGATAGCACTTGGATGAGTGACCATCCGGTCTGCTCAGCGCTGTTGGCATGCGGGATGCACTCAGCCCTTGTGAGGCAAACTGAGGAACTATTTCATAGAGAAGGAGCGGCTCCAGTCTCGTAAAATGACGTACGGCCAGGAGATCGGTGTGCGGACCACATACCCCTCCACATACGCATCCAGTGGCGCCTGTGGGCTGAGGATGACACAGCAGCCGGTCGGTACCGTTGGGTCTTCAAGATCTGTTCGGCTGAAACGAACTAAGGTTGCAGAAACTAGACTTCCACAACTTTACTTCAGTTGGTCTTCCAGTGTAATAGACATCTTCAGGTTCTTGGGAGCAAGGAATTTCGACTTTCAGAGATGGTTCTGCTTACTACAGAAAACATGCATTATAAATTACCTGAAGATGGTTCGAATTGAGAATAGCCAGTAGTACTCGAAAAAGAGCGAAGTTTCAGAGATTTGCTCATATCGAAATAAATAAATAACCCCGAAATACGTCGAAAAGGAAGAAAACGAGTAAATTCACCATTATCTGGCCTACTATGACCCAAAATGAACATATATTTCATTGAGCTTCATCTTGTGCTAATCGAGTACGAAAAGACTTTTCATTAATGCCGAATTCTGCAACAGTAATCTACGTCCCAGCACAAAAACCTCATCTCTGAACATATAACTGATCATATTACACTAAACTCCACCCGATCTGGCCAAGAAGGCGTAACAGCACCGACCGGGCGCCGTGTCATCCTCAGCCCACAGACGTAACTGGTTGCAGATATGGAGGGGCATGTGGACAGCACATTGCTCTTCCAGCCATATGTTAGTTTATGAGACCAGAGCCGCTACTTCTCAACCAAGTAGCTCCTCAGTTTGCCTCACCATGGCTGAGCACCCCACTTGCCAACAGAGCTTGGCAGACCGGATGGTCACCCATCCAAGTGCTAGCCCAGACCGACAGCGCTTAACTTCGGTGATCTGAGGGGAAACAGTACACACCATCACCGGGTATATAAATGATTAGTTACAATTCTCTCTGAGCATTAGAATGTTCACCAGAGCACATTAGCGTCGTTCGCGTTTAGTGTTATTGCAGGGTCTGACAGGGTGTATAAGGGACGTGAACATTTTTAGAGTGATCACGGTGACGGACACTGAGATGCTGCGCGCACGTGTGAGACAGCGTTATCAGCGTGATAATGCTCACTATACAAGGCAGAATCAGGCTCAAGTTTGTCATTAAGACTAGACACTTTCAGTGCGATCTCACTAGGTCAGGCTCGAGGATGAATCAGTCGGTTCGAAATTACTCGCCAAAATATATGTGCTGCAACTGTGATAGATTTGTAATACACTCTTCATTCAATAAAATGGTTGCTTGTCCTACACCAAAAAAACGTTGATATTGTAAAATTGTAACGTTTGTCGGTTATATCATTTTGCACTTTCGGAAATTTTCTGAAAGAACTATTCCTCGTCAAGCTATCGATTCCTATGCAGTTGCTAAACTCAAACTGTGTTCAAAATGTCCAAATTGAATTTTATTTCTTAGTGGCGAGCTCTTTGAAAATATTAATGTCACTTAAAATGGATGGTTTATTAATATTTCTTCTGAGCAAGCTATGTGTCCTCTAAGAGGCATTCTACCATTGTTAGTAAATCCAACTTTCATTGCTGGACTAGCAATCACTTTAGCGCTTAAGTTAATATTACATAAATGTCCAAGATCACGATCGTATATAGAAGGAGTCATTAAACTTCTAAGAAACTTTTCAAACTGGATCCACGCTTAGTGGCCGCGCGGTTTGGGGTGGCATGCAGGGATTGCGTGGCCCCTCCCGCCGGAGATTCGAGTCCGCCCTCGGGCATTGGTGTGTGTATTGTCCTTAGCATAATTTAGTTTAAGTTAGCTTAAGTAGTGTGTAAGTCTAGGGACCGATGACCTCAGCAGTTTGGTCACTTAGGAATTCACATACATTTGAACATTTCAAACCGGAAAATATTTGTGCTTTTACTCAACATGCTGTAATCGCACACACGAGACACTATCACTTTTGCACACTACCGATTTCGACAAATTATTACAACATGATATGATTTCGCTGCTGCGATTATGAACGACCATCAGTAGTACAAAGGAATGATGCCAGTGAAAATTTGTGCCATATTGGGACTCGAACCTGGATGGGAGTTTATCTTACCATTAGGGTATCCGAGCACGATTTATAGATAAACCCAAACTTCCCCATGTTGTCAACCCTGAGTCTAGCCGTGAGTCGTTAACGGGGTGCCTAATGGTAAGACAGTCGCTCCCCATAAGCGAGAAATCCGAATTCGAGTCCCAACCGGCACAATTTTTCATTGCCGTCATTATACAGCTGATGGTTGCCCATATTCGCAACTGCGAATACATTTCATGTATTTCATAACGGCTGCAGTCGTTACAGTGCCTGTTCCATCAGGAACATTTTATTCTACTTCTGAACAACACAGGCACTGCAATGACGTAATTATTGTAAGTTCTGAAATAGTCACTCGTGGACTGCAATACACCAACCCGATGGTTTTTTTTTTTCTTTGCATTCCAGACTGCAACTAGCGACACCCTACCGCTAATGTCAGTGGTGTATTATGGTATCTCTCCAATTCAAGTCTCCCCATTCTACGCAGTTCCCCATTGTTGCTGAGTCAGAGCCACGAAGTTCGACATAGGTAAAAGCAGCAGTCGTTTCTGAGACCTGCCAGAGCTCCAAGATAGCGTACCTATACTGGAGAAGTACTCTTGGACCTGAAACTAAAGGCTATTGATATTGGTCACCCTTACAAGGCCTTCC
The DNA here is from genome assembly GCF_023864275.1 of Schistocerca cancellata. Taxonomy (NCBI): domain Eukaryota; kingdom Metazoa; phylum Arthropoda; class Insecta; order Orthoptera; family Acrididae; genus Schistocerca; species Schistocerca cancellata. Next base: position 421,508,946 of record NC_064633.1, read on the forward strand.
CATACTGCTGAAGAGGACACACTCACCAAACCCGAACAAATGGAGATAACTTAACAATAAATATAACTTGAAGACAATTTGGAGAGAGTTGATAAATTTTTTAACTGTGTAAATAGCGGGAAGTTTTACGGTGGAAACAGTAGACAGCGCAGCGAGTGAGAACACGGACGCCTTACGTGTTGCAGACCGGCCCTCTTGCCCCCACGGGGACAGTTGGTGATGAGACAGGCGGCCGCGATGCTGACAGCTACGGTGAGCAGTACTGCTTGCTGGAACCTCATGGCTGCTGTGTGCCGGACGAGTCGCGTCCACCGCTTTTATACCCCACAGCCGTCCGGGACTGGAATACTAACGATGCCCACCGTCCAGGCCATCTTGTTCTCACTGCTTCCAATCCCCTCCCACATCCCCTTTTTCTTTTCACCTCTGGACTGCAATACAACCGCTCATGCTCCAACCCTCTTCACCCTTTCATCTGTCCCTTAATTTCTTTGCTTCTAAGCATCTTTCTACCACACACACACACACACACACACACACACACACACACACAAACAGTCGCATGTGTGTGTATGTGTGTGTGTGTGTGTGTGTGTGTTTGTGTGTGCGTGTGTGTAAATGCAGAATAATGCTTAGAAGCAAAGGAACCAAGCGGCAGCTGACACCCAATTATCCTATTAAAAAAAGTAACAGTAAAAGAGCTCATCAAAATCTTTAATGGACATATACATTGAGAAAAACAAACTCTTGCAGAAGGCGGGAAATCGTTCTGTTGCTTACATGTAACCCACACAAATATGAAAGCTATTTTCTTCCGAAAGTAACCCGGCCTTTAGTCCAGTCTCTAGTCCTGCCAGATCTTTAATACAGCAGTGCAATTCTCTAGGGGCAAAAAGTGAAAACTAGACGACTGTAGCTAACTGTGAGTGCTTACGTAAGACCTTAGAGTAACATTCAGTTGTTGGATGATGTCAGTCCTTCATGTATTCAGTTAAGGATTTTTTTTTTTCAAGTACTGTTTTCTTCACCGGTGTCATAGTCCAAAGGAGGGCAATCTGTGTACAGCCATTTTATTCGTTACTGAATTCTCTCGAATTTGTAGCAGTCAATGTCTGCGATTCCAATGAACTGCAGACTTCTATCAGAAAAACTGCAATTCTATCTAAACCTACATATCTACATACATACTCTGCAGGTCACCAAACGGTGAGTGGTGGAGGGTGCCCTGTATCATTAATAGTCGTTTCCCTTCCTGTTCCACTCGCAGATAGAGCTAGGGAAAACCGATTGTTTATATCCAGCCGTATGAGCCCTAATTTTTCGTCTTTTATCTTCGTGGTCCTTTCGCTAAAAGTATGTTGACGGTAGCAACATCGTTCTGGAGTCAGTTTCAAATGCTGCTTCTCTAAATTTTCTCAGAAATGTTGCCTGAGAAGAACGTCGTCTTCCGTCCAGGGATTGCCATTTGAGTTCCCGAAGCATCTCCGTAACACTTGCGTGTTGCTGGAACCTACCGGTAACAAGTATAGGAGCCCGCCTCTGAATTCCTTCGGTGTCGTCCTTTAACCTGACCTAGTGCGAATTCCAAACATTCGTTCGGTACTGAAGAATATGTCGCACTAGCATGTTATATGCGGCCTCCCTTCCAGATGAACTATACTTTACTAAATTTCTCCGAACAAAACGAAGTTGGCCATTCGCTTTCCCTACCGCAGTCACTGTATTCATTGGGTCTTCTTACAGGACACTCTCTTCGTATGAAATTAGAGCGAATTCTTGGTGCAGCTGAAGTTTCGGCATTGATCAGTAGTCGTGATAAACGCGACCTTTACAAATCCGTGCCGAAATAATGTCTTCAGCTTTTTCCGTTGTTTTCTCGTCAGCCTTACCGAGCTGCAGAAAGAAGCCTGTCTAACACCTTAGCGCATAGATTCTGTCGTCAATTTTCATGGCAGTAATATAGGTGCGTCATCCGTCCACAATTCCCGTTAAGGACGCCCCCTCCCCTTGATTCACAATGGAATCACATTAGTAGTTTACCATTTATCCAGGTGCAACACAGCAACACATGCAGTCACAGAGCTAGGTATTCGGCATTCCAGTTGGCGCTCTGCACAGTAATGTTGTGCGCTAGAGACACGAGGAATATCTTCGTGCAGTCCTCGGCTGCAGAAAGTTGATTCCACCGACAAATTTGAGGAAGGTGTTAAGAGGTTTCACACATTTATCCAGCTGTAATGTGGCCCTAGAATACGTTTAACCTATCCAACAGAAAAAAATGTAGCTTTCAAAACACATTTTGTTCAGCTTCAGTCGATAATAAGGAAACAGAAACTACAAAAGTAAACAATGAATCCATTAGCTTTAACAGTTGCGAAGCTTTGCAAGTTATACTTTCCATCAGAGTTGAATTAGCCTTACTTCGATGGGTATTAATGTGGCATTTTTGTTGAAAACCACAGTATTTTCTCAGTCAGTCTGATCTTTTTTCCTACTTCAGATTTTCAGTTTTGCTTCACCTTTCATGCAGGCAGAATCAGCTTTCATCGCTGAAAACCACAGAGCGGCATTTCATCTTCTAGGTGATTCTTTGACGACACCAGTCGACGCGTGCACGTTGATGCTGTGGTGTGAGTGGAATACGTGGCCGTAATCCCTCTGCTAAAAACCGGTTCGCAACAGCTGGTGTTGACACGTCTGCGGTCACAAGCCCTTCTATCCGTGCTGTGGTAGCTGTATGGTCTGCCACTGCTGCCCTATACGTCGATCCTAGCGGGCGTCTACGCTGCGTGGACGTCCAGAACCTCTTCGGTTGTGAGAATAATCACGTGACCAGCATCTATTAAAAACTAATGCCAGTCAAAATTTAACTACATTAAATTCCCCACAAAAAGGTCCTGCTCTTTTTTTTTTTTTTTTTTTTTTTTTTTGTGAATGGCTAACGGTTCGCACGTAGCGAGGGAGTGAATATGAATATCTTGCTCGTGATATTTGAAGGCATTTCGAGTCGCATCAAGTCCATAGACAGGGACAGCTGAATCAGCCTGTATACTCGCAGTTTGTATTTGCGTAGGATCTGTCTACATTTTATTTCATCTATGTTAATTTCATATACTGATTTGTTCTACGACCGTGGAGATTTGCTACTTAGTTTCGTCCTATGGAACTAGAGCTGTGAAATTAGAAAAAAATAAAAAACTAATTTTTTGTGTTACTGTCATGCCTAGTGATGCACTAAAATCTAATTCTATATACTTTTATAACTGAAATTCGGCTATGGGACCCAAAGAATGGTACATAAAAATGAATCTACGCTGTAGTTAAAATTTAGTTTATTAAATGTCAGACATTTGATGTTATCGAAAAAATAGTAAAACATATTTTCTCGTTGCATGAGTCACTGATTGGTTTAGTCAGAAGTACACTACTGGCCATTGAAATTGCTACACCACGAAGATGACGTGCTACAGAGGCGAAATTTAACCGACAGGAAGAAGATGATATCCAAATGATTAGCTTTTCAGAGCATTCACACAAGGTTGGCGCCGGTGGCGACACCTACAGCGTGCTGAAATGAGGAAAGTTTCCAACCGATTCCTCATTCACAAACAGTAGTTGACCGGCGTTGCCTGGTGAAACGTTGTTGTGATGCCTCGTGTAAGGAGGAGAAGTGCATACCATCACGTTTCCGACTTTGATATAAGTCGGATTGTAGCCTATCGCGATTGCGGTTTATCGTATCGCGACATTGCTGCTCGCGTTGGTCGAGATCCAATGACTGTTAACAGAATATGGAATCGATGGGTTCAGGAGGGTAATACGGAACGCCGTGCTGGATCCCAACGGCCTCGTATCACTAGCAGTCGAGATGACAGGCATCTTATCCGCACGGCTGTAAAGTATCGTGCAGCCACGTCTCGATCCCTGAGTCAACAGATGGGGACGTTTTCAAGACAACAACTATCTGCACGAGCAGTTGGACGACGTTTGCAGCAGCATGGACTATCAGCTCGGAGACATGGCTGCGGTTACCCTTGACGCTGCATCACAGACAGGAGCGCCTGCGATGGTGTACTCAACAATGAACCTGGGTGCACGAATGGCAAAACGTCATTTTTTCGGATGAATTATTACGGCCAGAGGTGGTTGTTCTGGATACTGATTTCTCAGGATCTATGCACCCAAATTGCGTGAAAATGTAATCACATGTCAGTTCTAGTATAATATATTTATCCAATGAATACCCGTTTATCATCTGCATTTCTTCTTGGTGTAGCAATTTTAATGGCCAGTTGTGTAATAAAGTTCATTTTTTCCCTCCAGTGATTTTGCTGCGTGCATCACTATGTTTCTTAAATTGTGAAGGATGAGTTATGGCGGGTTTCACTATCGAATTTTCATACAATGTAGTAGATTTAAATGCTTGAAGAGGCATCTACAAGAGGTTTGTGAGTGAACACAACATTTTATTCTCATTTCTACTTTCTAAGTGATGTGTTACCCAAGGAAATTCTGCCGTAAGACATGAATGAATGGAGATATGCAAAACAACTTAGGATATTGCTTTATTCAAACGCGAACCATAGGTCGATTCGGGTTGGGGGAGGGGGGGGGGGAGTGATATGTGACAATCAGTTACTGTCCCGCTCGTCTCCCCCTCCCTCCCCAACGGCTCGCCGTCACCACCATTGCTAACGTGCCGTATTTGCCTAGAATTTTAATAATTATAATTGTAAACTATAATAAATAAATAGGCCCACTCTCAGGATATGGGCGTAGGAAAGCAGATGCAGAAATGGTGCACCACCGCTCATGGCAAGGTCCTGGTGGGGATCATTGTCGTTGCCTTCCTCCTACCTGTTACGTAGTGTTAAATGAGTACTGCATTGTATGGATAACTGTCGTGAGTGCCTGTAAAGTGAATTTGTGTTGTCATGGATGCAACCTGTTGCCGACACACAACCAAGCGAGTAGCACCCAGGGGCCTGCCGAGCTTAACTTCCCCATTCGACGGCCGGGTCACCATCAACATGACACATGCTCTCATTTTGTGAGTTACTGCAGAGAGGTTTGGAATTTAATACAGGGCGTTACGCACAGAGTGGTGTTTAGGAGCTTTATACTAACCCCTCTACTCGCTTTTCTGACCAAATAAACTAAAAAAATTAAACTCCTCCAGAACAGGCCATTAAGGCCCAACGGTACCGACCGGGCGCCGTGTCGTCCTCAGCCCTTAGGCGTCACTGGATGCGGATATGGAGGGGCATGCGGTCAGCACACCGCTCTCCCGGCCGCATGTCAGTTTCCGTGACCGCATTTTCTGACCAAACACCGGCAGTGAAAATTTCATCCAGCACTTGGATTCGAACCGGTTTACCTTCGAGTCGAGCGTCACCGCACGAGCGTGACCTAGCGACCCTGTCTACGGGGGCGGGTATGGAAAATATACAGAGTATTAAAAAGAGTATTCCATATTTTAAGTGGTGGTAGTAAGGACCAAAACAAGACAGAAATGCCCCGTAAATATAGGCTCTAAAAGGCATACCTTAAGAGCTACGAGCACTTGTTCATCTTCGCTGCCGTGAATCAAATCTCTTTTATAGCAAGTACTCTGCTGTTACGGTCGAAAATGTGTGCCCCGACCGCGACTCGAACCCAGGATCTCCTGCTTACATGGCAGACGCCCTATCCATCTTGTGTGTGTGTGTGAGTGTGTGTGTGTGTGTGTGTGTGTGTGTGTGTATGTGTGTGTGTTTGGTTGTGGCGGACGTCACATGACATCCGTTGAAGTTAGTTGGCCGGCCTGAGTGGCCGAGCGGTTCTAGGCGCTACAGTCTGGAAACGCGCGACCGCTACAGTCGCAGGTTCGAATCCTGCCTCGGGCATGGATGTGTGTGCTGTCCTTAGGTTAGTTAGGTTTAAGTAGTTCTAAGTTCTTGGGGACTGATGACCTTAGAAGTTAAGTCCCATAGTGCTCAGAGCCATTTTTTGAAGTTAGTTGTTGATCCCTTCACTCAGTTATTTATTACAGAGAGCAGCTAGCTCTCTGGCTGAACTCGCTGAGCTACCGTGTCGGCGTGATGATGAAGGCAACACAACACCCAGTCCCCGAGCGGAGAAAATCTCTAACCCAGCCGGGAATCGAATCCGGGCCCGCTTCCATGGGTTACAGGAAACAAAGTCACAATCGCCAGAAAATGTTCGGATGTGTGTGAGTTCTTAAGGGGTCCATCTGAGTCACCGAGGACACAGAAGACAGTGCGACTGCAGGGATTTATCTCTGAGATGCCTGCCGTGAGAACCACATTCCCAACTCATTGTCCCGCACTATATTCATAGTGCCCCTGCCTATTATACTCATTACTCCCGGCTTTTTGCCGATTCCCGTAAGAGTTCGGGCACTGTTTATGCATCCGCACAGAAGAAGATGGTCAAATGGCTGGTGAGACTTAACTATAAATCATGTTTTGCTGTTTGCAGATGACAAGTTGTATATTGTGTAGCAGAATAGCTACCAAAATAAATGGACAATAGCCTCATGTAAGGTATTGTAACTAATGCATACATCCACTATTCGCCAATTAAGCTATAAATGGAACTTTGACATAATGTTATAAACAATACAAATGTTAATATGTAACAACAATTTTACAGTGAAAAATAAAAACTAAACCTACTGAAGATACCACAAAAGTGCTGAAACATGTATGGGTGGAACAAAACAGAAAAAAAGATGCCTTGCATAAGGCGTAATTTCTCATCCCATTTTCGTAGCAAGCAAGGACGTAACAAAAAGAACATTACCACAAGATAACTAATGTTTTTTTGTGTTTATGGTGTGCGAAGTGTGCGAAGCTCACGACTCAAATATCAACTACTAACGTAATTTGATGTGACTCTCAAAAAGTCCCGAGAAAATCGAGTCTGAAGTCCTCTGAGCGACCTTAAGTCACTTTTGGTAGTTTCCAAGCAGGTTTTTCTCATTTTAGCCCCAAGTATTTAATTTGTAATGTTTTTAATGAAACAATTTTTTTAATAAACCTATACAAAAGAAGGGTAACTAAGAAAATATATTTGCAATGAAAACTCGAATTTTGTGTGCGATTCGTGACAAACAAGATGCTGTGCATTCTTCATAAAGCTCAATTAGGTAAATGTTAATTATCGTATATTTGACGAATTTTATATTTGAACGACGTACGTATTCAAAATGAACGGAAATAAACGAGAAAAGAAAAAATACTGACCAAAGAACATGCGACCGGTCGAAAACTGTCCTACATTTAGTGAATTAAAGTCACTCGGGGTCGGTTTTCTCGATAATTTTTTAGAGTCGCATCGATCTACTTCAGCTGACTTATATTAAAGTTACGAACCTCACGTAACGTCAATATATAAATCACAAAAATCTAATTGCCTCGTGGTCCTCTTAATGGTTGTTTTGGGTAGCTCAGTAATGTGTTTCTTTCAGCTCAAACTGTATACCCTAAACATTCGGAACATTCTACACTAGTTATTGACTCCTTTTCATGTGCTATATTAACTGTTCGTGTTATTCTACGAGAGTTATTTCAAACGTCCTGCTTATTGTAATGCGCGACCGTTACGGCGGCGCGATCAAGTTGAAATTTATGTCAGTTGTGGCTAAGGCTTTAGGCGTTACGGTCGTAATTGTGTTTGCTGGTTAATGTGGCTGTGTGTGAGTAATTCAGGTTTGAAATGGAAGCTGAAACGGAGCAGGTCGGATTGCACGCTGTGAACACCGTTCCTAAACCAAAATCGAGTCCCGACGTAGAAAAAACCCAGCGGAAATTTGTAACGCTTTGAGAGTGGTGTGTAGGAATGTTGTAGTGGATCGTAGCATAGTATTACGGTGGTCTGCTCGTTTCCGTGAGGACGTGGAAGCATGAAAACAAGAATAAGGTGTACTGATTTATGAAAAAAAGCACAATAGAAACAGTGAACGGTACAAGCTGAAGAAATGCAATATCAAGCGAAGTGGATCACCTACTGCGTCGTGGTTAAGTGGTCACCATGTTGGACCACTAACTCGTGTTCAGAACTCCCTCACCAATTTTTTTCCTCAAAACGGAACTTCAAACACGTTGAAACACAGACTTTGACAGAGCATTGGAAAAACTGTGTGATTGTGAAACACTGAAATGTTTGTTCTCTTTCTGTAGTCTTGGCAATTGTCATACTATATACTGGTTATAGAATATGAGTCGTATGGTAAGAACATTTTACCTTCGCAAGTAAATGTGACGAATAATAACAGCAGGCGAAATACCACATATACGTCTCACAGAAAAGAAAACAGCAAATAAACGGGTGTGAACTACGTTACAAGGTAGAAATTCAAAGAGTCAAAACTTCCAAAACGGAACGCAGCTTCAAAAACCTTAAAAACGTATGTTTTGACAGAGCACAAGGAAAAATGTGTGATTGTGAAACTGTTGCGTCCATTTGTTGCAGCTTGTATGAAAATTATTATGTTTTCCTCATTTCTTTGGCAGTGATCAAATTCACTTAATACGAACACCTAAGTCGGGCAAGGAGGCATATCTTACTCTCCAGAAGTACAAGTTTGCTGCGTCGATTAGATATTCCTATCATATGACATACGTTCTGTCACTGATGGCGTCTATGAGACGGTGTTTTCCGGTGGAGGATTCGGTTGACTTGTCGCTTGTTCATCATACGTTTGCGGTTCCCATTTGAAAGCCAATTCCTTTCGGCTTCTAATAAGGAAGTTCTGCAGAATTAATTTTCATTATAGGTCTCTTCCTTAAACCTCGCTGTTGTAAACGGATGTTACACCAGGACAAAGACATAAATTTGAATAAACGAACAGACTCGTCAATGACCCGACGGACAGTTCATAATTGTGCGAAGAAAGAAAAAAAAATGGCATGAGTGAGCTTTGAACACGGCTCGCCTGCTTTGTAGTCCAACACCACGACCACTTTTTTTATTTTTTTTATTTATTAATTTTTTTTAATTTAAGAGGGTTCCGTTATGAGTAGGTGGAGACAAGGTGGGCAGGGGTCGAAACCCGAGGCCTGGCCCCGATGTCTCCCCTCTCCCGTCCCTGAATCACTCCCTCAAAGTAGCTTTTTGATTTATTTTTGTATTATTTTTAATTTTTTTTCACCAGTAAAAGGGTAAATGAAAAAAGATCTTTATTGGTACAAACTTAAATACAACAGAAATGCCATCCTTCCGGCGAAAATAACACAAGACATTATACTCGTACAAGGCGAGCAATTTTTTTTTATGAACAAGGTGAAGGAAAAAAAAAAGAATAATAATTCTGATGTAATCTAAGAGGTGTGAAGCAATATACAGTGGAGTGAGGGAAAGACCAGTGTTTTCTGGGGTAGTGCATTAAAGAAAGGAGGCGCGTGTCCATGCGCCTACTCCACTGTGGGTTACAATGTAGAAAGTAGCGCGGGGAGTCTCAGATGTCAGCAGGGGGGGGGGGGGGGGGGAGGGAGGGCGGGAGTGCTGTCAGCGTGTGGCACCATCCAACTGAGCGGGGGTGAAGTAAAGATCGCATGTAGGTAATTGGCGAAGAAGGCGCGGTAGCGCGGTCAGTGTTCGACTTCACTGTGGGCGGTTTGTAAGTACTGCCATAAATCAAGGCGTGATTTGTCGCCATCATTATACATGTAGGTGTTCGTCCATCCCTTGACCCATACAATCGCATGATTTTTGGAGGCGGGGAAATAAGTATTCTCAGGATGGATAAAAGTCCGTGGGTCAATCGAGTCCGGCGGAACGCGGAGGTAACAGGCAACGAACTGTCGGGCAAGTTTCCAGACGTCACTGGTGGCAGCACAAGTCAGTTGATAGACATCGTCATCCACGAGGTGGCAAATGGAACAAAGTGGAGAGTCCTTTAGTCCGATGGCGTGAAGACGATGATTTGTGGCGAATTTTTCATTCGCGACTTGGTACCATGTTGCCCGGACGTTGGAGGGAAGAAAAGGCTGGTGGATGTGGCGCCAAACCGTTGGCCACCGCGTGGACGGATGTCTCAGTTCGATATTGTTGCTGGATATGGAACGAAGGAGTGGGGTGTAAAAATCTTTAGGTCGAGGAGAACGCGTGGTCGGTAAGTGTGTGGGAGCATAACTGAAGTCGACGATGAAATCAGAAATGTGCGTCAGATGGTGCTTGATGTGTCCAACTGGTACTGGTGGTGTTATGGTCGCAGGCACAAGAATTTCCAGCAAGCTGCGCGTAAGGGAGGTGCCCCCGTGCCACTGCTTGTACATGGTGGACATGTACAAGGACGCCGCGCGGAGGCCGCGTCCAATGGGCATCGCCACGGATTTAGCCACATTCATGTTACTGCCCGCTGCAGTGCCGTACGTTGATATCAAATCAAGTACCGTGTGTGTTTCACTCTGTGAGCGGATCAAGAGGAGGAGGTCGTCCGCATACGCACGACATCGAAAACTGAGCTGTCGCAAAGTGAGACCAGAAAGGTGGCTCGTCAGACTCCCGATGAGTGGCTCCAGGCTTATGGCATACAGTAGGGTCGAAAGTGGGCAGCCTTGCCGTACGGAACGCCGGATCGCTACTGGTCCCGCCACACGGCCGTTAACCTGAATCAGCGATTCGGCGGTGCCGTACAGGCGCCGGATCACGTCGATAAAGGCTGGTGGAAAACCCATGCGGTTCATCACTGAGAACAGAAAAAGATGCCGCACTTTGTCGAATGAGCTGTCAAAATCAATGGCAACCACTGCGGCGCGGAGTCTGCACGCCGCTGCCAGTGCAATTAAATCGCGACATTCTCCTGTGGCCGTTTGTATATTAACTGAGCCGCCCGGAGTTGTCTGTTCCGGGGATAGAATGCTAGGCAGGATCTTGCGGCATCGCGTTGTCAGTAGGCGTGTAAAAATTTTACGGTCTGCGTTAAGCCGAGTCAGGGGACGGTAATGTGCTGTCGTCACACCTGGTGTCGGTTTGTGGATGGGTATAATAATTCCCGTGACGAAGGACGGCGGTACGGCGTTCCCCATCGTCAGCAGTTCATGAAACATCGTTGTCCACCGTAACGCCATTAGTGTGAAGAAAGCGCGATAAAATTCTATAGGCAATCCGTCGACACCAGGTGACTTATTCAGAGCACATTTTTTGATTGCATCGTGGATTTCGTCACGCGTAATGGGCTCCATCAGCTCTTCCGCTTCGTCGCTGGTGAGGGTGCGAGTTACGTGTGGTAACACAGACTCCTCAGCGTGGTTGTTGGTAGTCTCCTCCTGGTACATTGTGCGGTAGTGGTCGACAAAGGCACTGACGATTTCGGCCTGGCAAGTGACGTGCTGGCCGCGACAGGTGGTGATCTCGGTGATGAGTTGTTGTCGTCGATGTTTCCTATCGGAAGCGATATGATGCATGGTCGGGTGTTCTTGTTCCGCCGAATCTTGACATCGGGTTCGCACCATAGCCCCCTGCAGTCTACGGCCTGTCAAAGTTACAATTTGCGCCTTAATCCTGCTGCGTTCCCTCTAGGTGTCGGGGGTGGGCGGTTGGGCGTCCAGGTCGCGGAGAACGGCGTAGAAATAGTCGGTAGTGTGCCGGCGCCTCATAGCAGCTTCCTTTCCAAACTGAATCAAAGTACGTCGAATGGCAGGTTTGGCACATTCCAGCCACCAGGTCAAGGTCGTGCGGTATTTAGGTAAGCGACGTTCACAGGTGGCCCATGTCTCGGTAACACGTTGAAGACATTCGGGATCATGAAGATGGGAGGTGTTTAGCTTCCACGGTGCACGACTACGCCAGACCACTTGCTTGGGGAAGAGAATGTTGCAGATGTAGGAACAGTGGTCCGAAAAGGCCAGGGGCCAAAGTTCTGCACCTTGGACTGCAGGTGTGAGTTCCCGAGAGACGTAAATTCTATCAAGGCGGCTCGCGGAGTGACTCGTCTGGTAAGTATGTCCAGGCGCGTCGCCGTGCCGAACTTCCCAAGTGTCGCGGAGCAACAGATCTCGGACGACAAGACGCAGTTCTTGACAGGTGTTGTAGTGGGGCACTTGATCTTTAGGGTGCAAGACACAATTAAAATCACCCCCAAGCAAGTAATGGTCGCAGCGTTCAAGAAACAAAGGAGCGATTTCTTCTGAATAGAAGAGTGTCCTGTCGCGTCTGCGGGTGGAGCCTGACGGAGCGTAAATGTTGACGATACGCGTCCCCATGACGGTGACGGCCATGCCTCTGGCAAATGGAAGGTATGTGATATCGGCCACTGGAATGCCTTCTCTGGCGTAGATGGCTACGCCGCGTCCCAGGTGGTCACCAGGAGAAGGATAAGTGTTATATCCCACGACGTCTGGAAGTGTGGCCAGGTGTGCTTTCTGTAGTAGTACGATATCGACGTCCGACGCCCATATCATCTCTCGCAGCAGTTGAAGTTTCACAGGTGAGCTAATGGTGTTAGTGTTGATCGTCGCTATTCGGTAGGTTTGGAGCCGTACCCCGCCGTGGAGGGGAACTCCACCGGCGGAGGATGAAGAGGGACGAGGCAACGGTGAGTCGTGCCGTACGCCACCTGACGGCATTATCAGCGGCGTAACGATGCTTCCGTCTGGGGTAACTCTGTCCCCAGCGTGTGGTCCGGTTCCTCAACGACGTCCTCACTCCACACCATTGAAGGCGTTGTCGTTGTGATGGTCGTACGTTCCACTTCGGTCGTAGGGGCGGAGGACGTCTCGGCGGCAGTCGCATCTGTGGAGTCCATTGGTTCAGGAGCACCTGAGCGAGCCAGTAGAGTAGGCATCGACGTATCCACAGTCGGCGTCATGTTGCCGTCATTCGTATCGTCGTGTAGGTTCTCCGAGGCCTCGTCGGGTCGGTCGGCCTCTGGAGCATCAGGGGGAGGTGATCCGTCTCGTTCCGAGACCGTACGGCGCCTCCTCTTGCGCCTCTTAGGTGAACGTTGTTTGCGGGTTCGTCCCTCCGTGTCGGAAGACGGAAGGGAGTCGCGTCGCTCTGAGAGGAAGGCCGTCGCGGGAACGTCAAATGAAGGGGCGTCCATATGTTCAGGCGGGTGGATGTCGGAAGTCGTCGCTGTTGGTAGTGGCGCCGGAGTAGCGTCAGGCTTTGAGCGCGACGCGTCGGCCCCAGCGGTATCCGTAGCAGCTGGAAGGGTCACCGGTACATGGTCCAATGGGCGGCGGCCAGTGGGAGGAGAAGAGAGCGCCGATGCGTAGGTGATCGGTAAAACCGTCGTCGGAGCCGGAGGTGATACGGGAGCGGCTGGCAATTGGGTGATTCGTCGCTGAAGACACTCAGATCTGAGGTGGCCTTCTTTGCCGCACCCGGAACAGGTCTTGGGTTGGCCGTCGTATATGACAACCGCGCGGCACCCGCTAATTTGCAGGTAAGATGGCACGTGGCGATGGAGGTCGATGGTGATCTGCCGTACACCGTTAAGAACGGGGTACGTTTGGAATTGCGCCCAGCGTTCGGCAGTGTGGATGTGTACAGTGCCATAGGGGCGGAAAGCCGCGATAACGTCTTCCGCCGGAAGCTCGAACGGGAGTTCGAAAACTCGTATGGTGCGCATTCCTAAGCCGGCATGGTCGACAGTGACCGCTCCGACATTGCCGTCGGCGTGGCAAAAGCATAATCCATGGTTGGTGTCACGAAGTATTCTTTCACATACCGCGTCATTGACGACTTTGACATACACAGTACTGCTTAATATGGACAAATGGATGCCCAAGACGTCAGAAGCTGGGATCTTAGCAACGTCGTGTAGGAAGCGTTCCACTTCCAAGGCCTTTGGTCGTGCGTAGTCGTTGCAGAAGTTGAATCGTAAAGTTGATTTTCGAAAACGGTTGGCCACGGTTCTAGTGCACGTAAGCGACACGTAAGTGACGGCCGCTGAAATGTAAACAACAGCGAGCGCGCGCGCTCCGCAGACGGAAACAACAACACGTCCGCACTGCACGGCGGCGAAAGCCGGACTGACATACTTAATCATGACGCCGTCGCTCTGCGACTTCGCTCAGTGTTGTAGTTGTTAAGCTTGGACCGTTCACTGTTCCTACTTTGCTTCTTTTCTCACATTTCAGTACACTTTATTCCTGTTTTCATCGTTAATCTGTGTTCAGTTTTTGACGGACTGTCCACTGGACCCTCTTACCACTAAATCTGAGGGGGAGCGCGACGGGGATTTTCCATTGTGAGGACAACCGAAGAAGTGGAAGGCCATTAACTGTATCAGACTACACCTCTCAGGTTATTGTTAATGACATTTTGAGAGAGGGTCGACGAAAGACATGCGAGAAAATTGCATCGGATGCCAGAATTTCCGTCACTTTAGCTTACAGGATCATATCTGAAAAGTTAAAGGTGAGAGAAATTTTACAGAGAAAGTTTGCAGAATCATATCTGAAAAGTTACAGATGAGATAAATTGCTGACAGATCGGTTCTGCATGATCTGAATGAAGAGCAGAAAGCAGGGCGTAAGAGACTCCCATAATTGCTTCAACATTATCGAAGAAAAGGAGAACAATATTTGAAAAGGATTGTTGCACTTGATGAAACCTGGATACGCGATTTGAGCCAGAACTGGAGTTTCAGTTGTCACAATGGAAAAGTTCCGATTCTCCACGCCTGAAAAAATTCCAGCGATAACAATCAAAGGTGAAACTGCTGACGATATTTGAGTCTAGAAATAGAGCGCCCCAGTCGACGAGTATAACAGGTGTGCTCTACAAGCTGTTTCGTCAAAGAAGGCCTGACATGCTTGCAGCTTGTGTCCTCATTTTGCACGATACTGCAAGACCGCAAATTGCCCTACCAATGAGAGAAACGCTCTACAAATATGGACGGGAAATCTTTCCCAATCACCATAAAGTCCGAATATTAACCCAGTTTGCCACACTGAAGGGACAGCTCCCTGGAAAATGTTTTGATACAACTGGTAAATCATCCAATAAAATGACCCGAGTAGTCAGACAGTTCCTGCCCGGAGCCGGCCGCGGTGGCCGTGCGGTTCTAGGCACTTCAGTCCGGAACCGCGTGACTGCTACGGCGCAGGTTCGAATCCTGCCTCGGGCATGGATGTGTGTGATGTCCTTAGGTTAGTTAGGTTTAAGTAGTTCTAAGTTCTAGGGGACTGATGACCTCAGATCTTGAGTCCCGTAGTGCTCAGAGCCATTTGAACCATTTTTGTCCTGCCCGGAACACATACGTTGCCAAAACGTTGGGAAGCTCTCATAAACAATAACTGAGATTACACTGAAGGCCTCTTAGAGTATTTTGTAAAATAAATTATTTTCTTCAATTCTACCTTACAGTGTACACAACTTTTGAAATGACCCTTGTATTTGTTGCACAGAACTAAATATACTCCTCGGTTTTTACAAAATTAAGGGCGAGTCCATTTTCGGAGAGTCACTGGACATTTGCATTCCATCCCTCCGACAAGCTTTCTCACTTCTCCATCTTTCCGGTGGGCAGGCTTTGCCTTTTGTTGCAGAGGCACTCCCTGCGTAGCAAAGTAAACTCCTCCTGGGCAGAGGGAGAGCTGCGAATGCAAAGCAGAGGCCGTTGACATAGGGAGCGCATCTCATCAGCAGCGGGGATGGGGTGGTGCTTTCGTCAGGCCGCATAACGAGATGGAGAGGCACAATGGTGCGCAGAGTGGCTGCCGAGAGCTGCGTCGTGTATGGACAGCAAACTCAAGTCTTCCATCTGCATTCCCACACACCGGCAATGGCAGCGAGGGTCTGAAGTATCGACTAATACGAGACAGTAAAGAAGAATTCCAAGACCTGTCGAATGCAACGAGCGGTCTACAGAGCACAGATAATGGACTGTGACTAAACCAAAGAAACACGAAAGTATTGAGTAACGAGATTAACAACGAACTTAGTTTCGAAACTGCCAGAATGAATCTTTCCCTCTGCAGTGACGACTGTATTGTTTCTTAAATTTCCCGGTGGATTAAAAGTGTGTTTCGGATCGGGAGTCGAACTCGGAATATTGTCTTGATCTTACCGACTGAGCTATAAAGGCACGGCTCGCGACCACTCTCACAGCTTTACTTCCGTCCCCTTCCTACCTTCCAAACTCCATAGAAGTCATCCAGTACATCCGGGACTAGCACAGAAGAAATAATATCATGGGTAAATGTAACGTATTTGAATTCGAGGCGTAGTCCGGCACATCATTTCAGTCTTCTCAAAACGCGTAGTAAATCAAATCAACGAATGTTGCTAACTTCAGGCAAAATAAGGCATGAGGAACAAAGCAAAGTCAGTTTTCTTCGCCTAAAGAAATCTTTTGATTTCTTAATTTTGTAGTGTTTCCGATTTGTTAACTGAAACACTGTCGTCTTTTCCCTCGTGAACTACGTCAGGTAATCCGAAATTATTTAACTATATAAAGACAGTGGTCAAAATTTGTTTTTCATATTGCTGAAACTTTAATATTGAACGTTGCGGTCCAGAAATACTTTATGATGTCAATACATTGGTTTGTTTGTGATGTATTTCTGGCCGAAACAGTCCATTTTTCTTCTTTGGGATGACAGTATGTGCAGTCTATGGCAACCCGTCACCTGCAAACATTGCCGTATTTGTGGTGTGTGTCATTACGAGATAGTACATACAATCAGGGGCAATGAATGAGACAGGTGGACGTCGCAGTGAATATCGCTGTGAGTCAAAGTAATGTCTCTAGAATCTGGAACAAGTTTCCTGCAACAGGGTCAGTTGAGGATCGTCACACCAGTGACCGCCGAAGAAAAAAGAGCAGGTGCAGGACTGATATCTGTGGTATAACAGCAAGTAGATACCCTCAACACAACGCGACATGTCGATGTTGGCAGTTCCAGACACCCGCAGGAGTGCAGACCTCAACACAAATGATACGAAATAGGTTTCCATCAGCAAGGATTACGTGCCAGAAGACCTCGCAAGGCTCCCCAAATCATGTTCGGAGACGGGCTCCTACCGAGTGGGAAAGAAAACACAATTTGTGGAGTACGCAGTGGACGGACACAACGCTCTTTTCTGACGAGACCCGTTTCAGTCTCCACCCTGACAATACCGATATTCGCGTGTGGGGCATCGAGGACAACTTTTACACCCCAACTGTAACATAGACCACCACCGTTATCCAGGCAGTTCTGTCATGTTCAGGTGTGGAATCGCGTATGGCTGCAGGTCACTCCTTGTGCCAATATGCGGGAATATGACTGGTCGAAGTACGGGGACGACATCCTTGCACAAGTTGTGACCCCGTTTGGTGAACATATTGGAGCGGGATTCACGCTAATGGACGACAGTGCACTCGCCCACCGTCACAATCTTGTGACTAACTTCCTCGTGCAGCATACAAGCAATCGAATGGAATGGCCCCTATATTCTCCAGCTCTTAACGGGATTGAAAATGCATGGGCCATGTTGAAACGAGCCGTTGGCAATCTTCCTGTCCCACCAGAGACCCCTGTGGAGGAATGGAGCAATATCCCACAGGCTTACCTGGAGAAAAGTGTCTTCAGTTACCAGGAGGGCCACTTGGTTCATGAACAATATGTTATGAAGGATGACACTGAGAAGAAACTGTAGTGTCTACAGTCAAATTGCGCAGTCTGAGACGCCTTGGCCGGCCTTGGTGGCCGAGCGGTTCTAGGCGCTTCAGTCCCGAAAAGCGCAACTGCTACGCTCTCAGGTTCGAATCCTGCCTCGGGCACGGATGTGTGTGATGTCCCTAGGTTAGTTAGGTTTAAGTAGTTTTAAGTTCTAGGGGATTGATAACCTCAGATGTTAAGTCCCATGGTGCTCAGAGCCATTTGAACCATTTGAGGCGCCTTGCCACGGTTCGCGCGGCTCCCCCCGTCCCTCGGGTATGGGTGTGTTTGTTGTCGTTAGCGTAAGTTAGTTTAAGTTAGGTTAGGTAGTGTGTAAGCCTAGGGACCGATGACCTCAGCAGTTTGGCCCCACAGGAACTTGTCATCACTCCTCCTGCAGTCAAATCTTTTGTAAGGTTTTGTTTTTGTTTTTTGTTTGTATTTATCCAGTGGAAATGTGTTAATCTTCTTTATTTTTGTTTTCTTGTGACTAGGTAACAGAAAAAAAAACAGTTTCTTTCCTGTTATGTCCAGTATTGACAATAAAGCAATATGCGACATTTATTTTGACCATTGTGCAATGTAGTGCTATGGACTGTTACTTGAAAGCATAGTGTCTAATCTGCTTTGTTACATTTTCAGCGCACGAGTTTCTAAGAAAGCGATCCTGCAGGAGAGCTTCTGTAAAGTTTGGAAGGTAGGAGACGAGGTACTAGCAGAAGTGAAGCTGTGAGGACAGGGCGTGGGTCGTGCTTGAGTAGCTCAGATGGTACGCCGGCACGGTAGTTCAGCGTGTTCGGTCAGAGAGCCGGTTGGCCTCTGTAATGAAAAAACTGAGTGGAAGGATCAACCACCGAACTTGAACAGGATGTCTTTCTTAGGACGTCCGCAACGACCAAACACAACGATAAAAAAAAAAAAGATGGTAGAGCAGTTGCCCGCGAAAAGTAAAGGTCCCGAGTTCGAGTCTCGTTCCGGCACACAGTTTTAACCTGCCAGGAAGTTTCACATCAGCGCAAATTCCGCTGCAGAGTGAAAATCTCATTCTGGACTTCATCCTTTGCTCACAATAACTTGTCCTGGATGATGCGAAATATGTAAACAACGCCCCTCTTGTTGGAACACAGCATCGTCACTGTGGAGCAAACATTGTATAAAGGGCGATCAAAAAGTTTCATTTGAAGGGATTGCTACAGTGTTTATGCAACGTAGCGCGACTCCGATGCGGGTATTTAGGCACCGACAAGTAAGCAAGGAATTAGTGTGGCATTCGTGTCTTTCCAGCGTACGTGCAGAAATGTGAACTATAACGACGTTATTACCAAATGCGTCCAACCAGGATAAAGTGCTGTTATTCTTTTCTTGGTTGCCGCAGGCCAAACACAGGTAGACATCCACCGAAGAATAAAGAATGTGTACGGGGCAGCATGTCTGTCGAAAACCACCGTCACGCAGTGGTGATCGACAAATTGTTCTGCTGCTTCACGATTAGCAATATCCCTTGTCTCAAATGTCGTAACGTAGAAGTTAGGCCAACTCAAGTGAGAGACACTCGAACGTCCTGATCTCTCCCCATCGCGATTATCACGCCCTCGGCTCCTTAAAAAAGGCGTTGGAGGGTAGACAATCCCTGTCGGATGAGGATGTGCTACAGGCAGTTACGGACTTCTTCCGCAGCAGGACACCAAACGGATATCTTCAACACGGTGCACGATGGGATGATAGTCTTAATGCTCACAACGAATTCGCCTGATTTAAATACCGATTCCGGGCAGTATGATCTTCGAAAGGAAATTTGTTGATTGCTCCTTATACCACGGGAAGTGAAGCGTTCGTCCTCCCCTCTTTAAAGACTGAGATATTTCAATAAAAGTCCGCAGCTCGTGGTCGTGCGGTGGCGTTCTCGCTTCCCACGCCCGGGTTCCCGGGTTCGATTCCCAGCGGGGTCAGGGATTTTCTCTGCCTCGTGATGACTGGGCGTTGTGTGCTGTCCTTAGGTTAGTTAGGTTTAAGTAGTTCTAAGTTCTAGGGGACTGATGACCATAGCTGTTAAGTCCCATAGTGCTCAGAGCCATTCGAACCATTTCAATAAAAAATTTCTCAGTAAGTCACACTATGAAGATACTATGAGTGGCAAGAAATTTTGCATTACTCGCATATCGAGATGAGAAAGAGAAGGCTCCAATGACGATGAATAAAAGTTAGTCTCTTATTAGACAAAATTCTGTAAAATCCTGAATGATTATAACTTAGCATGCATTTATGAAATAATTCATCGTCAAAATTAAATTGTTGGCCTGTGGACATCCGACCATTGGGGCGATTGTCGACATCATTGTTCGCTGATAGATGACCGATCAGTCTGTCAAAATAATTACGTGAAGATCTACACGACAATGAGAAAAGGAGATGCAAATAAATATCAGTGTGGCTCTGCTTTTTAATAATGAATAAATAACAATACAAAATGTAAAGTGGCCGGTCGTTATACCACCGAACAATCCGTCCTCAGTCTTTCCGCTGTTGCCACTGTAAAAGTAGAGAAATGCATGTAAAACTGTACTGATTATGCGAGCAACTAGGAAGGTTAATTTTATGAATATACACTGAAGCGAGCGAAAATTTTGCCAACACCGGGGATCGGACCCGGGTCTCCTGGTTACAACGTAGGTGCCGTAGCTCCTAAGCCATCTTGGCACAGCAGTTGAGATAACCGCACGGATTACTTGGGCACACCTCCCTCCTTGATCCAAATTCTCAGTCCTACCCCAGTCTAAACTCCCCTTACAAACAAACAGAATTGAAGAGCCTCTCCATGTTCTGGAACAGCACCCCAGCATAGACAGTAAAAGGGGATCCATCTTGAAATCTAGGTGCAGGTAGTCATACAAATGAAATGACACAATTTCAGACACCTTTCTGGTCTCGTGAGGGAGGCATGCCAGGGTATTCCGTGCAGCTGTGCTAAGGTGGCTTAGCAGTCAGCACCCCTGCTTAGTAAGCAGGAGAACTGGGTTCGATTCCCAGCATTGTTACAAATTTTCGCTTGCTACTTTAGTCTATATTCGTAAAATCATATCTATATGAGACTAGTAAAGTCTCTGAAATTGTGTCATTTAGTTTATAGGAGGGTTAAATTGTTTTGAAATGAATACAGTCCGCATTAAGATCACAATATAATCTGTTTAAGCCCAGTTGTTGAACATAGCCACTTTCCTGTTCACAGCTCGCAAACAGACAAGAAAAAGCAGTAATGTCTGCTTGTGTCTGTGTATGTGTGGATGGATATGTGTGTGTGTCCGAGTGTATACCTGTCCTTTTTTCCCCCTAAGGTAAGTCTTTCCGCTCCTGGGATTGGAATGACTCCTTACCCTGTCCCTTAAAACCCACATCCTTTCGTCTTTCCCTCTCCTTCCCTGTTTCCTGACGAAGCAACCGTTGGTTGCGAAAGCTAGAATTTTGTGTGTATGTTTGTGTTTGTTTGTGTGTCTATCGACCTGCCAGCACTTTCGTTTGGTAAGTCATATATATATATATATATATATATATATATATATATATATATATATATATATATATATATAAGCATGGAAATTCTGAAACATGACATATATTTGTGCTATTTTCTCAAATTATGACATTATTAGGGGGGCATGGCTATTATATGATACAGTATGTTAATGTCCTTTACTGAAAAAGCACCATCAATGGTTTCAAATTCGCACATTGTCACATTGCTTTGGCAAGCATGTAAGAAGCAGCAGCTTGATCATTGTGCACAGAGAGAGACAGAGAATACATTGTAACAGCAACAATTCCAGCACATTCTCTCTCTCTGTCCCATGCTACATGCACCAGCTGTTGCCTATCCTGGTAACAAGCAATCCCCGAATGAGCGGTAGACTGGGGCACAGTATCTGCTTCATATTCTTCCTAGTGAAATTAATATCCTCAGAAAACTATTGCTGTCCCTTCTTAACTTAAGCATGAGCTTCCACTGGGATTGTATTCGTCCAAATAGCAGGTCATCCACATTGTTGTTCCACTACAGCTTACTGACAAAGCTTGTCCACTGCAGCCGAGTAACATCTAGCACACAACCGGCAACCAGTCAATCGTGAGGCAGTTGAACTGAAAAATTACCTCACAAGACCATCCTCAGTGTCTAAACTTCAACTACTTTCAGCAGCTGTCTTTTTAATACTTGACATATGATAGAATGTGAATTAGGAATAATGACTACTAAATAAAGATTGCTATAAAAATGGTTTGAAATTGATAAGGCTGATAATGTTGACATTCTACTCAAATGTATGTGCTGGTTATAGAACAACTTATTTGACAAGGCAGGGGAGGACCAGCAGTTACATTCACTTGCAGCTAACACAGTTTCCAAAAAGATACGCTTGTGTCAGTTAGAACAGCAGTGTCAGTGCAGTATATTCCATCTGAGGTGAATTAATGACATCCTTTTGCTCAGGGGAAGTGCATGGATGAAAGCGATTTGACTACATTACAGATTACTTCACCATTCCTTCGATACTTTTGGAGCATTAACAGTTTCGTGCACCTTAATATGCTGATCTTTCAAAATCATATCATCCACTTTGTTGATGATTTCTGGTGTGCTTGCACTTTTTGAACATCCTTCACGTGGATTGTCTTGGATGCTTTCACACCCAAATTTAACCTCAGCCACCCATTTCTTCAAGTGAAAATTGGAGGTGAAGAGCTGCTATACATATTTACGAGCAGCAAATGAATTTTGGCCAATGTTAACCCACCTTTTAGAAAGAATTTAATAACTGCACTATACTCCTTTTTTATTTTCAACACCATACACACCAGAACTGTTCCTAATGACTGCCTACTGTCAGCTTCTGCCTGGAATGACTTGAAATTTATGAGGCATCTACTAATACATGTATCAACGTAAGGGCGAAAAGTCATGCAAGTAGTGCTGCAATCTCTGGGGAAGGCTGAGAACTTTCAGACATCTCTTGTATTTCCATTCTTGCCTCTATTAATGTCATGCAGCAAGGACTGTAGCAGTCACTGCAAGCAGGGATGACGTCGCATCAGAGCATGCACAGTTGAACAACAGAGCTACTTCTCTTGACTGACCAGATCGTAGTGTGACTGGAAACATTTCAGTACTCAACCCTGTGCTTTAGAGGTATCATGGAGAGAGCACTGGAGAACATGTTTTTGTCCATTTTGTTTGCATATAAGCACATATTCAAAGATGAATGGCATCACTGTAATGTGATTTCTGGTTCACATTTAAATGGAAATGGAGTAATTTTAGTGTGATAGTTACAGTGTGCTGCAGAGAACAAGCACATATTCACCAACCACCACTGAACAATAGAACATCAGAATGAGGTAAGCAATAAATTTGTTTCATTATTTACTGTGGTGAGTCAGCAAGAACATGTTTCAAAAAACTTTGAAATTTATTTTTTGCACTGTGGGTTACACTACTGCAAGTCTTAGACACAGTTTCTAACT
The DNA here is from genome assembly GCF_023864275.1 of Schistocerca cancellata. Classification (NCBI taxonomy): domain Eukaryota; kingdom Metazoa; phylum Arthropoda; class Insecta; order Orthoptera; family Acrididae; genus Schistocerca; species Schistocerca cancellata. The sequence continues at coordinate 421,532,057 of NC_064633.1, forward strand.
GCAATTTTTATCTTACTATGTTACACCTTGAATGTACGAGAGTCATGTCAAAGTATCGACCTTGCTAGATAAGGGTGAAACTGTAATTTTTCAGAGACACAAAGCTAAGCAGCTGGTCTATATATTCAATGAAAACAATCAATTTTTGAAAAAACAATGTAACTGGATGCATAAAAAAATCCACTCACCAAGTGGCAGAACAACACACACATAAAAGAAGATTATAATTAGGCAAGCTTTCAGAGCCAGTGTCTCCTTATTCAGGCAGAAGGGTTGAAGGGGAAGATACAGGGATGAAGGGAAAGGACAGGAGAAGCCTAGGAAAAGGGGTAGATTTCAGGAAAGTCACCAAAAACGACAGATCAGTAGAGACTCTCCTTCTCATCCCATCTGGTTAGTCTCCCCTGATCTGCAGTTCTGCCTACTTTCCAGAAATCTACCCCTTTTCCTAGATCTCTCCAGTCCTTTTCCTTCACCCCTCTTCCTTCCTCTTCAACACTTCTTCCTGAAGAAGGAGCCACTGGCTCTGAAAGCTTGCCTGATTATAACCTTCTTTTATGCGTGTGTCCTGCTGCCACTTGGTGAGTTGAATTTTTATCTACCCGATTACATTATTTTGTCTATACATTCAATATCAGAGTGCTGTAGAGGGGGAGCAGAGGAAGCTGATTTGGAGAGCAAAGTTGTGGACAGGGCATAAGGGTGGCTCGGCTGTCTCCAAGTAATTGAGGTCACCAAGAGTGGCTACACCAAGCCGAGCAGTACAGTACCCCTGGGCACTAACACACGCAGCACGGAGAGCGATGGACTCAGCAGCCATTGGCAAGGTGGACAGTGTGGTGATGGAAGCAGTATCCATTAGTTGCTGCTTGACTATCCTATGTATCACTATGTATGGACTGGCAAGGCATCTTGTGATGAAGCAAGCTGGAATAATTTTAATTCCCCTCTTGTTTTGCCATCTGCCTCCTTAAATTCATTTTGTTACTTTTAACTGTTTACCATTAGCATATGTGAATATAATCTGCACTTTCATATAAGAGAAAGACTAAACCGCAGTTTTAAAGAATATAACACCGTATCTAATTTTGTGCTTGGTTTTATGTATGTAATTGCTTTTCTAATTTATTTCAACTATTACTAGTTAGTATCTTTCATTATAGAGTGAAATCAGTAATTGTTTTGTAACTTAAATTCTATTGTTGATGTATAAACAAATATAAATTCTATAATAATTGTAAACATTTGCAAGACGAAATACTAGTAATCTTAAAGTATCTATTTGGCTCTATTCGAAAACACGTTAGCAAAAACTGTTAAAAAGATGCAATTTTTATGTATTCATTTAATTTAATGAGTTAAGTTTTAATTCAAAATTCTGTTAGTTTAACTTTGAACAATGTGTAGTTTCAGCACCTATTATTGTGATGATATATAAGAGCCTGATTTTTGGTCGTGAGTCAGTCAGTTCACAGCCAAGTTTCTGACTAGTAACTTGTGCTGGTTAGAATGACAACAATGCTTCAGATTAACTGTGGAATAAGTGTTAAATAATAAGGCCATGTGTTAAAACAATGACAGTGAAATTGTTGTTTTCCATATGTACCTGTGTATTCTTCAAGTCAGTTCACAGCCAAGTTTCTGACTAGTAACCTGTGCTGGTTAGAATGACAACAATGCTTCAGATTAACTGTGGAATAAGTGTTAAATAATAAGGCCATGTGTTAAAACAATGACAGTGAAATTGTTGTTTTCCATATGTACCTGTGTATTCTTCAAGAATTTGTGGTTAGGCTTTTACTGCTCACAGATGTTCAAAGGGAAACTATAGTAGCAGTATGTGAAGGTTCGCCTGCAAACTATTAATGAGGCTATTAATGAGGCTTTAAACGATAGTGCACTGGCCATACATATATAACTGTGTATTATTGGGGGTTGTGTACACAGTGAAAGTAAAAGAATGTGCAATGCAACTGTGCATATTTCGGCTAAATTATGTACAGTAGGCAGCGTGCAAATTACAAACCCCATTTTTAGCCAGTGTAGTGACACAGTACATCGACAGCGAGGACAAAAAATGAAGAAAAAAAAAGCAGGTGGAACCGCTATAATCTCTGATGAGAGGATCATGCAGTTGACATTCGACTACATGCTAAAACCAATGGTACATGAAGCTGGGGAATCGGCAGACTTAATAACCAGTGAAGTGACATTTTTACCGCGTGACTGTGTTTGTAAATATAATTAAAGTGTATTGCGGTTTTGTTCAACACAGGCAGACTCTCACCAGCAAGGAAGTAGGAGTCTAGCCTTACTATAGCTGACAATTAGTGATTTGGTAAACTATGTTCAGCTTTGCTGTTTTGTTCTTTTTGACTGGAAAGCATGTGGTGAGATTAGAACAAATTTGGATGCTTTTTCAGTGATCCTTTGCCACTGGTGTCAATAGTGAGTCACTGGTTCAATCAGATACACTTCAGACATTATGAACTGGACGCAAGTAAAACGGGTAATCTGGATATGGAAACAACAAAACAAGGATACTCTTGTCAATTCACCTTACCCTCACGTGAGGTCAACAGGCTGCACCTCTCTGGGAAAGCAGCCTGTGGAGGACTCAGGGAAAATGAGACAGACGGCAGAAGAAGAGTAGCATGCATTGGTACACTACGTGCAAGAAAGCAGAGAATGAGCTCTGACTGGAGTCAACAACAGAGAGTTTCTCACAGCCCACCAACCAGAAAGCTAGTATTACAATGCTGGACTGACAGTCTGTGTGATAAAGTGCTGTGTTGTGTAGTGGCAACTTCTGCCACCAAATGTAACAGCAACATCAAATGTAGCAGGAAGAGGTAGAAGGCACCATATTAAGATTCATCCGAGTTTTCAAAGTGATTTATTGTATCCAACTACAGCGCTGTGTTCCTCTTTGTCTGCGCCACCAGGTCCTGCAATGCTGAGGACACCACTTCGCTGTCTGCGAAATGGCTTGGTGCAGAATGGCTGCCTCAGTGACCCGTGCACGCATTGTGTGTTGGCCTTGTTCGCCAGCGGAGTTGCAGCATCGTCAGGATGGTGGAAGTCGACTCAGCGGTCTGTGTCCCTGCTGACTCAGTGCCATTCGGTGTGAGCCACAGGCAGCCAGCTGCATGTTCCTCGCTGACGTGGCTGAGACCGTGGTGACAACAAGCGCCCGCGATCCAGCGTCCGAATCTGCAGCCCTCACCTCGGGATGCCTCCAGTGTGTGTTGGAAACCAGGACGAATGCCTGTGGCAGCGAGCCGTGGAGTGGCCCACTGCAGCTGGCTACGGACCCCGTGTTGGCCTCTGAGGGTCGGACCAGTGACCCGCCGTGGACTGGAACGCTGGTGCCTCCATCTGCTGCTGCATGTAGCTGGTGGTGTGACATGCCCCGCCATCCAGGAGAGCTGCCACACTTGAATGAATCTCGTTAGAAACCCACACCTGTTTATGCGCAATGGTGCACCTCTGTTTTGCAATACACACCACTTTGTATCACATACTCATAACATGCTAGGTTGGCCAATGGGCCCCTTCTGCCTGTGATTTGCGTCACGCAAAACCGCTATGTACACTCTTTCAGTAATTTGACAGGCCTGTGGCCTCTATTCTACTTCACAACCACTGGTATGCGTAACTCACTGCAATCCGGCCCACACCTGGCTGTAAATTGTGCTCACAATATTGCACAAAACTAACTTTCCCTATCCTAAACTGTGTTGCCGCTACATTATTCCCCTCTTCGGAAAGACCTGGTCCCTGGGTTGACCTTTAACTAACTCTTTACTTGTTTGGGTTACCTATGACATATTTCCTTACTTTTAGAAAACTTAAATGTGGTCTAGTGTCCCTTAAATCACATGACATGAAACCAAACATAAAAATTCCTTACTGGACGACCACTGCTCAATCAACCCCTTACTTACTCATCTCACACCCTAAATATCCCATCCACTGGGACTATCCTTGGTTCCCTCTTGGAATTAGCTCTCCGCCTGATCAGAAAGAAAACAACACATAACAAAGTTAAGGCTGCAATGACACTTGGCCCAGAGGTGCTCAAAATGATCGTTACTTGCTGTAGGCTTTCCCTATACTGAGTGACATGTTGCACAAGCTGTTCGGCTGATATGCGAGCCCTCTTGCTCTAAAATGAAGTGGTTTAAGGATCTCAACAGACCTGGCTCCAGAGTTTGATTTAACAAGGTCAGATTCTGCCTTGGCAAAAACTCTTAAGTGGCTTCTGGTCAGTACAGCTGTGGCTGCGCAACATTCCATTGAGTGACTCCTGAAACTGATTCTGGCAGGTGGAAGGTTGGTCCTATTATGTTACACTTAGTTCCACTGATTAAAATTACGCTCCCATCGAGCTCTATACGTTTCGCTTCTGCAAATACTCCCCACTCAGAACAACTTGCTACTACTACCAAATTCTCATAGGTGGGGAAGATCCAATGCACCCCAACCCATTGAGAGCTCAATTTTGGCTCCACAACATCCCTTGGACAGTCTATTCCTTTTCCCCTTTCAGTGACCTGAGGACAGGGATCACCACCACCCTTCCTCCCTCTTCAAAAGGACTGCTGTCTGCAGCAGGCTATATTCAAAAAGACATACAACATATGAAAATGCAATGTCTAATTACTCTATGCAAACCCAAAGATACATGACATGAAACAAAAAAACCACAAATACTCTACTACTTTCTGGATCGCAAAGCATATGGTACTTCATGCTGTACTCTATCTTTCTGGTTTCCTCTGTGCTTAGCACCTCTCATCACTCTCTCCTTCTTCCTATTTCCTTCCTGTGACATGCCTGGAAGCACACCTGGGCAACCCTTAAATGGCAGTAACTGCCCAATGTGTACTATCGTTGTTCTAGTTAGCAACTGAAGCCTAACATTAATGGGGGATGTGGTTCAACAACTTAGTATGGCCCTTGATACCTCGTGACGGACTTCTTCGTTTTCCCTTTTTGCATATAGGGGCTGGCCAGCATTAACCATTGCCCCACTCTATACTGCAGTAAACTTCATTTCCACTTTACTGCATCTCCCTACCTTTCCAAAGCCTTTGTATTCGCCTTTTGTACCCGTTTCCAAACTTCCCAAATTGTCCTTGCGAATTGACGTACAGATTCACCGGTCCTTTCTTTCTGTAGCCTCACCAAATCAAACGGTGACAGCATGTTTCGCCCGTACACTACCTCATATGGAGACAAACCGGTATCTGTATGGACTTTTGCATTGTATGTGCATACAATATGCTTCAAATACTCGTTCCACTGATAGTGATAAGAATCCAGATAAAAGCTCAGTATCTTCCCAATTGTTTTGTGTACCCGTTCTGTCCTACTGTTGGCCTATGGGTGCAGCGCACTTGTCCTCAACTTCCTTACATTCAACAATTCACACAGTTCCTTCATTAAATCCGACATGAAGTTGGTCCCTTGGTCAGTAATTATTATCTCCGGTACACCAAACTTCAAAATCCAGTTGTTTACTAACGCTTGTGCAACCATTGCTGCCTGTTGATTTGGCATAGTCACATCTCCACAAACCTCAAAAAATGGTCTATTATTGTCAGAACGAATATGTTCCCTGATAGTGTTCGCCTAAAAGGTCCTAAGACATCAATCCCCAACATAGAAAATCCAGCAATCGTTGTAGCTGTATCTGTTTCCGGTTCAAATCTGCTCTCTGCGCACATGGTATACAATTCTTGATATACTGATCCATATCTACTTTCCTACATCTCCACCAATACCTCTCCGCCACTCTCCTATTCGTCACTCTACACCCTCCAGGACCAGATAACACGTGATCATGTGCTTTGTTTAAAAGCTCATCCCTCAGTTTCGCTGGACCTACTACTACCCTTGGTCCTAACTTCGTTTCCCTGCACACAAGACTGTCGTACCCATTAAATTGTGGATGTATCCAATACAATTTACGATCGTTGTCCACGTCCTGTAATTCTTGCCACACTGCTAGGTCATAACCTATGACTTCTACTTCTGCCACCTTCCTACTTACTGCATCCGCATTACCGTGCTTCTTCCCAGGCTTGTGCACCAACTCGTAGTCGAATTCACTAAGCCTCACAGCCCATCTAGCAAGTCTAGTGGATGGATACTTCAACCCCAACAACTGCTTCAATGCAGCATGATCTGTCACTACCCGAAATCTTGTCCCATATAAATAACATTTAAAATACATGATTCCATAGATTACGCTAAGCATCTCCCTCTCTGTTGTTGAGTAATTCCTCTCTGCTGCATTCAACTGCCTAGTCGCATAGGTACAGGATATTCTTTCCCATCAATTTCCTGACTAAGAACACACCCTAATGCTTGATTCAGTGCATCACATGCTAATATAAACTCCTTTTCAAAATCTCGAAACACAAGAACTGGGCTTGATGTTAACAATTCCTTTATTTTGTCAAATGCTTTCTGAGACTCTTCTGTCCACTCAAATTTCACACCCTTCTGTAATAATTGCATCAATTGCAATGCTAAATCTGCAAAACCCTTCATGAACTTTCGATAGAAATTGCAAATTCTGATGAATGACTGCACTTCCTTAACTGTTTTCAGTTCTCGAAAATTCCTTACAGCCTGTACCAACCTCAGATCCGTTTGCACACTGACCATACTGATAATATGACCCAAATATTTTACTTCTTCTAATACAAAATGACACTTCTCCAGGCTCAACATCAAACGAGCTGCTCTTAACACATAAAAACTACCCTTAACCACTGTCTGTCTTGAAAACACTATAATGTCATCCAAATACACCAGACACTGCCGTGGTTTCAAACCCATTAAGACACTGTCTACCAACATCTGAAACATTGCCAGAGCATTTTTCAAACCGAATGGCATTCTAATGTACTGATAATGGCCTCCAGGAGTACACAAAGCAGTTTTTGGACGATCCTCTGGAGCCACCTTTAACTGATGATAGCCACTTGTCAAATCCATTGTAGAAAAGTAGTGGCACTATCCTAAGTGATCCAAAGTCTCCGATATGTTTGGAATGGGGTATGTGTCCATTACTGTCTTATTATTGAGGTATCGTTAGTCACAACAGAACCTGTATTTCTTAGTCCCATCCATAGATTTCTTAGGCACAACGACAATGCCTGATCCCCTGCAACTATTACTATGCTCTATAATACCGTCCGCAAGCTGCTGATCAATGAAATCCTCCACAATTGGCTGCAATTATCTCGGTATTCTGTATGGTTTATGGTAAACAGGTGCTTCATTCCCTGTTGGTACCCTATGTTACTATGTTAAACTGATGGAGTTGCTGGTAATGGACCTTGTGGAAAAAACAGATCCTTAAATTCCCAAAATAATTCTTCCATATGCTCTCTTTCTCCTTTTTTCAAATGCTTAATTTTGTAATACAATGCAGTTCTGTCGGCACTTAGTGGTTGATCGCTTTGCCTATCTCTCGAACACCAGTCTTTGTCATCTGGCACATCCAAATTTGCTACCAAAACTCCTTTCCTCAAATTCGCGTCCGCAGCGCTAAAATTATCCACTTTCACGGGTACTACTCACCCGTCATTCCCCTCTTGTACACGCACAACACTACGGTTCTCAAAACAACCCAATGAACCCAAATCTTCATTATCCTCCAATGGTTCAGTAACACATACTGTACCCACAGGTAAATTTGACTCCACACTTACCCAAAGCGACTTCCTGGTGCCACCACTAGACACACACTCGTGCAAATTAAGCGTTAATGCTAATGTATGTGGTTCAATTGGTTTGTTCATTACGTTGAACGCCCCTCACAACAGCTCTGCATTGACAACAGTTTTCCCTAGCTGAAATAATATTCCACCAAGTTCCACATTTCGTTGTCCAAAATCAATTTTGGCATGATGTTGACACAAGAAATCTACTCCTAGGATCATGTCGTAGCCCTCACTTACCCACGGTACTACCTCCATCCATGCATTAAATTGAACTTTCTCTATTCGAAAGTCAACTGTCACCGACCCCAAAGGCGTGACCACCTTATCACCCACTCCACGCAACCTATAATGTGGTGGGTCTAACTTCCTTCATCCCATTATATTCTTAGTAGCCACTGACACTTGTGCCCCTGTTTCCAACAAAATCTTAAAGTTTTTAGTTCCTGTGGATCCCACCACTGAACATTCCACTGCTGCGTATGTATTCGTAGCATTGCAATTAAACAGGAGCTCCCTTAGGTGGGTCCTGGGCCCCCTCTGCCGTTTAACACTTGTCCACCTCTCCTATCTCCACTTCTCCATCCTCCCCACTTTTGATTTCCACCCCTTCCTTTATCCCTCGGTGACTGGGTTCATTGCCTCTGCACGTGTCCCATACGACCACACTTAAGACATTTCACACCTACCGTAAATACTGTTTGCCTCTCGCGTACCACGTCAATTTCCTCACATTGAATTGCCAGCTGAATGGCCAAATACAAATCTTTCGGAATCTCTTCACGCACTGTCGTTGACATATATGCCGGTAACCCTCTCAAAAATCTGTCAAGTGCTCTTTGCTCAGCCTCCTGCAACAGAGCACTATTCACTTCATCGTTCTGACCCAACTCATAAGTATACTCATTAATTTCCCTTATCCTGTCCGCAAATTTCTCCACCGTCTCCCCCTGTCTCTTTGACATTGTACTTAACCTCTCTCTATAGTACTGAATGCTATTCTGGTTTTTGTACCTTTGTAAAAGCCCTTCCTTTAACTGCATAAACTGTCCTATCTTCCTTAAGGCCTCAGAACACCTTACATATGTTTTTGCTTCGCCCAGTAATCTAATCTTGGCTATACGTAACAACTGGTCATCAGACCAACCATTCATCACCACTGAAGTCTCCAAGTCCTCCACATATGAACCCAAAGGACTTTTTAACAGTAGTAGCAGTAGAGGTAGTAGTAGTAGTAGTAGATTTATTCGTCTGTAGATCTCTTTTTACAAGGATATAGGACGAGTCAAAGTATTTGCAGGCTTTGACCAATTTAAAATAAGCTTATTCGTATGCACATATATTTACAGACTTCTAGTTAGATTTATTCCTTGTATACAATATTCTTTTTTACAAATAACTTATTAAATAATGTAATGCCGCACTGTTCACTCATATCTCACTATCAGTCATTGACACACTATAAGCACATTGTTTCATAACACTTCACACTCTCTCTCTCTCTCTCTCTCTCTCTCTCTCTCTCTCTCTATTGTGATCGCTGGGACATTTTCTATACTGCAACTTTCCATTCGCTATCCTGAAAAACTGAGTCAGCATCCCTCCATAATGAGTGAGATGTTGAGCTCAGAAAGAGGAAAAGGCGTTAGTATTGTGCTATACATAGCTTGTGAGTAAGTATTTCTAGAGAGGAAAAAAGAAATAAAGTGACAGTGTTATGTGGAATGTTGGATGTTTTATAATCATTATTATTATTATTTATTTGTATAACATTTTTTCAAACCCCTACTCTGTTTTATCTAAGTAATCCTTCAATGTAAAAAAGTATTGCATAACAGGTACTTTTTAGCTGCCTTTTTAAATAAGTGTATTTCTTCAATTTCTGTAATCTCTTTTGGTAATTTATTGTACAGTTTTATTCTTTGGTAGAAAATGCTGTTTTGAGTTTTATGTTTATTTTTTCTTGGTAAATGTAAGTAGAGTCTATATACACTCCTGGAAATGGAAAAAAGAACACATTGACACCGGTGTGTCAGAGCCACCATACTTGCTCCGGACACTGCGAGAGGGCTGTACAAGCAATGATCACACGCACGGCACAGCGGACACACCAGGAACCGCGGTGTTGGCCGTCGAATGGCGCTAGCTGCGCAGCATTTGTGCACCGCCGCCGTCAGTGTCAGCCAGTTTGCCATGGCATACGGAGCTCCATCGCAGTCTTTAACACTGGTAGCATGCCGCGACAGCGTGGACGTGAACCGTATGTGCAGTTGACGGACTTTGAGCGAGGGCGTATAGTGGGCATGCGGGAGGCCGCGTGGACGTACCGCCGAATTGCTCAACACGTGGGGCGTGAGGTCTCCACAGTACATCGATGTTGTCGCCAGTGATCGGCACAAGGTGCACGTGCCCGTCGACCTGGGACCGGACCGCAGCGACGCACGGATGCACGCCAAGACCGTAGGATCCTACGCAGTGCCGTAGGGGACCGCACCGCCACTTCCCAGAAAATTAGGGACACTGTTGCTCCTGGGGTATCGGCGAGGACCATTCGCAACCGTCTCCATGAAGCTGGGCTACGGTCCCGCACACCGTTAGGCCGTCTTCCGCTCACGCCCCAACATCGTGCAGCCCGCCTCCAGTGGTGTCGCGACAGGCGTGAATGGAGGGACGAATGGAGACGTGTCGTCTTCAGCGATGAGAGTCGCTTCTGCCTTGGTGCCAATGATGGTCGTATGCGTGTTTGGCGCCGTGCAGGTGAGCGCCACAATCAGGACTGCATACGACCGAGGCACACAGGGCCAACACCCGGCATCATGGTGTGGGGAGCGATCTCCTACACTGGCCGTACACCACTGGTGATCGTCGAGGGGACACTGAATAGTGCACGGTACATCCAAACCGTCATCGAACCCATCGTTCTACCATTCCTAGACCGGCAAGGGAACTTGCTGTTCCAACAGGACAATGCACGTCCGCATGTATCCCGTGCTACCCAACGTGCTCTAGAAGGTGTAAGTCAACTACCCTGGCCAGCAAGATCTCCGGATCTGTCCCCCATTGAGCATGTTTGGGACTGAATGAAGCGTCGTCTCACGCGGTCTGCACGTCCAGCACGAACGCTGGTCCAACTGAGGCGCCAGGTGGAAATGGCATGGCAAGCCGTTCCACAGGACTACATCCAGCATCTCTACGATCGTCTCCATGGGAGAATAGCAGCCTGCATTGCTGCGAAAGGTGGATATACACTGTACTAGTGCCGACATTGTGCATGCTCTGTTGCCTGTGTCTATGTGCCTGTGGTTCTGTCAGTGTGATCATGTGATGTATCTGACCCCAGGAATGTGTCAATAAAGTTTCCCCTTCCTGGGACAATGAATTCACGGTGTTCTTATTTCAATTTCCAGGAGTGTATAATACAAAGAAGGAAGAAGAAGTGCCCAAAATAAGTGACCTTAATTATTTAACAGTATTTCACCTGAGTGTTTAGTCAATAAGAAGCACAATGCAACAATTAGAAATTTAATTAGTAGCCATTGATAGCTTGGTCGTCTGCCTTACTGAACACTGGTACAAAGGAAATGAAATTAATCTTCTTATGAATTAGCTTGTCACTACAGCAGAACATTAACAATGGGTGGAGGCTCATGTATTTATGTTCAAAGAGGACTTCAGTTCATTGTTATAAGTGATAGAATTTCTTTGAGAGAAGAAAAAGATTTTGAACTCTCAGTAGTAGAGTTAAAATAACAAAATACACTTAAAACTGTTTGTACTGTACTTATATAGGTCTCCTAATTATGATGTCAAAGCCTTTTTCACTAAATTAATACAAGCCCTAGACGAGATATATAATCCTAATGAACATATTATTATTTGTGGAGATTTAAATATAATTGTGATGAAAGTGGATGAAGTCAGCAACAGATTCCTGAGTATCATGTATAGTTATGGTATCTCACAATGTGTAACCAATTATTCATCCTCAACTACCAACCATGTTCTAACACATAGCAACCATAAGTGTCATAAGGTAGCTGTTAAAAATCTTGGTATTAGACCATTTTGGTCAAATTACAGAACTCAGAATATCTACAAACAAACAAACAAAAATGCTTAGCTACAGAAGGTTGTTTTTTAAATCATTTCCAATGCAGATGACCAGCCAAACATGGTCAGAAGTATATTGAGCAACACAAGCACATGCAAAATTCAACAAATTCAGATTTAAATTTTAGGAGGAATTTTGTAAGAAGGTACATTCCATTGAGGAATCTAATAGAAAGAACTGGGTAACAAAATGTATCAGAAAACCATCTGAAACTCTCAATTATCCCAATTCTATTAAAGAAAATAAGAGTGACCCGGCCTTCTTACAGTTCTTTCTCAGATTCATACAGAAAACTGCTGCAGGAAGCAAAAAGAATCCAAACTCAACTCTAAAAATGAAAGCAAAGCCATTTTATACATAGTAAAACAAGAAACTGGTAACACAAAGCCAAAACAGATGAACATAAAAACTAGAAATAAAGATAATTTAACAGATGACCCTAAGTACCTGGCCAACTTTGTAAACAACTACTTTATTAGTATAGCAACCAAACTGCCAGAAAAGCTTCCAGAAATCCAGCAAACAGCTACAAATGATTGTGTACCTTACACAATGCTCCTGCTACTCACCAATAGGATTGTAAATGCATTTAAGAGTAAAACATCCACAGGCCATGAAGTTCAAATGTTTATATTAAAAGACTGCATTAGCAAACATTATAAATGAGTCATTTTCATCAGGTTGCTTCCCTGATTACCTAAAGCATTCAGACGTTCTTCCCATACATAAAGAAGGTTATACAGAAAATGCAGAGAATTACAGACCAGTTTCATAACTATTGTAGGTAGTGGGGAACAGGCGTGGTAATTATGTTCATAAATAATCACTCGCACTCCCGTCACTTACCATGAATACTTTTATTCTTGCAGCATATAAACAATGCATTTCGCATAGAGCACATACTACAGAGAACTGGTCAGGCAAAGATACAGTTGTTCTTTTGTGGTAGGGCAGCGTTATTATTGGGGGTAGAGCCAGTGGCTCTACGTTCCCACACTGTCTTCCTTTTCAAAAATAATGGAAAATATTATGAATAACACACTTATGGATCGTTTAAATAAATACTAAATTCTGTGCAAAGGACAATTATACTTCAGGCCTGGAAAGGGAACAGAATCTTCTATAGCAAAATTTATAAAAGATTCCACGTAGGAAAAATATACCTAAAAACAAAGATGATGCGACTTACCAAATGAAAGTGCTGGCAGGTCGACAGACACACAAACGAACACAAACATACACACAAAATTCAAGCTTTCGCAACAAACTGTTGCCTCATCAGGAAAGAGGGAAGGAGAGGGAAAGACAAAAGGATGTGGGTTTTAAGGGAGAGGGTAAGGAGTCATTCCAGTCCCGGGAGCGGAAAGACTTACCTTAGGGGGAAAAAAGGACGGGTATACACTCGCGCACACACACACATATCCATCCACACATATACAGACACAAGCAGACATATTTAAAGACAAAGAGTTTGGGCAGAGATGTCAGTCGAGGCAGAAGTGCAGAGGAAAAGATGTTGTTGAATGACAGGTGAGGTATGAGTGGCGGCAACTTGAAATTAGCGGAGATTGAGGCCTGGTGGATAACAGGAAGAGAGGATATATTGAAGAGCAAGTTCCCATCTCCGGAGTTTGGATAGGTTGGTGTTAGTGGGAAGTATCCAGATAACCCGGACGGTGTAACACTGCGCCAAGATGTGCTGGCCGTGCACCAAGGCATGTTTAGCCACAGGGTGATCCTCATTACCAACAAACACTGTCTGCCTGTGTCCATTCACGCGAATGGACAGTTTGTTGCTGGTCATCCCCACATAGAATGCATCACAGTGTAGGCAGGTCAGTTGGTAGATCACGTGGGTGCTTTCACACGTGGCTCTGCCTTTGATTGTGTACACCTTCTGGGTTACCGGACTAAACATGCCTTGGTGCACGGCCAGCACATCTTGGCGCAGTGTTACACCGTCCGGGTTATCTGGATACTTCCCACTAACACCAACCTATCCAAACTCCGGAGATGGGAACTTGCTCTTCAATATATCCTCTCTTCCTGTTATCCACCAGGCCTCAATCTCCGCTAATTTCAAGTTGCCGCCACTCATACCTCACCTGTCATTCAACAACATCTTTGCCTCTGCACTTCTGCCTCGACTGACATCTCTGCCCAAACTCTTTGTCTTTAAATATGTCTGCTTGTGTCTGTATATGTGTGGATGGATATGTGTGTGTGTGCGAGTGTATACCCGTCCTTTTTTTCCCCTAAGGTAAGTCTTTCTGCTCCCGGGACTGGAATGACTCCTTACCCTCTCCCTTAAAACCCACATCCTTTCGTCTTTCCCTCTCCTTCCCTCTTTCCTGATGAGGCAACAGTTTGTTGCGAAAGCTTGAATTTTGTGTGTATGTTTGTGTTCGTTTGTGTGTCTGTCGACCTGCCAGCACTTTCATTTGGTAAGACACATCATCTTTGTTTTTAGGTATATTTTTCCTACGTGGAATGTTTCCTTCTATTATAACCATATCGTTAATTTGAACCCAACAATTACGTTTGTTATTGTCGCCATTTCGAAATCTTTCCTGTCGTCTTATTTTCTCTTTATTTTCTCTTTCTGTTTTTACCATTAGTCTCACGTTGTATTCACCTTCCCCTTTTACCGTAATCTTCTATACAATTTTATCCCGCCTATATATGCTCAATAATACGTAACCCACTTCCAAACCATAACCAAAAAATTTTATTTTCCGCTTTCAACACTACCGCTGCTATAAAATCCACCGTTTCTAGTTCAATAACAGCTGCTTTCACGTATTAAACAACCATTTCGGCTAGTTCTAATAACTTTCACTTTATTTCCACTTCCGTTTTTCGCACATCACTGATCAATTTAGCCGCTCCCCACAGGTTTTAACGTCATTATTTCTTCGTCAGACAATTGTTAGCCCCATTTTCGTAATATTTCACCACAACACCACTCCTTTTAATACGTTTTTTCGAAATTTTCCCGAATTTCTCCGTCCTTTAACAAGATTTAGCGGCAACACAACCACCTAACCTTTATGCACATCGCTGTCTACCAACCCAAGTTCACCACAGGATCAACTTAACCAACACTTTTTCGCCTTTTTTCATACCAGATCTCCAGTTGCTTTCTAGTTCACCTTTATCTCTCCCCATATATTTCTATCTTTCATTTTCATTTCAACCTCATGTTACACTTTCCACCTTCAATACCATGTCACCCTCACAACACCCCCACAACGACCCCATTAAGTTTTATTTACATTCCTTCCGCAAACATGCCTTCACCCTAGCGAGATTACGCTCGCATATTTTATTTTCTCAGGCTTGTCTGACATTTGGCATAACCCCCAAAGGCCTCACACTTAAAGTTCCCATCTCTGGCTGCAACCCTTCTTTCCACCAGTCCCTATACCAGTTCCAAACTGAACAATCCATTGCCCTCACCCACCTAATCCTTCACCTACACATCAACTCAGCCAATGAACACACCCGTCAACTCCTATCCTTAATAAAAGTCCTCAATCTTTCCTCTCCCACATCCACACCGGCTATTCAGAGCATCCTCCTACAGGCCAACCGCAAATTAGAACAGCATGCCACCCTTCACCTCAAAAAACTATCCAATCTCCTGGTTTCCCACCTCCGGAAAGGCAACTCACTCACCCTTCACAACCTTTCCAGCAAACCTCAACCACCTCTCATTGCACACAAACCCAGTCTCTCCCAACTACTCAATCTCCCACTTCCAGCTCCACTCCCTCCAAAACCTCAAAATTCCAATCAACACAATCTGGTACCACAACATCCTAATTCAGTAGTTAACCTTTCCTCCAAACCTCTCTCCCAATCCGAAACCTCTGTCCTATCCAAAGGCCTCACCTTCAGCCCCACTCCCAGATTTAACCAAACAGCCCTCGTCAAAGATTTACTGTCTTACACTCGTCCTCTCTGCTAGAAGTATCACTTTGCCACGAAGAAAAATGATCCTAATCCTACCCCTAATGATCCAACTCCCCAAGACACTATCCAAATTGAACCCTGCCTGGAACAGTTCCATCCTCCGTCACAGCGGGACCCACCTCCTCTTCCTCAAAATCACCCTCTCCAAACCTTCCAGGAATTTCTGACTTCCAGCCTTGCCTCTCAGTCCTTCTTAAAAAACCTTAATCCTACTCCCAACATCACCACTGCTGAAGCCCAGGCTATCCGTGATCTGAAGGCTGATCGGTCCATCGCCATTCTTCCGGAGGACAAGGGTTCCACGACCGTGGTACTTGATCGTCGGGAGTATGTGGCTGAGGGACTGCGTCAGCTTTCAGACAACACCACATACAAAGTTTGCCAAGGTAATCCCATTCCTGATGTCCAGGCAGAGCTTCAAGGAATCCTCAGAACCTTAGGCCCCCTACAAAACCTTTCACCTGACTCCATCAACCTCCTGACCCCACCGACACCCCGCACCCCTACCTTCTACCTTCTTCCTAAAATTCACAAACCCAATCATCCCGGCCGCCCCATTGTAGCTGGTTACCAAGCCCCCACAAAACGTATCTCTGCCTAGGTAGATCAACACCTTCAACCCATTACATGTAGTCTCCCATCCTTCATCAAAGACACCAACCACTTTCTCGAACGCCTGGAATCCTTACCCAATCCGTTACCCCCAGAAACCATCCTTGTAACCATTGATGCCACTTCCTTATACACAAATATCCCGCACATCCAGAGCCTCGCTGCGATGGAGCACTTCCTTTCACGCCGATCACCTGCCACCCTACCTAAAACCTCTTTCCTCATTACCTTAGCCAGCTTCATCC
Source organism: Schistocerca cancellata (assembly GCF_023864275.1). Taxonomy (NCBI): domain Eukaryota; kingdom Metazoa; phylum Arthropoda; class Insecta; order Orthoptera; family Acrididae; genus Schistocerca; species Schistocerca cancellata. The sequence continues at coordinate 421,548,739 of NC_064633.1, forward strand.
TGACCTACAACTTCTTCACTTTTGAAGACCAGACATACCAACAATTAAAGGGAACAGCCATGGGTACCAGGATGGCACCTTCGTACGCCAACCTATTCATGGGTCACTTAGAGGAAGCCTTCTTGGTTACCCAGGCCTGCCAACCCAAAGTTTGGTACAGATTTATTGATGACATCTTCATGATCTGGACTCACAGTGAAGAAGAACTCCAGAATTTCCTCTCCAACCTCAACTCCTTTGGTTCCATCAGATTCACCTGGTCCTACTCCAAATCCCATGCCACTTTCCTTGATGTTGACCTTCACCTGTCCAATGGCCAGCTTCACACGTCCGTCCACATCAAACCCACCAACAAGCAACAGTACCTCAATTACGACAGCTGCCACCCATTCCACATCAAACGGTCCCTTCCCTACAGCCTAGGTCTTCGCGGCAAACGAATCTGCTCCAGTCCGGAATCCCTGAAGCATTACACCAACAACCTGACAACAGCTTTCGCATCCCACAACTACCCTTCCGACCTGGTACAGAAGCAAATAACCAGGGCCACTTCCTCATCCTCTCAAACCCAGAACCTCCCACAGAAGAACCGCAAAAGTGCCCCACTTGTGACAGGATACTTTCCGGGACTGGATCAGATTCTGAATGTGGCCCTCCAGCAGAGATACGACTTCCTCAAATCCTGCCCTGAAATGAGATCCATCATTCACGAAATCTTCCCCACTCCATCAAGAGTGTCTTTCCGCCGTCCACCTAACCTTCGTAACATCTTAGTTCATCCCTACGAAATCCCCAAACCACCTTCCCTACCCTCTGGCTCCTACCCTTGTAAACGCCGCCGGTGTAAAACCTGTCCCATGCACCCTCCCACCACCACCTACTCCAGTCCTGTAACCCGGAAGGTGTACACAATCAAAGGCAGAGCCATGTGTGAAAGCACCCACGTGATCTACCAACTGACCTGCCTACACTGTGATGCATTCTATGTGGGAATGACCAACAACAAACTGTCCATTCGCATGAATGGACACAGGCAGACAGTGTTTGTTGGTAATGAGGATCACCCTGTGGCTAAACATGCCTTGGTGCACGGCCAGCACATCTTGGCGCAGTGTTACACCGTCCGGGTTATCTGGATACTTCCCACTAACACCAACCTATCCAAACTCCGGAGATGGGAACTTGCTCTTCAATATATCCTCTCTTCCTGTTATCCACCAGGCCTCAATCTCCGCTAATTTCAAGTTGCCGCCACTCATACCTCACCTGTCATTCAACAACATCTTTGCCTCTGCACTTCTGCCTCGACTGACATCTCTGCCCAAACTCTTTGTCTTTAAATATGTCTGCTTGTGTCTGTATATGTGTGGATGGATATGTGTGTGTGTGCGAGTGTATACCCGTCCTTTTTTCCCCCTAAGGTAAGTCTTTCCGCTCCCGGGACTGGAATGACTCCTTACCCTCTCCCTTAAAACCCACATCCTTTCGTCTTTCCCTCTCCTTCCCTCTTTCCTGATGAGGCAACAGTTTGTTGCGAAAGCTTGAATTTTGTGTGTATGTTTGTGTTCGTTTGTGTGTCTGTCGACCTGCCAGCACTTTCATTTGGTAAGTCACATCATCTTTCTTTTTAGGTAAAATTTATAAAAGTATTTTTAGAAACCCTAGAGAAAGGAGGACAAATAACAGGCAATTTCCTAGACCTCAGCATAACATTTGACACAGTTGATCATGAAATTCTAGGTAAACTTTAAGCACTAGGGACGAGGGGGAAGGAGGACAGTAAATAAATGGTTTCGGTCTTACCTGGCTGACAGAGTACAGAGGGCAGACATGCCCTAAATTTCTTGTGGCTATAATTATGTAGTGAAACATCTTTCAGATCAAGAAAATTTGAACATAGAGTCGCTTAACAGAGCGTGTTAGACCCAATACTGTTTCTCATTCACATTAATCACTTCCTACTGTGGCTCACACAAAGACTAACTACCGAGCGAGGTGCGCAGTGGTTAGCACACTGGACTCGCATTCGGGAGGACGACGGTTCAATCCCGTCTCCGGCCATCCTGACTTAGGTTTTCCGTGATTTCCCTAAATCGCTTCAGGCAAATGCCGGGATGGTTCCTTTGAAAGGGCACGGCCGATTTCCTTCCCCATCCTTCCCTCACCCGAGCTTGCGCTCCGTCTCTAATGACCTCGTTGTCGACGGGACGTTAAACACTAATATCCTCCCCCAAAGACTAACTGCGTTATTTGTTGGTAACAGCAATATAATAATTACAGTGAGAACTCCAGAAATGTTAGAAGTAAAATCATAAGACACATATGGCAGTCTGCAAATGATCGAATAACAATAAAGTAACTCTTAATGTAAAAAAGACTAATAACATGAATTTCTACATAAATGAAAAAACCTAACATGATAAAACAAAGTAATTATTTACGCAACATAGAGTGTGTATCTGGCACAAAATTTTTAGTTATGTATGTTGATCAACAATTAAAATACGATGAACATATCAGGGTATGTGGAAAAAGAAATAGCACACCATGCTATGCCTTACAAATATTAACCACAATGTGTAACAGCTCTTGCCTAAAAGCAACATACTATGCACACATACGTTCTGTATCAGTTATGGCATAAAATTCTGGGATGCAAGCTTAGAATGTGGAAAATATGTACAGTTTGTAAAAACAAATCGTTAGAATACTGTACAAGAGTCACAAAAGGGGCAACTGCACTGATCTATCAAAAGACTGGGGTATTCTGACAATTCCAAGTTAATATATATTCCAAACTGCAATAGCAATAGGCAGCAAGCAGCTCCATACATGCTCATCAAACTAGATGCAGAAATTGCTTGTTTCCAGATAGAATGAGTAGAGAAAAGACCCAAACCATACATTTTACTGAGGAATTAAGATATAATAAATTGCCAAAAGGAATCAAAAACGTAAAAGATCTCTGGAAATTTAAAACATATATTAAAGAATATTTACTAAAAGTAGTTTTTACTCCCTTAAAGAGTTCATTCAACATAAAATTACTATGAATAAATAATCAGGTTAAACAATTACAAAGTGGAGAAAGAGGTTAGAGAGAGGGAGAGAGAGAGAGAGAGAGAGAGAGAGAGAGAGAGAGAGAGAGAGAGAGAGAGAGCGAGAGAGAGTGTGTCTGTACGTGTGCGTGTGTGTTCTACACTGATGACATCCATACAAAGAAATTAGCAATAAATAGATAAGTAATTGAATTTTTACTAGTAAAACAGCACATACATACAACTATTTTCTCAGCACTGACCTGTCCTTGGAACAAGAACAATTATGTGTACAGTCTCAATCAGCCTGACGTGCCATGCATTACTGCAGGAACCTACACTCAAACATTGGTGAAGAAGACATGCACCGCCTCACAAATCTGTTTCCTCTACAGAAATTCTAAAAACTAACAGGGAAATGTGGGTTGTAGGAATGCAAAATGATGGAGTAATTAAGACTCTATTGGTATCCAAAAATCCAACTTTCCCACTTATAAATATATCATGTGATTATGTTCCATTACAATTTCAAAGGCAACAGAAAAAAAATAAAGCACACCTGAAAATATTGAGAATTGATGGAAGCAGCTATAATATTGTGTCAATATCTTGCACAGAAGTGTGAAGCCAAAAATGGCACAATATTATTGCACAATTTTTATGTCTGGGACACAGCTGCTAGAACTTTATTTTCGTAGTGAATCTTTCAGTATTCAATGATGTGGATCTGTTTTGTGACTTGATAGACCTAGGGCCCTTTCATAGAAGTAAATATTCATAAACCACAACAACCGATTTCAAACTACACAAGCAAATTGTTTAATTTATCATGTTCATTTGCTGTTTTCTATTTATTTATCTCCTGTACCAAATGTTGCAAATGAAATAAAGCAATTTTGCTCATTGTAAGCTCACATGATCTAGTGTGTGTGCTGTGACAACTGTTGCAAGAAACATAAATATTAATTATCACTAAACAGCTGACCTAATCTTATATACCAATTCTGAGAAGTGTTACAAGTAAAATATACATTTTTGTTCACTGTCATGATGCCATGGTCTTCAGTTTCCTCTGCTGTGGTGGATTGGGAGATATCTGGCATTTCCTGGTCAACTACCAACTTTGTTTGTGCAATGTAACACATGTTGTTTTCACATACATCATCCTGCACACTTCCTGATCTTTTGTCATGTACTTTTTTTCAGTTTTTGTTGAAATTCATTGAGAGCAAATTGAAATTCTCTCTGTCTCAGTAGGATCTGGTGTATATTGTGGAGTAACACCCTTATATGGTACAATATATTTGACAACGAAAACAATTAATTTTTGACAGAATAATTTAATGGGATAGATAAAAAATCTACTCAACAAGTTGTGGCAGAAAACACACACATAAAAGAAGGTTGTAATTAGGCAAACTTTCAGAGCCAGTGGCTCTTTCTTCAGGCAGCAGGGTTGAAGAGGAAGGAAAAGTAGTGAAGAAAAAGGACTGGAGAGGTCTAGGAAAAGGGGTTGATTTTGGGAAAGTCACTCAGAACCATGAGTTAGGGGAGACTTACCACATGAGGTGACTGATTATTGGGGACCACATCAGATGTGATTTGAAAACCCAAGAGCTTAAAGGTGGAAGACAGGATAATATGCAGGACTGAGATTACTGTTTAAACATCATACATGAGTTAATAAGAGTCCAAGCGAAGTGAAGACAATTCTTACATGGAAGAAATTAACGTAAATTAAGGCCTGGTGTGCGGTGTGAACCTAGGACATGTTGTAGTACTTGTTCCCACCTGCGAAGTTCTGAGAAACTGGTGTCTGTGGCAAGAATCCAGATGGTGCATGTGGTGAAACAGGTGCTGAGGTCATGATTTCATGTTGTAGAGCATGCTCTGCAACAGGATATTGCATGTTGCCAGTATTCACCCTCTACCTATGCCCATTGATCCTAATCGATAATTTGGCAGTAGTTACACCAATGTAAAAGGCTGAACAGTGTTTACTTAACAGCTGGTGTATGACATGTCGTTTCACAGGTGGCTCACTCAGAACTAGTTACAGGGCTGCTATAGGTGGTGATAGGAGGATTCGTAGCATAACTCTTGCAGCAGGGATAGTCACAGGGGTAGGAGCCATAGGGGAGGGAGATGGGTGCAGAAGGAGCATAGGGTCCGACAAGAATATTGTGGAGATTGGGAGAGTGGCAGAAAGCTATTCTACGTGTAGTGGGCAAAATTTCAGACAAAATGGATCTCATTTCGAAGTATGATTTTAGTAAGTGGTGATGCCTTGACTGTAAATATGCTGCTATGCCCATTGCATTAAAAAAGGTGAGAGAAACAATATTACAAATGTTGCCCAATATCCCTATTAACCATCTTTTCAAAAATTCTCGAAAAACTCGTACACAGGTTGATTGTCAATCATCTTAGCTTCCACAATATCCTAAACAAAAGCCAGTTTGGATTTCGTGCTTGTCCTCCTACTGAACAAGCAGTATTCTGTTTAATCAACCAATTTCTGGAAGCCATGAACAAAAAAATGTCTCCAGTAGGTATTTTTTGTGACCTCTCAAAAGCCTTTGATTGTGCAAACCACCTAAATCTTTTGAAAAAGGCATAATATTATGGTTTGGGTGCTACCATTGGTTCGTGGCCCCAATCATACCTAAAGGACCAAAAGCAGACCGTAATGCTGAATGGCTCATCCAGAAAACCTGCCTCATCTGAGTGGGGCTCAGTAAGTTTTGGTGTGCCACGAGGCTCTGTTTTGGGTCCACTGCTATTTCTCATCTTCATTAATGATATCCCACTTTGTTCTGATACAAACAGTAAATTTATTCTTTTTGAAGATGACACTACAATTCTAACTGACGATTTTACAGACAACAATCTTGAACAAACTATGAATAAAGTTTTCAATGATATTGTAAACTGGGTTTCTCCAAATGGTCTCTCACTCAATACAGATAAAACCCTTTATATGAGATTCCATACTCCACAAAGAAATCTGGAGGAAATTAGCATTAAGTGCAGAGATCAAGAAATACAAAAAGCTGAGGTTACAAAATTCCTGAGTACTTATGTAGACAGCAAATGCAACTGGTCAGCACACATTCTTCATCTTCATAAACACTTAGCTCAGCAATATTTTCGCTACAGGTTATTGCTGCAGTGTCTGAAGTAGACACAATTAAGGCTTTGTACTTCAGCTATTTTCATTCATTAATGTCATATACTATTACATTCTGGGGGAAACAACCTCTCAGAAAGAAAATTTTCACTATGCAAAACAAAAGGAATTAGAATAATGAGTGCTGTCCATCACAGGCACTCTTGCAGGCACTTGTTTCGAAAAATGGGGATCCTTACCACCTCCTCACAATATATCTTGTCCTTGTTGACATTTGTCTGTAAAAACCCTTCTATTTGCAAATATAACAGTCAATTTCCTAACTATAACACAAGAACCAATACCAGTATGCACATTGAAGTGAAAAGCCTCACTATGGTTCAAAAAGGAGCTTATTACTCCAGCATTAAGCTGTTTAATGTTCCCCCACCACACATCAAATGCCTTCACAAAAGATTGCCAGCATTCAAACAAACTGTCAAGAAGTACCTGATAGAGAAATCTTTTTGTGAAGTTGATGAATATGTGAAAGAAAATCTATATAATAACTAAATTTGTAAGTGTTGTAAAATTAGTATAATTAATTTTATTTTGATACTCACCATATTGCGGAGATGCTGAGTCGCGATAGGCACAATAAAAAGATTCACACAATCATAGCTTTCGGCCTTTAAGGTCTTTGTCAGCAATAATCACACATACACACACGTGCACACACACACTCATGGACGCGCAACTTGCACACACATCCGCAGTCTCAGAGAGCTGAAACTACACATTCCATCCTGGATTTTCCATTGTTTAATTTAATTTTGAATATTATCATAGGCATATGACAATTGTTTATTGGTATGCCTGTAATTCCTTTGGAATATTTAGTTTATATTGACTCCTGTATGCATCACACATTCTTAACACGTGAAACAAACATTTTCTTTTAACTGAATGTGCTGTTGTTTAGTTGATATCTTATTTACATTGTATCTTTTATTGCATTTATGTAAGATATATGTCAATTGTGTACGATCTGACACATTCCACATCATAAATATATTACTCATCCTTAACATGTGGAACACAATTTTCTGTTAATTGATTGGCTGTTGTTTAGTTGATTTTAATTTACATTGTATTTTTTATTGTATTTATGCAAGTTATATTTGAACTATGTAGAATCTGACACGTTCCATATCCCTGTGATTCACTTGCTACCAGGATTTATGGAACATGAAATGAAATAAATAAAATAATTAAATAAACTGATTCACCATCCCCCTATTCTGAGTGAGATGCTGGGCTCAGGAAAATAGCAAGATACTACTACAAAGAGTAATTATAACTACAAATCCAAGAAATTACTCCTAAAACAGGAAAGCAATTGGTGAAGGAGTCCTGCAGCATTAGATATTGGGTCTCTACCTGTTCCTTTTCTATATAAATGACCCACCACTTGCTATTGATGCTCATTCAGTTTAATTGACTGATGGTACATCAGTTGTAATTGAAAATGAGGTGTCTGAAATAATTCCAGAAAATGTTAAAAATACTTTAGAGAAACCTGAATGTTGGTTCCATCAAAATGGAGTGAAACTAAATGTAACTAAAACAAAAATGGTGCAGTTTGAAGCTAAATTGTTTGAACAAAATGAAATAAAGACAATTTGCAGTGATCAGAATATCATGGAAGCAAACCACATGAAGTTCCTAGGCCTAATTTTTTATAAAAATTTAAATTGGAAGGTACACAAAGACTGCAAACTTAACACCCTAGCTTTGCAACATATAATTTTTTCAGGTGCCACAAGCATAGAGATCAGAAAGATAGTCTATCACTCTTGCTTTGAGACCATTATTCTGAGGAAATTTAAGAACAAGTGTGTTGCCAAACAACAGGCATCATGTTGATTACTGTTATGAAATACAAAAATACTATATATTTCTTCCCTTTAGCTGTATGAGGCATTGTTCTTCTTATATAAATATAAATATACACTTAACTTTTTAAATTTCAACCACAACTACAGCATTTGCTGCTGACAGAATTTTACACTTGCAGCACTCCATTTAAAGCCTATGCTCAAGTACTAGAGTACATAGGGTTAAAAATTTACAGTAAAATAAAATACATTTAACATGGAGGTAGGTTCACTGAAAAGATTGCTCTATACACATCTGGTGGAAAATGAGAATTCTTTGAGGGCAGCTTTACAGTTTGAACAAGGAAATTATGGGCTCACAGTTGAAGAAAGTTAAGGATTCTCCCAAGAATTCGTTAATTCACTTTTTTTGTATTCTGTGGGAATTTTATGACCATAAATCCTAATTGTACTTATTTATCATTTTGTCATAATTTAAATAGTCTATTTTTGTATGTATTTATATCTTGAGATAGGTTATGCAATATTTACATATGTGTTCATTGTTTAAAGGTGCAGAGCAAGTAAAATACAATGTTTACTGTGTGTGCTTAAAAAAAAGAATAGTACTTAACATCTAAGAGTTTATATAAAAATAAAATATATCTGTAAGGTAGGTTGACATAGCATCATATCATGTGTGTGTAGTTTTTTTTTACTTTGTGTCTATGTATGTGTGTTATTGCATTCACATAAAGTTACCATAAACTTAAGATAAAAATCACTGCAGGTTATGGGCCCAGAGCAATAAGAGAATAGAAAAGCTAAAAATAGAAGGCATGAATAAGGAAGAAAACCAGTTAAAGGCGTTTCAAGAAAACAAAGATTTTCGTATATACAAATGCTTAAAGATAGTAGTTCATTCAATCTGTGGGATGTTGAAATTAGAATATTATTTAATACGCAAGACCTGTGTGATATTGTGTATAGAACTGAAACAATGGAAAATTGCAAAACTGTAGAAAAAGAAAAAATGGCAGAAAATGGACAGCTAGGCAAAACATTTTATAATGAGAACAATTGATAAAAAGGTAAAACCACATGTATTGTGTTGTGAAACCTCCAAGGCAATGTATGATAAACTTAAAGCAATTTATAAAAGAGATGCATCTCAAAGGACTCAGCAGTTGCTTCAAGAATTTTATATTTTCAAGTACGATAAAGCCAGAGACATAGCTAGTAATATAAGTGCACTACAGAATATAGTATTTGAACTAAATCATCTCCAGTCAGAAAAGATGAAAGATATTATGATCATATCCAAGATATTATCTATTTTGCCAGAAGAATACAGACACTTTTCTCCAGCATGGGATTCGTCAACCAGTGGTGAGAAGACTATGGAAAATCTAATTGCGAGGCTTATAAGAGAAGAGGAACAATTGAAAAACAATAATCAAGAAGAGAGAATTGCCTTTGATATTGGGTTTAACAAAAATAAAATAAAAGATATAATTTGTAAAAATTGTGGTGATCATGAACATTTTGCAAGAAATTGCAAGAAGCCTAAGAAGAAAGAACACTGCAAGAGGATTAATCACAAAGGAGAAGAGTGTTACTTTAAAAATAAAAATATATAAAATTCAAGAACCAAAATTGAGATCTTTCAGGAGTGGCCATGCGGTTCTAGGCACTATAGTCTGGAGCCGAGCGACTGCTAGAGTCGCAGGTTCGAATCCTGCCTCAGACATGGATGTGTGTGATGTCCTTAGGTTAGTTAGGTTTAAGTAGTTCTAAGCTCTAGGCGACTGATGACCTCAGAAGTTAAGTCGCATAGTGCTCAGAGCCATTTTTTTGAGATCTTTCAAGCCCTGTTCTCATTGCAAAAAGACTAACCCCAAAGAAGAAGATTGTTATTTTAAGAACAAAGACAGCGAAAGAATATCATTTTGCACTTTTGAAGACATATAAGAAGATCTAGTCACTCAAGATAACAAGAAACAAGACAATGATGAAAAAAAGAAGATGGAAGACACTGCACATATTGCATACTAGTATAACAAAGGAAAGATTTGACAAGAGGCCAATGAAAAAGACGATATTGTTGTTGTTGTTGATAGTGCATGTACAGGACATTTGTGTAATGAAGTGGACAAGTTAACAAATGTGAGACATTATGATAGTATTGTAAAAGTTGCTAAACAAGGTGGATCAATGAAAATAGTTGCAATGGGAAACTTTGTAGGAGATAACTGTGTTCTAAAAGATGATATGTCTGTTCCTGAACAGAGCAGAAATCTGATGTCTGTAAATGCAATCACTGAAAAAGATTGTACAGTTGTATTTACTAACCATTCTGTTCAAATCTATAAACGTGAAATACCTGCTTTGAAAGAACAAAAAATAAGAAATGGGTTGTATGAAGTGAACATTAAATCAGGAATGCAATCACTACTGACACAAGAAGAAAAACAAGAATGGCATAAGAAACTAGGTCATCCAGGAATAAGCTGTACTTCAAAGATCAAGAAAATGTGTGAAGGAGTTCCTAATAGTTTATGCTCAGCAGAACAATTGTGCAAAGCTTGTGTGAGAGCTAAATTAACAAGAAAACCATTTTCTACTGTGATAGAAAGAGCAACAAGACCTCTTGAAATCGTACATACTGATATCTGTGGAGAGATAGAACAGTCAACATCTAATGGATATAGGTACTACATGACAGTGTTAGATGATTTCACTCATTTCTGTGTAACCAACTTGTTAAGATATAAGTCAGAGGCTGAAAGATTCATAATAAAATATGTGTTAGAAAGTGAAAATAAGTTCAATACAAAAGTGTAAAAAATAATATGTGATAAAGGTGGTGAATACTCCAGACGTGAGTTTAAGAATTGGTGTAAAGGAAAAGAAATTGTGCTAGACTATAGTATTCCTTATAGCCCACTGCTCAATGGGTAAGCAGAGAGACTAAATCTGACAATAATGAACAAGGCAAGAGATATGATATTCGATAGCAAACTAAAGAAAGAGCTATGGGGAGAGGCGGTGCTCACAGCTACATACTTGAATCAATAGAACCCCAACTATCAATCAAAGTCCACACCTGCAGAGAAGTGGTTTGGGGAAAGACCAGATCCATCAAGACTTCAAATTTTTGAAGAGTTTTTGGCTAAAATTTAGGCTATTTGAAGAAACTATATGTAATAAGTAATGCATATGACAATTATTTATTCGTATTCCTGTATTTCCTTTGGAATATTTAGTTTATATTGACTCCTGTATGCATTACACATTCTTAACATGTGAAACAAAAATTTTCTGTTAACTGAATGTGCTGTTGTTTAGTTGATATCTTATTTAAATTGCATCTTTTATTGCGTTTATGTTGGTTATGCACCAAATGGCTACAGACTGTTTGATGCAGAAAGAAGAAATATTGTTGTGTCAAGGACGTTGAATTTGAGCAGAAAGTGACAAAAGAAACTCTACATAAAAATCTTGTTATTGGTGAACTAACAAATGATACTAGCAATCGAGAAAATGAAATAGAAGACCATGAAAGTCAAGGAGAAGAAAAACAAGAAGTAATAACTTGCAATGAAGACAAAAGAAACTACAACCTTAGGAAAAGAACTAGTTTGAAAAAACCTGTAAAATATAATGACTATGAAACAGCTTTACTTACCTATGAAGAGTGTATGAGTGGTCCAGACAAAGAAAATTGGTTAAAAGTAATTGAAGAAGAAAAGAGATCACTTCAACAGAATGAAACATGGAAGTTGGTTAGTTAAGAGGAAGCAAAATGGAAAGAAATCTTAGCAAGCAAATGGATCTTTAAAGTCTGAGGTGATGGACGATATAAGTCCAGACTAGTTATCAGAGGTTGTCAACAAGAAAAGATATAGATTTCAAGGAATTATTCAGCCCAGTAGTATATATAAGTTCGTTGACACTGTTGTTTGCGCTGGCAGCAGAGAAAAGTTTCGATATGAGAGTGTTTGATGTCAAAACAGCATTTCTCTATGGGAAACTGGATGAAGAAATTTTTATGAAGATACCTGAAGGATACAAAGAAGCTGGAAAAATCTGTGTTTTGAAGAAAGCTCTGTATGAACGTAAACAAGTCCCATCCAGATGGAATAAAACTTGGACAGATTTCCTAAAATCAGAAGGACTAATTCAATTGAAATCAGATCAGTGCATATTTAAAGATGCAACTGAAGAAATGTACGTAGCTATACATGTTGATGATGGAATCATAATAGGAAAAGACTTGGAGAAAATTGAAAATATACTAAAGAAACTTAAGAAGAAATTTGAAATGGTTGTGGTAGAAAATCCAGATATGATGATAATATAATAATAATAATTTTATTGTCATTCGGCCATTACAGCAATAGACAACGTCATATACATACTAAAATACAGTTAATAGTTTGAAAGAAACAACAGGTTTGTTCTTAATATTATAGTATTATATTACAGTTGATAAATTCTCTTATATCATAGAATGGGTGGAGGACTAGCCAGTCATGAATTGTTTGTTTGAATAATTGTTCAGGTAATTCTTGAACAGATTGAGGAAGATTATTAAATAATTTGTACCCCATGATTTATAGCTGTTGAGTGACTTTGACAATCTGTGGTAAGGAATATAGAGGCACCTGTTCCTTCTTGTATTGTGGCTATGTACATTTTCTCTGGTTTTTGTTTCTGATAAGTTCTTCTTCGTATAAATTAGAACATAGTATATCTATAAGTTTATAACAGTCATGATTTTTTGTTCACAGATCAATGGTTTACAGTGTGCCTTACATGCAGAACCGGTAATTATCCTAATAGCTTTTTTCTGCCGTATTAATATGTCATGTACACAGCCAGAGTTCCCCCACAAAATAATTCTATATGTTATTATACTTTGAGAGAATGAAAAATAGATTGTTCTAACATCTTTTTCAGGAACACAATCCATAAGTCGCCTTAACAGGTAAATAACTCTTGGCAACTTACCACTAATATATTATAGATGTTGACCCCAAGATAATTTATCATCTATGTATACCCCCAAAAATTTGACATAACTTGGATCGTCTGACAGAACCTTATCTCTAAGACTACAAACCATCTGCTGTGTTTTGTTTTCATTCAGCAGGAATCCATTTGCCTTGAACCAATAGGATGCTTCATCAGTTGTATTTGCTGCACAAGTTTTAAGGCTATTGAAATTATCACTAGAACGAAGAAATGTTGTATCATCTGCATACAACACAGTGGTGGACTTGATAAATGATTGCAGAGCATTTATCATTATTAGGAACAAAAACGGGCCCAGTACAGATCCCTGTGGAACACTTACCTTGACTTGTTCTACACTCAACATTTCTTTCCCTACACAAACAACTTGCTTACAATTCTGAAGATATGATTTTATTAATTTAAGGCTGTTATGTCTAATGCCATAGAATTCCAGTTTTTCTAGGAGTGGCCTATGCTTTACACAGTCGAAAGCTTTGCTTAGATCACAAAATGTTAGTTGAGCATAGCCCTTATCCTCAAACACTTGATGTAAGTATTTGACTACAAAGTCTATAGCATCTACAGTAGACAACTTTTTCCTAAAAGGAAAGGGATACAAATAATGAAGACAGATGATGGAATACTTTTACACGAAGAACAGTATGCAAAGAAAGTACTAGAAAATTCAATATGACTGACTGTAAGGCCATGAAGACTCCATTAGTTCCAGAAGGAAAGACAAATGAAGAAAATCAAGAAAATGAACACATTGAATTTGAATATCCCCGAAGCCATAGTAAGCCTTCTTTATTTGTCATGTAAAACCAGACCAGATCTTGGCTTTACAGTAAATTATGAGAGCCACTTCACAGAAGACCCCAACAAAAGGGATTACAAAAATGTAAAAAGAACTCTTAGATATCTACAAGGTTCCAAGAATTATGATATTTTCTATAAGAAAAAAGAAAGTGAAGAAGATGACAGTATTGTAGAGGACAAGGGGTTATTTTTAGGAAATACAGTGCGAAATTATGGTTTAGTGCATTACAGTGTGCGATGTGCCAGCCTCACGGCAAACGGCGGACGGAGGCTGGCCAGCGCGTTATGCAGGTGACACAGTTTTGCAACAAGCATCGGTATGTGTGTACGTGTGCGGCAGCCATCAGAACGCAGCATTAGCAGAATTACGCCGGCCGCATGTGGCACAGTTGCGTTAGCCAACTCATCAAGAACCTTCTAATAAACATGCCACCATGTAACCGGTGGATTCAGGGCGGTCTGCACTATTTAAGGGCATCAGAGGTGGGCGTCGGCATTCGGTTCGACTGACTATGCGTTCGGTCACTGTCATGTCGTCGTCATCAGTGACACTGTCTCCGAGGACCAGTCAGGGGGGGGGGGAGGGGGGCCTTGCCCGATGCTGCATCGGCGACCCCAACGACACGAGCAGTGGGGCTGAGCCTCCAGAAAATGTATTGGGAGAACCAACAATAAAGAGCCAGATTGCTAAAAACAGCCACTTTCTTCTACCCAGCCACGCCTTACAACCCTGACCACATCACCTGCTCTGGTCATCCTATTACAGTACTCATCTGAATGTTTATTGTGATGCTGATTATGCACAAGATTTAAGAGACAGAAAAAATAAAATTGCATACATAGTTCTTTATAATGGTGCTCCCATTAGTTGATGTGCCAAGAAGCAAAGTGTGACAGGTACTTCATCAACTAAAGTAGAATACATTTCAGCAGCAGAATGCACCAAAGAAATATAACACATCAATATCCTAATACAAGAGTTAACCAGCAGAAAAGTGAAAATCATTCTTCATGTAGACAATCAAAGTGCTATCAAATCAGGACAGTTGGTTAGACGAAGCAAACATATAGATATAAAATTTCACTATGTTAGCGAACAATAGAGAGAAGATTTGTTCAAGATAAAATATTGTAATACAGAACAACAATTACTGATAACTAAATTTGTGAAGCTTGTGATTTAGAGTCATTAAAAACAAACATTGTACTTTAAGGGGGGATGCTGAAAGGTGCAGAACAAGTAAAATACAGTGTTTACTGTGTGTACTTTTTTTTTAAAAAAAATAGTGCTTAACATCTAAGAGTTTATATAAAAATAAAATATATCTGTAAGGTCGGTTGACATAGTAACATATCATGTGTGTATAGTGTTTCTTTTTTACTTTGTGTCTATTTATGTGTGTTATTACATTCACATTAAAGTTACAATAAAATTAAGATAAAAATCACAGCATTCATTGAAATAAAAAATAAAATAAAATAAATATACATTTACTTTCGTATACTGGAAACTGTTATATGTAACTGCATAGCAGTATCTCGGAAATGTATATAAAATAACTTAAAAATCCTGATATGTCTCCAGTACATGAAATCAACAATGATTTGAAATTTATGTTGTGAGATTCATAAATCTATCATGCTCTATAGATCTTGGTGCATTTTTTTACATCATTGCAATGTGATCACCTAGTGTAATGTGACAGGGTGTTGTAGTTGTCTCCTTTCATTGTTAACTGCAACTGAGAGTCCTCTAAGTAATCTTTAACTGTGTAGTATGCATTAGTTGCCAAGAAAGTTTTAGTTGCTTTTTTAAACAGATTTAATTTAGCGCTCCTGTGGCAATTAATTATACAGTTTTATTCCCTTATAGAAAATGCTCTTTTGAACTTTCCATTTGTTTTTCCTTGGTAAATGTAAGTTGAAAATAGCTCTTGTTCCTTGATTATGTTGAACTATTAATGGAAAATTCATAATGCTTTCTCTAATTGGCACAACAGATATACCATTCGCTTGGTACAGCAAGGATACTCAGTGTTTTAAACAGTTCTTTCTCATGAAACTGACTACTATATCTAGTCCCAGTTTTCAAGAATGGTCGTCAAGCAGATGCACAAAACTATAGGCCTATATCTCTGACACTGATCTGTTGTAGAATTTTAGAAATTTTTTTTTTTTTGCTCACGTATCATGTCATTTTTGGAAACCCAGAATCTACTTTGTAGGAATCAACATGGATTCCGGAAACAGTGATCGTGTGAGACCCAGCTCACTTTATTTGTTCATGAGACCCATAAAATATTAGATACAGGCTCCCAGGTAGATGCCATTTTCCTTGACTTCCGGAAGGCATTCGATACAGTTCCGCACTATTGCCTGATAAACAAAGTAAGCGCCTACGGAATATCAGACCAGCTGTGTGGTTGGATTGAAGAGTTTTTAGCAAACAGAACACAGCATGTTGTTCTCAATGGAGAGACGTCTACAGACGTTAAAGTAACCTCTGGCGTGCCACAGGGGAGTGTGTATGGGACCATTGCTTTTCACAATATATATAAATGACCTAGTAGATAGTGTCGGAAGTTCCATGTGGCTTTTTGCGGATGATGCTGTAGTATACAGAGATGTTGCAGCATTAGAAAATTGTAACAAAATGAAGGAAGATCTGCAGCAGATAGGCACTTGGTGCAGGGAGTGGCAACTGACCCTTAACGTAGACAAATGTAATGTATTGCAAATACATAGGAAGAAGGATCCTTTATTGTATGATTCTATGATAGCGGAACAAACACTGGTAGCAGTTACTTCTGTAAAATATCAGGGAGTATGCGTACGGAACGACTTGAAGTGGAATGATCATATAAAATTAATTGTAGGAAAGGCAGGTGCCAGATTAAGATTCATTGGGAGAGTCCTTAGAAAATGTAGTCCATTAACAAAGGAAGTGGCTTACAAAACACTTGTTTGACCTATACTTGAGTATTGCTCATTAGTGTGGGATTCATACCAGGTTGGGTTGACAGAGGAGTTAGAGAAGATCCAAAGAAGAGCAGAGCGTTTCGTCACAGGGTTATTTGGTAAGCGTGATAGCGTTACGGAGATGTTTAACAAACTTAAGTGGCAGACTCTGCAAGAGAGGCGCTCTGCATCGCGGTGTAGCTTGCTGTCCAGGTTTCGAGAGGGTGCGTTTCTGGATGAGGTATCGAATATATTGCTTCCCCCTACTTATACCTCCCGAGGAGATCACAAATGTAAAATTAGATAGATTTGAGTGCGCACAGAGGCTTTCTAGCAGTCGTTCTTCCCGCAAACCATACGCGACTGGAACAGGAAAGGGAGGTAATGACAGTGGCACGTGAAATGCCCTCCGCCACACACCATTGGGTGGCTTGTGGAGTATAAATGTAGATGTAGTTATCAATCTTACAGCCCTGTTGTGCGTGTATCCATGTTTTGTGCCTTCACACCCCAGATAAGAATCCCATAGCTAAAAACTGTGTCTACCTGGGCGTAGTATGTCACCACAAGACATGGGCTGTTACAAACTGATTACAGAACCCTGAGAGCAAAACATGTTGATGACATTCTGTTTTGCCAGTATCTTAATATGTTCATTCCATGCTAACTGACAATCAATCTTCATACCTAAAAACATTGTGCTTGTTACACAGTCTGTATATTTATCATCTACCTTTAATATGATAAAGACGTTTTCCCTCTTTATGCTGATGTGCGTGCTGTTTGTTTTCCTCATGTGCAGTGTTAATTTATTACCAGTTACCCAATCATAAAAATCTTTGAACATTTCATTTGCTTTGTCTAATAAGAGTTTTGCTGTTTTATCAGTGACTATGATTTTGCTGTCATCAGCAAAGATGACTTTTTCTCCTTGTCTTACACTGTTTGGAAAGTCGTTAATATATATTGAGAACATAATTGGACCCAGCACGCTATCCTGAGGGACACCTATGTTTGTAGGTTTCTTGTCTTGCGATTGTTGTACTAAAAATTTATCATCAGCAGGCATGTGAACTATCTCCACCATTTGCACCTTGATCTCCACTTAAGATTGGAACCACTCATTTGTCATTCATCTTACACCTACTTCTTCTTCTTCTTATTTAGTGGTATTTTATGATGAACAGTGTCAAAAACCTTGGACAAGTCTAAAAATATGCTTGTAACACAGCCATTCTTATCTAGGGCTTCAAGTACCACTTCCGTGAACATTGTATCAATCAGTATTGCACTTCTCTCACTGTTGTTGTTGTGGTCTTCAGTCCAGAGACTGGTTTGATGCAGTTCTCTCACTGTTAAAATATAACTGTCTGTGGTAAGAGGTTGTATCATTTGATGTAAGTCATTAGATTATCTTTCATGATTAATTCAATTATTTTTCAGAATACAGACAGCAGTGAATGTGAGCTGTAAATTTCAATATTCTCTGAATTACCATTCCTTGGTAAGGGCAAAATGTGATGCATGTTCTAGAAAAATATCTGAACTAAGGGCTTTTAGTGACACAGATCAATAAATGAAAGACAGTGTGAATAGCCTTAACTAAGGTGCTTCAGTGAATTGGCTTTGCGCTATTCTCTGTGTTGTGATGTTTTATTTTGTCTGGTATTGAGTGCAAGAATTAAAGTTGTTAAAGTGTGCAGTCAGTGTTCTTTATTGGATTACCCCAACTTTCAGCAACTTCCCTACAGTGATGACACTGCACAATATGCATCACTATGGCTTTGGAGAATGGAGCTGGCATGAAAATGGAGAGTGTCAAAAGCACTCTCCATTCACCCAGCAGTAATGCAACAGGTCCTCCGCATGATCAACAGCTTCAGCAAACAGCTCTGTAACGTAGGAACATACAAGACATTAAACTGTCAGTGTTTTGGAACTCGAGGTCACATCTCTGGTTCCTACATGTGCAAATTGTCAACACAACATACAGAATGATACATTACAATTCCTTTCTGTCATCATCCACTTAAGCAAAGCTCAGACAACCTTTGAGGAGAATACTTTATGCATGCATAGCTGCACAGCACTTAAAGCCTGACTCATCAAGCAATTTTCACAGTCACCTGAATACAGGCTCTGCAGATTTAGGGTGGATGACAACTTAGGAAATACGTCTACCACCCAACTACTGCACAATCTGCACTCGCTATTGGCACCTGACCTACTTTTGGGGCAGACCCTCCACACAATATGGCTCAGCAGGTCTCCAAAGGACATGAAACTTATCCTCACAGTGGATGAAAATGCTTCACTATCGGTGCTGGCAGATAAAGCTGAAAAAATGGCACCTAGCATAAAGGCACAGTGCAAAAAGTATTTTTTATGTCAATGGCCCCGCCCCAAGCAATTCAGTGTCCATCACAAAATTGGCCCCGACACAAGCGTGCCAGCGGAAGCACTGGCCTCACAACTAATAAACTCACCTTAGAGATTAAAATGCTCACCTCACAGGTGACAGCACTACACAGAGTGCAGCACTCAGGAGAGATATTCCAAGGCAGATGATGTGACAACCATCAGAATGGCACAAGAACAACAAAAGCAGTTGGTGCTGATACCACTACAAGTTTGATAACATGGTTTGCATCTGCTCAGCACCTTGGCAGTACCCAAATCCCCCTGACAGTCACTAAATGGCACAGTTAGCCATCATTCTCAACATTCAAACTGCCACTCACTCTGTTACAACTGTTGCGCTGGTTTCTAAGGAGTTGCCCACTCATGTTTTTGTCCACAGTGCTTACCCAGGCACATGATGCAGAAAGATATTGACACCGACAACCAAACTGCTGTCTTGCTCCACTGGCATGGTGAATTTTCTGCATGCATCTTCTGCAGTGGGACTTCAGGCTTACGACAGACAGGAACAGCATGGTGGTGTCCATGCAAACAGGAAGCACAATGACATCTTGGGTATTCAGGAATCCAGCTGGATATTCGCATCATTCTCGCATGATATTTCAACACCGTGCCTCACTGTCTTCTTCAGGTGCTACCTGAGACTGGTCCTCGGGTCTATCGAGTCCAGTATTTATGCCTGGAAGGAGATGGGTGTTCCGTCTTCAGTCTGCACCAAGTCGAGTGTTCCCTCTGTGGTCCACACCCACCAGACTCGGCTTCAATGGCCCCCTCCAGTCGCAGATGTTCCGACTGCCGTCCGAGCCCGTTTTGGACATCCCCAATGGTTGTGGACGTCATCTGAGGTGTGTCAGACCCGATCTGAGATGTTGGGTACTCTGTCTCATGACTGTTACTATGATTTCCACTTCTGTACCCCGCTGGGCGCTCCATAATCCGTCCGTGCCCTGTCGTGTGTTCTGTCTGCGGCCCGCGCCTACCAGACGCGGTGACATTGGCCCTCTCTGGTCGCTGGTGTTCCGACCGCTGTCTGACCCCGGCCTGGCCGTCTTCTGAAGTCGAGTTCATGCTCTGGGGTGTGTCAAATCTGGTCTCTAATGAGCGACACCTTGTCTCATGGCTGTTCTCCCGGTCTCCACTTCTATTTCTTGTAGAATCCCGGAGTGTCTTGTGTTGAGTTTTCACAAGCTCAATCGCTGGATTCCAGGCAGTGCTGATTTGGTATCCTGAGTCACAGTTGATTAGATTATCTGTGACCTCAATCTCAATGGCTTCTTTAATAACACTGTCACAAAATCTTGAGGTCTGTATCACAATCTTGGTGTCATTGTAATCCATTGAGTGACCAAGTTCCAGACAATGCTCTACTATGGCTGATTTAGTTGCCTGTCTGAGTCTGGTGTATCTCTGGTGTTCTTTACACCTGCTGTCCACAGTTCTGGTAGTCTGGCCAATGTATGACATCCCACACTGGCTTGGTATGTTGTAAATACCTGGCTTGTGTAGCCCCAGGTCATCTTTTACATTCCCCAGCATAGCCCCAATTTTGGTGGGTGGGCAAAATATGCTCTTGATGTCATATTTCTGGAGAATCCTGCTGATTTTGTCAGAGGTAGGTCCAGCGTATGGCAGGTATGCCGTTTTCTTTGCCTCTTCTGGCTGATTGGCAGGTTGAAGTGCTTTCTGTGCACTGTTCATTAACATAGGCCTACAGGAACCAATCACATGGAATTTCCTAATTGTAGATGTCAGGCAACCTATAACTGGGGCAGACATCCTATATCATTTTCAGTTACTTGTGGATGTTTAGAGAGTCCTGGCATCTCAGACCATCATCATGAGCACCTCGCAGGAGAACAAGTTTCAACGGATCCTGGAGCAGTTTCCTGAGCTCATTTCTCCATCAGGTGACAGACATAAAAGAAGATCAAAGCCTTAGTACCAGGGCAACAAGAGGGAGTGAGGCACAGTCACCTCAGGGCCAAGAAGTTGGCTGCAGTCAAGACAGACACGGATAGACAAATTGTGGACAGAATCACATTCTCCTCAGGGATCCTGTGGGCCTTGCCCCTCCACATGAAGACTGTGTGAAGATTGCTGGGTACTGATGACTAGTGTGAATCTTTTTGTTGTGCCTATCACGACTCACCATCTCTGCTATATGGTGAGTAGCAACTTTCCTTCTCTAATATTGTTGCTGGGTACCGAATGAGAGAACCATCCTCAAGAGGTACAAGCTGCTATATGAGTACTTGTATATGCCATATGGGCTAAAATAAATGCTGCCCAGGCGTGCAAAATTTCATCCACCAAGTCCTCTGAGGTGCAGAGGGTGTATATTGTCATATGAGTGATAGCATGTGGTTTCCTATCCATCTACATAGCACATTAAGCAGTTGCAACTACTTTTTGAGCAATTTCAACTAGCAGGGATCGTGGTGAACACAGCTAAGTGGGTTTTTGGCCTGGGCAGCATCAAATTCCTGGGGCTTGATGTAACAACAGCAGCCATCTTGCCTTTAGCAGGCTATTTCAGGGTGGTCCGGGAAGTGACACTGCCAAGAACATTCTGGAACCTTAAATGGTTCTTAGGATATTGAATTATTGCTACCACCTACCTCATATGGTAACATTGCTGACACCACTAAGTCGATTGCTTGGAGGAAAATTTGCACCAGGAATTAGGAAGGTGCCTTGGAGTTAGAAAGCAACTGCCACATTTGAGTCAGTGAAAGACTATGCCACACCAGCCATCCTGTTGAACCATACTCACCAAAATGAGCCAACAGCTATAATGGTGGATGCAAGCCAGGAAGCAGGAGGCATCCTTCTCCAAGAGTGTAATGATAAGATAAGATGGCACATGGCAGCCCATGGAATTCTTCTCCTTGCTGCTGACAAAGAATCAAGGAAACTGTAATGCTATATATGATAAGCTGTATGTCATCTATGCCACTGACAAGCGCTTCCTTGATTGTGTGGATCACCTTGAAGGAGCATTAATATGCATCTGCCCCACATGGTTGGATACACTACCGCTCATCCTGTTTGGCCTACAATCTTGCAATTAAGGAGAATCTGCAACATTTGTACCATGTACCATGAGGAGCTATGCCTACCAGAGGAAGAACTAATTACTGACAAACCCTCAGACCTTTCCCCACCAGCTTCCATGACTGAGTTCGGTCAATACCTTCAAGGAAAAAATGGCCCTACTACATACTTCCACACTGCAATTACATGGACACAGGAACACTTTCACACATAAGGATCTCTACAGTGAAACTCTTGACCCACCTCTCATATCACCTTACAGTGGACCATACAAAGTTCTGCAGCATGGGACACACACTTTTAAATTTTGACTCAGTGGACAAGACAAAATGGTTAGCACTGAGAGGTTGACACCTGTACACTTGGATATGGAGGTTACAGAGGGCACTGCTACCATACTATTCACCACACTGCCAGTCACTTCCAAACAGCACCATGCAGAGGACCCTACCTTGATCAGGTGACACCAGTAGGACCCATTGCTGGAAAAAACACAAGTTTCCTGACGTACCTGGGGCTCCAGGTTAAAAAAAAGAGGGGTGTGGGGGTATGGATGACGTAGCGACACAGATCAACAAAGAAGTGACAAACTGAAGACAGTATTACATAGTTTTACCTGACATGCTTTGGTGGGCTAGCTTGGTACCATCCTCTATTGAGGAAATAAGAATTTTTTTTTTTTATTTCGTCCATCTCCATTGCGTTAATACACAATATTTGATGCAGTGGTTGCTGGTTTCAAGTTGACACACTCATTATCAGACCAAACACCTTGTTATTAACCATAACCAGTGATAAAAAATGGTGGCAAAAGGCTTGAATAGATCCTACACTGGACGTCCACCAGTGTAGGCGCTATTCTTGCCTTTTGGCACCATATTGTGTGACGAGATATGGTTAGTAACAAGATGAGCGACTTGAGAATGAGCATGTAAGCCTGAAAATTGCAATCACTGCACCAAAAATTGTATATTAATTCGACTGAGATGGGCAAAAAAAAAAAAATTATCCAATTTCCTCAGTACTGAACAGTTGCAAACCTACCATCCCCTGGCTTCATTCTTTGAATTACCAACCATTCTCTATGTTGTGACGTATTTAGAGTGTTTGAATTTAAGGAGTTAATGTATGACATCAGGGTTCTTCATTGAATTACTGCACTCTTCAGTGACTTTCTTACAGACCCATTTAATATGTTTGTTAATGGGTTTTCTATACTGTTCTTCTTCTCTTATATGCCTGCTGACTTCTTACTTTCAAAATGTTGTATTGTTTTCCTGACTTCAAACTCTGTTGTGGGAAAGAACATCATTCTGCTGTGATTCTTGAAGTTTTCCCGGCATATTGAATATTCTATGAGGTTCCAGGATTGCAGCTGGATCATGTTGACCGCTAGCCACTGTCCAGACATCTTCAGGTTAGTGTATGCCATTGGGGACCACTAGTTCACAGTGTTGGCTTTATAGAAAAAATTGGCATGGAAACACATGTACATTGGCTGCCATCACAGAAGCGTCCTCTATCAAAATCCGCACCCCCTGCAAATAATGTTCCATCAGCGGTACACAGCCACAAGCGTAAAGATGAAACTACACGTCCGCCCTCTGTCAGAATGGGGCGGTTAATAAAGAAGAATTGCAGTTGAAGCATTTTCATACGCAAATGTGCATGTAGAAATGTTGGTTAAAAATGTTATTGCAAATTTTGGCTCTCACATAAGTCTCAGGGGACGATTTCCACACCTACACATTTGTTATAGTTTTAGAATTAATTATTCACTCAGACATAAGTACAGTTTATGCTAGGGAACAAGAATTAGGCGATTATACTAAAATCAGTTTTTCACGACACACTTCAATCACTATTTATTGGCGTTGTTCTTTTCTTGCACACAATGAAATTATCACTGGTGAGGCAGTTTACAGTTTTACTTTAATAATAATTTGACTCCGAGCCCCCAATAGCAGTAATGTAGGCTGCTATAAACTAAAATTACTCAGTCAATTCGAACAGAACCTCAAGTCCAACTGTCCTTTTTGTTATAACAGCTTTGGCGCGAAATCGCAGTTCGCCACATTTTCACTTACGACGATGTATACCCCATAAATCGTACTCACACAAATAATCGTAGCACTTCCAGTTCACCAAATATATGCTTGCACACTTGCACTCTTAAACAATGCTCTTTGTCGAAATAAATCGGCTCGAAAGAGAATTCTCAAACGACCACATGGGCCACCCTCAAGTGGGGCTTGCTCGCCACCAACCCTCCAAAACGACTGACCAACGACTGCCTTCTAGCCAAGATGGCCGCTCGCTTATATAGGCTCCGATGTGCAACCCCCTGGTTATTTAAGTACCAGTCTCACCAGTTAAGGTTAAAAATTTTGATACATGCATCCCTCGACAGAAATAAGTATACCATCAGAACCGCGCTAAAAAGTACATCTTATTTACTAGTACATTAATTTCTAGGATTATTCTATCGCCCATAAATCAAGTTTTAGTTTTTGCAAAATTTCGCCACTTAGCGCAAATTTGTTTGTTTACATCTGTGCTGCAAAGTTTTAACATGGAACTGCATATAGCACTGTTTTTAGACGTAATCTATAGTGATCTACACATTGCGCTGCTCAAAATCTTCGTATATATAATAATTAATTAATTATCGACGATAAATGTTAATAATAATTTGCAAACAATGAAAACTATTGCAAGTTACATGTATAGTATAACTTAACGAGTTTAAAATACATGTGATGCCACCCAAAATATTATATAGTGCCGTTCTTTACGTCATGAATTTTCTATTGAGTTTTATAAACAATTTCCCCTCAAACTTTGTTTATTGCTCTTTACGGACTTAATTATTTATGAATCTTAACATATGACTACGGCACTCGATCCGCTATGACGAGACGTTTTTAATGAGTGCTCGCTCATCCCTGTAAGTTGTTATTTACTATTTTTACTAAACTTTCAGTATTCATGATATTAACCGATTTTGAGGTTACTACAACTTTTGCATCTAGTGACTTGAAATAAAGATCGATCTTTCAGAATGTGCATATTGCTGACGACAATCCACTGCCGCATCGCTCTTCACCGCAACTTACATAATATTCGCGTAATGCGCGAAAAACCAAACAATGCCCCAAGCTACGGGTCACGTGACCGCCGGAGACCATCCCACCGACTGTTACAAATCTCGCGCGGGCGCGCCACGCGCTTCCACGAATCGCGCACCATGTAGCGCGCTCGCTCTCCGCAAAGCAATCCTTGCATACTAGAAATATTCATCTAGTAACGGGGGTTTGTACCGTCACAATGCTCACAACGCTAAAAACAAATGTCAGATGTTGC